>NC_084504.1:22387232-23587232 GCF_024500385.1 Phyllopteryx taeniolatus
GCACCGTATTCTGATTTAATTACTTTTATTGGATTTATTTCATACAGAATAAAATAGCATGCTCAGCTTCAATGTGTAGCTTTAGCCACAGCAGTCCGCGTATCCCGACTACACACTACCCGCTAAATAAGGCACTTCCAAATTCAAAGTGTGCTCATCTATTTTGCGGATTTCAATGACTTTCACAAGTCTCAGGAAAAATTCATGTTTGAAGATTTCCACGCAGCATCTACTGTTAATGAACCACACCACTTTGGTGTGTCCACACTCATTTACAGCTTTGGCGCAGTGGGTGTGTCAGAAGTCTGGATGGGAGAATCTGCGGAAAAGAAAAGTGTGCAAATCCAGGTGCTTAAAATAGGAATGGGAGAATATGACCTAATATGGATTAAGAGTGCATATTAACATAGCCTTATAAACAATGCCAGTAATGCAAGTGAAATACATCCAAATGATTTATTTTGTTTGGGATTCATTCATCTTGTTACCTGGTGCATTTCAATGTACAATGGAACCTTAATGTAAAAAGACAATTTATTTTTAGAATGCATACTGAATAGATTGCACATCCATCCATCCATCCATTTTCTGAGCCGCTTCTCCTCACTCGGGTCGCGGGCGTGCTGGAGCCTATCCCAGCTGTCATCGGGCAGGAGGCGGGGTACACCCTGAACTGGTTGCCAGCCAATCGCAGGGCACATATATACAAACAACCATCCGCACTCACATTCATACCTACGGGCAATTTAGAGTCTCCAATTAATGCATGTTTTTGGGATGTGGGAGGAAACCGGAGTGCCCGGAGAAAACCCACGCAGGCACGGGGAGAACATGCAAACTCCACACAGGCGGGGCCAGGGATTGAACCCGGGTCCTCAGAACTGTGAGGCTGACGCTCGTCCACCGTGCCGCATAGAGTCGTCCACCGTGCCGCATAGATTGCACATATTTGTCATAAAAATTGCACGACTACTCAGGTGTTTGTCTTTAAAACTCCCGCAGTGTTCAGTGCAAGCACACATTGAATTATTGGAATTTCAATAGTGTTTGTATCCACATTTTTCTCGCTGTGCTTGTGTGGGTTCTTTTTGATACTCCACCATCCTCCTGGTGTCTAAAATTATTTGGATTAGGTTAGGTCGATTGGAGACTGTAAACTGACAGTTGGTATGAATGTAAATTTGAATAGTTGTATTTCTTCTTGTCAGCCCTGTCAGTGACAGATGATGTTGATGGTGTGAACTTCTTTATGTTCACTCCCCCTGCAAACCTACACAGGATGTTGTAGTATTAATGATGGATGGACGGATATTTTAATCTTATATCGTACACATTTCGCCATGCAGTTCCGACTAAATCGGTTGTCACAGCCCTTGCCGAGTTCTTGTTTTCTCACTGCGAATAGTAGCCGCTGAATAGCCCCTGGGCTCTGACCACAGACTTTCTCCCTGTTGAGGTACAGATTGATCTAGACACAAACTAATCGCTATAACTCACTGAAGTAATTGTCCTGGCTCAGATCACAGAGTTAGCAGCCAATCGACTGGTCCAGGGATCAATAGCCTGATCAGAAGAGGGTGGGAGAACTGAGTAGGGATGCAGAGGAAGGAGGGATGGATGCTTTGTAATGTGTCAAATCAATGTTGCTTCTTTCTGGATATGTGCTAGTCTGCCTGTTATAGTCATTATGCAGCCTATTTAATGCACTCTCCATGCTGCTGTGCGACTAAAAATCTATTTTGTATGCTTTTAAGATGCATACTGCTACCAGAAGGTTAGAGAGCATTTTTTTTTCTTTTGGGGAAAGACAATATCAATATACTGGATATCAAAATTCTTAAAATTGTTATTAAAATCATATTTGAAAGCCAAATATCTTGCATTTGGAAATTACTATAAAACAGGGGAAGCAACCTCATTGAAGTTCGGGGGCCACATACAGCTGGATTTGATGGCCAAGGGGCCGGACCACTAAAATCAAAGTATAACAAGTTTTGCCCTTCGTTTTATTGCAAAGCCACACAAGTACATATATACATCTGATATACAGTATAACCATTCGCACCCACATTCACACTGTCACAGAGTGGGAACTGAACCCACGCTGCCCGTACCAAAAGTCATATATATATATATATATATATATATATATATATATATATATATATATATATATATATATAAACGGCAGATTTAAAGGGAACACCGACATTTTAGGGTTGCCCCACCCAGAGTGCATAGCTGGCATCAAGGTGCGTAAATGACAGCATTACGTCGAGGGGAGAATATGGCCAATTGTCTATATACAGACAATTCACTATATTAATTCCGCCCTACCTCAGAATCTGAACTGTACTGTGTTACTGTCATTATTCAATAGGTACAATTGTGATTAATAATATTGTATTGTGAGTTACAATGTGATTCCCATTTCTCATTTCTATGATGTCACGGGGGAAATCTGGAGGATAAAAAATATATATATACATATCCTAAAAGTACATTATGTCAAAAGGCTACCAGATTGACTTGGATTCATTTCCAGTACTTACACAGCCAACCAACTGATGAGAAAGACTGCTTTCATCCAAATTTAAGCCATAGGGAGTTCATTTCTCAGAGTCCCTACAATGTACTGACAGACAGGTCCCCATCAGTAATGGAAGACAAAAGCACACATGCAAGCACACACACAACACATTGTTAGTGCTTGCTGTATCTAACCCAGTGGCATTGGTTTGACATTGCATACGTCATTAAAGGCAAACTAGTACTAATGTCGGAGGCAAATCTATTTATGTTGATAGTATTCATGGGCAATCTTTCCATAACATTGATCAACACAGTCTAATAGGAAAATAATAAACAATTACTTTTGCAGACGAGAAGGGTAATTGATTTTCTTCTGTAAATTACCACCGCCATCAGGCCTGCGTACACAGAAAGGTGATCATCTGCATAAAATCAATGGGATATGATCCTCTCTGTATGATAATCATGGACAGTAACCAAGGAGTCGTCATTAGTTTCGGGACACGAAAGAAACATGAAGGGTCAGGAGAAGCAATGGCAGATGTAAAGATGCTCTTAATATATCTGGCCCCCACACAAAGCTGGTGGAAAAAATGTTTAACACCTTCAAGTTTTCAACGAATCATCTTTAAATGTTGCAGCATGAAAATGTGATCGTTGCAAAGACTTCCTATGAAGAGGACCATGTTTAAAACGGTGATTCATTTCTAATAGATGTTCACACCCGTGGTGTTCTCATGCAGTTGGACACTGACAAATGGTGATTGGGAAGCCCACCAGTGGACAGCTATATGTATGACTCTGAGCAAGCCCCCAAATCAATACCCAGTGCCGCCAAAATTAATAACACCACAAGCGTCAACATACAAGGATCTGCCTATACTAGAGACAAAAGAGGACACTAACCACAGTACAGTACGAGTAAGTTTGTTCTGTTCATCACAAACCCTACAATCAAAAGCACAGACCTCCGCCAAGGCTTAAACAGTTGAGAAATCCTGCTTAACAATACAGTGTCCAATACATCATACATCTCTTAAATAATTTTCAAATCAGCTAAGATTTGACAGTGAGGGTACATCATCCATTCTAAACAAGCACTTTTGAAATAATTTATATTCTTTTAAAAAAAAAATGTTGATTATAATCATAATAAAAATGGGAATATTATTGTAGGTATGTTTAAAGCTATAATATGACAATTCTGTCACCCTATTGGCTGGAATTCAGCATTACAACAACATAGCCGTTGCTTCGATATGACGTAGGCTCGGCGGCCTTGTATGTGATGCTACAACATTCTATACAATTTTTATTATATTTTCAATGACAGCCAGTGGAGGAAAAAAAAGATGAATTCTTTGGAAGAGGCAATTGTTGTTAATTCCATATTATTGCTGCGTTTTGTGCCTGTATTGTTCGGACAGTGCTGGGTTACTTTACATCAGGCACGTTGTTGCGCAGCTTAGCGGTACTCCCAAAAAAAATTTTGTCTATCTTTATTGAACATATTCACTTCCCCAAATAAAAAACTAAATAGTCAACGAGACATCCTCGGAAAGACGCCGAGTTTGCTCGCAGCAATTATTGTTTTCATTTAAATAGCAATTATTACATGATTATTTTCTGCTACAAAAACAAATTATGTTTAGATAGCTTTTTACAAACAGGAGATAAGGGGCTGCACTCCACTGACTGCTAGGTAAAATGCGTAATTTCTGGTACGGCATTTCTGCTACATCATTTTCAATGCGCCACCAAGTCGACCTGGTATGTCGCCGGCCAACATGAAAAATAAAAGATTAAATATGAAAAAATACAGCGAGATGTTAGAGGAGCTGTTAGACTTTTTGTGTCTATCTCTCTAGAAGTGGCTTGGGTGAAATGGACTTTTTGAACAAAAAAAAAAAAAAAAGAAAAGACAAAAAATCTCTAGGACAGCTAGAAGTACCTTTTACAGCTCCTGAAAACCACAGTTAAGTAGAGTGTGAATGTGTTGTTTACTAACTGCATTAAGACATTTTATGGGGATTCTTTCATTGAATTACAAATTACTTACGAAGTCACCACTACCTTTCCTGAAGAAGGACCCATATACAGTAAACTACAGATTTTTAGGTACACGGGCCACGCTGTGAAGCACTTTACTGGTAGGGTAGATTATTTTTGTTAGCTAAAACCAAATAAAGCCCTTTGCAGTAATAAAGGGCTTTGACTTTTAATGGCCAGGGAATGGGCTGTAGACAATCAGCAAGAAGATGCTTTCACTATATTAGCTTCTCAAATCAAAGCACCACGAAAGGAAGACAGAGCCAGCATTTAACATACCAAGGAGCCATGGAGCAGATGAATAGAACGAATGTTCCGTTTCAATATGCACTCCCTTCATAGACTTTAATGGCCGATAGCAAAGTGAAGTGTGTTAACACCCAATAACTACATTAATGTGGGACTATTTTTTAAGAGTACAGAAGAGCCTCAGCCAATTTAGCATTTCCATTTGCATTGCTGTTGTAAATTGCACACAATGAAATCAAAACCTCTGGTACACTCAGTACAGTCTGTTACCCATTATCAAGTTATCCTGATTTATTAGAAATAGTTAATTTGAGACACTAAGTGCAATAAAAGGCACGGACTGATATGTAGTAGAAACTGTGCAAGGCCAGCACATCCCCTCACAGTAAAGATTTGGATAAAGTGAATGTATAGCAGAATTATAGCTGTTTAGAAAAGAAAAAAAAAAGCAGTTTGTTGAGATTGATGCTCTCCTTCTGTTATGACGGAAAAGGCAGAGATCACTCAGTAATAATCAACAGGCTGGACACGAGCTGGTCTTTATCACTTTGTCCCCTTTATATGAGTCCCAACCTTGGCTGGGTGACCAGTTGCCTGATTTCTCATTTTGTTGCACTGCGACTGACAGTGAGCGGCTCTGATTGAGGGGATCCATTAGGGATCAGCCTGAGGAAAGCCCGTTTGATGGATGAGACCAGCAGTCACCTTCAAAGCTTGCTAACAACACCTGTATCCTCTCTGTCACACAGGCACACACACACAGACGCACACATACTCACACAAACCAGGCACACTTCTGCTGACATATAGCAATTTACTCACTTTGTAGGGAGAGAGGGAGGAACAGAGGAGAGATATCTTCAAAGCTGAAAATCCATACCAGCCTGTCACTTCAACTTGTAGCCAAAACTAACAGTGGAGTTGCACTTTTGAAAATATACGTGCCACTTATAAACAACAAATAAATACGTTTGGGCAAAACTAAGTGCTGCTTTTAACACTCATGGATTATGAAAGACTATTCTTTTGAAAATAAATAAATAAATAAATAAAAGAAATCACCTTCCATATAAGTCCGCTTTTAGACTCTCGCACAAAATAATGACAGTATTCTCTTGCACGTACCTTTAAGAGTGTGCAACTTAACCAGAAAGAATGTTTTATGGTGCCATGTTTTTCACAAGTATCTTCAAGAGGGCAGGAGACTTGCAGCAAGTCATTACTACATTCCCATTCAAGTTCGCTTAAACATACCTCTATTAAGACATTTAACAGAAGTTTGACATGACTGTGCTGAAGCTTTATAACAAGTCATTTACAGAAGTACTATTGTATTATACAATGTATTATAATATCTTGTACACATACACATTCATAGATAGCCACCTCCTTCATATATTTCTAATTAATTGTTAACTAATTACTGTCTAACCTTAAACAAACAAACAATTTGTTTAATCAAAGTGGACATGAATGTTTAGCTGTAACTATACCCCAATGTATTGTGTTACCAGATGGTTCAGAGAAACTAAGCGGCTTTGACTTTGTACCTGCCACAAATATAATGTCATCAGCGCCCAGTCTTTAAATCGGGCTATTAGTTTTCTCCAATTGTCAATGCTACAGATCAAATGTAGCTCAGTCTGAAAAGGCATTTTAGAAGACTGAACGAACTTTAGTACGATCAAAAAAACAAACAAACAAAAAAGTATGAAATACAAATGTTACACAGGTAAAGATAACTGGCCCCACTGGTGGCTCTACTGTGATGATGACATGAGACTTTAAGAGTGCGCAATCACTGCATTTATAATTCAGCTGCCTGGCCCTAAATTAACATTGCAATCATCCCTTTGTTTTTTGATGCCGACAATGATGCTTTCCTGGACTAATTACATCTACATATCAAGAATATATTTGTATTCGTCATTGTGTTGCAAGTGTACAAGTCTCCGAGTGTTGATGGGAATAGCCCGCCTGTACCTAACAGGCTAATTGCTCTCAGCAGTATTATCTCATTAGGGCCCATCAGCATTTGACATTTAAATACAGAGCTGCTAAAAGCCTCTCTGCTTATTTAACATGAACATTACCATCCATCAAATCCCTCACAGAAGGGCAGACACAGTTCCGGGGTCTTGTTGACTCAATTTCTTCCATTTCCTGGCTCTTAAAACCCCTGAATGATTTCTCTCCTAAGTCATCAATTGATGAATCTAATCAGAATAATGCTTCTAATATAAATGGCTGCACAGCAAGAGGCGCTTAAAGGTGTCATGTAATTTGTACGCTGTTTGAAATACGGAGGGAATGCTGGGATGAGTGAAGGTAAGCAGAGCAGGTGAGAAAAGGAAGATGAGCAATGGAGTGTGGAAAGAGAGAGAGAAGAGGAATGGTGGGTGAAACAGAGGGAGGAAGGTCAGCAATGTGGCATTACACAAGGAAGGTAGAGGCTGATGGGCACCAAATGAACAAATTATGACGGGCTCCATTTTGCAGGATGGGGTCACCCCTCCCCCATCTCCCTGCCAGCCTTCCTCTCTCCTCCACTCCTCCTCTCTCTTCTCCTCTCTGACAGTTCAATTTCCCCCTCTCGCCTCTCCGCTGCAGCCTGCTAATTGTGAGTGAAGCCTTATCATTGGGCCCCCCATTCACCCTCGGCCCGAGGCATCGCCGTGTCTCAGGGAGGAGACCGGAATGTCAAAATGTTATCCGAGACGGCAAGCCGCCAGAGAGACAGAGGTCACACACAATAAGAGTGGACGCTCATCCGATTTTCACAAGCACGGGAAAGTCATCCTTTGCACAGGATTCAGAGACAAAAGCGTTTGCAGGGTATCAAGATATGATGGCTATAGATAGATTCATGGATCATTTTATTGATATCTACCCGTCTACCTCAGTAAATAGCCAACTAAGTACTGTGAATTGATGGTAAGGATGGATGGATCGATGAATAGAGCCAAGAGAAGCCAACTTGAAGGGCCGATGAAGTCCAGGCAGTGGAATCAAGTGCTAAGGTTAGCCGCTAGCCCAAACCACAGGTTGAATGGCTAGCCGCTATCCGCATCATCACTTTGTGTTGATTCTGTTTACCCTTAGGTTAACTAATTTGTGCGGGTGGAATAGTGTCCATAGCCCGGAAAGTCTTGAAGAAACAGTGCATTATGTTCAAAAACACAATCAGCCATGTCATGTGCCATGACGTACAGCCGTCTTTCTTGCATTCTTAAAAATGTAAGTGATGGATGGATGAATGGCTCCAGTAATTTGACATATTTTACTCTGCTATAATTATGATCCAATGTTTTTTGCTCCGAAACATATTGTCTTGTCAGGTGTAAAATGCACACACTTAAAGGAAGAGTGACTTCTCTGAGCGGAGTTGATGTGAATGCTTTTCAAATATAGCTGAAGAGATGAGTAACAGATGTCTTATTGGTGATTTTGCATGCATGTGTGTGTCTGTGTGTGTGTGTGTGTGCGCGTGTGTGTGTTCACAAAAGAGGAGTGGCGATTTAAATGACACCTGAGGATGGAGTGCGCATCACGCTCATGTTTTGTGTGACACCAACATGCATGTTTCCTTTTTGGAAACACTTTCGCCTCTCTGCAGATATAAGGGAATATTTAGCGCAGGTCTAAAGCAATTTACTGGCCATCTGATTGGGCTGCTCTCGGGTCAGAATAATCTGAATGCAGGAGGACCTAGCAGGACAGAATCGCTGACCCCAGACATCCCCATCACACAAGGCTAGATGGAGGGAACAAACGTGCTCGGAGGGGAGAAGATTCTGAGCAAGAGGCAGGAGAGATCACTCATCTCTATTCCAACACTGGTAATAAGGGTTAATTCATTGGTTAAGGATTAACAAGGCGCAAGAGTGTGATAGGCAAGCAGTTGCCTTCTCAAATATAAGTTTAAATCAACCCTATTAGGCGCGATATAATTTCAGACCCAGAGTCTCTCCTGGTGGTAAAGTAATTACACAGTGACCTCCGGGACTACTCTTTTAAAGTAAAACTCCTTTGTAAAGTCAGATGCTTTCATTTCCTCCATGCTTAAGAGATTCTCACTCTTCGCTACGGTCATTTCAGTGGGACAGCTCTAAGGCGTGACAGAAAAATCCTGCTGACTAAAGGGGATCTTGCTGCATACAAAACTATAGTGTGTTATTTCCGAGACAACATCATGTATAATCAATCAGTCTCACAGTATTGTCAGTAGTCAGTATTTTTTACTCTCGCAAAATCTTCACTTGGACAAACGGTACATAGTTCTGAAGGATTATTGATTGCACAATTTGTTCAGTCATGGGGAATTTCATTGATTGTATGAACTGACTTATTTAGTCAATTCCATTACATTGCAGAGACAAAAAAATTAAATTAAATTAAAAGTAAAAACAGGAGGCGCAATTGTTTGTTGCTAAAAGAAGCTGCTGTACATTTCCAAGGTAAACATGGAGAGCAAGACAGAGTACAGCGATTTTCCAAAATCTTCACAAGCATGTTGAGAGTAGGTCTCAAGAGTCCGCCAGATTGACATTTTGTTTGAGCTGGCCTATGCATTTGTATGTAGAGAGGATTACTTTGGAGCTTCTGCCTTATTTGTCTCGTATTTTTTCTTTGGTTAAAAAAAAAGAAAAAAAAAAAAAATGACTGAGTAAAACTGCATAGATTTAAAGGGAATATATGCAGTTTAAAAAAAAATTCCTCTGTTAAAACTGTCAGTATGAACTGAAGGTAGAATATTATTACAAGGATTTTTTTGAAAGATCACTCCTTTCTGGCCCGATATAATGTCTCCAATTGAATTCTAATTATTATTTTACAATTGGTCACGGTGCGGCAACAATAACCAATCACAGACTGTAGAAGCAGGAGGTGTGACCGAAGACTCCCGTTTGGCACATGGAGCCTTGCGGGGAGCTACCGCAGCCTCTCGCAAAGGAGACTATTAAAGTTTCTTGGCAGGATTATTTAACTCTGGTCAGTAACAAAAGCTAAAAAGAAGGAACGGACAGCTCTCTTTATACTTCAAATCAAGGGTAAAGATATACAGTATTACGGTGGAGTCCTATATACTGTACATACAGTACATACGGTTGCAACCACCGGCGCCAACGTCACCTTTCTCAATGGGTCGTCAGCTCAGTTGATCACCTCTCAATATTTTTAATTGACAGTACAAACCGTATTAACCCGGTAACATTTGGTGTTTGGCAATACTCTTGGAATGCTGTACACTTCTTTTAAAAAAAATAAAAATTAAAAAAAGGTTTAATGAGCTTGGGGTGTTTCTTTGGGCAGAAACACGAGGGGGCAGGAGTGGTGATTTACAGTAAGGTAGAGCTGCATTCAAATCTTGCTGGCAGTTTGAAAACTGCAAATTTCCCTTTACTTGTGGGGAATTTGTTTTAAAAATCCAGAAATGTTCTTTAAATGCACATTCCTTTAGTTGAGGGTGTGTTATTTTATTCATTTTTTTTTATTAGTTATCCATTTAGTAAGAATATCATGTGACTTGATAGTCTCTTTAAATAAATTTAATTATTATTGTACTCGTAGTATTACACATTCATGTTTAAAATGAAAATGGGGGTAAAAATTCACTTGCACGTCAGACATAAATCGAACGTGACCTCAAAGCAAGCCCACACTAATGACAATCTGAGCTAAGCTAATATTTCATCATCAGCTAACCGTTGTTAGAATAGTCTGGATGCTATTAGCAGACTAATGGCCAAAATACTCATACACAGTTAAAGAGCAACCAGCCTTGGTCACACTTAAGTTCCGCTGACTCGTTTAGCCACGCACATAAATTAGCATGTGAAGAGGAGACACGCGAGTGATGGACACACAGGTGACCCTTCCAGATATAGGTACATGCACAAAGGCACACAAAACACATACACACAGACACACACGAGCATGGACACCGTGACCCCTACATGGTTGATGAGACAGGGGCTGATATGCGAGTCAGGCAGAGCCACATTTGTAAAAAGAGATAGCCAATTACGGGAGCCCGGGCTGGGGGATAATAGCCTGCCTGTCAGGGTCTGTGTGCATGATCTCTAAGTGCATGGATGTGTGTGTGCCTGTGCCGGAGCACGTAGCACCTAAGAGTGAATACCAAGCTCCCTATTCTCACCTATTTGCCCTATATCTTCATTGCTTGGGTATTAATTTCAGAGCAGCGCGGCCACACGGAGCGTGGGTCGTTAGTGTGATTCATCTTGGCTTCCTCAAAAAAAGAAGAAAAGAAAAAAACAGGCGAAAGACAGAAAGGAGCTTGAGGACTTTTCTACCGCAACGACAAGAATATTTCTGATTTCAGCAGCGTGAAACAAGGACTAGGATTTTAAATTGTAACAAGTATACAATGACCACTGTTGCACCTTCATATATATCGTTGAAATGATGCCAATATTTAGTCATTACAAATGATGTACTGTATTATAACCTCAACTAAGGAGTTTAGAGTTTTGTTTATCCAAATAAACACTCTACAAATCATTCAATTTTTGACTCAGAATGGATGCGCTGGAGCCTTTTCCAGCTTACCACAGACGAGACACCCTGGACTGGTCTCCAGCCAACCACGTATAGACAAACAATCATTCACATTCACACTCAAGGACAATTCAAATTCTTCAATGAACATAAATTGCATGTTTTTGGAAACCAGAGGACCCAGAGAAAACCCACGCAAGCGCAGGGAGAACATGCAAACTCCACACAGGATGTCCAGAACCCAGATTTGAACCCATAACCTCAGAACAGTGAGACGGATGTGCCAAGAACGAGTCCACCGTGACGCCAAATACACAAAGCTGACAAAATTCCGGCATTTTTAGGAGGTGGGTGCTGAGGTCAGTACTTATTCTAACAGGGGTAAAGGCCCATCTTGCAACAAAAGTAAGGGGGAACAATTCCGTGATTTGTTTTTGTATCCAGACATACACCTATTTTGTCAAATAAAAACAAAAAAGAAAACAAACAATCCAAACAACCTTCTAGGTAATGGTCATTTAAAGGTGGAGAGTGAAGACACGATCAAGGATAGCTCGTCAACATAATCATTCAAGGCACTCCAATCAGTATTGGTGAAGACACGAAATGCTGTCATAGGGACATTTGGATGAAACAGACCAGAAAGAAAGGGGTTAAAAAAACAGGAGACGGCAGCAGCTAGAGAATCATTCCAAAGCTCCAACATCAGTGCTTGTCCTGTACTTTCCACAGACGCACCATCTCCTCAAGGACTCGGCCCCGTCAGCCACAGCGGCCCAGCCACCTGAAACGGAGCCATGATGGACTATCAGAGGAAGAGAAAGTGTTCAGGGGAATTGTGTGGATTTAGTGGTCTGCTGCTGACACATGGCTTTGAGCGTGGTAGAAAAGCACTTTAACTCTTCAGTGCTTTTATAGCATGTACACACCCCATAAAACTTGAGTCTATGTGGCATCGCTCACGCTTACAGACACTTGCACACAATGCATATGCACTGCACATTTGTCCAATAAACAACCAAACTCTCAGAGATGAACAAAATGTGATTAGTTGACTTGTAATTGTATATGCTCTGTTTGTCTGCAAAAGAGGTTGACACAACAGTTGAAAAAGTTTGTAGAACTGGCATAATTCTGTCCCTACAATGGCTTTAGACTCAGAAATGTGAAATTCTACCATTCACTCCACCTGACTAAAAATTGAGGATTTCAGTTGTAAGTAGTGTTGGGGAGAAACTAATTACATGTCATGAAATTACATCATTACAAAATGTATGTAATTGTAATCCATTACATTACTGGGAACAAATTTGCAAATGCATGTTGCTTTTGGAAATTTTCATGATTTCAATTTTAGTTACGTTTGAAAAATAACTGCAAAAACGCAGACTATTTTTCATATCACTCCCTCCCTCTAAAACTGACGCTATGATTGGCTCACTCTGGTCATGTGCCATTCTGCGTTTTTCTCAAAAATGACATATTTTTCCAAATAAGTCTTCGAAGCACCATCTTTTGGTGCAATCTATAAGTTTGTCTGAGATATTGAAAAGGTTAGACTCATGGTTTCTTTTTTGAAGACATTTGGAACTTTTGAACAGTTTTATCTGTATAATTCTGGACTTTTTTTTTTTAATTGAAATTACTTATCTGGGTTGTCATATGAAGCAATATTGTCCAAATTGTGCCTATTTGTCATTAGGTCAACATGGTATAGGACGGCGGTTTTCCACATGCTGCACACGCAAACGTGCAAGGTGACGCTCATGTGAGGCACGGTGCTGCACCCGTTAACACAGCAACGTCTCACTGTAGATCAATTAGGCTGACAAAACATAAAGTGAACAATAATACAGACAGAGGAAATACCGAGACAAGGCACGTACGGTAACATCATCATGATATAACACGGCATGACTAGACGTTCACAACCCTTACAAGAAAACACTCAAAGTTGCACATGCACATGGGATGCTTTGTGTGGGTGCTCAATTCCAGGAAATGTGTGGCTGAGTCCCGAGGGCAGGCGGATGAGTTTGGTACAGACCATTTTCAACTGCACGAAAGCCAAGCCGATGGAAGAAATCTGGGACAAATTATATATATATATATATATATTGTCTAAAATCTAATCCTACAAAAGTGGGGCATACGAAAATCAAAGTTTCACTGTAAAGTCACCTCATCATCATTACGTAAACACAATTGCGAGTTATATACAAGTATATTGTTGACAACCAAATGAATCTGAAATCAGAAGTCTTGCAAAATTAAGGCATGCAAATGTTTAAGTATACTGCGGTACCATGTCTACGCAATTTAATTCATTCCGTGACTAAGCTCATGACTCATTTTACTCGTATTTCAAATGAATATTCCCCATTGGAATGAATTGAAATCCCAGTAATCCATTCCAGCCCCCCACCCCCAAAGAAAGTTAAATGAATGAAAATAGCACCATATTGTATTTAAAGAAAACATAATAAAACACAATAAAAGACAATGTAAAGAAATAAATGTCTTTATAAAGTGCAATTACTGTACATTGGGAGAACCGGAGTCACAACAACTGTAGTGTTGTACTTGTGCCTTTAAGGAACGTGGCCGAATTGCGATATCAGGAACATGTCCGGTTTGTCTTTGTCTGAGCGTCTCAACAAGAATGTGGGCTAACTGTAGCTATCGCGAACTTCAATTTGTATTTGTGTGCTTGACTGTCTATACCGTTCAAGAAGTCAAATTGTAGCTCGCAACACAAAGCAGAAAAGAAACAAAAATGTGACCAAGAGATGGCTTGTAACTCGAAAAACCCTAACCCAAATTGGGGCACTCTTAAGTCAAGGTACCACTGTTTAGAAGGGATTTGGCGAAGATAATTGCTTGTCAAGCCAGTTAAAGTGAAGAAAAACTGCCATTTCAGTCCAGATTTTGTACCAAAATGAAAAAGAACAAATCCATTTTCCAAGACACGTTATTTACTTCAGTGGGCAACATAAAATGATATGGCAAGCCAGATCTGGCTCCAAGGCCTTGAGTTTGGCATCTGTGATCTCGTCTATCACCATATGTCACGATGTAATCCCAAGGCAGATACTGTTGCTTTTTGCATTAATAGTCCATATTCCAGCTCTTAAATTTGTTTGCATGCGGTCATTTCTTTTAATACAGTGTGGTCGCATACCTTTGTGACAGAGGATGGCAAAGATGTGAAAGAGCCAAAAGCGTACTTATACTTCGTCTACCACAGATCTAAGAAGAGCTACACCGCAGGCTTTCAAATGATGAAACAGAAGAAAAAGGTATGTATGCCAATTAATGGGCAAATGAGCGCACCGTTACGTTATTCATACACATTTAAGCCTACCCAGATTGGAGCTTAAATGCAAGAAAACAAAGCAATATGTGATACAGCCCTCTCACCGTTTCTCCATCTCTGTAATAGAGATGCAAGCTCCGTAATGCTCGCTGGGAGCCAAGCATGAGATTGAGGATTTCTCACACACCATGCATTATTCATAGTGCAGAGCAACAGAGTGTGTAAGATGAGAATTACGCAGCATGAAGAGAACAGGGGAGCGGGGACTGAAGGGAGAACAGGGGGGAAGATGGGGAGGAAGGAGAGGGCAGCACAGGTGAGCGAGAAAGAGTGAAGGCAAGTGAAAAGAGATATGGTGGACACGGTCAGATCTCCATTTTCTTTTCCTGTCAGCTTAACCCCCGGATTGTTCTCGGAGTCCGAGAACAGTGGGGTGGGACGCAAATGAATATGGAAAATGGAGAGCCCGGATAGCGTCGCCAGATTGGCTCACAATTTGCATTTTTTAAGTACACGTCTTGTGAGTCGGTTTGTATTCCGAGCACAAACTGAATAGCGCGCAGGAAATTTCAGGGCTCCGTTACAATTCGTGTCCAGCCTTCGTTCTTCGTAATGAAAAACAGTGGGAAGTGAGTCAGTGTTGGAATTGATTTGTTTAACAACGGCAATGGAACAAAGCAGGAGGCATGGGAGCAAAAATAGAAGGCTCGCTATCTTAAATGAAACCCCGAGACCAAGAAATTGCAAGATTGTGGCAGATACAATTTGACAAATGAATTGCATGGAATGATATAGTGTTTTTCATTCAAATAATTGATCGATGGTGGGAAAAAAAAAGTCCATTACAGTGTAACAACACCCAGAGAAGACACAAACCCTCGCAAATATACTCATGACACTCTTAATTTACACCTCAAAAGTACATACAGCTAGTATTTGCAGAAATGTAATTTATCAGCCACTGGTTTTTTTTTTTGGAATTATTAAATCAAAGCGACTCTGTTTGAGGAAACCACCGCAATAAAATTGTAGTTATTCTCCCGATGACCCTCATTTACTTTGTCTGAAAGCCTTTCTCAGCAGAGGACTAATGGTTATTAGAGTGCCAACTTAATGGAATATTACATTATACTGTATATTTTTGTTAAATGTGAGCATGCTTGTGTATGTGAACGCATGCATGTCTCCTCCGATGTGCCGTTAATGACAACAATGTGACGGTTACTGGCTTTTTAACTTCCTGGTGATGAAAAGCCAGTATTAATTTGGGCTACAGATTTCATTTGTTCAGAACAGGAAAAACAATATAAATCACTTTTAGAGTGATTAGAGGGAGGGTTGGATTAATCCAGGCTTGATTAGGGCATTATGCCGCCTTGTTATGGACACACAGGGTGACTGACGGTAATTACTGTCTGTAATAGACGAACACACACACTCAGTCAAGGCATCAGCCACAGCAGTGTAGGTGTGTGTGGGAGCGTGCACAGTTCGCGATACTCAGGCTGATAACATTTGCTTTCCACCAATTACATCGAGAAATATGTTGAATATTTGCAATTGTTGGCACGAGCTGGCCCCAGCGTGACAGACAAACAGTATTCGAGGGAGTGAGTCATGGCTTTCTTTATGATTATTGATATCTTGAGACAAACATATTCACCCTGATAATAAAAACAGATGGCAGTGGGTAAGGCTAATATTACTCTGTGGAGAATTAGAGAGGGGCTAAATCAGCAAATCGATTTACGGACGCGCAATAGAGCCTCATCCGTACACAATGTCTACAACTTGAGGATCCAAAAGTCCACACCGAAACAAAAGGATATTTGAATTAAGCTCATTAAAGGGCGACTGATTTGATTCTTTACAGAAGAGGTGTGTTGAATGTGTTATATAAAGATTTATACCGTTTTAGGTGTGGGAGAATATCCTAAATGTGTCAAGCTAAATATCCTTTTAGAGTTCGGAAGCGGACATAAGGCGACCGAATGAGACGTGTCCCATTAAAGAAAGGATTGGAAAATAACGTATGCATATTTAACACAGTGTTGCACATCTCTAGCATGTGGCTTTCTTCCTTTATGACGCCAATCGTTCCTTTTCATCACATCGCTGCTTGGAGGAGAACTTAAAACACGCTGTTGGCTCAGCAAGAGCTCAAACATGATTTGATATGCTGACCCCCCCCCCCCTCCCAAACACACCACCCAGCAGTCCCTTTGGGCTGTAACACAGCCATTGAGGACCTTATTTTACGAGTGCACACTTCTGTTCTTTGCATGTTTATGGCCAACATTTGGAACAATTGGCAAGCATTGGCTGGAACAACACAGATAAATCTTGTCAAGTCACAGGCAGGGACACCGAGAGGGTGCTGCACTCAGTGGCTGACAGGAGGAGTGCTTGCATTATTCAATTAATAGCGGCTGAAAGGGGCACAATTTATGCAGCATTTCGCGACGCGGGCCGGGACACACAAACACAAAACATGCAACACGCAAAGGCAGACGTGTGTTTGCATCCGGGGAAAAGACTGGACTCCCCCTTCCATTTTGCCAAATCAAATATACAGTGAGAGCAAGCTAAAAGGCACTTTCAATCAGCCGCTCCGGGTCTTTCTGTCAATCCGTGAACAACAACAATCTCGCCTACTTGGAGTGGTCCAAGTCAACATCCATTCCCCAATAAATTCAATCAGCGATGCCGCGTGTGTGCGTGTTTGTGTGTCACTCTGACAGGTACAACAACAAAAGATCATTTTTCAAGGAACACCTGCATACGGAGACAATGTTGAATATTCAAGAGCATTCATTTAAGTTTGGAAAAGAGAGAATTTGAATGCACTTTACTTTGTGCAGTGTTGTTCCTCATTCAAAGTGACGATACGGGCAAATAATCTTAAGAGAGCAAAGCGGCAGAGTTGTCAGGCCTGAGCTAATGACATTGACGTGTAGGAGCTGCACACCAGAGTGATTGCCTGACAGTTGGAGAGCCAAAAGCAACGCTCGCCGGCTCATCACGGGCCTGCGCTCTCATTATTCGGCCACAAATGGAAATGCAAATCGCTCGCTTGCCGCGGACGCCTCAAATTTATTAAACTAAAAGGTTTAATTTCCATTTTTCTCAGCATCAGCTTTATTTATAAATGTCGTGCCCTATGAAGACCCTGTTATTTTCTCCTTCTCCTCCAGGCTCTTAACAAATCTGCTCATTAATATGGAAATAGGGAATCAATCGGGGGTTTTTCCCCTCCTCCGTCGAAGTGCGTTGTGTGTAATGTGCTCTGACTGGTCATCACAACAAACATATTTACATATTCACACGGAACTTATATATACACTTTGAAATATGAATCCAATACTTTCGTTTTTGCTCTTTTTTTTCATGACTCTAATTTAGAGTTTTAGATTACCTCAACGTAAAAGGTTTATATTTCTCAAATATGTTTCATACTTTAGTTCATCTCGATTTCTGACCCAATATTCAATACATGATTGGAGTTTGTATTTTCTTCTAAATAGAAGAAATATATTATAAAGAGATTAATACAATACAAATCTTCAGATCCGCTCTACTCACACAGTTGAACTAGCATTAGCGGTAGCCACAATTTTGTTCACGCCGGTCAGATGACCGTCACCAGAAAACGTAGTCACATGACACACAGGTGGAGGGGGCTTGCTGAAGAAATGTAATGTATCTTCAATCTACGCTGACGTTTTCTGTTTTGTTTTTTACAACCCCAATTCCAAATGAAGTTGGGACGTTGTGTTAAAAATAAATAAAAACAGAATACAATCTTCAATGTATATTTAATTGAATACACTACAAAGACAAGATATTTAATGTTCAAACTGATAAACTTTATTGTTTTTACCAAATAATCATTAACTTGGAATTTTATGGCTGCAACACGTTCCAAAAAAGCTGGGAGAGGGTCATGTTTACCACTGTGTTACATCACCTTTTCTTTTAACAACATTCAATAAACGTTTGGGAACTGAGGAAACTAATTGTTCCTCTTTGGCCCGGTGGACACGACGTCCACAATTTCCCAAAACAATTTGAAATGTGGACTCGTCGGACCACAGAACACTTTTGCACTTTGCATCAGTCCATCTTAGATGAGCTCGGGCCCAGAGAAGCCGGCGGCGTTTCTGGGTGTTGTTGATAAATGGCTTTTGCTTTGCATAGTAGAGTTTCAAGTTGCACTTACGGATGTAGCGCCGAATTGTATTTACTGACATTGGTTTTCTGAAGTGTTCCTGTGCCCATGTGGTGATATCCTTTACACATTGATGTCGGTTTTTGATGCAGTGCCCCCTGAGGGATCGAAGGTCACGGGTCAATGTTGGTTTTCGGCCTTGCCACTTACATGCAGTGATTTCTCCAGATTCTCTGAACCTTTTCAGAATCAGAATCAGAATCATCTTTATTTGCCAAATATGTCCCAAAAAAACACAAGGAATTTGTCTCCGGTAGTTGGAGCCGCTCTAGTACGACAATTTACAGAACACTTTGGAGACAGAAAGACATTGACAAAAAAAAAAACAGTCACTGAGCAGTAAAGTTATCTGGTAATGCCGGTACTTTTTTTTTTTGACAATTGTGCAAAAAGATGCAGAGTCCTCTAGCACTTAGAGCAGTTCGAATTATATTATGGACAGTAGATGATGAAATCGCTAAATTCCTTGCAATTGCATGTTGAGCAACATTGTCCTTAAACTGTTTGATTATTTTCTCACGCACTTGTTCACAAAGAGGTGAACCTCGCCCCATCTTTGCTTGTGAATGACTGAGCAATTCAGGGACGCTCCTTTTATACCCAATCATGGCACCCACCTGTTCCTAATTAGCCTGTTCACCTGTGGGATGTTCCAAACGGGTATTTGATGAGCATTCCTCAACTGTCTCAGTCTTTTTTGCCACCTGTCCCAGCATTTTTGCAGCCATAAAATTCAAAGTTAATGATTATTTGCTAAAAACAATAAAGTTCATCGGTTGGAACATTAAATATCTTGTCTTTGTAGTGTATTCAATTAAATATAGGTTGAACATGATTTGCAAATCATTGTATTCTGTTTTTATATATGTTTAACACAACATCCCAACTTCATTGGAATTGGGGTTGTAATTAACTTAATATAATATTAATCATATTAAGTTTGGTAGCATTGTGAGCTCCTCATATCTTGATTGAAGGCAAACAATTTGGGAGTTGGATGGGGCGTGTCACTGTTATGCCATTTTAAAAGATGATACAGGTACATCTATCGTGATTTTCAGTTTTAATACTGTATCGTTACAGCCTTAATGGTCATAGATAACCAAAATGTATTCTGCCGGACATTCCAATACACGAATAGATGAAAGCACAATAGGAGTGCAGTGCAGGTGCACTTTCGACTGGTCAAGTACACTCTTAAATGTTCAGTTCATTCACGCAATACAAGGCCATGGATACTCAAATTTTAAGAGGCATATCCTGTAATTTCAACGGCAAAAGCACGTCAACCAAGGAAAATTGCCACCACAAACTGGCTCAAAGTAATTTGGCAGCATGGTTTGTTTTCACTGCCTGCTGGAGGGATTATTTTCGCAAGGGCAAAGTGCTCACTAATAATGATGACAACAAACTTGTGAAGGAAAATGGAATGAGATCAGCCTTGTGGTTTTATATAGCGAATCTCACAACTACTGTTTACTTACTGGAAACTGGGAGAAAAACAAGTTTGACCATTATATTTGTTGGATTCTATTCTATTAATTCGCAAAAAGGTCTCATGCTCAACAAATAAGATTTAAAAAATCTGTGAACTAAAATCCAGAGAAGCAATTTTGCATATAAGAAAACTTACTTCAATTGATGAAAAACAAGTGTTAGGTTTACAGCTGAGAGCATGTTTGGTGGACTGTTTTAGGGAAGGATTAAGCGCTCAGTAATTTTGATTATCGCAAAAGTATAGTCGCAATACCACAAAATCGTATGAGAGCAAAACATCCATCCATCCACCCATCCATTTTCTTTACCGCTTATCCTCACTCGGGTCACGGGCTGCTGGAGCCTATTCCAGCTATCTTCAGGCGGGAGGCGAGGTACACCCTGAACCGGTCGCCAGCCAATTGCAGGGCACACAGAGTCAAACAACCATTCGGACTCACATTCACACCTACGGGAAATTTAGAGTCTTCAATCAACCTACCACGCATGTTTTTGGGATCTGGGAGGAAACCGGAGTGCCCGGAGAAAACCCACCCAGGTACGGGGAGAACATGAAAACTCCACACAGGCGGGGCCGGGATTTGAACCCCGGTCCCCAGAACTGTGAGGCAGCTGTGCTACCCAGTCGCTCGCCGTGCCGGCGCAAAACAAACATTTAAACATATTTTGGGAGTGTGCATTCTTCTGATTTCACCATATGACCATAACATTTAAATACTGGATCTCCATCCCATTCACTCATCAGATTATTGCCAGGAAGGTGCCAGATGTTGCGGCATTAATATGCCATAATACCAAGTCCTGCTTATCCAACCTTTCAGAACTCTAAAATAACACTCATAGACATTAATGAGATGTAATTATACGCCAGGTTCTAATTCAGGGCAATCTGGGGATAATTGCATCCACGGCTTTTAACACTTGGTCGTCAAGTTGGCGGGTGAATGACTTTCCCTCTGCCTCTCTGTCTGCCTGTGCCCGTCTCTCTACAGTCGACAGCGGAGAGTGAACTATCGCACCTATCCACTCTGGTCGGCGACCTAATGAACATTTCTAAATGGCCATGACCAGCTGGTTAGGAGACTAATGTAGCAGCTATTAGCCAAAGTGGTTGTTTCCACACTCTCAGACACACACACACACTCATATGTGGACTGCAGTATTAGAGAAAGAGGAAGTGAGGGCGAGGGCGGACATTTTCACCGTCTTTCCCACCTAGACACACATGTAGAGTAGATACACAAAGATGGGCAGTCACAGCCACGGCTTGTTTATGTTTCACATTGTGCAGCAAACAAACCATGCGACAGATTCTAAACCATTAGAGCGCTTATTAGGGCCTCAAGGTGTGTGTGCATCTGATTAGGAAAATTCAGTTTTAACTCAAGGTCTCAGCACTGCGGTTGCAGACCACTGACCATTGATTATTCATAGAGACTGTGATTGGGTCCATTAATACGAGATTAGGGGAGGAACTGATGCTCACTTGGTGTGTGTGCATGTGTACAGAAGGTGAATTGTAATGAATCCGCAGCCTGTGTTTAAATAGAGTCCATCAACGGGCTCGGTATAAAATAGGTATTGAGTGCATAAAGCAGACTGAGTAGTTAGAGAGTCAAAGTTGCAAATAAGCTAAATGTATACCGGACATGAGCCTTCGATAAATCCAGAGGTACAAGTGCCTTTTGTTCAAATATGACCAATAAGATTAAAACAATAAAATTTGGAATATCTTAAACGCTGTCGTTTACAGCATACCGTAAGATTTCCACTTAATAGCATTTGTTCTCCAATTGAAACTTAATCTGGGTAAATGGTGCTTAAATGTTTAAATCACATTTACAGGCTGTCAACTCATCTGATGTTCTTCACATGGTCACCCTTCGTTTGAATGAAAATAAATTGGAGGCAAATGAGAGAAAAAAAAAAGACTGCCAACAGCGACACAAAGACGGTTGCTGATGGCGTTGTAGCGCCCCCAAGTGGCTAGTACGATAACTTCGGGCAACTCGCACCAAGGTAGCTGCTACTCTCACTTTGAGAGCCAAAATAAATTATACAACTAAGATTTTTATGAGAAACAAGTCATCATTATAGATATTATGATAGCGATAATACTCATTGGCAGCAGAGATCATCGACACAGCAGATGCTTCCACTGCTAATCATCCTCATCATCATTAGCGGCATCACCATTAATGTCCTCATTATCACATGGAGGAAGATTGCTGTCGTATTTGACCTACAGGAGGTAAAAATACTGTACAGCAGGCATTATGTTTGAGTAGAGGATTGAAATGTACTGTAAGAAGAGCTACGACAAACATACATACACACACATATATACGTGAAGTGTACTTTTGCAAGTCCAGGATTTTATTAATGGGGATAAGCTGGAGTCCATTAACCTGGTAGGTTTGTACAAGGTTTAAGTAGTAGTAAACCTTAAAATCCCAAGCAGAAGATTAGATTCCAGAAAGGCCCTGCTATGGCAATGATCGGCAATGCTATAAAGAGGATTACACACATAGCCTATCGACGGGCAAAACTTGACAGGCTTACTCCTTAGGTTAAGCCTCAACTGTGCACCTGCACATGAAAATTATAATACCATTCGAGGTTCGGGGCATGCCTCCAACTTGATTAAATTACTTATATAGAGACAGGCAGAACAATGGAATGGTTCTACAATGGTAGAAAGTACAATTAATCCGTGTATCTGTTGCCATTCATACAACACAATTTCAAGAAAACCCCTGCATACTTGCGGTTCGGCATTTGTTGATTTATTTTTGGAACCGATCATCTGTTAAGTCACCAAAAAAACTGCAGTTTTTGTGCTTAGGTGAGGCCACAGCAATGATTGTATTTCCTTGGCACCATCTGATGGCATCTTGGTGCCAAGGAAACAAGTTGAAGTGAGTTGAGGAGTTTCATTTAGACAAAAGGCAAAAATCTATAGGCAATTAAAAACCCTTGGAAGAGGGGCGTCAATTGCAGATTTTTTTCGAATGGAAAATATGTGCCTTGGTTGGGAAACACTGAATAAAAAAAATAAAAAGATGTGTTAATTGATGTCATGACATTGTATTAGTGAATATAAACGTTTACTTACCCAAAACAGAGGCATTAATGTGGACAAAAGTTGTAAAACTAATTTCCGCTGCAATTAAAAGTGTTAGTTATTATCATTTAAAGACCTTTTTTCTAAATACATTGAAGAAGATAATTGCTTCAAGGATTTGTTGACATTTATTAACAAAACTATCTGATAGTGACAAAATGTGTTTGCTATGTTGATAGCCGAGCTTTAAATGGCTAACATTGAGTTATGTTAAACTAATACATGTTAACTTCGAAATGGCAGTAAACACTTACCATTCGGCAGCAGACTGAGAGGAACGAGTTTGATTCTCAGACACGTCAGAATCTTCTGGCTGTGGTGGCTCAAACTTGTAGGGATGTGGTTTGACAGGCTGCCCCTGGAAATGCCCCCATGTGTTGACATTAGAAAGTTGGTAGATGAAGTAGCTTACATTTTTCAGGTTGTAGTCATGGTATTTGATTGACAGTTGACAGTTGTGTAAGGCGTGGGTTCAGTGCATTCAGCGGACACGGCCACGGCATTTGAGAGCGACAACAATAGCTTGATTTTTCACCATTTTGAAGTCTCATTTTATAAATTTGACAATGTTTTTAAATCACTCAAATTAGGGCTGGACAATATATTGTTGTAAGTGTAATGTAAATGGGGGAAATATTCACGTTGCAGCGTCCTGCGCAATGTTGGTGTAATGATATGCAGTCAATCAGCTGTAATATTAACAAGTGATCAGCAAACGGACCTTTTTGGAAATGCTAATATGATTAGCACCAATGCTACTGTAAATATAACCCATCAAACAATACACACGGAGCAGTCAATTGTTAAATATTTTTTTGTATGATAACTATGAATGAGGACACGGTAAACAATTACACGCCTGCATTTACTGTAGCGCTCTTCAGAATGTGACAGACGAACGCATTTCACATTAGATTACATTGGGGGTGGGGGGGCACGGCATAATTAAAGGGACAAACTTCAGGTGTACACAACAACATGTTTTGCTTAAACTAATGCACTCAAATATAGAAATAGTAATGCATACATTAAAACATGGGTGTAAAATAACAGATTGATTAAAAACAGATGAATAGTGTAAATGGGCATGAAAATAAATTATTTTAACATCATGTCAGGAGTCATGGCTGGACGATTGCTCAATACTATAGTTCATTTAAATACAGGTAGACTTCATACAAATGCCTTCTCATACTTTTGTGCTCTACTGAGCATAGTTTTTCTAGAGGGAAAAAGAGAAACGTCTGCTGGTTTTCACGTTGCGTGTACAACCCCAATTCCAATGAAGTTGGGACGTTGTGTTAAACATAAATAAAAACAGAATACAATGATTTGCAAATCATGTTCAACCTATATTTAATTGAATACACTACAAAGACAATATATTTAATGTTGAAACTGATACATTTTACTGTTTTTAGCAAATAATCATTAACTTGGAATTTTATGGCTGCAACACATTCCAAAAAAGCTGGGACAGGTGGAAAAAAAGACTGAGAAAGTTGAGGAATGCTCATCAAACACCTGTTTGGAACATCCCACAGGTGAACAGGCTAATTGGGAACAGGTGGGTGCCACGATTGGGTATAAAAAGGAGCATTCACAAGCAAAGCTGGGGCGAGCTTCACCTCTTTGTGAACAAGTGCGTGAGAAAATAATCAAACAGTTTAAGGACAAGGTTCCTCAACGTACAATTGCAAGGAATTTAGGGATTTCACCATCTACCATCTAATCTGTAAACTAGCTTCACATTCCAACAGTTACATCCAACAGTACATCGTGACGTCACGCTGTCCGTGGTGCTGAATATATGACGTCACTTTATCGCCTTTCCTACCGACCCCCCCCCTCCCCTCCCCTTCCCCCAACCCGCCGGTTTTGTGTTGTGCTTACCGGGCTAACGGAGCTAGCAACGAGCGGAGGGTCCTCCATCAGCGGGCGGCGGAGAAGACCGCAGGCGGCCAAAGGGGAAGCCAAGAGCGAGGAGGGACCGAATATTGCCAAGCGAATAGGGGTGCGCTGACACACCGGAACGAGTTCTCTGAAAGGCTGTAAAATGTCCGACTTTGACAGCAACCCGTTTGCGGACCCGGACTTCAACAATCCGTTTCAGGTAACCAACTAGTAGTAGTAGTAGTTGACAGCCGCATTATAAAAACCGGTAGACGGGATCCTCGACGGCTAGCTAACATCAGTATACGCTTGTAAGCTATCGTAGCTTACTCGCTAGCTGTGTTAGCATCATGGACATGCACTGTGGGGTTACAGTTAAAGAGATTTATCAATGTTCTTGTTTCGAGGTTACATATTCATTTTAAAGATAGCGGTCGCAAGCTAATACTTACTGTTTGTCTGTATGAATGTCCCTAGCTAATTGTTGGTTTTCCCTAGTCGCTACATGGCTAGGTAGCACAACCAGCTCCCTAATAAGCATTGAACGCAACTCTGGGCCTTCAATATTGGAAGCTAGGACTCTATATCCTAGCTTACCATAATGGACATAAACTGAGTGCTTACCGACCGACATTGAATGTTCTTGGCTTCGAGGTTGCATATAAATTGTCTTGGTTGTGGTCTTGCTTTATCCCAGAGGTCCTCCAACATGTTTGTACGTTTGTATTGTTATTACCGTGCCAATACATTGTGAACAAATAACACCAACCACCCACTCACCAGCCCCCTTTACTTTAATAGTAAATAAACTGCAGTTAGTGTACTGGTTGTATTTATATAAATTACCTTATGGTGCATTCTTACATGTTGACAAAGTTGATGTCAGCTCCTCATCAGACCTAAACAAGTTTGAGGGATGCTGCCATCGATATAAACAATAGGTAGTTAGGACACGCCCCCTTGACGCCCCGCAACGTTAAAAGTTTCCATCCATCCATCCATTTTCTGAGCCGCTTCTCCTCACTAGGGTCGCGGGCGTGCTGGAGCCTATCCCAGCTATCGTCGGGCAGGAGGCGGGGTACACCCTGAACTGGTTGCCAGCCAATCGCAGGGCACATAGAAACAACCAACCATTCGCACTCACAGTCATGCCTCCGGGCAATTTAGAGTCTCCAATTAATGCATGTTTTTGGGATGTGGGAGGAAACCGGAGTCCCCGGAGAAAACCCACGCAGGCACGGGGAGAACATGCAAACTCCACACAGGCGATTAAATGGGATTGAACCCGGGTCCTCAGAACTGTGAGGCTGACGCTCTAACCAGTCGGCCGCCGTTAAAAGTTTCCTTCCATCAAAATTCAGTTTTTCATGCTGTTTTATGCATCACGTAGGTCAAAATTAATCTGTGATCTGGTTTAATTTTGACATCTATGCGGTTTGTTGATTTGAATGCAAAAGACGATAAACGCATCAGGCTTTCAACATGAGCGGATCAGATTTCCGTGTATTTTATGACGTCAAAGGTTCACTCATTATACCGGTCCACTTCGTGGTTGCTACACGCCCACTCATCTCGGGGAAAAAAATTGCTGGGTGGCAACGCGGCTGTGTCTCGTGCAAAGCTTAAACTTTGCAACGAATTTTACTTGGGTGGGGGGGGGGGGGGGGGGGGGGGGGAGTTTTGACATGCACACACACACACTGTCTGAATTAATAAATCAATTTAGACTGTGTGTGTGCTTATTAATTGTTTTAGTTAATTGTATTTTTGTAACTTGTATTCAGTACATTCTTTTATTGTATATATATTCCCATTTTTAAAGGCAACAAATAGATTTGGAGAGTAATACACAACATTTCAGCAACACAGTAGCCCTATATAGATAACATTTATTTTAACAGGCTACTGTTGCGGGCTTGCTTAAGGTTAACTAGTGAGTGAGGTATGCAATCAACTTAAACTGACATTAGCACCTGCTCTGACAGGCTGTTATTGTAATTTATTAAGTTGACTAACAAAATATTTTGACTAGGAGTATTTCCTTTATGGTTTGTAGTAAATGCAGCTCTTGTGTTGCATCCCATTACATGTGCAGGGGAATCTAATATTATGGCCAGTGACTGTAATTTAAACTCCCGTATATATTCCTCTCCATGTTTCAGGATCCCTCAGTGACACAGGTGACCCGGTCTACTCCTCCCGGTGGTCTGGAAGAATACAACCCCTTCACAGATGCCAGAACAGTGAGCTGAACTTCGGAATTCTTCTTGTTATCATTAATATTACTATTCGTGTTTGTGTGACCTCATTCTATACGCTTTCATCGTATCCTCTCAAATCTCTCAATCCTGGCGGACTGAACTGACAAAATGAGACTGTGGCCTAATTACTTCGATACTAAGAGATTGTTCCTGCTGGTTTTCCAGGCTGCCCCTGGAAATGCCCCCAAGTCTGCTCCAGCACCTTCGCAGAACACACAACCTGCCATAATGAAACCCACAGAAGAGCCCCCAGCTTACTCGCAGCAACAAACACAGGTACGAAATTGGTTATTTGCTTTTATTATTATTTGATTGACCCAAACATTTTATGTGCCTTTTGTTGGTTCATCTGCAGAAAAATAGCAAAATATTTTGCCCCACTCCTTCTTTCTCACCTGTAGCACAAACCTATAGGTATTACTGTTAGACTCTCCATCAGTATTCCATAAGGATTCTATCCATAATGAATCTTGAAGGCAAACACATGATTTTTCGATTCTGAAACAACGCAATACAAACTTGCCTGATGGGAAATGTCAGTTATTTCCTACGTGAACTCTGTGTGAATTTTCTAGGACCAAGCACGTGCTCAGGCTGACTTGCTGAGAAGGCAGGAGGAGTTGGAGAGGAAAGCAGCCGAGCTCGACCGCAGGGAGAGAGAGCTGCAGTCTCACGGAGGAGCCGGTCAGTAAGTTCATCAATCCATCATTGCTCTGTCACTGAAACCTTTGAGTTTGATTAAATTGTAGGTACCGTAATTTCTCTTGTATAATGCGCATTCCCCCCCCCCAAAAAAAATTGTCAAGTTAATCGTGAGCAATATACATAGGTATAGGGAAAATGAAAAAAAAAATTCACATTTTATAAATGTATGCCGCCATCTAGAGGTTGTGAAAAATTAAAAAATAATAGCAAGTAAATAAAAAGAAAGTATTACATTCAAATAAAGTGCTTAACTTCAGAATAATTAAAATACAGATAATACTTCATGTGGCGGCACGGTGACCGACTGGTTAGAGCGTCTGCCTCACAGTTCTGAGGACCGGGGTTCAATCCCCGGCCCCGCCTGTGTGGAGTTTGCATGTTCTCCCCGTGCCTGCGTGGGTTTTCTCCGGGCACGCCGGTTTCCTCCCACATCGCAAAAACATGCATGCTAGGTTAATTGACGACTCTAGCGGCTCAGAAAATGGATGGATGGATGGATTAATACTTCGTTTTGGTCATATGGGTAGAAACAAATGCATTATACATAGGTAAAAGGGTTTTCCAGAAATTTGAGGTTAACTTTTTATTATACATGGCTGCGCATTATACACGAGAAATTACGGTCTTCGAGAAGAACAAGTGTAAGAAGCAAACTGAGCGCTTTAAAGCCGAATGTGCCAATCAATGTTAAGTAATACATTTCCGGGTTCAAATAGAATTGCTTTTAGACAGTCCTGTTGATCATGTTATTCATATTTTAACACCATTAGACCAAGGTGGCACCTAACAATTGATCGATTACAATGGAATGTGGATTTAACAGACTAATAGGGAGGAAGGGTCGTCCGTTAACTTGAAGCACTTTTTTCATGGCCTAAAACCCCCCCCCCAGTACAGTACAAAATTATTGCTTACTTTTCTCATCTCCATTAGATTTGGATGCCATAGAGAAAGGCTTGACAAAATCAACTATATACTGTACCAAGTTCAAGAGACGAAGCACGATGAGTAAACTCGAGTAAACAACAGCCGTAGATATGACGCGCCTCTTTTGAGCTGCGTACCTATGGCGACGCTAAATTAATGTCCTTACATTGCCTTTGATGGTAAGGTCATCCCTGCCAACATGGCCGCCACGTTGCCACGTCAGTTAGCACGATCTAATCTTCGTATCTGACAACAGCGGCACAACCCGGAAATAGGGGTACTAGTCACTGTCTGGTGATTGCGCCAGTAAACAATGGCGATCAATTCTGGAACTAACTGACTTTTTCCGTTACAAAGGTGCATTTTGAGTTCTAAGCGGTCACTATTTTCTGCCCATTAAATCCGAAGTCTGTTGTTTCCAGGTCTGTTAAATCAAGGTTCCACTGTACTTCAACATTGCGAGGCTTCAAATAGCATTTTTCTCTGGGGGAAGTGGCTACTGAGCTTAGAGTGTCATCACCTGATCGCTTGCTTACTTGAGTAGAGTTGGCTACTTTACCCACCCTTTCTCTACATGAGCGAGGAATCATCCATGTTGGGGTTGTGTTGGCAGGTCGTAAGAACAACTGGCCTCCCATGCCTGAGAAGTTCCCTGTAGGTCCGTGTTTCTACCACGACATCGCAGTGGACATTCCCATCGAGTTCCAGAAGACGGTGAAGATCATGTACAATCTCTGGATGTGTAAGTGAATCCCTTCATTTGAAGAAGCGCTCTTCACTTTACACGTCCTTTCGGTGATGATTCGTCTTACTGTTTGCCTTTCCACCAGTCCACGCCGGCACGCTCTTTGTGAACATGTTCGGCTGCTTGGCCTGGTTCTGCGTGGATCCAACCCACGGTGTCGACTTTGGCCTGGCCATGTTGTGGTTTCTGCTCTTTACGCCTTGCTCCTTTGTCTGCTGGTACAGACCGCTGTATGGGGCTTTCAGGTGAGCGAATGCCCCGGGGGATCTTGAGGCTTGCTTCCCGTGGCTGGACACAACTGTATTAAAAAACACAATTCAAACATACTAAAACACACTTTCAAATACATTGTAAATGTATTTAAATCTAGGAAACTAAAGTAATTGCAAGCATAAAATGTATGCAATTAAATTTTGCCTCTGTCTCCACTACAGGAGCGACAGTTCTTTTCGCTTCTTCGTATTCTTTTTTGTCTATATCTGCCAGTTTGGAGTTCACGTGCTACAAACGATCGGCATCACCGGTTGGGGCACATGGTGAGGAAGTTTGACACCTGTGTTCTACAGTGTGTGCTTGAAGTTCTGACACATTTCCGGTCATTGTTGTTGTTTGTCATGCAGTGGCTGGATCACAGCGCTAATGGGCCTGAACAGCAGCATCCCGGTGGGCATCATCATGCTGCTCATCGCCGCACTCTTCACCACACTCTCCGTGGGCTCCCTCATCATGTTTAAAAAAGTAACGGACTCTTCCTACGCTGATGCTCTCTTGGCACAGTGGTTGGGAATCACTGATCTATCGAATAGTAGGAACCCACTCACAATGAAATCTCAGTTGATTTCAGTCTTAACACGCAATGCAAAACGCCTTAGACCGGCTAATGAAACTAGCATTGATGTTGCGCTAGTTAAACATTTAAGAAATGTGTTTGAACACAAACGGTGTTGAGCAAATAATACAGCACTCACAGGCATATATTCTTTATCTGCTGCGAAAAACAAATAATGCTGCAGCTTACTGAGTCACTTAGTTGTGAAACTCTTCTTCATTTATTATGTACTGTACGTCTGTAAGTTAATTCCAAGTTTCTGTGTGCAGGTACACGCGCTGTATCGGACCACCGGTGCCAGCTTCGAGAAGGCTCAGCAGGAGTTCGCCACCGGCGTCATGTCCAACAAGACGGTCCAGACGGCAGCGGCCAACGCTGCGGCTAACGCTGCATCCAACGCCGCCCGTGGGGCCTTCAAGCCTCATCCATAGACACACGCACAGAAACAGATGCAAAAATCTGTCCCTGTTCAATCACCCCCAATTTGCTAATGTCTCCAAAAAATGTCTTCACTCCAAATCTAAACTCATAACAGCTGCCTCTTACCCTGCTTCGTGTGCGTCCCAACCCCGAGTGAGTCACGCTTTGTCCTAGTCATCTCTGTCAGTGGGATTTACAACCCCACACAAAATAACCCCCTGTTCACCTTCTGATTGACTGGACGGGTCAGTAGCTCCGCAGCGAGATTGATTGACGGCATGATGTGTGCATGTTCAAGCACACTCAACAAGGTAGCTAATTCATTAGCGTTGTGTCTGCTGGAAATGTGACCTGCATGTCCAATGGCTGTTTGACAGACGCCTGGTAAAAGGGAGGACGACTCAAAAGACGTCTGTGAGCGTGTGTGACATCATTTGTCTTTGTAGCCTGTCACACGTTGAAAAAAAAATAATAATCTAAAGCTGCTATCAATCTGGATGTGGCCTCTTGCTGTTTTCGAGTTCCTTCTCATGAAGGGAATTCGCACGAGACTCAGCAAACATGCTGACATAAATGGATTTTTTGGGGGTATGAGTCATGTGACCTGTTTTAAAAACAGAATAATTGGTATGTTTAAAAAAAAAAAATAATGTATCCCAGTGTTAAATGATTGCATGTGGCTGACTGGTGCACATTACCCCGCATACAGCGATGATCATGTTCGTTTGGCAACCTTTGTTAAGCCAAGGCACATTTTTGTTTTGAAAACACACTGCACACCACTGAACAAAAATCTCACGAAAAGCATACACTGAAGTATGGACGATCCCACAAGTTCTTCCATCTAGTGGAAGAGCATTTAATTGTTCTGCCTGTCACTGGCATAGATAGTTAAACAAAGATGCATTATTTGCAGGAAATAAATTGTAATTTGCAGTAATCCTGTGGCCATTTGTGTCAGAATCACTGTGTTTAAAAGCTGTACAGACTACTGTCACCAACTGGATTTGTGTTGTACTTCTGCAGCCCTTGTTATGGGGGGGTGCATGCCACACGGCAAATGACCGAAATTGTTGTTGTTACAAATGTTGGACTGAATCTCAACCATAGTACTGGAAGGCTAATAGCGACATGAATATGCCAACACTAACCATAGTATTTCTTTTATTTGGAGTTTTGTTTGAAATTTGATAGTCGTTAGTTGTTCTTATTTATAGCATAATTTGGTTTTACATGTATTATGTGTTACGTGCATCAAAAGGGGTGCTTGTTTTGAAGGTATGACTGAATACATAAGACAAATCCCGCAAGTGTTATTCTACTGTATGTCCTCAAAAGCTGTGAGAAATCTACCAAATGTTCATTGAGATTTTTCTTTTCTTTTTAAATCTCAGTTTGTGATGTGCTCTTTTGCCATACTTAACGACATTGAAAGTCGTATTGTGCAAGCCAGTCTATATTACAGAATGTGTTTAAACAACAACAAAATGACGTGTTTTAGACCATGTTACTTCACTGAATTAAGAGAATAAACTAATTTAAGAGGAATACCGTACTTGTACATTCTGTAAAGTTGATCATTTGATGCCCCCTTTAGGAATCGTGTGTAAAAAGAACATTTAATGCACTCTTGTCTGGCCTTTGTCGCATGTGAAATAGTTTTCAGTTTTGTATATTTATGGTATTAACATGGAATAAAGATTTGAAAGATATCATCTGTGGACTTGTAATGGCACATATTTTACCATTCACCATTAATGTGACCTTTAATTTGTACTAAATTGAAAGAAAAAAAAAATTAGACAAGGATAAGTAAAAATACCTGAGATAATGTGGTTGCACGGGTGTGCACAACCTCTTATAAATGGGGACATGGTGTCTTCGGAATTAACCAATCACATGCAAACTCATGTTAAATAGGAGTCAGCACACACCTGCTGATTAACCCCAAATGAAGTTCAGATGTTCTAGTAGCCCTTCTGGCATTTTTTGTCATCACATCTTACAGAAAAAGCCATGGTCCACAGAAAGCTTCCACAATTGTATCAGTGAGAAGGCTACAAAATCATTTTACTCTGTATATTATGAGCATTTAGAGGGCTTTTTTTACCAGTCCAGTTCCCTTGTGCTTTACTTGCACCGCCTCTCACCCAGTCAGGCTAGGCTCCAGGTCACCTGCCAGACTAATGAGGACAAGAGCTATAGAAACAGGGTAGAGGAATGCATTTATGACATTGCTGCTGAGACTGTAATTCGCCATGTTCCCCACTAGGTAGCACAACCTCACTCTTAATGTGTTTTCATCTTGTTCAATCATGTTCCATGCAAAGTCAGCATCGAAGACGAAATACTGACACCTTGGGCACTATTTGGATGCTTTCACTTAGAGGGCGACTCACTTTTGTTGACAGCGGGTTAGACATTAATGGCTGTGTGTTGAGGTATTTACACTGTTATACAAGCTACACACTGACTCATTTATATTGAAGGAAAGTGTCGTTTTGTTTCCAGTTTTTGTCCTATGAAGAAAATATAAAAATGTGACAAAAATGTCAAGGGTGATGTTTCTTCAAGAATACACTCACGTTAAAGAGCACTTTTATTCACACTGTATGTCTCCACACTAACGTCAGCAATTCATTTATTCACAATAAAACAATACTAATCTTGTTAATGTAACAAAACAAAAAAACATCACATCACATTGACTCATTGTGTTACGGTTTCCCATTCATCTGCTCCCTTTCACAGAAAATCATTGCACACACCTTGCCTTCTGCGACGAATAAGAGCAATCACAGTAGCATTACATCACAGCAGTGGGCAAATATTGCTCTTATCATGACAATCTAGGGTACAGCATGAACTATAACACTATGAGCAAACATCAAGGAAATTGACTTCTGCAATAGAACTATCTGTAAAAACATCTAACAAAAGAGGACCACATTAATGGGACTTCTCATTATTAGTTTGAAAGAGACTTCTACAATGATGTAATATATTCTACTGTAAGCATATGGTGTGGTGTTCAGTGGTATGTTTAACATTGCAGGTGATATCTGGATTTATTGCTCAATCTGTTCACTCACTGGCCACAATAGGTACACTTGCATAGTGTACTGTAATCCAATTAAAATTCAATACAAGAGCCCTTTATAAACTAGCTTTTTTTATTATGTTCCACTGTAAACGCAACAAGAATAATATTGTTCAATTAATCCCACTTTTACAGTGTAACTCAAAACTTAACATCAGTCGCATACACACTTCACAGTTTAGCTTTGTGTTCACATTGGGTGTGCTGATATTCATAGTTTTCCTTTAATCTGCGACAAGATGTGTTGTTTTTTGTTTGTTTTTTTTAAATTGTTTTATGGGGGGAACAAACTAATTGGAGCCTTTCAATGGACAGTGATGATACAGGAAATTATGGAATACATTTAGGGTATCTACCATCATAACTATTCTAGTTCTTTGTTTAAATGTTATTTTGAAAGAGCTCTTGTACTATTAGATTGCGCAGGTGTACCTAGTCTGATTCAGTGGTCTGCACTTTGCCAGCAAATGCGCAAAATCTTTTTCTAGAATTAACCAGGCCTTAGTAAGGTTGCAAAACAGCTGTACAAAAATTACAAAACCTCCGGCTTTTTAGCTCAACAAAAGTCCATGCACCTTCCATTCAGGATGAGTGTCTGACATCACAGCACGCAGATGAGACTCTTGCCCTCGTCTATCTCCTCCTGCACCTTGTCGCTGGAAGTGGCGATCTCGGCCTGCGCGGACAAAACGGCGCACAGGAAGGTCGCCAGGGTTCCCCCGATGGCCGCGTAGAACGCCCAGCCGAGGGAACACAGGGCCGGCCTGAAGGGGGAGGCCTCCGCCCCGCAGTAGCCGATCACCTTCTCGGAACCCCAACCGGCAGGGTAGAGGATGAGGCCCACCAAGAGCAGGAGGCCTGGAGGGAGCAAACAAGGGGAGGTGAGTCATGTAAGTCAACAACAGATCCCAGATCACCTGCTGACAGATTACGTTCAATAGGCCGGACAAGCCTGCAGTGACTTATGAAGGATTCATCCTTTAATAAGGAAAGCGTCACAGAGCCAAGTGAGGATGTTAGAATGCCCCATGGACATCAGAGTTTCCCAACCTGTATTGAGCCACGGCACATATTTCACATGAGTCAACTCTCACGGCGCACCAAACAAAAATGGGTTGAAATAATGACGGGCATACTGTCATCGAGTGGAAGAGGATTTAATTGCTCTGCCTGTCACTGAACGTCAAAAGATATATTATTTGTATCAAAATAATAATTTGGAAATCGGATAATTTACACACCTAATGATTTTTCATGGCACAGTGGTTGGGAATCCTTCATCTAATGGCATCCAATAAAAGAGCTGTACATGTATTATAACCGCAATGATAATGCTTCATTGTGTTTGAATATTTTGTTTAGATTCTGGAACATAGGAGACATAGCTCTCTATGCTACAACTACAAATAAACAAATACACTACTGTAAACATATTGTTACTACCCATGTGGTAAGTGTCAATCAAAACATACAGTACCTGTACCTAACATCGAGCCTGATAAGTGTATTTACCAAGCTTTCAGACACAAACAAACAAAACATAACAAAATAATAATTGCGCCATATTTGAGCCTGTTTCCCTCGCTCTAATAAAAGGCAACAAAGATTTATCGGCTGTCTCTAAAGGATTAACCTGATCTATCTATTTATCCAGCCATCCAGCCATTTATCTAATCTACTGTATCTAAACAGAGGACTCCCTGTTCAGTTGCATTTCAGCTGTGGGAACTACTTTCTGTAAGTGATATGTACCACTCATGATTCTTTCAATTTTCACTGTTAAATGAGTCTTGTTCTAGTTCCCAGTCTGTCCCTTTAAAAGTGGCAACTCCCCCGCTAGAAAGTCTTCCGATTAACCAACTATGAACTATTTACGATATACACTCGGTTTAACCTCCTCGTGCACAGGCTCCCCTGGATTAATTTGGATTTTTTTTATTTAAAGGAAATTGAAAAATATCAAAACCTTTTGGGGTATAGCTAGCCAGAAAAAACGTTTTTGACATAATTTTCACTTCAGGTCAGCGATAGTCACATGCGTTGTGCCACCCGGAAGTACTTCGCCGCCTATTGTTTACAAACAATATGACAAGGTCTCTAAAAAAAAAAAAAAAATAAAAAAACTTGATTGGAGAGTGTCGAACTACGTCGACATTAATGAATCACTCACCTGCAATGGCCTGCATCAGACCGCAAATGTTGAAGATACTTTTCCTCAGGATGCTCTGGAAGCACATGCTGAAGATCGAGACGCAGGCCACCACTGCGAGCACCAATATCCCCGCAGCCAAAAACAACATGGCCGCCTGCCAGAAGCCGCTGGTCACCTCGGCGAAGGTCCCGGCGTAAGGCCCGCAGCTCACGCCTCCTCCCCGGCTGCCGAGGCGGAGGCAGCGGCTGTAGAGGCCCAGAGAGGGCCGGTACTCCCTGGAGTCCACCCCGTCCCGGCTCACGCTGGAATCGTTGCGAGGGAATCCCAGCAGCCAGTCGGGGCTCATGAAGGCGATGAGCTCGTCGAAGGCCACGAGGATACTGAGCAGCGTCCAGAGCATGGAGCGGCAAGTTACGATCACATGGCACATGGTTGCACTCTTGGACTCAAACTTTTTCAACTACTTTACAGTTGTTGGGTTGTTCCTTTTGTGGAAATAAGCCCACTCGGGAAGTTGTTTCGATTCCCAAAGTGTATCAGATCAGAAAATATTTTCCCCGCTTTGCCTGTATTTCTTTAATTCTCCGAGCAGAGTTCCACTTCTGGTGCTCCCTATAATGAACCGAAGCAGCTTCCCTCCTCCATGCTCACACCTACAGACGCACAAAAGGAACAGTGGTTAAAGAGAAGTGGGAGCCGCAGATGTAAACAAGCGCATTCCCCGACCACAGCGATTCATCCGTCTTCTCGTGTTTGAAACCGGCGGTGACATTTTCATACGAGAGTCATAATGGACCGCGACATTCCCACAAACTCTGCTCCCCCGGCTCAGCTGCGAGCAGCACTTCCAGATGTCCGCCAACTTGATGAATTACGCTCACGCACAAACGAGCTCCATCCCGCCGTCGTATTAGTCACAAACTCAAACCCGATATGACTGGTAGCCGTGGTTAGGCAGTTATGGGGCCCCGCGGCATTCCGCAGAGTGTGACATCAGTCACACGTGGCAAGTCGACACATGACATTAACTGGAGATAGAGAACAATGCACAGAGTTAAACAGTTGGAGCCCCATTTTTTTTGCTTCAGTTTAATGGGCGTTGTCGCTTGTGGGCAGTATAATACAGACATAAAGACACACATGAAGAGCTTCACAGCTGTCTCAGTAAGCTGCAGTAACGTTCGTAATTTATCACAATGGAAAAAGAATACAAGCCTGTGAATTTTGTTATATTGTCTGTCTATATGTGTTGCCCCACCATTTATGTTCAAATATCCACTGCTTAAAGGGTTGTAAAGCTGTGACAGTGATGCTATTTATTTGCCCATCCATAGCATTTTGCATTGTTAGCATTTGGCTAAAAATCCTTTACGAAGACAAAGTTATGTAGTTGTTATAACGTGTAATTCTCTTCGTTTGTTTTGTTTGACAGTAAACTTTAACTGGGTTTGGCATTAAACAGCTTCAAGCCTCGCTTTTGAAGAATTATTTACTATCTGACAAAATGCTGCTTGTTGTGACGTAAGTTGAGTTGAGTGCACTGTCACCATACAGCGCTCATATCTCAAGTGTGTGCTCGCAAGTCAAAGCAAACAATAAAATAAAATTTTTAATTCTTTTTTTTTTTTTTTTAAATCACCCGAATGACAGCTCGTATCTCAAAAAACTTGTATAGTCGAGTCACTTGTATCTCAAGGTACCACTGTAGTGTTGGTTGGAGGGGCACGTTAAACTCGGCGGCATCCTTGGGAAGCCACTACTGATGTTTTACATTTTTCTGATATTATCAGAGACACTGCAAGGGAAAGCATAGCTGACATTTCCCAGCCACAACATGAAGAATCTTTTTCTTACACATTTATCTTAGGTCGACCTAGTAGAACAACATAACAAAATCGCAGGCATGACAACATCTGACGAGCAAGTATGACAAACAACGGTACAGCCATCATGACATCAAAACAATGCTAAACAAACAGTTTTTGGCATTTTGGTTGTCAGGTTGTGCAAATGTTTGGGCCGGGCCTTCTTCTATTCTGGTCCTCACAAGCCTTGGCAGACTTTATTGTCACAGTGTGTGGTTTCACACAGTAGCAATCACACAAACTCAATACAACACAGAGGCCCAGCAGACATGCGGGTGCATCCCGTCAAAACAGCAGGGTTTGGGTACATGCAGATTAACGCTAACGTAAACACACTGGCTACGACATTGTGTATATAGATATGCAATGCATATCCTTGTATGTTTGTTTGCATTGCCTTTTGTTTAAGCCACTCTAGTGGATGTAGTCACTGCTGTTTCCAACGTGATTATAAATATCACACTGTTCACGGGATAAAGACTACCATGACCACAAATGAGCAGCTTTTCCTCTTTAAACAGCTGGATGGAGCTTAAACACACCTTACGTGGCGGTTAGCACGAATAAACTGATAATGCAGAAAAGAACTACAGACAGTAAACCAAAAGGGACAATAATGCTGGCATTTATGATGAGAAGGCTTAAAGTTAACACGCTTTGAACTAAAAAAACAGGATCAACTGATTCAGCCTGTGTCATCAATAGTGCATGCATTCAAGTGAATGTCTTTAGTTTTTTCCTACCATTTTCATATCTGTGATTATCCTCTCCTGTTTTTCATTACACATTGGAGACATTTTGATGGAGGATCTGAATAAAGGTGCGCAGATACATGACGCCATTTTCACGTTTCGGAGTTACAGGCCACTTGCATCAGGTCCAAGGGGCAACTAGTAACCAACCAGTTGCGCCTACAAAGATGGAGTGGAACAGTACGGCCTTGCATGTAATGATTATTTTACACGGATGTCTAGGATTGTTCAGCATTGGCAGAGGCCTATTGCAGTGATTTTCAAAATGTGGTAGTAGTACAACTAGTGCTACACGGGCTCCTTCTAGTGGTACACAACAGTATCACTGAAAAAATGTTTCAAACTATGCATAATATTAAATTGTCTTGAACTTTTTTTAATCCAACACAGTGCATTTTTTAAGTACAGTTCAGGTGTATTTAACTTTTAAGTTCAATAATTTGCATTTAATTTTTAGATGTTTGTTTATTAAATCATTATTTACGTAAGTATTTTTTCTATTTTCCTCTATTGAGGTGACGTGTTAATGTTTAAACAATTCATAATGTTACAAGGGCTTACAATTATTTTAAATGTACTTTTTAGGAATAAAACCTCTGCCTCATTTTTGATGAAACCCTTTTAATGTTGGTCATAATGGTAGTAACTGGAAAGCCAAGTATCTTTTTAAGTGCTACATAGTGTAAAAGGTTTGAGAACCATTGCTCCATTGGGTGCTATCTCGTAGTATTTGTGTAGTGTTGAAGAACTGCACTGCAGCATTCTGAGAGTATTTTAGTATTTTGGCACTTTCCTTTCTCTAATTAAAGTAATGAATACACTAGAAAGATGTCACAGTATGATGCAGTGCAGTTTGTTGTCAGTCCTACGTCCCTTCCTAAACAGAGTAGTAGTAATTATTTTTCATAGAGCTCTTGTAGTGGATCCTATTAGAAAGTGCTGTGTTGTGAATGAGAGTCAGGAAGCACGAAGGTCTCAAGAACAATTTTGCAGACGTAAAAATGGGTTGTACTGTAAAAGCACTTCTTGTGCACGGTCGAGATATTTTGTCGATGTGATACACATCAAATGCAAAAATAACCTCGATCAAATCAACCTATATTTCTTTTTCAGTAATTTCTACCCTTCCACCACATCTGTGGTGTCGTATTGTATTATTGCTGAGTGTCCAACTTCAACATCTTTGCCCGACGCCAACGACGGGTGCTGACTTAGGCAGATAAAAACACTTGATACCCTTCGAGATGGATGTGGGACGTGCGATGTGGACCTGCCCCTTCTCACACTCCTGCAGTGACAAGTCTCGACTCGAACCCACGAGATGATACGGACGCAGCGAGGCCTCCGACGCCCTCTCAGCGGGCAGCAGTCAGCAGGCCAACACGAACACCGCTACGAGAGACAAACCTGCTCCGGTGGATTTTACAAAAACAATACCACATGTAATGTTGACAATAGTGCGGTTCCATCAAGGAATGTGCAGTTTTAAATGATTATTATTTCAGGGATGCCTGCCAGATACGACTTTCTCGAAAAACAAGCTGCCGTTTGGCCGATTTTTTACTTCGACTTGTGAGCCAAAATTTTCGATACGAGCGCTGTATGGAGGCAGGGAAATCAACTCAACTCACTTCACAACAAGCAGCAGTTTGGCAAGAATTCTACAAAAAACGAGGCTTTAAGATCTTTAATGCCACTCCCATGTCGTGATTACTGTCAAGCTCAACATGAAACGAGAATTAATTACAAGTTGTATATTTAAAACCACATATTTTGCCCTTTGTAAAGTCTGTTTAGCTTAATGCTAGCAAACAATGCAAAACGCTACAGACGGGCTAATGAATAGCATTGGTGTCACGGTGTTATATCCCCTTGAACCAATGGATATTTGAACACAAACGGCGGAGCAACAACTAAATAAATAACAATATTCACAGGCATAAATTATTTGTCCTCTGAATGACTAATATCGCTGCGGCTTACTGAGGAGTGACCATCTCCATGTATATCTGTATGTCTTTATTATAGTGCCCCCAGATGGCCAAGCTGCACATACCAGAAGGAGCAGCAATATGTCCATTGAATTGAGGCAAAAATTCTTTAATTCTTTAAATTTTATTTAATAACATCACTGTACGTTTTTATGAAGTACAATATTATAGAGTGCTATTTACCTTATTTAAACCATTAAAAGTGTTTGCTATTTGGAGAGAAGATGGAACAGATTCATGGCATTTCCATTCATTTCAATGACAAGCGTGATCAGGGAACGAATTAAACTCGTATCTCAAGGCACCAATGAATTAGCGTTTTTACTGGAGCTACTTTTGTGTGCACCTCAAGAGCAACAGTTGAGGACTTGTACACTCACTTGGACACAACCTGCATTGCACTAATGAGAACCAATACAAAGGAGCTGTATCACAAATCACTGTAAATCGGCTGTATGATAGTTTATTGCCATTACTAATTTAACGTAATGTTTATTATTGTGGTTGTTGTTTGCAACGGTGGGCTCATAGAGGGAGGCGTTTTAATATTGGATTAGCTCATTGAAAATGAGGCAATATATTAGAAGCAGCTGTCTGCTGATGTTTTTCTTCACCACTGCAAACTAATATTGAGAGATTAAAGTGCCCTGGGTGAATTAAAACAGATCATTGTTGCATCGATAAAGGCACATTTTTTTATATAGCTCTTGTACTTGGTTTTATTAGATTGTGTGAGTGTTATTTTTGAAAAGGGGACAATGCATTTTCACAAAACACATGAAGTACACATGGTTAAAAAAGCCAGAATTAGCCAGAAGGCTAGTTTTCATCTGTAGTCCCCTGGCCATGATGTAAAAAAGCAGTAAAATACATCTACAAGTTGTATTTTACTTTTAACTTCAATCATTTGCATTAAATCTTGAAGAACTGGTTTAACTTTTGTGAGCAATATATTTTCATTGAACCAGGTGTAAAACGAAGAACCAGTTCAGGGTGTACCCCGCCTCCTGCCCGACGATAGCTGGGATAGGCTCCAGCACGCCCGCGACCCGAGTGAGGAGAAGCGGCTCAGAAAATGGATGGATGGATGGAATTTTTGCCATAAAAAAGAAGTAACTAATTAAAAATCTGAACTGTAATGAACACTAACAGTGTACTGTCAACTACCATATTTTCACGACCATAAGGCGCACTTAAAAGTCTTACATTTTCTCCAAAATGAAGTGGGCACTTTATAATCCGGCGCGCCTTATATGTGCACCGAGTTCCAAAATCTGTAAATGTTGTTGTGTGACTTTAATGAGCGCTCCGCTTGACTGGGAGCATTTCCTGCCGACACGCTGCTTATATAGAGGAAGGCGGACGTGACTGAGGACAGCATGTGGACGTAAAGGGGGAAGGGTGCGCGTGACAGAGGAGGCTAAAGACACACCACCAGTAGGTATATAGTTCCGGTATGTGGCTAAGGACCCCCGGAAATGGCACCTATGAAGAGACACGCTTACGAAGCACAGTTTAAACTGCAAGCTATAACGAATCCATGGTTCGCAAGTGGAGGAAGCAGGAAAACGAGCTTCACCAAGTCAAGAAGACGAAGCTGAGTTTCCGCGGAAAAAAAAGAAAAAAAACCGCGGAAACAAGGAGAGTTGGAAGACCAACTCGAGCAATGGATTAATGAGCAAAGAACAGCCGGGAGAGAGAAGCGTCTCTACAGTCACCATTCGACTGAGTGCAATAACTCGGAGCTTGCCATCATTCCGGGAGGCTTCACGAACCACTGGACATCCGTGTAAACAGGGCGTTCAAAGTGAAGTTGCGAGCGGCGTGGGAGCGATGGATGACAGATGGCGAACACAGCTTTACTAAGACTAGGAGGCAGCGCCGGGCAAGTTACGCCACAATTTGTGAATGGATTGTGGATGCTTGGGCTAACGTGTCTGCTTGCACTGTTGTTCGAGCTTTCGTAAAAGCCGGCATCATTTCTGAGGAGCCGCACGGCAACGAGACTGACTCCGACAATGACGAGAGGGAACCCGGCGTGTTTGATTGAGAACTTGCCCAGCTGTTCGTTTCGGATACAGAACATGAGGACTTTGATGGATTTGTGAATGAGGATTGATCAAAAAATAACATGAGTACATTGTTAAATACTTCAATAAAGTACAACCGAACTCAGTTTTGCTCCCGCTGCCTTTTTAAAAACATTGTTTTAGCGTGCATGCATGCTACCGTATGTTTTAAGCTAGCGTATGTTTTACTATGCCTGCGCCCAATAATACGGTGCACCTTATGTATGTGTTAAATACAGAACAAGACCCTGTAACTGAGACTGCGCCTTTTAATACGGTGCGCCTTATGGTCGTGAAAATACGGTATATAATTACCGGTAGGACATCTGGGTCTGGCTGACTTGTAACAATTTTAAATGAAGAGGAACATACTGCACATGTAAATCTTTTAGCAAGACTAGTGTCCAAAGTTACCTGTACCAACACTTGAGACAGAAGGCCTCAGGATAAGAAGTATAAAATTTAAATTCAACATCACAAAAATCTAACACCACTACAACTATACTCATCAACAATTGACCCAAACTGGATTAAAAAAAAAAAAGTTCCAGATGTCTTTATAAAAGGTCTCCAACAAGGTCAAAATAGACAAAGGATAAAGTATTAAAAGACATTTATATCTACTTGTGACACTCTGGTTCAAATCACGCCATTTCGGGGGAGGTTCTGTCACAGTCAAATTGTCGCTATATTCAGGGACTTTCCCGGCTTCTAGCTATTAGCTTTTTTTTTTTTTTAATAAGTAACAAATCTAGGGACTTTTTATGGCTTTATTGGAGAGCTCTGGAAACTAGGAGACTCCCTGCAAAGCAGGAGATTTTCACCCCGCCACATCCGGAAGCGAATGAATGCTGCGTGCACGAACCCACTGCTGGTAAATTTAACCATTATACCACCCCTTATTTTAATTTCACACTTGATGCACTCCAGAGCCCAACAATATTCATACAACCAAGTAAAAGTCAATTTTCATAATTACCCGTTTCAACAAACATTCTTTCCATCAAGAAAAGTATTCAGCGCTGTTCTTTGCTCTTCTTTTCATTGAAGGCATGCTGTCCTGTTCTTTTCTGATAAAGCTGCTGCTGCAAAAACATCCACACTAACCTCTTCAGCGGCTTCCACTCTCCACAGGTTTGCAGTCCTTCCCTTATCTCTGATGTATGAGAGAGGACAGCTGGATCAAAAACAACAATCCAGTACTAACAATACAAAGTGAGCTCTGTTTGTACGACATGTTTTGGCATGACAGCAGCAGACAAGCTGTAACATTAGAAGTAATAAGGACACCTATGCCCTGCAGGGATGACTCATTAAGGAACAGTCATCACATATCATCTTTATACATTCATCCAAAGCACATGCACGGGAAAATAAAGTCTCTTCTGATAGAAAAATATTTGAGCTGGGAAAGGTAATTAACCATATACACGGACCAAATAGCAGCGGGTCCATGTTTCAAAAACAAAACTACCTCAAACTTTGATTTTATTAGTGTATCTGAAGGTACTTTGTGTTAGTTGTAACATTAGTAACATCGATATTGCAGTAGATATAAAACCTTTAAACAATGGATATTTTACCACAAACTGTGCAGCAACACATGCAAACCTTCACAATGCTCCATCACTAAAATAAATAATCACATATTAAAATACTACTGGAAACGTGTTTTCATGATTTATAAAGGTTTGGAAATTTGAACAAAATCAGCTGTTTATTGCGGCTGGCCTTAAAGAGTTACCTGTATTATTATTGAAGACATTAAAGGGAAGCATTACTAATGTAACACATTAACATTGACATTTGGAAAATTACTGTGTTCATTTCTTTGTATATAAATAGTGGGGTCTCTGGAGTGCTTGCCCACCAATCAAGTGTGACATGACACAACCAAGTAAAACAATTTCAAGCAATGTCAGAAAATGTGCCTTCAAGCAAGCTCTTCAGATTTTGGCCTGACTGAGACTACAGAATAATAAAACCCCCACACTGCGCTTGTCCACTCATGACTTGGCACTTATGGCTTTACCTTTTGGACTGTTTGGAGTTTAATAAATGTTTTTTTTTTTGTTGGTGTGCGTGCGTGCGTGCGTGTGTGTTGGGGGTAACCAAGCGTTTGATTTTGGTGGGTCACTCTTCATAAGCCATTTTTTAAATGCTCCGATTTGATCAATTCCGTGACCATGAATTAATCTGCAAGATTACATTTTTTTATACATAGTTGTTGGGATGTTATTTGGATCAGCTTCTGGTTAGCTATGCTTTTGTTTTTTGTTTTTTAAACATGGTGGTGCAAAGCAACTGAAGTTGGATCCGTCCAATGCTCCATGCGCCACACAAAAGTGACACTTAAGGGAAAGTTAACTGTTCAATACGTTCGCTAGCCCGTGAGCGAACGAGCTACGGGACTCGCTCGACCACGGCAGGCTTGGTTTTGTAGTGTTTGGGTCCTGTCCCCACATAATAGAGACACAGGAATGTTAACTGTTTACGTATTTAATACAGCAGCACACATTATTCAGCCAGTAGCTGACGAGAGACACTTGAGCACATAGCCTACCAGCGAATGTATTTGATTGACAGATGAAGGGCTGTCTTCAGTGCGTTCAGTGGACACGCCTACACAGTCGTGCAGCTCGAGGGTGGGCCTTATTTTTCATGATATTAAAATCTTATTTTACAAACATGCTGATTTTTTTTTATTATTCATTCATTCAAATTTGGCAGGCTTTTTTAAAACACTTCTCTGTAGCGTGTCAAATTTACAAGACATTTTCTGGTCCTTTTACAGGCACTTTAAATAGCCTAATAGGTCATAATAATTCAGACTGTTCTACTCAGTTGTTTCGTAAAAAGAAGACAAACTATTGATGATCAACTTTCCTCAAAATGAAAATATCAGGTTGTTGTTCATTTGTTTTAAATGTCATTAAATGTATTTCTGTTTACGCAAAAGCAGTTTTTTATTTGCATTTTTGATACCTTACTATAGAAAATGTCCATTGAACCATGACCTTAAACCAAGGTATGTACTGAATTGTGATTTTCGGTGTACTATTACATCCCAAGTGATTACACATGGTGTCAAAAGTTTGACGATCATTTTGAAGATACAATACACCATAAAAATTTTTTTTTTTTAAATAAACAGTTTAAGAGAGCCCATTCATTGCTACTCGAAGCTTGAACTGTTTTTGCAGTGTTCGGCACAAAGTCATTGGTTGGGTAAGGCACTGATTCCCAACCTTTATTAAGCCACGCTTCATATTTTACGTTAGAAAATATCACGGAACACCCCCGAACAAACAAATAATGATTATTTCATCTCAATTTACTCAGGAATTTCCTTACTTAGTGAGTAATTCTGTTGTATAAATGGCAACACAGGTACATTCTGCCATCGAGTGGAAGAGCATTTAATGGTTGCTGGCGTTAGAAAAACAACGATACATTATTTATCGTAAATTAATAATCATTTTCAGATCAATACAGTTAAATTTCCACGACACATCAGAGGATCTCCCAGAGCACAGTGGTTGGGAATCACTGGGGTAAGGTGTACACTTGTAAAATCATTTTAAAAGACATTCCCACGTCTCATTAGCATGGACATGCATGCGTGTGTGAATTAAAGCGGGCCACCTGATCTGGTGCCACTCAACCCAACAAAGGCCGCTCAGAGATGCACTGACACTGCCACCCCTCGTCTCAGACACAGCACCGCGGCCCCTGAATGCTCTCCTTCATCCTCAAAGACAAGCCGCCGCAACCTTTAACCTTTTCACCGGGTGAAGCGGGCTGGCCCCCCTCCATGCCAGTGGCAACTTGGCAGTCGCCCCCCCCCCCCCCGCTTTTACACTTTGTCACACAAAAAACGCCCACTCAGTGACCCTCACATTTCACTAACACAAAAGCAGGAATGACCCGGCCCAGGCTGTCTAGAAAAGCAGAAAATGCTTTCAATTCACACAGTAACACAACTAACTACTAACTTACATAACAAACTAAAATGAAACCTAAATTAAGCTTCAGAGAAATGGGGGGGGGGCAGGGATGGTGGTGTCTCTGAGTGTGGACATTTTGATATAGTAGCTTGCCCTTGAACTAAGCAAGAATAAACAGGAGTGCTTTCCTGGTTTTGTTTAGCTTCGGGATGTAGTAGCACCCCCCCTCGCAACATGCGCAGCTCCATGGGTGGCTCTGTGGCGTGCCCCCCCTTGCTCCGCAAGGACATGGAACTGTGGTGGAAGAGGAGAAGGAGGCCACATGAAGCTGCTGTGCATGCACAAATGTGTAAAGGAAGATCAAATAAAAACAGGCTTAAAGAGCTTTGTAGTCCAACATGGAAGCCTACAATTCCATCCATCCATTTTCTGAGCCGCTTAACCTCACAAGGGTCGCGGGAGTGCTGGAGCCTATCCCGGCTATCATCGGGCAGGAGGCGGGATACACCCTGAACTGGTCACCAGCCAATCACAGGGCACATAGAAACTAACAAGCAATTTAGAGTCGTCAATTAACCTACCACGCATGCCCCAGTTGATGTTATACAAAAGTGGAACCTCTAAAGTCAAACGCATCTGAGGTTGTACATTTTCGGGGAGAAATTTGCCTCAGTGTGCATCACAGACATTAGTTTCTCTGTTTGGCCAAGTTGTGCAAGTGTTACTTGCAACTGGCAATAGATTTTTTGTCATGCTCAGTCAACATCGATACTCTTGGGTTTTGACTTGTATGATGTGCGTACAGTTGCTGCATAAGTTGTCCATTGTCAGTAAATATAGATTATTGCAAAGCATTCCCTCCTCCTGTTATTTTTTTTTATTTTTATCACAGTACTGACAAAATATCATCAATATCAATATCAGCGACTAGTGAACATAGATTTGACTTTCATCACATTAGTGTTGACTTAAAACAATCTGAAGTCATGCAACCCCTTGCACACACTCGATGCGATCATTCTTTTCCAGTCACTTGGGATGAATGGCGCTTTGCAGAATAGAAATTAATACAACTAAGGGGTGGGTGACATGGCCTTAATGGCCAAATCTTAGAATATCATACTACTGACTTTATTCTGACAAGAGCTGCAACTGCTGCCATGCTGCCTTTACTTTAAAAAAAATACAAAATATTTCACAGTTTAGCCTTTGTTTATGGAAGACGACATTTTGACTTACTTGGCATAGTTTCTGCGAATATACGCAGTTGTACAGTAGTTCTTACAGTGGATCATGGGTCATGATGCAAATAGCCATAGGCCTCCACCAAGAAAATGATCTCCGTGGAAGGAGGCGTCCGATAGCCGTCCCCGAGGATCTGCACGGATGGCGACCGCGGCAGAATGAATGGGGGAAAGTTGTGCAAGAGCCAACACAACGTGGCAAACAACGAGAGCCAGAAAGGAGAAAGATGGTCCTAGCCAGCGTGGATTTAAGCATTCTACGCCATCAAGGGTTGTACTTTTGGCCACGGTATGGCAACGGATCCTGGTTAAAGTTAGCCATTTTAAACTATAACAATATAGTTTTGCGGAGGGAGAAGCGGCAGCCAAAACGCACTATCGTACTCTTCCCGGTTCAATAGATTTAATTTTCAAATCAATTCGGAGTTTTCATTTGTTGGACTGTTATGTCTTTATCATTTCGGAATAGTACAAGGAGTAATGATTCGATTCTGATTCAGAAGTTATTCTTTACTCTCAACGCGAATAACGGAACGGGATTTTGAGGGTGAGTCTGAGCCCTAGTACATATCACATATTAATGCAATTACTCCTTTTGCTAGTTATTAATATCTGCCACAATTACACAATAGAAATAAACAAAGCACATCACTGTATAATGAAGTGACAGCACAACTAAAGCCAGAATGTTTAAAGAGCATTGCTTTTAATTGTACTTACATCTCCATATTAAACACTGTCCGCCCTCCCAGTTAACATGGATATTTGACTTCAAAAGCCGTCAATGGCAGTGAATGAGTTTTAACAATTGTTCACTTTTAGACATATGTGAGTCAGGAAAGCCAATGGGGACTCTCTGAAGAAAATTATTTCTGATTTGTTGTTGTGAAAATAAAAAGTGGCATCTTTTACACATCTTTCCGGAAATGGGAGTCAATGGGAAAAAGTCAAGTACTTTTCAAGAATTTGAAGCAATGTTCATTTTTTTCCAGCACCACCCAGGTGCAGTGAAGGGCTTCTTAGATAGCATGTTAGGGTAATATTGACAGAAAATTCAAAAGACAGCATATTTTATTTGAAAACCGATTATCAGTACTTTCTATTCCTTACATCGTCAACTTTGTAGGCTTTTTACTTTTTCAACCTTCGAGGATGATGGCACAACGTAAAAAAAGACATATATAGAGAGGTAAAGTAGAAAGTGGCGGCACAGTGAATGACTGGTTAGAGCGTCAGCCTCACGTTCTGAGGACCGGGGTTCAATCCCCGGCCCCGCCTGTGTGGAGTTTGCATGTTCTCCCCGTGCCTGCGTGGGTTTTCTCCGCGCACTCCGGTTTCCTCCCACATCGCAAAAACATGCATGCTAGGTTAATTGACGACTCTAAATTGCCTGTAGGTGTGGATGTGAGTGTGAATGGTTGTTTGTTTGTATGTGCCCTGCAATTGGCTGGCAACCAGTTCAGGGTGTACCCTGCCTCCTGCCCAATGTTAGCTGGAATAGACTCCAGCACGCCCGTGACCCTAGTGAGGAGAAGCGGCTCAGAAAATGGATGGAAGTCAAAAGTAGATGAGATCTTAATTGATTGATGGATTGATTGATTGATTGAAATCTGAAAGTGGACAAAAACCAGGACAGTAGCAACATGGTGGAAGATGAACCAGCATTATGGTGACAACAACAGATACTTAGAAGCAAGCTATTTCCCATCCATGGCCTTATTTAAGAGAATGTTGTTGGCTCCAACAATGATTTGCGTCAAATGCATTGTGTCTTGTGCGTGCCTACAAACCGTCTCATTTGGAGAAAACAAAGATTAAGTCTATTTTTTTAAGATGTTATGATTAGCAAATTTATCTTTTTTCAGTTCACATCGTCAGCAAACTTATGGGAGCATGTCGTTTTGATAACATAAAAGTGTAGCCAATGCTAGCTCGCTAGCTTTTGGTTTATACATTTTACATTGTGCCAGGTTATCAAAACAATTATTAATTGTAAAAATAAATGTTTACTTTTGTACATATCAGTCTTAACTTTTTTTTACTTTTACTTAAGAAGCAATTGGAATGACATCCCTGTGCATGTCAGACAAATCTCCACTGTCCATTTTTATTTTTATTTAAATTAAAACGCATTTTTATTCCTTGGCTTTCAACTCAGCATGAGACTCTGCCCTTGTTTTAGTGTTTTATATTGGTTTTGTTTTTTTAAACTTTGTTAATATTTGATTGCTTTAAATTGTTCTGTATGGTTTATATTAAATGTTTTATGTACACCGCTTGAAGTTCAGTTGTTTTTAAAGTGCTCTATAAATAAAGTTGAGTAAATATAGGCGGCAAATCAGTACTTTTACTTTTTTTTGTACATACGTATCTGTACTTTAAGTAGTGTATGAGGAGCTACTTTTGCCACCCGTGCAAGCTTTTAAGCAGTACAGAAGTTTACCTTTGGGATAAAGTATGTTACAACACAGCCCAAAATTTTGATACCATTCTAGATATCATAAAAGTCTCCAAACTTTTGATTTCTCCTTAACTGAACGTTACTCGCTACTGTAAGTGTACTTAAAAAAAAAAAAAAAAAAAAAAAAAAACGCCAAATAATGGCCAAAAACATGCTTTCCTACCTGCCAAACTGAAGCAGAAGAGCAACTGCCGTTAGTGTCCTTCCCCACGTTAGGCTCACAAACAAAGTGTTCAAATAAGAGAGACTTTGTTGTTGTTGTTGTTGTCTCAAACGCTGCTCTCGTCTCCCGGTCGGAGCCCGGCTTCATTCACTGAAGTCGCTCTCCTTCTTCTTTTGGACGAGCCTCCGCCTTCTCTGACTTCCTCCTCTTCGTCCACCCTAGCTGCGATGACGTCATCCCTCACTCCCGCCTTCCAACGCTATGTGCAAGAAGAAAGTGCGAGAGAAAGAAAACTGATGATGATGATGACGATGATGATGATGAGCTTTCCCGGATTCTCCTGCTCACAAAAATAAAATTTCTTTGTGTACATTCTACTGTACATTCCCCCCCCCCCCCACACACACACACTTCCTGTAAACCGTTAAAATTACTGCTTGTTTGCATCCTGGGCTGTGAATTTGAAAATCGAAATCGTTCAATAAAAAAATCCTCAAGATATGTAATGATAATATATCAGTCTAGTTAGTTATGTATTGTATTTATAACACATCTTTAACGTCATGTTTACATTTATTTATTTATATGGATCTAAATTGGATGTTGTATTATTATTATTTTATATTTATTTGTGCATTTGCATTTCATTTACATCCTTTCATTTTTCTTTGTAGTTATTTATGTAACCCTTATATCCTATATTTTATGTCAATGTAAACAGATCAAACAAGTTCAGTGTTATATATTATATATTTTTTTACGAAAATTACATTTGTTTTAATTAACACTCAAGATGAAATAAAAAAATATAGTTACAATTCTTAAATACTTAAAAATAATAAATATTTAAAAATAATAAAACAACAGGCATATTAAATAACATAAAATAAAATAATCAGTAAGAAAAATAATCTAATTTAATTACTTAGAAAGTATTCTTTTAAACAATAAATTACAAAAATATTATTCATTATTGGGTAAGTGATGTACACTCAGCTGACTTCAGTGCAGGTAGCGCATCCATTGAAATGAATGGATGGATAAAATGAAAATCCTTCAAGAATAAAACAATATAAAATTAATAATAAGAAAATATTTAAATAGTTTTTGTTTGAAATTATTATATTTTGCTTTTTATCCATATTATTGATTTAAAGAATAAATTCAATTCTAAAAATGTTTTGAATTATGAAAAAAATACAAACCCATCCATCCATCTTCTGTCACGCTTAGGGTCACAGGTTCACATTATAGAACTGTGTCATTTTCCGATAGTTGCCATGGGAGTGCAGTTATACACAAATTACGTTTTTTAAGTGGTTTATAAATAAAGCTATGGCACGGTATTCTGTGGATGCTCAAAACAAGGCATTTAACTTTTTTAATTTTCTCTCCGAAGGTGGCTTTCTGTATGTGGGTTTTGCATGACATCACACAGAGAAGGCATTACTGACAGGATGCACAAAAACCCATACTTTAACTTCCTCTTCTGCATGTGTGTGTTCCACTTTATCACCACAAGCCACATCCCAAAAAAAAATAAAATAAATAAACTAACTCCCCTCCAAGCTGACTGTTCAGTTTCCTTTTTTGGGGGCCGATGAGTCACGCCCTGCCTGGCATTGACTGCATGTGGACGGTCCAGCCTTTGTGTCATTTTGATCTTTTAGGGCTTCCTCTTTCCTCACTACTCATGTGTTTTTGCTTGGTGAGAACACTGTGGGAGGTTTTGTGAGTGTATGTGTGGACATGAGTGAGGAGGCAGTGGGAAACCTAACTTGGGTGGTGAGAAGACACAGCAAGGAAGTTCCACTGCGCCATGATGCCATTTGTGATGCATGGTGCTCAGAGATAAACATGCGTTTCTGTGCTGGAGCTTCAATTATACGTACATAAATTATGTCAGAGTTGTTTGAGAAGCTGTACATTTGGCTTTAAGATGTGAAAAAGGAAAAAAAAAATACAAATTAAAGCTGAATCTATTACTTTTGGTTGCAGGGTCTTGGGAGGGGGAGAGTTTCTGGTGGCTCACTCTTTTCCATGCTGGGGAAAGAGTTGTATAGTGGAAAAAAACAGGAGACATGAATTATAGTTAATGACAACACTAGTACACAAATGACAATCAATATACAGGTAAGTGTCAATATAAAATGCCTTTAGTGTGCTCATCCAATAATTCAGTCTTCAAGAAAATGAATGATAGATTAGGTATATATATATTTATTTTATGAATTTTTTTGTTCATCTATCTATACAATTAGATGTTCTTCCACTAGATGGTAGATGCTACAATCGTCCTATTGCCATTTATTCAACACAGCACATAGACCCATGAACATTTTCTAAATATATTTGTATATATGCTCATGGAGCGAGACTGAAGAAACGCTTTGCTACGATGTAAAGTAATCAATGTACAACACTGTACAATTACTGTCCTCTCAAAATAAGACAACACACAGCCAAACACGTCTAAAATGCTGGCAACAAAAGTGAGTACACCCCTAAGTGAAAATTGGCCCCTTAGCCGTTTTCACTCTGGAGTGTCATGTGACTTGTTAGTCTTACAAAGTCTGAGTTTTGAATGGAAGCAGGTGTGTTAAATTTCAGGTTGTTGCTCTCAGGCTTTCTCATACTTGTCACTGGGAATTCAACGTGTCACCTCATAGCAAAGACCTCTCTGAGGATCTACAAAAAAAAAATTGTGTATAATATGTGACTGCATTATGACACGTGGCAAAAAAAATCGATAGAGGTCATTACTTTGTGCAGGTGTACTTAATGAAGTGGCCAACTTTCTCAACTATTCCAGGCAAACACAGTGGAGATGTTCTTACTGTATTTGGTCATCTTATACGAAGCTCAAAGTTGGACCACACAAATGTTTAGCTCATTTGCTTTCAGGGCTTTTATTTATGTAACCATCTTCTTCCATTCATGTCAACATATTACTCACAAATGTGAGGGAACGATTGCAGTGACTCATCCTGCACGAATCGCAACCTGTATCCGCTCAGCTATGCAGCTGGGCGGGCCAAGATAAACACAACGCGGACACGCAGGAGACTTCAAGACTGGTGCTGGGAATGGATTCCCGGCGGTTACTAGGAGATGAGGACAAACAAAAATCACTTAATACACACCACACACACCAGGATAATAACAACAAGATAATCTTTCGGACACATTCGACGACAGGCCTTTGATCAAAGGCCAGATTATAGGTACAATTTAAGAGAAGGTCTCTGACATTCTTTGGTCGAATTCAATAAAGGATACATAATTCACAGTGGGGGAAATCACTTTGTTTTGGAGGTGAGGGGCAGTTCTGTCTCATGCAAATGAACCACTGTTCACGCTGCCCTCTGTAGACAAGTACGGCTTTTGTTACCATGATGAACGGGTGACGCGGAGCGAAGGCGACAAAGCAAGAGCGACTACGAGCCCAGAGTGTGGAGAAGAAAAAGCAAAGGCCCCCAAAAAGTTGATTTTATTTTCACTCGTGGAGGCAGCCCTTCATCACCATGATGATGGCGAATTACACGAATCAGTTAGTGTAGTGCCGTGGTTCTCAAACATTTTACACCATGTACCCTCTAAAAAAAACCTGTCATGACCAATATTAAAATGCAGTAGTGTAGTAAGCCCAAGTGTTCATAAGAAACAAAACAAGACAGGTTTTAATCCATCCATCCATTTTCTGAGCCGCTTCTCGTCACTAAGGTCGCGGGCATGCTGGAGCCTATCCCAGCTATTATCGGGCAGGAGGGCACATTCACAGCTACGGGCAATTTAGAGTTGCCAATTAACCTACAATGCATGTTTTTGGGATGTGGGAGGAAACCGGAGTGCCTGGAAAAAACCCACGCAGGCATGGGGAGAACAAGCAAACTCCACACAGGCAGGGCCGGGGATTGAACCCCGGTCCTCAGAACTGTGAGGCATACGCTCTAACCAGTTGTTCACCGTGCCGGAGGTTTTAATCAAATTTTAAAAATTACAATTATTAATTATTATTAATTATTAATTTTTATAATTATTAATTATTAATTAAAAATTATATTTAAGATTATTGTAAACCACTGTAAGCTTAAACAGTTTGAAAATTTCCACTGTGCTTAAATATAGGTAGAAATACATAATTAATGATTCAATTAAAATGCGTTGCACATAAAAGGTAAATTAAAATTGTATATAAATAAATGTTTCAAAACAAACCGTGCTTAAAAATTAAATGCAAATGTATTGAATTGAAAAGTTAAATACAACTGAAATGTACTTAGGCATTCTTTTACGTACCAATAGAGGGAGCTACCACAGTTTGAGAATCACTGTGTGGCAGATCCGTGCATGTGGCGCATGCAGCGAACATATCACCAAATACTAATACCCCCCGCCACCCAGTAGAAATACAATGACAACACTGATAAAGCAAAGTTTTAAGGTGGTTATGTAAAATGTTGTCCATTAATGTTCACCTCACTTCCTTTATTTAAACTGTTTTAAAGAGGATTAAAGCAAATGTGATGAAACTACCCAAGGGTGGGGATTTTGTCTGATTTTGTAATTTACAACCTCAGCTCTTTAAATACATCAATAATATATTGTTTACATCAGATTGTACGTGCCTTTTGTGTATATATTTGAAAGCAGAAATGATAGTAACGTTGAACATGACTGGGGTTAATTTCTTTTCCTCATTCAAAAAATATTACACCATTTTCATCAACATCATTTTTGCAGATATATACCATTTTTAGTCATGACAGGACTTGAGTCGCAGAATTTTCAGAGTAAGGTAAAAACTATAAATGGTTGACAATATAGTCATAGTTTTAAGAGAATAAACTTGTTACAATAAAATTGTCATATGATGACGGGGATAAGTTTTTATATTACAAGAATAAAATAAAGTTGAAATTACTAGAGAAAAATATGTTTCTGTTGTGTTTTTTGGGGGTTTTTTTGTTTATTGTTTTGTCATTTTGGTTTTTGAGAACAGCCGTACTAAACATGGCCGTAACTAGAAATTTATGATTACAGTGATGTGCCCATCATTCTTTTTTTTCTTTTTTTTTAGCTTGGAAATGTAATAGTCAATGCCGGAAAAAATATACTTTAGATTTTAGATTTCAGATTGGCTTGATAAAATTAATACAGCGATAACAAATATGTAAAACCCCCAACTACCTTGTTGAGAACCTTTTTTTTCCCCAATACAGCCACTTTTTTTCTAACTTTCTGATTAATACTGATTCTGTATAGCTACAAGTGTATTGATACATCAAACATCATCAAGGTTCCACATTTTCAATCAAGTTCATTTGTTGGAGGAGAGACAGCAGGTACTGACAAATATGTACTAAAGCGCCCTCCTGTGGCCCATTTATATATTTGCACTTGTATAAATTGGTCAACCTCCATTTCGTTTGGATTTCAAAACAATTTATCCCACAGGAAACAATGAAAATCAAAATAAATATGTTAAAAATAACTTTTTGACTATAAAGCCAATGCTATAAGTAACATTTTAGATCCTTCATTAAAAATGTAAAAACAAGTTACCACTATTAATATTAAAATGTGTGTACTCACATAACTGGGATATGTAGTGTCTCGGGGAGTCCACTTCATGCATACATTTTTCTGTGCAAAAAAGTCCTGTATAAAAAAAGTCACCAGTGTATAATAACACATGTGACATTCCATTTTTAGTTCTATGGTTATTACTGTATCACACTTCCGCGTGGCCGTCAATGATACTGATATACTGATCACAATACAACCCAACAGAAAAGCACTTATGCAGTTAGTTGTTTGATGGGGGAGGGATCCTCCTTCTAGGATGACTAGGCTGCAATGGATGCCAAGCAGGCAACATTAATCACGTTATGATGCAATACGATGTTAGTTTAAACAGCATGATGAGAGTCAATTTAATGAAGTAGAGCCCCTCAGGTAGACATCTCCGCGAAAGTGGTTCTCCTCAGGACCTGTCCCGGTCAGTCGATGCAGAATCCTACACAGCAACAGTGTCACTTTACTCATCACCACCTAGCCCGCTATCCGAGCAGGAGAACAAGGGGGGAGGAAAGAGGAGAAGTGGCAGTGAAACAGGCCAAAATCCAGATGTCAGGGGATGAGGCAGGGCAAGAAACTAATTGCATACGAGGTGTGGTTTGACCAAATCCGACTTAAATCAAGATTTAAACATTTCTACAGAGGTAGCCACTCTAATTTCCGTGGGTAGAGCATTCCAGAGTATTGGAGCGCAAATAGAGATTGCACTAGAACCCGCTGACTTCTTCTCTGAGTCAACAAAAGACCAGCATGTTGTGAGCGTAAGGCTCGGGACAGAATACAAGGTACAAGATAGGAAGGTAGGAAGGTGTTAAACCATGTAATAGTTTATAAGTAACACAACCTTGAAATCACATTTCAGATGGGCCGTACCACACTGCACGGTATTTTAATTTTTTTTTTTCTTCTTCAGATCCTCAGAGTTATTAGCTATGAGGTGTCATTTTGAACTCCCAGTGATGAGTGTGCCCATGCACACCAAGGACCTCGCAACACAAACAAGTCATGGCACGGCCAAGGGAACATGTCTATGGGGCCAATTTCTACATTTTCACGTTGGGGTGTACTCACTTTTGTTGCTATTGGTTTAGACATGAATGACTCTGTGTTGAGTTATTTTGAGGGCACAGTAAATCTAAACTGTGATAGAAGCTGCACATTGACTACTTAACATTGTAGCCAAGTGTCAGTTCGTCAATGTTGTCCCATGAAAAGATATATTAAAATATTTATTAAAATGTGAGGTGTGTAATCACCTTTGTGAAATACTTCCAGTGGTGGTTTCTGGTATGTGCAATATGTGCGGCTGCACACGGTGGCTTTAATCTAGGCCCGCCACTGAATGCTGTATATCGTATGAATGGCAGCAGGTGAACACACAGGTTAATTGTACCGCCTGTCATCGAGTGGAAAAGCATTTCATTGCTCTACCTGTCACTATACATGTCGCTGGGATAAATTGATTAACAAGGATATATTATTTGTAGAAAATAGGTATTTTCAGAGCAATTAAGAGAAATTGGATAGTTTCCCGCAGGTACCTTATGACCTCTCACGGCACAGTGGTTTGGAATCACCGTATTACACATTAGGCCTTATCTATTTTACCACAGCCGCGGTCTATTTGTTACAAGCATCGCTTTTATTGTTTTACTGAGGACAATAGCGATAAGAATGTTGCAAAATAACACATTTGTCCACAGAGGGCGCTTACTCTCGCTCTCTTTTCCCCCGCTCATGAACTTAATGCCTTTCTCCTCATTTGGCCTTTGGTGGTCAACCAATCCACAAAATATGGGCAGTTTGTTGTGCAACTTGAGCTGTGATTGGACCAGACAAGGGCGTGGGGGGTAAATAGTGGCTCACAGAACGAAGCAACACTAATAGAACACAATAAACAGTAACTAAGACCCGCTGTGATACATACAGGAGAATTGTGCAGATGCAAAGTGAGATGCAATGGTTGTTTCGTTTGTTTGTTTTTTGCAGGACAAGTGCATGTCTTTTGCTATCAAGAGAGCATGTGACAAGCCAGAAGGCTGAATTTTATCATTCGGGAGTAAAAAGTTAACCACGACTTTATCAGCTTGTCAAAAGTGTTTCCACACAGTCAAACTCTTTTCTGCACACGTCCACGCTTTCTGGCTCAAACTGTGTATTTTCTGTTTTGTTTGCTTACTTGTTTGTTACCCAACTTCAACCCTAACTCCTCCCTTTTCCCTGTAGTGATCACCCAGTGCACCAGCTCACCCATTTCAAAGCTTTCTTTAATCTTTACCCTCTGGCCCCTTTCTAACTGCCCTGGCTTTATCCTTTTCCAGTCACAGCCAGTGATAACTCGCCGTGGCTACAAATAATGATTAAAAAATATCACTCAACATTGCAGCATCAGGGCCAAGAAAAGTAAAACAATACAAAAATAAAATACTACCCAAATCAAAATAAAGCCAAAGAATAACGAAAAGAAAGTTGTAGTTACACAAATAAAGTCAAAATATTACTTTTTTTGGACTAAAAAATTCATAATATCACAAGAATAAAGTTATAATGTGACATGAATAAACTCAAAATATAACAAGAATAAAGTCATAATGTTCACCCATCCATCCATCCATTTTCTTTACCGCTTATCCTCACAAGGGTCACGGGCTGCTGGAGCCTATCCCAGCTATCTTCGGGTGGGAGGCGGGGTACACCCTAAACCGGTGGCCAGCCAATCGCAGGGCACATAGAAACAAACAACCATTCGTAGTCACATTCACACCTACGGGCAATTTAGAGTCTGCAATTAACCTACCACGCATGTTTTGGGGATGTGGGAGGAAACCGGAGTGCCCAGAGAAAACCCACCCAGGCACGGGGAGAACGTGCAAACTCCACACAGTCGGGGCCGGGATTTGAACCCCGGTACCCAGAGCTGTGAGGCAGATTTGCTAACCAGTCGTCCATCGTGCCGGCTTCATAATGTTCATGATTAATTGTAATACTATAATTTAATGAGAATGAAGTCCTAATATCGGAATAATATTATGCGGATAAAGGCGTCATTGCACATGACTAAAGAAGTAATATATATATATATATATATATATTTTACAACGCTAAAATTGTAATATTAGAGGAATAAGAGAATTGTAACTTCAAAATACAAAATCTAGCTGTCTAGTTAGCTAGCTATGTAGCTAGCTATCATATAGCACAGCTAAGAGACGTGAGTTTAGATGTATAATTTATGAAAATGTTCACTCAAATGCCAAATATTCACAATGGTAGGCAACAGTCAACACTTCGTACGAAGTTTATGAGGCCAAAGAGGACTCTGCATCTTTTTGCACAATTGTGAAAATAAATAAATCAATAAAAATAAAATGTACCGGCATTACCAGATAGCTAGCAACCCTTTATTGCTCAGTGACTGTTTTTCTCAATGTCTTTATGTCTCAAAAGTGTTCTCTGTCAATTGACTGTCTGTTGTTGTACTAGAGCGGCTCCAATTACCAGAAACAAATTCCTTGTGTGTTTTTTGGACATACTTGGCAAGTAAAGATGATTCTGATTCTGATTCTGAAAGGAAGATTTCAAGTAGAGGAAAAGCCTTAGGTAGAACCATAAACGGAGTATTGAAGAGCCTCGGGGTAGGTCCATGTGATGTTATATAGGTTGCAGTAGAACTTTGGAGCCTCGTGTCAAGGTTCTCTGCAAACAGAGTGGCCGTTAACCCCGTGAGGACGAGATCAGCGCCATCGTGACCCTTGAAATATCAGAGTCGCCTCTAAAGTTACACATACATGGACGCAAATATCCGTGCCATGTCACACTACTATTTTACACAGGAAACAGGAACTTTGTGCGTTGTGTGCTATTACTGAACAAAAAACAGCATAATGTTCCAGCATTTTTTCTCAACACAAAAACATGAATCAATGACATTTCGATTGCTGCAATACATTGTGCTACAATCAGGTCATTTCCCCGATACATTTAAACATCACGGATGAGATCCTCCCGTTAACTGTAGACTGGAGGTGTTTTTTTCTGGACTTTGACTCTGTTGATAAATTCAGTGGAGGAGGTGTACCGCTAATCTCTCTCGAACTGGATCGACCCAGAACTGACAGCTCTGTGCTGAAGGTCAATAAACCATATCTAGTGTGTGCGTGCGTGCGTGCGTGTGTGTGTGTGTGTGTGTGTGTGTGTGCGCGTGTGTGCGTGCATATTAATGAATTTAAGGACAGGAAGGTGTTACAGGTTAACCCCCCGTGCCCTCCCCCCCCAAAAAAAAACCACAATGATCGAGCAGGAGTGTTAAAGTCTCGTCGAGCCTGACCTCACCAAACTTTTGAAGCCTTTTGCATGTTTTTTAGCACGCTGGTTCACATCATGCTAACATATTATGGCAACTTGGCAGAAGTGCATGTGTCTTTTATTAATAAATAATAATTATTGGTGCTATAATGCGGCACGGTGGATAACTGGTTACAGTGTCTGCCTCACAGTTCTGAGGACCGGGGTTCAATCCCCGGCCCCGCCTGTGTGGAGTTTACATGTTCTCCCCGTGCCTGCGTGGGTTTTCTCCGGGCATTCCGGTTTCCTGACATTCTTATCGCTATTGTCCTCAAACGTGTGGTAGGTTAATTGAAGACTCTAAATTGCCTGTAGGTGTGAATGTGAGTGCGGATGGTTGTTTGTTTGTATGTGCCCTGCGATTGGCTGGCAACCAGTTCAGGGTGTACCCCGCCTCCTGCCCGATGATAGCTGGGATAGGCTCCTGCACTCCCGCAACCCTTGTGTGGATAGGTGGCTCAGAAAATGTTATGGATGGATGGATGGTGCTATAATGATTTAACTGAAAGATCTCTGTGAACTTCCTAACAGGTGTCAAAAGATTTTAATTACTTTATCAATTGGCGTGCCAGACTGTGTGGGAATACGACACTGGCATGGGTACAAAATCCTCCCATTATTCTTCTCGGGTATAAAAAGTGGAAAACAATTGACCTTCAGTGGGATTTGCGATAAACAAATTCAGGGTTTGCTATTGCTGCCACTGGAAGAAGACGTAGCACCGGTCAAGAAGGTCAGGACAGCTTTTGTTTTGTGATTGTTTTTTGTTTTAATTATAAATGACATTAGGTACATCTGAACTCTCTATCTCGGAAGAGCCAATACAAGAACCGTATCAAGAACTCTGCAAACTCTATTGCTGGTCTAAAAGTGTACTGCAACATAGTGAGAGGTGTGCTTACTATTTTGACCCTGTCTCTTTTAGTTAAATACAGTAGAGGTCGAGCTCAAACCACAACAAAAGTCAACTATTAGTTAACAAGTATAATTAACTTACAGATTTGATCCAGCTCATGTATTGGTTCTGGTTTGATTGTGTAAGTGTGCCTGTTCTCATGAGTGAGTTCAATATGTTGACATCTTGCAGTGTAACTGACTAGCGTGCTGACTGTGCTGTTGCAACACGCGGGGCTCGAAGCGTAAAAGTGCCTTTTTTATCATGGCACCTTTGGACCCAGCGCCGCAGTTTGCATTTCTCTCATAAAAGCACTCATAAACATGAAATCTTCACTCCACCGACATATTTGTTAAGCCTTGTATACAAAACCGCATGACACATACACATATTTCTAGGCCAGAACCACCAAAATTGCCCATTAAGCCATTATAACCCATTCTTCCATCCATTTTCTATTGTGTTATGGAGCACTTCTCCCTTGCTGAGATAATCCATCCACATATTCTTGTCCTCATTAGTTGAATCTTGGTTGCCAGCCAATCACGGGGAACATAGAAAATAACCATTCATACTCACACTCATGCCTCTGGATAATTTTGAGTCTTCCATTCCATAACTCATGCAGCTCAATTATATTCAGGGACCCTTGTGTTTACACAGGGTTTCATTGAGCGTCTGAATTCGGGCGAGGTGGTGTTCGGCGATGGGGGCTTTGTGATGGTCCGAGAGAAGCGGAGCTACGTCAAGGCCGGGCCATGGACCCCCGAAGCCACTGTTACCCATCCAGAGGCCGGTAAGGCTCGCCGAATGCGCACACAGATGCATAAAAACTTCATGTGACAATGCTGAATGATGCTCTCAGTCAGGCAGCTCCACAGGGAGTTCTTGAGACGTTATGCAGACTTTTCACTTTCTACTTGAGTGACGACAAACTGGTGAACAGGGGTCAGAGACTACAACTGACGGTGGGCAACCTAACGAAACAAATCCTACGCGATCCCACAGTTAAATGTATCATGCCAAGTCACGTGATTGGCTGGTTCTCAAATCATTCAGGGGGCCCAAATCAACGACGCAGCGTGCGATCTTGCCCGCAAGGTGTCTCAAGACGCCATCCTACATGAGCTGCAAGAGTGAGGCTCACGTAAAGGTCATCTTCAAGAAGCAACTTGAGGTTTTCATTAAGAAGAACGTGAACTTCCTGATTGGTGAAGTAGATAGTGAGTGAACAACTGAGAACTAGAGAGGGATAACTCCATTTGAATAGAGAAAAGGCATAGCTTTCAGATAAATACTGGAATAAATCAAGGTTTAGTTCCAATTTTGACATACTGTATACCACTTGTAGCACTTTTTTGGATGCAACAGTGCAACACTGTGCCAACTCCCATTTTCAAGATGGCCACACCCATGAAACCAGGCTTTATCTCCTGCAAAAACATGCCAGAAAGTGAGATTCAGAAATTAATAGAAGAGTCAGAAAGTAAGTCGTGCATTGGCTTGTGTGCCATTGCATCTGCATGTTAGTGTAGGTGAATGTTATTTATCATCCTTTATGAAATATTGCTAGATTTGACGTTCATTTGGACTTAGATTGCTAACTATTGCGCTAAACTTTTTTTGTAATCTCAGTTTGCTTCTTCTCTTAAGGCAACCTACAGTAGATGATACCTACCAGGAACCAACCTATGAAACTGAAGATGATGACAGTACCTCAGTTATAGAGTGCCAGCAATATGATCCAATATGAATGAATAATATGATCCAAAATGTCAAAATCTAAGGAAAAGCAATTTTTTTCTAAAAACAATTATCAAGAAAATGTAGTCATTGCCGTATAAATCACCAAGCTATAAACCCCCTGATTTTATTGCAGCCATAAAACTCTCACACTGAAAAAAAATGACAGAAACTGAGTTACCCCTACTCAAGTACTGAGTGTCTCTATTGACTCATTGTGCAGCTGTGTGTTACATTCAGTTACCAAACAACACTGAGGCGTAAGAAAGGGAAGTTTTGAACTGAAAACAGATGTAAATGCCGTCGTTTTGGCCTTAGTGATGACTCGTGTGTCATGCACAGTACTTCAAACACGTCGAGGAGGCCATGTGGGCAGTGGAGATGCTGAAGACGAGTGGAAATCTGGTGGCCGACCACGCTGTGTGCCGGTCCTGAGGGCGACATGCATGGAGTCTCGCCTGGGGAGTGCGAGGCCAGGCTTGTGAAGGCTGCTACGCTTTTCACCGCACCTGAACCAGCTCATGGATGTCTAACAATTTAATGTACACTGTGGATAATAATTGACGTGGAAAAAAAATCCCACAGAAACATGCCTACATCTAGCCAGGTGTCTTAAAACTATTGTTTCTGCGGTGTACAGTATTTGGCCATGCATCTACTTGCGGCGGTGCCCAGATTGTGGGTGTCAAAGCCATTTCGACCCACTGACCTGTGTGGAGGCTGTCAAGATGATGAAGGATGGCGTGGAGAAGGCTGGACTGAAGGCTCACTACATGGTGCAACCTCTGGCCTACCACACCCCCGACTGCAACTGCAAGGGATTCGCCGACCTGCCAGAATTCCCATTCGGTACAATCTAAAAATGTACACTCCAAAGCATTGTACCTTGAGTGACCACCGGCTGCTTTAAGCTATGGAGCCCAGGGCCCTGACCCGCTGGGACATGCACAAGTACGCAAAGGAGGCCGGAATCCGCTTCATTGGCGGCTGCTGCGGATTTGAGCCATACCACATCAGGGCAGTGGCGGTCGAGAGGGGGATGTTGTCTGCAGCCTCAGACAAACATGGAAGTGGGTTGCCGGTCTGGGGATGCACACCAAACCCTGGGTCAGACCCATGTAAAGCATCATTAAAAAATGTTTCATGCTTTTAATGGTATACCAATGGGATAAATTGGATTTATAGACTTTTGTCCCCCTCAAAGATTGTTTGTTTGCGCGACATGGGTCTTATTTGGAACGTGCAATTTAATCCATCCATCCATCCATTTTCTATAGCGCGTGTCCTCAAACACCCTAGACTGGTTGTCTGTCCATTGCCGAGCACATATAGACAACCATTCACCCTCACATTTACCCCAATGGAAAATTCAAAATCTTCAAACTTCAGGAGGGCCTGAACGCAGATTTGAACCTTGGAACTCTTGACTATGTTGGTTTTATTGTATCTACCTACCACTGCCATTGCAAATATTTTAAAAAAAATAATAATAATAAGAAGATATATATATATATATATATATATATATATATATATACATATTTTGATCATTATCATGTTTAAATGTGCTTTGCTTTCATTTTTTAGGGTGGTTGGGCGATAGGGGGGTGCGCAATCTCTGCGTGGATGTTGACGGGGGGGGGGGGCATGATTTAAAATGTTTGGGAAAGGCTAACGCAACCACAACACACCCTAACCCTAATTGTACTTTCAGAAGATGCCTGGTTTTCATCCAAGACCATGCATTTCCAGCTAATTAAGTCTAGTAAGTGTGTAAATATTTGTTATTTTTTCAGGGCTCGCCGTGACTACTGGGAAAATCTCTTACCTGCATCTGCTCGCCCCAAATTTCCATCCATGTCCACTCCAGACTGCTGGGGTATGTCGAGGGGCCACGCTGAGCTCATGCAGCACAAAGAGCCTACTAGCGCCCAGGAAATGACACGTGTGACGGAACTGCGAGACAAAGTGGAAAAATCTAAGCAATGAAATGAAACAAATAAGAGAGACGTAGCTTGGTCATACAACAACAAACTGTGATGCATTCTGAAATATTTTGTAAACCTCAAAACAAACTCAAACATGATAAGTTTGACTTTTTTTTTTTAATCATCTCTGCCAATATTACATTTGCTTGTATGGTGTTAAGTTCGGTGGTGGAATTGATTAACTTTTGAACTGCATCTGGATCATTTGTGGAACATTTGTATGAAGGACAAATTGATCAACGTTGTACCTAGATCTAGAATCTGTATCCAGACTATTTTTGGATCTCGCATTAATCTAGATCCAGATCTGTTTTGGAACATGTACAAAACTTCAGTATTACCAAGTGATTGAGCTGATGATCTGAATTTAGATTTCACTCTGTTTTATTTATAATTAAAGAATGGATTGACTTTTCATCATGATCTAGATCAGGATCTGGATGTGATCTCTGGATTCAGATTGTAAGACACACTGTACAGTATAACTAAGGACCACTAATAGATTTTGATGAAATGGGTTGTTTTGCTTTTGAATAGTTACACAAATGAGTTGCTGTGATTGAAAAACACTTTTGGTCATTATCTGGATCCTAAAATCAAGATCCAGATAATTTTGGTAACAAAAACATACAGTAAGTCAATATGGTCATGATTGGATTTTGATTGCATTTGTTGTGTAGCTATTTGTATAACCCTTTTGACTGACAAACACATTTTTGATCAGAATGCAGAACAGAGCAGAGATTATGCAACTCAATTGATTGGACTGAAAACAGACCAGTCAGACTGGATCCAAAATTAAAATCCAAATATTTTTTGTAACACAGAAATGACAAATAAACAGATTGTGTTGTAAAATTGTTTGTGGTGTAGCTTTTAGAAAATATTTTTCACTGACAAATTCACTTGATTATGATTCAGATAAGCCCTTTCAGCAGTATATCATTATATAACACATAAAAGTCAGTACAAAGACTCCAGGTTTAATCATTCTCCGTCGAGTTTACAGTTCTACAAGAATGTTCTCTGTATCACTTGTTTGCATTGAATGACTTCAACAGTTGTGAAGTGTTTTTGTAAAAAACAGCCACGGCTGTTGTGTATGTGTATCTTGTCAAAGTGTCTCGTCAGCAATACTCACGCTTAAAACGAGACGCACAAACAAACCAAAAAAGCTTAATTATTCCGGACTAAACTGGTAATGTGCACTGACAACGGACTCATTCATCTTGAAAGGTGAGGGGTGCAGTTGTTGTGTAACCTGTGCTTTTCCAATCAGAGCGTCTCTGGCTTAGACCCCTCCCCTGTTTGCAATGGATTTAAAGAAGTGTTCTGGCCCAATTTAAGGTCTGTTTCAACCTGTCAAAGTCTGAGCAGTCAGGGGTCCACACAGCTCTAAGAATATGGCACCAGTAAAGAAGGTAAGCAACAGGAAGTATGGCTCTGAAAATGCATATGTGACATATGCATGAAGAATATTTGAAATAGTTCTTTAAAGCGCACAAAAAGTAAAAATCCTTTAAACTGGAGTGGTACAAATGAAAATATTTGGCCAAACATGAAGGGCATTGCATTTTATGGATCATGGTTTTTATTTTATCATCACAAGCAGCTACTCATGTAATTAAAAAACCTTACACAGATTCTTATATTTAACCAGAAGACAACATTTAGTTGGAGGATCATGCGGAGTCAAAGATCCCAAAAACAACAAAAAAATGCTGAGACTAAATAACTGTTTGGAGGTTTATCAGTTTTACACTGCCGTTAAGGTCAAAAGTTGCTTTTGATGATTCAACCATTGTCACCCTGGCTCCAGTGCACAGGAATGCATTAGTATTCATTCCAAGTATCACTTTTGCAGTAAAATGCTGCTGGAAGGAAAAACCTGGATTGAAAAACTTTCACCTACTGGCTACACTTCGACCCCACTAACCCGGCGGGGGTGTTTTTAAATATGAAAGTGGGTCTTGTGTCTGTGTTTGCGTTTTTTATTATCATTCCTAAGATGTCATCCATCCCTTGTTTCTTTCTCTCAGGGAATCTTGGAGCGCCTCAACGCTGGGGAGGTGGTGATCGGCGATGGCGGCTTCGTGTTCGCCCTGGAGAAGAGAGGCTACGTGAAGGCGGGTCCCTGGACCCCCGAGGCCGCTGTCGAGCACCCCGAATCAGGTGAGGCCCAGGAGTGCGCTCAGCGGGCAGAGAGTAATCAGAGCCAATACAATCATTTGATTTTTTTGGGGGGGGGGGGGGGGGGGGGGGGTTCAGGGGGTGGGCAGCGTGAAAAGTGTGAGTGTCAAAAAAGTGATGGGTTGCGATACCTACATCCCCCATGGGCCCACCTATAAATACTATTCCTAATAAAGTGGTTTTATATACAGTAGAGATTTTGTAGATATGCAAAGCCTCCTTTAAACTACAGGGGGCCCCCACTATTCACAGGGGATAGGGACTGGTCCTGAACATCAATAGCGAAATTCATACTCATTTTAATTGCCTTGAAACAACCATACTGCTTTTAAAAAAATTGTCAGCCTCCTACAGATTGCTCCTGTTTTGGTTCTGAATGTGAAGTTGGGATTCAGCTGCTGCTCAGTGCAGGGGCGGATCTATTCTAATGGGATACAGGGCTGCAAGCCATATGAAAATCCAGAGAAATCCTCAACTATTTGCTTTATCATAACTAATATACTGTGTATCAAACCAATATATCACCGCTAGATTAATTGGTTTTAACATGTTTAATGAATTAAAGTTGAAAAATGTCAAGTGGCCCTTTGAGGAATAAATTTGGCCACCCCTGCGTTTCTTTCTCTGGTTCTCTTTTTTTTGGTGTTTGTCTTCTAACGCAATCATGTTTGCCCTTCCAGTGCGCCAGCTGCACAGGGAGTTCTTGAGGGCAGGGTCCAATGTCATGCAGACCTTCACCTTCTACGCTAGTGACGACAAGCTGGAGAACAGGGGCAACAAGCTCACCTACACCGTACGTTCAATAAAACCAGTGTAGTATTTTTGTCTACTCCTCTAACTCCACCAGGAGCAGGTCAATGAAGCCGCATTTTAGCATTGCGTCAAAAAGCTTTTCGGTTTCATCGCACAGGGCGCCCAAATCAACGAGGCCGCCTGCGATCTGGCCCGCGAGGTGGCCAACGAGGGCGACGCCTTGGTGGCGGGAGGTGTGTCTCAGACGCCATCCTACCTGAGCTGCAAGAGCGAGGCCGACGTGAAGGCCATCTTCAAGAAGCAACTGGACGTTTTCATCAAGAAGAACGTGGACTTCCTGATTGCTGAGGTAGAGGCGACTCCGTGTTTCTGCATGCATTGTCAAGTTTCTGTTGTCACACATTGAGGCTGTCACGTTTGCTCCTCCTGCAGTACTTTGAGCACGTTGAGGAGGCCGTGTGGGCTGTGGAGGTGCTGAAGGGGACAGGGAAGCCGGTGGCCGCTTCTCTGTGCATCGGGCCACAAGGCGACATGCACGGTGTCTCAGCTGGAGACTGTGCTGTCAGGCTGGTCAAAGCTGGTTGGTGAAATTTTACACGTAAACAAATGATTCCATATTTGCTCCAGTGGAATTTGTTTCTGTGACCATGCTCGTAATTCAAAACTCTCATCATTAACCACTGAAATGGAAAATGCCACTAATCCGTTCCAGCCATTGCGCTCATTTTGGTGTGCAAACGTTGGCCACCAGGGGTCAGTATAATACAGACAGAGACAAACACAAAGAAGAGTTCACGGCGACCCGGTAAGCTGCAAAAATATTTAGCATTTTTCCGCAGGGGATAAAGAATATATGCCGGCAAATTATTATATTGTCTGTCTAAATGTGTTCCTTCGCCGTTTGTGTTCAAATATCCGTTCATCAAAGGTTTATTATACCGCGACTATCGCTGCTATTCCTTAACCTGTCTATGGTGTTTTTCGTTGTGCGTTAGCATTAAGCTACCGGAGATTCCTAAGGCAAAGTTGTGTGGTTGTTTTAAATACATGTCTAATTTTTCTTTGTTTTGTGTTTACTTTGACAGTAAACTGTAACTGGGAGTAGCATTAAACAGCTTAAAGCCTCTTTTTGTAAGATTTGTTCACTATTTGCCAAACTGTTGCTTGTTGTGAAGTGAGTTGAGGTCAGTGCCACCATTGAGCGCGTGTGTCTTAAATTTTTGTTAGGAAGTCAAGGCAAAATATCGTCCAAACAACAGCTCCTATCTAAAAAAAAAACCTCACTCATATCTCAAGGCACCACTGTGTATTAAATGCTTGCATATTTCTTAATTAGCATGCTACTTCCTGGTCTAAGGTGACAGAATCTAAGCATTTTTTAGCGTGCGGGGGGATGATACCATTTTGTGACTCAAATGCCCAAATGAGTGTTTTCCCATAATTAGCAGGTTACTTCCTGGTTCAAGGCGACAAGATCGAACCATTTTTGATTTGAGAAATGGCGTGCGGGGTTGCATTATGACTGAGAGGCCAAAAAGAGAGAATTCCTCAAACGAAAGTGGAAAAAAAAATATATCCATATTTATGTTTGGGGAGGGGGCATTTCGCAATGATAACTAAATTAACCAATGACATTACAGTGCATTTTCATTTGCCGGAATTGCTCTTTTCTGGTGGGTTCATGAACAACAAATGTCGCAGCAACAAGTTGCCTTCCTGTGAGTTTTGTGAGTTCACACCAGTGTGCCGTGTTTCTTCGCAGGTGCCCAGATTGTGGGTATCAACTGCCACTTTGACCCTCTGACCTGTGTGGAGACTGTCAAGATGATGAAGGAGGGCGTGGAGAAGGCCGGCCTGAAGGCTCACTACATGGTCCAGCCTCTGGCCTACCACACCCCTGACTGCAACTGCCAGGGATTCATCAACCTGCCAGAATTCCCCTTCGGTAGTCACACACAAAAAAAGAGACATTACGCTTTTAACCCTTATTTAATGTTCATTTTCCATGCACCTAGTATGTACAGTGTAATAATTTTCAATATCAAATTATGAACTACAGCTCTTTTTAAACATGTTTTCATAGACTGACTGGTAGTAATAAACTGAAAATGTAATGATAATAGCAATAATTCGGCTTAGACTTAGTCAGGTGACCTGATGTACTGAGCAGGAGTGTGGGGATGGAGCAGCTCAGAGATGCAAGGCCATTTCGAGATTCGGAAATAGCAGAATCTAAAAATGAACTCCAAAGTACAGAGGCAGCAGTGGTGAGAGGCCAGAAAAGGAGTTACGTGTTCCAGTTAAGAGGCGAGAGGCAGAATTTTGAATAGACGTCATAGAATTTGTTGACCAACAGGTGCATGTTTCTCTGGGAATGTGCAAAAGTGATGGAAACACTGTTTTAAGCTCCCTCTTTGACACTGTTACCACTGTTCCATAAAAAATACATACAATTATACAGTACAGTTTTGCAGTTTCTAGATTCCCATCATTACCACCTTCTTCTTGATTTCACACACATTGTAATATCTAAAAATCTGTTTTAATAAACATGACCGAAAAGCTTCAGTGTACACAAACTTTGTAGCAGTTGTACAATGTATTTTGGGTCACTTTAAGAAGAATCTATTCTTCAGGGTGAAAGAATGACATTTAGTTTAGTTTAGTTTTGGGGGTTTTTTTGCCATCAAATGAGAATTACAATTATGTAATGGTCAACAGAGTAAAATGTAACAGCAAAAAAAATCACAAGTCAGCAATTTGCAGTAAATCGTATCCTTGTCTAGCTCTGGAGCCGAGGACCCTGACCCGCTGGGACATGCACAAGTACGCCAGGGAAGCCTACAACGCCGGCATCCGCTTCATCGGTGGCTGCTGCGGATATGAGCCATACCACATCAGGGCCGTGGCAGAGGAGCTGGCGGCCGAGAGGGGAATTCTGCCCACCGGATCAGAAAAACATGGCATGTGGGGTACCGGTCTGGAGATGCACACCAAACCCTGGGTCAGAGCCAGGTAATCCATACTCATGGACTTGTATGCCACTGGGATGCATTTGGATTTATAGTCATTTTTCACCCGCAGAGGTCATTGATCTTATTTAAAACATGTACATCCATTGTATTATTATTTTTTTTTTTTTTTGCTTCCTAGCTCAAGGGTAAAAGGTTTTGTGCTGACAGTAACTGGTATTTGGAACTGTTCATTATAATTCTCTCAGCCTTGACTAAGGTTCCAGTTTCAGCTGAAGAAAAGCAGCCTCAAAGCATGATGCTGCCACCACCATTCTACTCTGTATGAAAGGTGTTCTTTTGGTCAAATGCAGTGTTGTGTTTGCGCCCAAGATAACTTTTGAAATTAGGCCAAAAGTTTCAATGTTGGTTTCCTCAAACCATAACACATTTTCCCATGTGCGTTTGTGAGATTTCAAGTGTGTGTTTTTTTTCTCTCTGTAAGATAAGGCTTCCATCTTGCCACCCTACCTCAAAGCCTAGACATATGAAGAAAAAGTGGGAGATTGTTGTCACGTGTACTAAAGAGCCAATACATGCCAGACATTCCATTTTGCTGTCGGCCTCTTAGCAGCCTCCCTGACCAGTTTTCTTCTCTTCTGTCAATCAATTTTGGAAGGACAGGCAATGTCACTGTTGTGCCATATTTTCTCCCCTTGGTGATAACTGTCCTCACTGCGTTGCATGATATATTTAATGCCTTGGAAATTGTTCTGTACCCTTCTCCTGACTGATACCTTTGAAGAAGGAGATCCCTCTACCAGGGCTTGTGCTGGAAGATGTGACAACAAAAATGTCAGGGAAACCCACGATAACATCTCAACTTTATTTGGGGTTAATAAGAGGCACTTTAAATTGCGGCAGACGTGTACTGATTCTCATGAATTTGGATGTGACTGCCACATTCCCCAGTGTGTTCACTTGTTCAACCACATTATCTCAGTTGTTTATTTTTACTTCCCCACTTTTTTTTCCCCCAATTGAGTACAAATTATAGGTCACATTAATGGTGGAAAATGTTTTGAGATTGTATATCTTGGTCTTGTTGTTTTATATCACAAAAACCTGGCATTTGAACAGGGGTGTGTAGACTTTTTATACCCACTGTATCAGCCACTTTTTAAACCCACAAAAATGTAAAAGCGTCTCTTGTATGCAGCTTAATGTATTCCTGTCCCTTTGTGTGATTTAGAGCCCGTCGTGACTACTGGGAGAACCTGAAGCCGGCTTCTGGCCGTCCACTGTCTTCCTCCCTGTCCACCCCGGCGAGCTGGGGTGTCACCAAAGGCAGCACTGAGCTCATGCAGCAGAAAGAAGCCACTTCTAAGCAACAACTCAAGGAGCTGTTTGACCGCTCAAAGAGCCACTGAGTTAACTGGTGCCGCCCCGACTCAGACCTGACAGTAAAGATTCACGTAAACAGCCGTGGACTAACACACGTGTGCAAATCTCAGCATTTTCACCCTGTTGACCACTCAGGGGCCCTATCCTCACTTGAAACTGCCACTGTTGTGTTCATCTTTTGATTATAAACTGCTATCGAGTTTATGTGAAGCCACAGTGGCAGCTCAGGTTTGGAGCCGGCCCCTTTAAGATCAGGAACTTTTATTTTCCAAGACACAGGACCACTTTGTAAAATAAAAAGAGACCTAATGCAACGTGAATCGGTGTCTTGACTGTGGCTGTGGGATGGGTGCATAAAATAATACACATTAAGAAGACCAAAGAAATGGTCACAAATATAAACATCAGTGGCGGCTGATCAACTGAGAGCACTAGGGGTGCTGCCCCAACACGCACAGTGGTAACAACATTACTTTCCTTGAAGACAGATATTAAATACAAGTATTGATAATAAAATTGAAATAGAGTACATTATGTATATTATTATTATTAATCAGTTTATTTGAAAGGGGAAAATGCAATTTCATAAAACACATGAAGTACACATGGTTAAAAAAGCCAGAATTAGCCAGAAGGCTAGTTTTCATCTGTAGTGGCCATGATGTAAAAAAGCAGTAAAATACATCTACAAGACAATATAATACGGGATACATAATCAAAGACCTACTATACTCAATTTTTTTATTTATAGCTTGCTATCTGCTTTAAGGTAATTACAAAACATTGTAAATCATTATTTTTTTATAATAACACATAATCTATCACAAATATAAACTAGACTGACACAGTAGTCATAATTACAACACGTATTTGATTGGGAAACACTTTTGGGCCATAAATATAAAACAATTAAATGAAAAACGAAGTAATTGAGCGTGCCGTCTTGTGCCGCGTGAAGACGTATTCGTACACCGCTGTGCAAACTACTGCAGAGGTGACGGAACAACTTGTGGAGTGGAGGGGCACTTCCAAAAAAGAGGGCAACTATGCTCACTTGTTCATGTTACCCTTTGATGGGATGCTACATGTAATTATGATACTGACATACTGTATGCTCAGATAAGCACCATCCAGTGCAATGAATAAGGTGTGTGAAAACAAATGTGATTTTTAAAAATTAATAATAATAATACATTATATATATTTTTTTTTGGGGGGGGGGACTTTTCTACTTTATTGACGAGCGACGAGCGCTGCAATTTACCGCGTTGCCTATTGGACGATATGTATCACGTGACGACTGTATCATTTCCTGGGTAATCTGAAAATAAAACATATGGTTTCTATTTTTCACTCGTATAGACAAGTCGGACAGTATTATATCCGACACTAACATTTCCTTTAAATTCTGGACGTCATGTGTGCCATTTAACATCTGAATTAATCCTCTTGGAGCGCAAGAGACTGGCGGATTTAAATCTTTAATTAGGCTGTGTGCCTATGACCGGAAGCTAACTCGCCAGAGTGTTTTTTAGCCTGTGCTTCATTGTTGACACGGAGAATGTTGCTTATCTGACAGGTAACGTAATATCTAGCTAATAGTGTCTAGTTATTTAAACGCGCCCATACATTGTGGCGTACCCTGCATATGTCATTTACCTTGTGGGCCGTGGGCTCGTGAAATCACCTTGCAGGACCTTTCTAGGCATCGCTGCGTGTTGAGGGCGGCGCCATCTTGTGGCGTGTGAGAAGAAGCGCCATTGGCTTTCAACCCGGAAGTAAAAGTGCGCAGGTCGTCATGGGGAGCAAAGTGAGCACCAAAATGGCTGCTCCCACCGCCAGAGTTATTCAGGTACCGTCTCAACAACTAACTTACCTTTGAGCTACTATACATGTAATTTTGGTGTAGGTTTGTAATCCATAATGTGGCTTTTTAGTTGACGTGAATGCTTGAGGAATTATCACGGGGAGGGAAGCCTCTTGCGGTGACTATAGCTAGCTGGCCGTACCCTTGTTGGTGTCCTTCTTTTTCGACGTCAACAATATCGGGTTTTTTGACCACATTGAAACAGCTTTAAAGTATAAATGCGTTAATTTCAATTTCCTTGTTGATCCGAGTGTCTTCGTGCTCGGGAGGCTGCTCTCAGGATAATCACCTTAACCGGGGAAAATGCTTTAAATAATGCCCACAGTTTAGTTATGGGACGTTTCCCTGTCTAAAATGTTTTAATTTATTACGGAATGTCTTTTTTTTTTTTTAAGTGAGCAAGGCTGGAAAAAAAGTTGGCTTTTATTCCTTCCTCTTTTTCCAATAATGACTAACAGGCCACTTAAAAAGGAATAAATCAGTAATTACCATTTAAGTTCCTCAAATAAATAGTGTGCCCCCATGTTTTAAGCAGCAGTATCATTTGAACAATCTGTTTTCCATGACATCGGTTGTTTTTGCGTTCCTCAGGCTGTGCGGCCACATGCGCCCATGATCAAATTTCCGAGCAGACAAGGCATCTCTAAGCCCAATGGTGAGTGGCATTGTCTTTTACCATAATTAGACATTAGAAGAAAAAACTAATTTTTATTAAAAAATGTAGCCTTTTTCACACAGGCTTTCTATTAGACCAGTAATGTGTGGTACTAGTAACACTTGTATACTGGCTCCCTCTTGTGGTATACGAAATAATTACTGCCCGGGTACAGTAAAGTTGTAGATATTTAACTTTTTAGTACAATATATTTGCATTTAATCTTTAAGAAAAGTTCATTTTTAATAGTTCTTGGACTTTTCAGGGGCACAATTGGACTTCAAGGCTGTGAATTTCCTGCATATTCTGATAACCATATTTTGTTTTCTTGCTCAAGACGAAGTATTGAAAACATTATTAGTCAACACCCCACAACCCAACAATCCCAGTTTGGTGTCGGCTTCAGCTCCGCCACAAATATCAAGTCGTGTAACTTTGCCGCCCATCCCTGGCACACCTGACACCATGGCATCCATTCAGCTACTCCCTGCAAGGTATCGCCGGAGACCACTGGTGGTAGAAGAGATGGAGTACATTCAGGTAAATTTGCCAGTTATTAAATATGAGCAGTTATGAGTACAACGGTGTATTTTAACTGACTGTGTTTTCTTGTTGTTCCAGCGTGGTGGACCTGAGTGATGGGATGCATTTAATTAACAATAACTAAAGTCCTCATCTATGGAGGTCATCATCCTGATGTATTTTCCATTCTTGGCACACACAAAAAAGAGACACAATGTAGAATAAAATATACTTTTGCTTGCATTTGTACATATTTTTATTATTCCAGATGTTAATGTGTATAAGACCTTTTGAAGGACATTTCTAATGAACAATGGATGTTTTCTTGCATTGGCATCCTACACCAGACTTCTTTTTGCCTCAACTGACTTAACTCACATGCCATTGCCATGGCCTGTATTTATCATACTGAACACTGAGTCAGTTTGTGTTTGTTCCAATGCTGCATCCAAGCCATTAAAGCAATATTCTGTTGTGATCTTCTGGTGTGTGTGATGTAGACACAAAACAAGAAAACGTTATATTTAGCATAAATGCGGTTATTTATTGTTGCCAACATGCTCTCTATGCTAACACTGAATATTCACTATAGTGTGACATGATCATTCACATCCAAGTAACAGGCTTATAAACAGCGTGTGCTAGAAAGAATTCCTCAAATAGTGGCAACTAAACGAGGAGAGACAGTATTTATAATATTGGCACATGTGACTGACCTTGTATAACGGAGAAAAGATCAGATTGTAGACAATTTGCAGTTGTGAGGTTAGTCCTTTCAGTCTAAAATTAAAAGTTCATTTGATGGTTTTGCTAAAAGCAAAAAAAAAAAAAAAAAAAATTCTCATTCAGAGCTAAGCTCATGAACAAGTGCAATAAAAATGACAAATCACAAATGGCCACAACACTGAGGTATGCTTGAAATTACAGTAATCCCCCCCCCACATTCGCAGTTCACTATTGGAGGATTCACCCATTTTTTCCAACCTAGCCCTCATTTGCTTGAAAAAAAAAAACTAGATTTTTGTGCCCTTTCTGAGACAACCCTAGATGCCACAAGCTACTGCCAAAACTCTCTTCTCCATGTAGGGGGCTAGTATTTTACAGTAATTGGTCCAAGGAAGTATGTTAAACTGAAAAATCTTGACAGAGAAACTTTGTATGTCTGGGAGGAGCTAGTTTTAACCTGGGCTGTTGTGGAGTCTTTAGTGCCTGAGCATGTACACATGCACTTTGGGTGAATTTTTTTCAAAAGCAAATAAACTGTAGGCCATTTTTTTTTTTTTAGAGTAGTGTTGTAAGATCAGTTTAAATTGATAAACTTTGGGGGAATTGTAGTTTGTGGTATATTTTTTTAAACTATGACTATAACCAATTATAAAAAATTGTGTGGTCGGATGTCAGTTTCTTGCACTTTTTCCCCCCGCTATTCGTGGCACGGCTGTCCCGATACCCCGCAAATAGAAATGCTGCATTGGTCAATTGCTCTGCTCTTCCAGTTCCTCAAACGCAGGCAAGAAGTCAGCGATGGTGTCCACCACGTAGTCTGGCACAAGGTTCTGATCGGACGACACCTCGCTATTCCCGTACTGGTGGGCATCCTCCATCTGTGACACCCCGGTGAGGGTGAGCATGGTGTCCAGGCCGCAGTTGGAGCCGAACAACATGTCGGTCTCCAGGCGGTCGCCCACCATTAGGCAGTGTGCAGGGTCCATGCCCGGGAACTGGCTGGAGATGCACTCGAACATGAAGCGGCTCGGCTTGCCGATCACCGTAGCCTTGCGGCCCGAGGCCACCTCCAGGGCTGCCATGAGGGAACCGGAACCTACCGGGGAAGACAAACACTGAGATGGATGAAGGTGAAACTTGCCAACGTTGGCTCTCTGAATGAGTCAGCTGAGAATCTGGGATTCCCCTTATGTTTATGATACTGTATAACAAAACAATCATTATGATACTGTATATGTATAACAAAATCAGGTTCCTATAATAAGGTACTGGTTTTGTGCGTTTTATTTGAAATATTTTAATTCCAAGTGTCTCAATTGGACAACGCCTTTTTCAACGTGTGTGTGTGTGTGTGTGGCTGTACAAGACAAATACAAAGACACGACTAAACTCACGCTTCTGTGGACCTTCCCAATGCAGGCATTGTCATCCAGAATTAAACAACGCCTTGACAGGCGTGTTAGAAAGCTATCGGGGGAGGCGCTGGCATCCTGAATTATATCACGGATTCAAAGAATGACAAGCATGTGACAAATTTCAAAGACTTGTATTCAAGTCAAACGAGTGAATTATGTTGCAATAAGCAATCTTTGTTCTGACTGGTTGCATTTGACCAAGTAATTAACAGGAAGGTCTAGAAATACTGGGACATAGTCAATTCTCATCTTTTTTTTGGCTCTAAACACCACCACAATTTGTGATGAAACCAACGAGATTTGTTTTACCTACAAACTTTCAACTTTAATTTGAGGGGATTTACACGTGTAGGAATTACAAGTTTGTATAAGTGCCCGAAGGGACCAAAAGGTAAGGGGACAAATTAACAATCACAAATCAAGCTTTAAGTTTGTAATGCTACGCTCGTGATGGTTCTAACTATACACAATTTTATGTCGTTGTTTCTAATGAGCTATTGCAATGACGATGCCCGGAGCACCACGGTCGTACCTGGCAGTATCCTTCCGCTCGACAGCGGGTGCCAGGGGTCGTTGTCGGTGGCCAGGAACAAGCAGTCTGGGTCCTTCAGGTAGCACGACGCCTTGGCCAGCTTGAGGAAAGTCAGTTTGTCGTCGTGGCCCACCAGAACCGCCTTGACGTCCGCGGCCAGGGCGCAGTCGTAAATGGTGGCGTCCGGCTCGTCCGCCTCCTCCACGCAGGCGATCCCAGCCTCCCGGAGCTCGTCCCGGAGCCCGTCGCAGCCGACGACGAACACCTGGCCGCGGAGCTTGGCCACGTCCCGCAGGTAGAGGGCCGAGCAGTAGGACGAGCTGAAGATGTGCTCCAGCGCGACGGCCGTGAAGCCCAGCCGGTAGAACTTGTGCAGGTATTTCTCGCGCGGCCTGGTCGAGTTGTTGGTGACGAACACGACGTTTTTGCCCTGCCTCGTGAGCGAGTTGACCACCTGCGCCGCGCCGGCCACCGCCTTCTCGCCGTGCCACAGGACCCCGTCGCAGTCGAACAGGAAGAACTCCTTCGCCTCCAGGAGACCTCGTATCTGCGCACCGCCTATTTTCCGGCAGGTGGCCGCCATGGCGGCGTTGTCCTCGGCCTCTTCCGTCTTTCACTTCCTAGCACGTCGCCGTGCTTGTTAGGAGCCGAAAGTATGCCGTTCTCACATCATTTTTCATCATTTGTCGAGAGGACCTTGGCGACTGGCGAGGTTAACCACGATTTACGTACCATCACAGACAGGAAGGAAGCTCGACGTCTGGCCACGCCCACCTGGTCAAATTCCTACCAATGGGGTTGCAGTGCAGCTTCGCCCAATCAAGAACGTAATTTGAAATAAATCCATCTGGAGTAAACAGTGCACTTAGTTGGTGGTCTGCTTTGCTGGCATAAATGAGGGTTAGGGTTAGCCCTAACCTAACCCTTCGAGGCATCTTTCCTAAGCATTTTTAGATTTGGAACAACATTTCCTCTTGCAAGGAAGTCCTTGCATGATGTACAGTGTTTTCAAAGTATGGAAGCTTTCAGCATTCATGTCCGTCAGAGTCTTGTACATTCAATGTATTGTATCTGTACAATTACATTTTCCTGCATTTGCTTTCGTGTCATTTTTCTGAAGTACACACTGTAGACTGCTAGATGGCCCAATACCCCTCCATTTGAGGATTGGAATTTCTTTTTCAGAGTAAAACGGGCCCCCTAGTGGTTAGCACGTCTGCCTTAATGTTCTAAGATTCTGAGTTCAAATCTCAGCTCAAACCTTCCTGTGTGTAGTTTTGCATGTTCTCCCCGTGCATGTCAAAAACGTCCACATTGACTTCATTGAGGACTCTTTACAAACCAGAACCTGACTCTTAAACATTGTAAGTAAATCATGTCACGTTTTTTCATTTAAAAAAATAAAATGGATCGATCTTGCCTATTCTTGATCCGAAAGGCTGGAAAGAGCATGTCTCTTAGTGGGAAAGTGAAAAACACTTTGGAAGTAACAAACCGTATAGAACGGTAAATATCGGGAAGAATACATATATACAGTGTCTCTGCATTAACATTATTTGTTATTTGCATTCTGTAATTGTTTTATTATGAATGCTTTATGACGTAAATACAGCAGAGCCTCCAAAGTCAAACAAAATCCATAAATCAATGAGTGCTAATTCCACTTCAATGGTTAGTTAAATATACACTAGTTGGTTAGTTAAATATACACTACTGCTTGTTTTGTTTTTTTAAGTTTTCATGGAGTGCAGCTCATCAGAAGTAAAGCTAACACCAATCCGTTCATCGGGGGGGGGGGGGGGGGGGAACCAACAACAACAAAAACGGCTCCATTTACCATTTGGCTTTGATGTAGTGTTTCACCCCTCTGCGTCCAGATTGCAGCTAAATAACGTTTGCTCCGAATAATCATTATTATTTCAGCTCAATTTGCTCACATATGTCCTTACCCAGTGTGAAATCTATCCCTATTCTGTTGTAAAAATGGCAACAGGTGGCTACACAGGTTAACTGTTCCATATGACATCTTATTGGAATTATTTTTTAATTGTTCTGCCTGGCACTATATGTCACTGGCATAGATAGAGGAACAAAAACATAATTTGCCATAAATATTTACTTTATAATACATAATATATATATATTTCTTTCTAAACAACACACTAATGTGCCGTGACATAGTGATTGGGAATCACTGCTTTAGACGCACACTGAGGTCAAGTCTCCCAAGAGTCACGGCATCACAAATGGTGATGCTTTGAACTCCCATGTTTCAATGTTCGAAGACATTCCCCCCCAACCCCACCAGAAAATTCTCTATAAAACTCTATAAATTGTACCACTTTTGAGATGTTCCACTGTCGAAATTTATCAGTATTAGGGTTGGTAACTTAGTGATTTGCACAGTAGACATGATGATTGGGGACCCTGTAAAGTGACTTCAGAGATTTGCTTCTAAATACATTATATGTGTTTGAAGATAATTGCTGAAAGTGTGCAAAGACTGAAAACTATGTAGTCATCAATTGTGGAGGTATAGCTTTAAACAGTTTTTCATCATTTCAGTTGTCCAGATTTTTTGGAGCATCGATAAAACAGTGGCCAGTGATGCACTTTGGAGTCTGGCTTGAGCGTTTACATCACTCGCTTACATCAGTGGTTATCCGGCACAGTTGCAAGTCCCTTAGTTATTATTACTTCACCCATTTCTACCGCTACAGCGTGTAGTTAGCTAGCTAGCTATGCCTACGCCTCAAAAAGGCATCTTCCCTGGATGCAACAATATACAGAATGGCTTGGTGTCATTTTTTTTTTTTAAATTCCCAAGTGAGGAGGTGACACGGCAGACAAGCTCACTGCCTGTCAAAAGTTTGATTACATCACTCTCTTTCATATGATATTGAAAAAACAAGTTGTCTCTTAAGTTAAACACTGTGGGCGTGTCTGCTGAATTTGTGAAACCACTCCTCGCTGAAAAATGGATGATACTTCGTTTAGCAACTTTTTTATGCCTACACGTCCCTACATGTTTGACCTGTGAAAATATAGCCACTTATAGCCTCCAGTGGCTGAAATATAGCCCAACAGGCCATCACAGGGCTTTCCATGGATCAACAACAGTTGCTCGCGAACTAACAGAAACAAACAAAAAAAACTACAACAATTGAGCAGTATCATACAAAAGAGAGTGATGGGAATTACAGTCTCTCAGGACCTGAAGTGGGAGACCAACATCAACTCCATCCTCAAAAAGGCACAGGAGAGGATGTGCTTCCTGCGGCTTCTGAGGAAGCAGGGCCTGCCACAGGAGCTATTGAGGCAGTTATACACAGCAGTCATTTAATCAGTCCTGAGTCCTGTGTTCATCCATCACAGTCTGGTTTGGTACTGCCACAAAAAAGGCCACAAACTCCGACTGCAACGACCAATCAGGACTGCCGAGAAAATTGTCAGTACCTCCTTACCCACCCTGAAGGACTTGCACGCTCCCAGAACTAAAACAAGAGAATGCAAAATCTTCTTGGACCCTCCACATCCTGGTCACCACCTCTTCTAGCTCCTTCCCTCAGGTACGCGCTATCGAACAATGCAAACTAAAACTACCGGTAGCACACATTCCAACAGCTTCTTCCCTCTTGCCATTAAATTGGTAGAGGACTGTGTCATTTGCACAACTGTAATTGTATCAGCATTACCACATTACCGGTAACCTCTCATTGTTCAGTGATTCTCCGTAGTGTGTTTTGATGTCTCAAAAGTATTAAAATGGCTGTCTACTGTCTTACTAGAGGCGGCACGGTGACCAACTGGTTAGCATATCTGACTCACAGTTCTGAGGACCCGGGTTCAAATCCGGCCTCGCCTGTGTGGAGTTTGCATGTTCTCCCAGTGCCATGCGTGGGCTTTCTCCGGGTACTCCGGTTTCCTCCCACATTCCTAAAACATGCATTGTAGGTTAATTGAAGACAGTAAGTTGCCCTTAGGTGTGAATGAGTGCGAATAGTTGTTTGTTTCTATGTGCCCTGCGATTGGCTGGCGACCAGTTCAGGGTGTACCCCGCCTCTCACCCGAAGATAGCTGGGATAGGCTCCAGCACGCCCGCGACCCTAGTGAGGATAAGCGGTACGGAAAATGAATGAATGAATGAATGAATGAATGTCGTACAAGAGCGACTCCAACTATCGGAGACAAATTCCTTGTGTTTTTGACATACTTGGCAAATAAAGATGAATCTGATTCTGAGTTTGATGTACAAGTCTGAGACTGTTTCAAGTTCAAATGCACGTCAATTACAATTAATTTGGTAATACAATAAACTGACACTTTTTTCCATAAATTATTTTGATTCAGTTACTGGTTTGGTCCATAATATGTCAGAAAATATGGAAAATGTTGATCATTGCTTTCCAAAATCAAAACAGATGATTTTGATTGAACACAAAGATAATCCGTCTTCTTTCATGGAGGACTACAGAAATCTGAGAATATTTACTGTTGAGAGGCTGAAATCAGAGGATTTGGAAAACATTAAGTAAAAAAATGCCTCAAACCGATTAATCGATTAATTTGATATTGAATTAGTCGACTAATTGTTGCACTGCTATTAACAATACTTCTCTCTCTTGTGTGTCAAATTTAGAAGACATGTATTTTCACTTAACTGAGACTTAAAATGAACGAGGAGTGTTAATCCCACGATTAAATTATTAGCTGTGTTGTAATGCAGGCAATGAAACACTGCACATAACCACACTGATTTTACTGCCTCTGTAAAGTACCTGATTATAGACGTGTGAATGTGTTGTTTCACACCGAATTGTACTGTTTTCCTTTTTTAACATTTCATGCCAACTGCTCGTCAGATTCTTCCCCTCCTCTCGTCTAACTTGTTTGCTTCCATTCCTCTTCTGCTTCAGCGCCTTCTTCATCTTTTGTGTTTTTTCTCCTTCGCCATTATTATCTGTCCCCTCACTTGCTGTTATATTATGCTTGGTCCCGCTTCGCCCTGCCCACTTGGGATTGCGTGCGAGGCAGAGGAAGACATACTGGCACCTACAACTGCCAGACAAATGAAAGGAAGAGATGGCATGAAGGATTGGACAGCTGAATGGGGGAGAGAACATGCCGTTCTAATTGGTCTTTTCTTTGCTTGCTAATTTATCTTTTCCCCCCAACACAGATGTAAGGGGTGGGAAGAAGGGCAGTGGAAGGGGAGGAGGGAGGTCCTCCAAGACCTTTTCTGCTCTCCACTGCGGAGTGAGCGCTGACCGTGAACATTGCTGAGCCTCGTGTAGGAGTGGGAAGCAGACTGCGCCAACAAGCAGGAGGCCGCGCGGGTCAGAGTTGAGGCCTGCAGGTGTGGGTGCCAAAATAAGACCCTAGAGGCCACAAGGCTAGCCGCCCCCCAAACTCACGTGCACTCATACACAATAGTACGCACTGGTGTGCTTACGTGGGTAATGGCACAATAAGTCTGTTTGAATATGCCCCCCTGCTTGTAGCACAGTCAGGTCAAAACAGCATGGAGGTGTGGGACAATGCGGCAGTGTTGTACAAAGACGTCTGTGTCCAGTAGTGGGAAGAAACAAAACACAAATACTTAATTAAAAGTTTTGTCAAAGCTATCTACAGTATCTCTTAAAAAAACACAACAGCATGCGACACTGAATGTGATTTTTTTTTTTTTTCCCACTGTAGCATTTCATCGATACACCTTCCCATGAGGAAGCAGAGTCTGGGTTCTCTGAGGCGGGCTCTCCTATCCCTGGCGTTGAGATCACAGAGGTGGTTAAAAAGCTCCTCGGTGGCAAGGCCCCGGGGGTGGATGAGATTCGCCCGGAGTTCCTAAAGGCTCTGGATGTTGTGGGGATGTCCTGGTTGACACGCCTCTGCAACATCGCGTGGACATCGGGGACAGTGCCTCTGGATTGGCAGACTAGGGTGGTGGTCCAACTACAGGGTGTTTTCAAAGTACAGGGGGATCACACTCCTCAGCCTCCCTGGTAAGGTCTATTTAGGGGTGCTGGAGAGGAGGGTCCGTCGGGAAGTAGAATCTCAGATCCAGGAGGAACAGTGTGGTTTTCGTCCTGGCCGTGGAACAGTTGACCAGCTCTACACCGTCGGCAGGGTCCTCGAGGGTGCATGGGAGTTTGCCCAAACTTTTTTTTGTTGGCTTCATCAAGCCGTGATCTTCAACTCTCACTGGAGCAGTTCGCAGCCGAGTGGTCGGGGATGAGATCCTGCCCCAAGTGGAGGAGTTCAAGTATCTTGGGGTCTTGTTCACGAGTGAGGGAAGAATGGAACGGGAGATCGACAGGCGGATCGGTGCAGCGTCTGCAGTGATGCGGACTTTGTATCGGTCCATTGTGGTAAAGAAGGGGCTAAGCCGAAAGGCGAAGCTCTCAATTTACCGGTCGATCTACGTTCCTACCCTCACCTATGGCCACGAGCTGTGGGTCGTGACCGAAAGAAAAAGATCCCAGATACAAGGGGCCGAAATGAGTTTCCTCCGCAGCGTGTCCGGGCTCTCCCTTAGAGATAGGGTGAGAAGCTCGGTCATCCGGGAGGATCTCAGAGTAGAGCCGCTACTCCTCTACATCGAGAGGACTCCGATGAGGTGGCTGGGGTATCTGATTCCCGGTGAGGTGTTCCGGGCACATGCCAACGGGAGGAGACCCAGGGGACGACCCAGGACACGCTGGAGAGACTACGTCGGGATCCCCCACGGAAGAGCTGGATGAAGTGGCTGGGTAGAGGGAAGTCTGGGCGTCCCTGCTAAAGCTACTGCCCCTGCGAACCGACCTCGGATAAGCGGTAGAAAATGGATGGATGGATGGCATTTAATCTCCAATCTGCCAAATTACTTAGCGATTAGTAATAAGAGAAATAATGAAGCCCTACTGCATCCATGCAGGAAGGGCAGGCTACGCAGAGGAAACGAGATGAATATTCCAAATACACTACATTGCCTAAAGTATTCGCTCACCTATCATTTAAGTGAAATCCCAGTCTTAATCCATTGGGTTTAATATGACGTTGTTCCACCCTCTGCAGTTATATCATCTAACCTCTTTTGGAAAGGCTTTCTACAGGGTATAGGAGTGTGTTTGTGGGAACTGATTACCATTTTTCCAGAAGCACGTTTGTGTGGTTACACACTGATGTTGAATGAGAAGGCCTGGCTCTCAATCTCCGCTCTAATTCATCCAAGTGTTCTATAGGGTTGAGGTCAGGATTGTGCCGGACAGGCAAGTTCATCCACAATAAACTCTCTCATCCATGTCTTTATGAACCTTGATTTGTGCACTGATGCGCAGTAATTTTGGAACAGGAGAGGGGCATCTCCAAACTGTTCCCATAAAGTTGGAAATGTCCAAAATATTAGCCCCTGAGCTCCAGTGAAAGGAACTGGATTTTGGAAAGTCAAACAGTTTGCGGGTTACCCCTTCCTGTTCCAACATGTCTGTGCAGCAGTGCACAAAGCAAGGTCCATAAAGATATGGATGAGAGAATTTGTGATGGATGAACTTGACTGGCCTGCACAGAATCCTGTCGTCAACCCGATAAAACACCTCAAGGTTGAATCTGAGTGGACACTGAGCCAGGTCTTCAACATCAGTGTGTGACCTCACAAATATGCCCCTGGAAGGATGTGTAAAAACAAAACTTTTTTGAAAGCCTTCCTACAGGAGTTGAAGCTTTTATAGGTGCAAAGGGTAGACCAATATTATGATTAAATCATATGTATTCAGAATGGGATATCACTTAAAATCATACGTGTGTCAAGACAGGTGAGCGAATACGTTTGGCAATATACACTAGTACACTACTGTACTACTACTGTATCACATTTACAGTATACAGAATAAAAACAATCAAATTTGTTATGGTTAGGGTTAGAGTTACATTAGGTAATGCTAATCATAATAATGGCACCACACTGAAGTCAGAGTTCTTTCCTTGCCTGGATGCAGCAGGGCGTGTCCTACTAGAACTCTGCAGATAACTAAATATTTGATAGTTTAGTTTCACATGTGATGGATGGCCAGGGACACCACACAGAGAGCTATATGTAAACAAGGCATTAAAAAAGTATATATTTTTAATTGTGAACCCTTCAAAATGTTACTTAAAACATTGCCTCTGCGTAACAAATAGTTTCCAATTCCAAACAATGTCAACCACAACAAATTGTGTCGAAATTTAGATGTTCTACTGAGACTTTGAATTATTTTATTGAAAAATGTGCTTGCAGGAGTTTTGGTCATGGAAAGATCTTCTACATCAACATGTTGGTCTTCTTTGAACACAAATTCCCTCCTATGGTTGCAGTAAGGATGGTAATTGTGAAAAAGTGGTCACGAATGCAGCTTGTGATCAAAAGGCCCTGGGTTCAATTCCCTTGAGCAAGGCGCTTAACTCAGGCTTCACCAAGACAACACAATAGTGCTCCTATTGTATTTTCTTGCTGTCACCTTTGCTCGTCTTGCTCTTGCAGAAAATCCAGCAGAGAAGGACTGACCCGGCAAGGCCCATCAGGACGAGGAGAAGCAGGTCCAGCAGGCATCTCTGGTACCACGGCTGCTGCAGCGAGGCCAGCCTCAGGTGAGCTCCCCCTCCGCTGTGCAGGATGTGCTCCACCCATCGCACAAGTCGAAGTGCGGGGGGCATGGGCTGCGATCTATGGATGCGGCTGAGGGACAAAGCTGCCGACTTGAACCTAGAAAGAGGGGGAAGAATCACGGGAAGAATAGATGGTAGCGATATCACCACTTTGTATTTGGGTGTTGTTTGCCCACAGCTGTTCTACACACATTACAAATGAAGCGAATCCCACGCACACACCTGACGTCCTGTATGACAGTTTGGATGGTGGCGCTAAGCAGCTCGCCAGTGATCCGCGTGGGGCTGATGGCGAGGCCCAAGCCCTTTGCTTCAGCCCTCACCACGTTGTCAAACTGATCTCCAAACAGTGGGATGCCCAGCACGGGGACGCCGTGATACACTGCCTGAAGAAGACTGTTCTGACCTCCGTGGGTGATGAAGAGGCGCACCTTTTTGTGTCCTTGGAAGAAATGGAAGTATTTGATTGGTGGAAAAAAGATGATTTAAGATAATAATTCAAATAATAGTAATGAATTACATTTATAGAGCACTTCAACAAACCCAAACATGTTTGTTTTATACCCATACTGTATATATTACAGTCACCAGACACTTCATTAGGTACACTAGCTCAGTCTACTGAGGGGTACACGCTGGACTGGTCGCCAGCCAATCACAAGGTAAATATAGATAAACATCCACACTCCCATTCACACCGATGTACAATTTGAGTCTTCAGTGAACCTAACATTCATATTTTTGGAATATGGGAAACTGGTGTACCTACAGAAAACCCACAGAAGAACGAGGAGAACATACAAACTCCACACAGGAAACTGAAGCCCCAACCTCAGTACTGTGAAGCGAATGTGCTAACCACACCATCACAGTGCTGTCATTTTTGTATCTATTGGTGAAATTTTATACAAAAATATTTTTACATTCATACCCAATGGAATCCCCTCACGATATCAGTTGTTTTATTTTCTATTACTTTTACATATGGTAATTTTTTACGTGATATCATTTTAAAACCTAATTTATGACACAGATACTGTTGTTTAGTTGACTTGAGCAGGTATTTTACATCTTATATCTAATATAACCTATGTTGGCGGCACAGTGCATGACTGGTTAGCACATTTGCCTCAAAGTTCTGAGGGCCCGGGTTCAAATTCAGCCTCGCCTGTGTGGAGTTTGCACGTTCTCCCCGTGCCTGCGTGGGTTTTCTCTGGGTACTCCGGTTTCCTCCCACATTCCAAAAAAAACATGCATGGTAGGTTAATTGAAGACTCTAAACTTCCCATAGATGGGAATGTGAGTCAGCGGGGACACTTTGTTGGCTCAGTTTTGACTGACACAGCTACAGCGGTATTAATTTCACAAGTAAACTCAATGTGATGCAGTTTTACACCAGTCACAGTGTCCATCACAAGTGACTACGCCTATGTACTAATCCATCCATCCATTTTCTGAGCCGCTTATCCTCACAAGGGTTGCGGGAGTGCTGGACCCTATCCCAGCTATCATTGGGCAGGAGGCGGGGTACACCCTGAACTGGTTGCCAGCTAATCACAGGGCACATATAAACAAACAACCATTGGCACTCACATTCACACCTACGGGCAATTTAGAGTGTCAATTAACCTACCACGCATGTTTTTGGGATGTGGGAGGAAACCGGAGTGCCCGGAGAAAACCCACGCAGGCACGGGGAGAACATGCAAACTCCACCCAGGCGGGGCCGGGGATTGAACCCCAGCCTCAGAACTGTGAGGCAGACGCTCTAACCAGTCGTCCACCGTGCCGCCTTGTACTAATCCAATGAAGTGTTATTTATTGTACAATAATGTGGATAGTCACCAAGCAAGTCATTGAGAGGCAGCCAGTCCACAAGTAGGACATTGGAAGGTTTACTCAGGTGAGGCGGCCAACGCTCGTGGTTGTACCTGAAAGCAAAAAGAAACATCAAGATAAAAAAAAAAACTTTTTGTATGACTGTACACTACACACATACACACACACACACACACACACACACACACATGGATATGCTTCTACCTCCAGATCACGCCTTGGGGAATTACAGAGAAGCCATCTACCAGCTCTACCAGAAGCCGGTCTACAGAAACAGAAGAGACCATCGATCCCATGGTCACAACGATGAAACCTGACTCTCCAAAACTGGAGATCCACAAGTCAAGATCCTGAAGGATACAGCGGATAGACCTGGTTTGACCATGTTAATAGATACCTATTATACATTTTTTTTCATAATTTAAAACAGTTCCCTGTCATATTGATAAGATGACTGTGACATGCTTTTGTCAAAATAAATTTATAAGGATAAAAAATTATAGCACAATTTATACAGCATTTTTCTAAAGCCATTTTAGGGGCCAGCCATCTCATACACGTGAGCCAGCCTTCATCCCCAAGTTTGTTTCTAGCTTTTTCTGTTCTTTAGTAATCAAACTATAAAAATACACAAAAAAGACTTGAGAAAGGGCTTTTGATGGCAAAATAATAATTTATTTACAGATATACAAGAAATGCGCCGTGATTGATGCTGACTCACCACATGACTCGAGTTGAACGTCATTGGCTATTGGCTAGGTGTTCGCTATTTATTCCATGAACTGCGTCATCTTTTCTCACGATCGCAACACACATTTTCGGCGACCTACTGCGACACATATTTTCTATCCCATATTTGCATGCCCTGTTCGAGTGTGAGGGGCCTAAACTTGTCTGACTTCCAGCGTGTTGGCATTTCTCTCCCTTATAATCGATGTGACAAGCCCAGATTCACCCTCTAATCTTTATCTTCTACTTAAAAGCTGCGCTGATCTCAAATCTAAAGCCGATACAATGCCACCATCTACAGGAGTCTGTTAGTCAATGTATTGTTATCAAGAGCACTGACCTGATCCAGAGGCTCAGCAGGTTTATTGAGGAGACCCCCGATCAACACGGTGGAAGGCAAGAGAGGCTGGGGGAACTCCAAGGAAAAATCTGTGTTGAAGGCCCAGAGTTCAGCCTTCTGGAGGAACTCGTCCAGCCCACCCGGGGGGGATCCCGAGTTGAGGTGGCGCTCAGCTACGTCCTTGAATATGGACCAAACAATTTGCTGGCCTTTCCACAAAAAGGTGGGAAATGTAAGGACATTGTCGGAACAGTTACAGTCTTCTATGAGAATGTTAAGAACGTGCAATGGAAACTTGAAAATTAAAATGCCCCAAAGTTTGTACAGTACTGTTGATATCCACATACTCCAGATGAGCCGAAATCATGGCGTGGCGTCAACAGCTAATATTAGCTGCTAGCAAGCTGACGACTAGCTATACATGTTGTCACTTGATATACTCTTGTCATTTTTTTGGGGGGGGGGGGGGGGGGGGGGGGGGTTACATTTGTGGTAAACATCTTTTTCAAATTGTTTGACAGTAAAAAGGTGAGATGTATCCGTCATGCAACTTTCAAGTAAAATAGTACAGTAAATAGTACAGTAGTTTTTTGTTTTTTTTTTACACATTGTATGGCAGTAACATCTACTGTATCCATCTATAGCACTTATCCTCTTCAACCTGAGAATTGTGAAGTGGATGTGCTAACCACTAGTCCACTCTGCCATCAAGAATTTAAAAATGTTATTTTAAATAAGACATATATTCATGCCTTATTCAAAATACCCCATTGAATCAAGAATTAAATCACAATTTTCTTGTCTTGCTGAAATTAGCCTATTTTGAATGGTTAATCCCGTTTAATGCAAATGTGACCGGCTATTTGTATACAACTAATCAAAAACCAAATGTTATGTTATATATCCTCTTAAAACATTGTCTGTACAATTGATAAAGATTTCATGAGGTCAATAATTTGACTCCGTAACGTATCAATTGAATTTTCATTTCAGATGACCAATATACTGCAACGTAATGTGTTAGACATTTAGGGTTCCACTCTAATATAATGAAGCCATGCAGTTAATACAGTTAACAAATTGTATCTTTACCTACAGCACCCAGGAGAGAGTAGATGAAGTTCTTCGCACGACCCCAGAGGTCCATACGGTCAGACAACTGGGAGCTGAAAGCTGGCACTGAGGAGATGGAGGACGGGATGGCTATGGCCAGCGGTCCGTTCAGAGGCCCGGGATAGAAGGCTATGTAGGGGACACCTGTAGGAGGTCAAACGGATGCGGAATGAAGGTTTCCAAGTATCTACCGTCTAGTTTTAATTGAGAAGCACAATGATCCAAGTACCAAGTTTGTGTGCTATGATGAAGGAGCAGGGGTTAAAAGCATCCAGGATAGCGATGTCATATTGCTCACTCTGGAGGAACGTTATTTGATCGCTGTCTCCTAAGAGCTTGTCACACTGATAGGAAAGGTGGCCCATGAAGTTCAAAAAGCCATTAAAGCTGTCCCTATTGGAAGAAAATAAGTCTGACTCCAAAACATAGCAGTGCTGTACAAGTGGTCATGTCTACCACTCACAAAACCAACGTAAAAAGGCTTTCAAAAGTACCGTCCCAGTAAAAACTGTGCTTGCTGCTCCAAGAACCAGCCGTTGTATTGTTTAATGTAATCTTCTCCTAGGGACCAAGTGGTGGTCTGGTAGCTCCCATTGCGACTAGCATAGGACAAACCTGACAGACATAATTTTATATTAAAAAGGATAATTCAGAAGAATGTTGCCGACATTCTGGAACAATACCTGTAATAAGAGGGTTGCCCAGTTGCAGGAGCATGCGGACCTCGTGGCCGTGCAGGTGGAAGTTATGGGAGATCTCGTCAAACAACAAGTAGTGGCTTCCTCCTGCAGGAAAGACGGCATTGTCAACTGCTGGGCTAGTAGGGCTACGCTCATGAGCCACTTCGTTCGGTACACATGCACTGCTCAAAATGACATCCAAATAAAGAGGCATATGAAATATTCTCAATAATACTAATTAATAAACAAATAAATATATCCATCCATTCATTTTCTTAACCGATCTATCCTCATTAGGGTCGCGGGCATGCTGGAGCCTATCCCAGCTATCTTCGGGCGGGAGGCGGGATACACCCTGAACTGGTCGCCAGCCAATCGCAGGGCACAGAGAAACAAACAACCATTCACACTCACATTCACACCTACGGGCAATTTAAAGTCTTCAATCAACCTGCAAATAAATATGTACTAAACGTAATAAAATTATAACTACATATAGTATTCCAAACTATACCACTAAGAAATTGAAGTGTAGCATGTTGATATTTATCGGTTTCCTACCTTGTTAAATTGTTAATTATTGTTCAAATCATTAACCTGATCAGTGTGTTTACATAGATAATAACATAATTAAAGGTATTTTGGTATTAAATGAACAGCGCTAAGAATGACGCAGTGCAGTTGATTATTATCTTCATAAAAGGCACAATTTGACACAATACTTATTGTATCGGATTCTATTAGATGTGCAGTTCAAACCTATTAACCCCCCCTGTTACGTTGTGTTTCTTTGGTCCGCCCAAAATGCCAATGGGAACAATGTGACCCACTGCATGTTTATACATAAAAACTATTCATTCAATATATTGTGTTAAATTAGCGTGGAATAGTGTGGGGATGTGTGACAAGAGGTGACCATAAAATAGTTCATCCATCCATTTTCTGAGCCGCTTCTCCTCAGAAGGGTCGCGGGCGTGCTGGAGCCTATCCCAGCTATCATTGGGCAGGAGGCGGAGTACACCCTGAACTTGTTGCCAGCCAATCGCAGGGCACATACAAACAAACAACCACTCGCACTCACATTCACACCTACGGGCAATTTAGAGTGTCCAATTCATGCATGTTTTTGGGATGTGGGAGGAAACAGGAGTGCCCGGAGAAAACCCACGCTGGCACGGGGAGAACATGCAAACTCCACACAGGCGGGGCCGGGGATTGAACCCTGGTCCTCAGAACTGTGAGGCTGACGCTCTAACCAGTCGTGCACCGTGCCGCCCATATAATAGTTGTAAAATTAAATAATGTATAAATTTGACATTTTTGCCCACCTTTTTAGCCCTTTGTGTCACTGCTAGGTCAATATATTTATACCATGTGCAGTAAATTAAAAAAAATATTAAGCATGATTAAAAACGAAGAAAAGAACAAGGCAATTAACTTTTACTTTTTTAATTTAGAACTTTTACTATTTTTTTTTTTTTTTACTTTTCCCCCCCCTTAATTTTTACTGTTAAATGGGTCAGTTCGACGCGCACAACATAATTATTTAGTTTTTAGATAGTACTTATTCATTACATAGAAAAATACATCTTCTCTTTCTATAATTATATAATTTCCTGTGTCATTTTTCCTCTGTTCTTTTGACGGCTAGTTAAGAAAAAAAATGAGGGGGGTGAAGCATGACAATGACTGCTCCCCTACTCACCAATTAGGCAGACAGTCAGGATCTTGGCAGACTGGAGCAGTGGGAGAGCCAGCAGCCAGCACATCCAAACCACAAGCCCCATGTTGTTGGTGCCACCCTGATCTGCAGCCAAAGTCCCGTAAATAGTCTTCCAGTTCAAAAATAAACTAATGAAAGTGGTCTTGCGCAAGTGTCTGCCTTTTAAAACTCACAATAAATTTATAATTGTTGACTTTAGCAGGTAGAAGTATAATGGGAAAACATTCCCACGCACAAAAACTGAGTTGAGTAGAAAAAAAGAGAGAATATTACATTCAGAGTCAAGCTGATGAAAGGGAGAAGGCACCTACAATGTCTGAGTGTCACTTTGCTTGGCTGTCAATGTAGATTAATGGAAAAGTTCCGACCTTAAGGCGCTGATCCTTTTTCATTCAGGAGCCTGCATGCCAGTCTGCGTGCGTGGTTCTGTCCACATAACACATTAGCCCCTCTGTTTTTCTAAAAGTCAGACACTCACATGTCTACCAGCATTGGACCTGCAGTGTTAATGAAAGGGAGGGACCAGGAGGAGGGGCGGCAATAAAAGGGGGGCTCACGGTCCCCCAAAGCACTTCTTCGATCAAACTGGACAAATGGGAACGTTAACTGAAGGCAACACATTTATAATTCAGTATTAAGTGACTTCACCTAGACTTTAATTTTGTCTAAATGTAATTTGTTGGGTAATATTATCTTACTGCATTAAAGAAATTTTTGTTTTGCTGATTACTGGATTTATTGGAAGGAGCGCAGCAGTAGGTAGGACAGCGCATCCCTGCTAAATGAGCTACAATAGGGTTGCGGGTGCTCCGGAAGGTCGCTGCTGGCAAGTGAGGCTTGACATGTAGGTTATCCTGGACAATGCGCTCATTGTGGACGCAAACCGATGCTCCCCTGTGTCAGAGAGGTCATTAGAAAAACAAGTGAATCAGAAAAACTGCTGGAGGGTTTCAGGAAAAAGAATGCAGAGTCAGAGAGGTCAGTCCTGTCATGGCTGATGTTTTCAGTCAGGCTGCCTCGACACTTAACTCAAGTCTACATGTTGAAACTATAGAATTTTCAACTGATTCACTACTGGCGTCACTAAACAAGAATTGTGGTTGTTTTTTAAATCTATTTATTCTCTTCGAACACTATTTTTCAACATAGAAGACAAAGTAGATGTAGTATAAATGTGTCATCAGTTAGGACACTGTGGAGGCTCTCCTCGTGGCTGATGGGTCTGTAGCACATTATGAATGTTCTGAAACAAAACAAAAGAAAATGTTTGAGAAAATGTCATATTAAGGTTGAAAACACTGGCACTAAAGAATTTGGATCAGTGTCCACCTTCAATGAGATGCACCTACACGTAGAGTATGTCTGAAAAGTTCATGGCTTATTGTACAATAGGAAAAAAAATAGCCTCTTTGATGGCGGTAAGAAAAAAAATGTATGGGGAGTAATACTGAAAACCTCATATACAGTATAAACGTTAGATGTAAAATTCAACATGCTACCCAATATATATTTTGTCACGGTGTCCTAAACCACCTACTTTAGCAGCTTAAAATGTATGTTGTGTTATCAATGTTAAAGTCCCTGAAAAATTTCCCCCTCCTCACTATTCTGCTTTTCTCTGAGTGACAAGCACGCACTCACAACCGACAAGAAGGCGCTCTAAAGCGATTGTACACACAGCTAGCTAGCTAACTGGATGTCGCAATTGCGCCAGACAATCACAGATGCAAACAGGGGAGGTGCAACTCATGCCAGACTGCAAAGTGGTCACGTGATGTCGTTTCAGCCACGCCCCCCCCAAAAAATCAGGAAAACTGAAATGGTTACAGGGTCTTGAAAGTTCAGTGCTTGTACAATGTATGCTTTTACATTTATTTTGTCAAGCTATTAAGTAGCGAATGTAAATCCAATATGAAACTAAACCTCTCAACTTCAGATGGTATGTAAACAAATGCAAACTTAATTCAACAAAAGGAGGAGGCAATAAAAAAAAAGAATCCTTCCTTCTGCTTTTAGATTTGAGAACAGCGGTGTTCAAAGGGTGTTTGTGTATGTGAAAGTATCTCCAACACGACAAAAAATATGAGCATTGACTTACAACAAATAGGTGGTGGTCAGTGACCTCTATCAGGTTATGAAAAGAAGGATGCTCGGAGAGGACCGAGAATGTAACAGCATCTTCTGGAGTGTAGCCCAGCTCTGCGAATATCTGCATCAAATGCTAGAGGGCAGCGGGGATGGTGATATTGTTAGTTTTATTTAATGTCACATAAAATTTAGTAAGGGCAGATGCTAGTCAAGGGTTAAACAATCGTCACAAGCAAAATAAATGGTGTCATCATCAGGGCTAAAAAGCCTAGGGCAACAGGTAGTAAAACATTTGTCACAAGAAAAATAAATCAAAAGTCATCATCATCACACCAGGTGCTAAAACATTGGTCAAAAGCTAAAAATTATCATCAGGGCTAAACCCTGAGGCACCAGATACTGTATTTTGCAGGACGCCCACATGACCACTGCATAGTAAAATGTGATTAAATCGTCATTGGATGGAGTAAGTTTAATTTAATGGGCCACAATGTTTCAATTTATTTTATTATATGCAAAATAATAAAATAAACTCCGTAATAAAATCAATTCTAGCCAGGAAATTGGACACGGACACCAAAATGGACAAATCCAAGGTGATGAAAACAACCTCCTTGGCAGAGGTAATAATTACGTCACAATGCTTTGATTTAGAGAAAGGCCTCTTCTCGAAACCCAAATCTTGCTAAATATGAAACTGGCCTTGTTATAGCTTTTGAGCAAGTTTATTTATTTTGGGTTCCATCATACCTCAACACTCTCCTCCTGGGTCAAGCAGCCTGATGGAGGATGGACGCCACCTTTCATCTTCCCCACTTCGGGGCCCACTACGGAAAGGAGAGCTGGGATGGACACAGTCTGTGCCGCGAACGAGCTGCTCATCGCATATTCCTCTTCCTCCTTGTGCTTTTCTTCAGGCACCAAGAGGGCGAGTGCTGTGGTCTCCCCTAAGCTGGTATCAGTCTGCGCACATCAGGTGGTATCACAGGGGATCAGTCTAACAAAACAAGTCCGTGTTACTTAATCATCTGACGAGATGTTGCCATGCTGTGCAGAATGGCATTTAATGATGAGTGCCACTTTTTCCTTGCACACCAAACTCACTGTGTTAAGAGGGCTCGAAGCAGGGTACTGGAGATAATGTCCTGTCATTACACTCAGCGCTTTAATGAAGCCCTGCTTGGGATCAGGATCAGAGGCGAAGCACAGTAGCATGGTCATGTAGTCCAGTTGAGGCGGGGTGGTAGAGTGATCGGAAAACAGCTGGAAAAAGAACTAAGAAGGAATAACAGAAATAATTTTCAAAAAACAAGGTGCTATTGTCATAATAGTAATAGCTGTCAGGCATTGGACCCTTTGCTGGCACATTACCTTGCGAAGGTTAGCTCGACGATTATTAAGAGGCTCAAAGGAGTCGTTGGATATGGATTGCTCACGCTCACTGGAAAACCACAACTCAGTCTGGTGTTAGGAGAGAAACAGACCAGTGATTCCCAACCACAGTGTGCCATGAGCGATGATCAGATATGCCATGGGGAAGTGCACATCTTTCATTTCTTTTTCACAAAAATAGTTACTACATTATTATGAATATTAGTGCTTTACTACAAATAATGTTAAATGCTATTCCACAAAATGCCCCTTGTTGCCATTCATACAACAGAATCATAGCTTGGTGTTCGTCTTAACAGGCAGAGATTTCACATTGTGTAAGTACATTTCTGAGCAATTATTTCACGATTCACACATTTTTGTGACGTGTTTGTTTGGTGGCGTGCCATGTGATATTACCAGTGTTAAAATACATGTCTTGGCAAAGTAAAGGTTAAGGAAAAACTGGAAGAGACAACCACTCATGTTGGTTCAGGCAGATGAAAAGAACGGAGAAAACATTTCAAGAGGGAAGATTTGTTTCTTTCCTGTTGTAGAGACAAACCTGCATATATTGCTCCTCACTTATATACCCGGTGTCATCAGTGTCTGCCGCCTTGAAATTCTTGCGCACAAGCAACAGTTGTCTTAAGGAGGGAAACGGCCAAGGGATGGCAGCACTGAGCAGGAATCTACGCCAGTCTATCTGTTTGTATCCATCAGTGAGCAGAGAAATTATCTCGTTCAACTACAAACAAGAGAGGAAATGTAATAACATCAATGATTGGATCTCACCAAATCAGACTTGACTCACCAAATTATACAAACTCAGTCCACAACATTACCATTACCAACACAAGCTCTGTATTACCAACATTTTGATAGACAATGTCAGAGAGGCATTAATTGTCATTTGCACATGCATCATCCTGGCAGGTTCTCTAAAATTTGGCTTGCCTTATATACCTAATATGTACCTAATATTTTTCAAGAATTGAGCATACCTGTGCTTCAGTCATGTTCTCCCATGGTTCGGGCAGAGTGTTGAAAGGGAGGATGTCCCTAATCAGATGGAAGAACTCAGAACTGGACATAACGCCTGAAAATTGAAAGAGGAATGATCTTAAAAAAGAATATTAGGAGAATGATAACGCAGGTGGACAGACTAAAACGCTCAGCTCGTTTACCTGTTGGAGCCTCATTGCAAAGACAGTGGTACAGCGAGTCCAACTGAAGGATGGTCAGCATTGAAGTTGTTGCTCTCTCCGACGCAGGCGGACTCAGCTGGGTAGGTGAACTCGCAACCAACTGTGCATCTCCATTGAAATAGAAATCAATGCTTTCCTGTAAGCAAGAAAATATGGAACATATGAAAAAGCCACAATTGTTATCCACTATGATGCATCCCCTAATGTCATTCTCTAGGACCTCTTGGGCTGGGACACACAGCTTCCATCGATTTTCCATAGTACTTGTCCTCAAAGTCACAGGTGAGCTAGAGCCTATCTAAGCTGACTGTAGGTGAGAAGCGGGGTACACGCTGGACTAGTCTCCAGCCAAACGCGGCGCACATATTTTTACAAGCAAACATTCACAATTACATTCACACCTATGGACTTAAATTAAATTTAGAGTCTTGAGTGAACCTAGCATGCATGTTTTTGGAATGTGGGAGGAACCTCAAGTACCCGAAGTAAACCCACGCATGTATGACTCTACATGCTAAGTCCGCACTGGAAGGCCGGAGCCGAGATTCAAAACTCAGAATTGTGAGGCAGACCTGTTAACCACTGGGCACACAGTGCAGCCCAGACACACAACTTAATTTATGAATTACAGAAGGTTTACATGCTTCATCTTTCCCTTAATTTGTAACCTTTATTTTACCACAAAAAAAATATTAAGCTCTCAAAGTACAACCATTTTGACCAAAATAGAAAATACTGTAGCGTAGTAGGCCTAAGTGTTCATCAAAAACAAGGCAGACTTTTTATTCCTAAAAAGTATATTTAAAATTATTGTAAACCACTGTAACATAATGCGGCTTTTGAAAATTAGCACTGCACTTCAAGTCCCCCTCAAAGTGACCCAAAAAAAAATCTTGTGAATTTGACACACCACGGAGAAGAGTATCGTTATCAAGCTGGACAAATTTGAATGAAAAAAAAAAAAGAAATTAAAATTTAAAAAAAATCACAAAGTGGGTAAAATCTGGCTTCAAAATAGTCAAGTATTGAGACATTCTTTCAGCTTCCAGGCGCTGGAAGCGTGTCACTGAATGTTCTAAAACCCCACCTCCCCGGAACTTTCAGCTGTCAATTAAAGACCTGTCTTCTCTCCCGCCTCCTAGGTGAGGATAGGAGGATTCCCAGTGACTGCCATTCCCAGCGATGCAGATTGCAAACGTTCTCATGGGCCGCAGAGAGGAATTCTGTGGCGGCCAGGCAGCCCCAGTGTAATGATTGGCAGCAACACTGAGACCACTTTTCCTTCCTTTGCTGCTGTAGGAATTCATCGGGCCATTAATTGCTGCTGTGGCTGCCGAACGGTGTGCCATATGCTGCCACAGCGGTGCAATGCACAGCAGTACCCCTGAATGTATATGCATATGTATATGTCCCAGCCCGCTTTCATTAGAGGGCTAGTTTTTAGCCCCGCCCCAAACATCCAGCCAGCTGAGATGGTGGAAAAGAGTTTTAAGCTTTAGCTCAACAAATCAGGACTACAGTAGTATATTGTTGTCAGTTTTTGCATGTTTTCAGTACTTATCTTCAAACATATTGAATTTGTTTAGAAACAAAACATGTAAATGACTATAAATATAGGGAAAATAAAAACTGTACTTAAATAATGATTAAATTAAAATGTATTTCACATAAGTTAAATACAAATTGCACCAAAATAAATGTTTGAGGTGGCACGGCGGAAGACTGGTTAGCACATCCGCCTCACAGTCCTGAGGACCCGGATTAAAATCCAGCCCCACCTGTGTGGAGTTTGCATGTTCTGCCCATCCCTGCGTGGGTTTCCTCCCACATCCCAAAAAGATGCATGGTAGGTTGATTGAAGACTCTAAATTGCCCCTAGGTGTGAATGTGAGTGTGAATGGTTGTTTGTTTACACATGCCCTGCGATTGGCCGCTTCTCACCCAAAGACAGCTGGGATAGGCTCCAGCACGCCCGCGACCCTAGTAAGGATAAGCGATACGGAAAATATGGATGAATAAATGTTTGAAAACAAACAGTTCGCAAAGGTTAAATGCAACTGTATTCTACCTTAAAAGTTAAATACATACTGTACCACTATGGACACTAGGCACCACAATTTGATCACTGCACTATATAGTATAGTTGTTTGGTTGGAAAGGGGGAATCAACTACTTTGACTTTTTCCATTTTCAGACCCCAATGAAAATATTTTTGTATAAACATGGTGATACTTACCAGCACCAACTCATTCTGAAGCTTAACAGCAGTCTCTATGAAGTGGCGCACCGCCTCTGCAAGTTGGTCAATACTGGAAGAAAAAAAAATGTGTATATATATATATATATATATATATATATATATATATACACACACACACACACACACAAAAGAGACACTGACCTCTTCATTTGTGCAACATAATGTGCTTCCAAACTGTCTCGCATGTCGCTAAAGATCTGTTCGGCTCTGCGTTGCAGAGAGTTGACCAACACCAGCCCATGGCCTTTCACTAGCTTAATTCGTACCTTTGATGCACTCTCTGGAACACACAAACACACCGATAACCTATGCAGATCAGAAAGGTAATATTTAAAAGGCGCAAAAAAAAAAAAATGCCATGCCATTCCTTGTGTAAAGACAATAATAACTATCGTTGAACATGTTCAGACTGAGCCAATGAACTGTATTAACGGGTTACAGTTTTTCGGAACAATCACAATGAGTTTATAGCGTTTTGGAAAAGAGTTCTTCACATGTGAATACGCTTAAAGAACAGCATAGAGAAACACGCGTAATTTGGATGTTAGCATGTAGTACCTTCATGCTTCAACGCAGCTGTGTATTCTCTGATTATTAGTTTCTGTTTGACATTTTTAACAGCTACAGGGGTCTTCTCCACGGCCTCCACAGCTGGTGGCGGGCTGGGTGCAGGAGGGGGAGATGGAGAACCTGAACACAAAAAGCATACCATACAAGAAGCAATACGTCTGTATTATGAAATAACATACATAACCTGCTAAATCCTCATGCTAAGCTAATTCAGTTTTTTTTCACATGCCTTTCTGTTTTTTATCTTTGTCTTTATTCTTTTTGTTTGCATTATCCTTCTCTTTATCCTTTTCCTTCTCTTTTTCCTTTTCCTTCTCTTTCTCCTTCTCCTGGGCTCTTTCCTTCTCTTGGATTCTCTCCTTCTCTTGGATTCGCTCTAAGTCTTGTGTCTTCAGCTCCACCTGTTGAGGTTCTGTTGACACCTAGGCACGGACACAAGTCAGTCAAGTGTTTAAAATGTGCCCTTATATACACCTTGCTAAATTCTGTATTATGCATGCTGCATTACCAGTTTACTTATGACTACGAGGGCATCGTCATGTTTGCCGATCAAGATCTCACTAAGTACCTGTGCGCAAACAACAGAACAAGTATTATCTTAAATGATACGACTGTGCATGATTATCACCAATATTCGTTAGTACAGTATGTTTTGGATTATTTCCATAACATTTTGAATTTAAACTTAGAATTTGCAGTTGTCAAAACATCCATCCATCCATCCATCCATTTTCTGTACCGCTTATCCTCACTAGGGTCGCGGGCGTGCTGGAGCCTATCCCAGCTATCTTCGGGCGAGAGGCGGCGTACACCCTGAACTGGTCGCCAGCCAATCGATACAAAAAAAACACAAGAAAAATCTTGTATATGTTAAAACTGTCTCTATGACCTGACAGCAGAATATTATTACAATTATGTTTTGAAAAATCATCTTTTTCTGGCCCCATCTATTGCTGGGACAAGATTAGCCAAATCAGCGGGTGTAGAGACAGGAGGCGTGAGAGATGAGATGTCAATCATTTGCTCACGCGTACCTCGTGCCACAAGCCTCGTGGGGGGACAGAGCAGCCTCGCGCAAAAGGAGACCATACTGTAGTTTCTTGGCCGGATTATTTAATTCCGGTCCGCAACAAAAGATAAAGAGAAGGAATTGGACAGCTCTATACTTAAAATCAAGTGTAAAAATCTATAACAGTGGTGTCCTATATATGGACAGCTGCATATTGCTAGGCTTGGAAAACAACCGGTACCGACATATGATCAAACGGTGACGTCACCATTCTCAATGGGTCGGCAGGTAAATTGATCATCTCTCTTATATTTTTAATTGTTTGGAGATTCCAAAAAATAAAACATCAAACCGGCAACATTTCAACTAACGTTGATACTCGTGGTGCACTCTGAACTATGAAGCCACAGGCGAGCAGCATGCAGATCCCATCCTCGTTCCTCCAGCGGCTCGTTGCACCCGTCTGGCCGACTGAGGAGCACTCTGAGGCGGCCAGCCGAGTATGACGAGACACTGCCTTCCTGGTTATTTTTCATGAAATGAGCTGGGGGTGTTTCTTTGTGAAGACACGCGAGGCGGCGGGGGCGGTAGCGGGGGCAGGGACATGAAATTAGGATAGATTAAAATCTTGCTAGCATTTTGAAAACTTGCATTCCCTGCCTTAAAATTTTTCTTTTTTTTCAACGTTTTGCTGAATATGTACAGTACATACCATACATACAGTATACTCTGCTTAACTCATGGAAGCACTTGTGAAATACATTACAATAATACAAGAAATTGGATTCCACGTGAATACCTTTGCAGGTCCTATATCTGCGATGTCAAGGAGGGGGATGGAGTCCAGGTGTTCCTGTTGACCCGCATTCAGATAGTAGTCCCGCAAAATATTGCGTGTGTTCTGAAAACGGCTCATTTCCACCTATGCAACGCAAAACTGTATCTTAAAGGTTTGATGAAAAAAAACAGTGATGGGCCAGGTATTGTACTGAGTGTGATCATTAACAACATGGATAGTAAATAGTTGGCCCTCTATATAAAAAAGTGTTGTTACCTGTATGAGTCTTAAATGATGGTTGACTAGAATAGTCGTGTGGTCCTCCAACCATTTCTCACGTATGAGCACTGCTCGTTGTGTCTCATCATCCTCCTTGTGCGTGTCGACAATGTCCCACAAATGCTCCCGCAGGTCCTACGCAGCAGTCACAGCACCTCAGTTTCAACTCTTATCCCACTTTAATGTTCTGTCTTTTTTCTTACATCCAGGCGGTGATTCAACTCTGCTTTGGTCTCCTCGTTTTTTCTCAGGTCGTCAGGTATGCTGTTGTAATCCTTCTGCCACTGAGACACTAATTCCTGCTTCAGGTCTGGTCGCTCCAGGTATTGCTTGAACTCCTCTCTGGAGATGTGTTAGGAATTAATGAAATCCAATGGGGGGTGGGGGGGGATCTACATTCATTTTTTAAATCTTAAACCTAGACATTTATTGAAAAACTACTTTTCCATTAGTCAGTGGGTTTCCAGCAAAAAATATTTTTGTTATAATAATCACTAGTGTGCGTGTATGTGTATATATATATATATATATATATTTTTTTTTTTATTTTTTATTTTTTTACCTGATGTCATACAAGTGTTGGTCAATAACAGTCCGTTCTAAGCGGAGCTCCTGCACCACAGTTTTTACACTGCTCACATACGAATCACATATTGACTCCCACTGTTGGCACAGATACTCTGCTTTATCCTAAAAGGAGACATGACACATGACACACGTAAAAAGGACAAGTTTTTACATGCCAAGAAGGGAAGTTTTCTACACTACAGTCTTCTGATAACACAACTTGGTTCCTACTGTTGACAGCGGCTCATCTACGTAGACCCAGCCGGAAGAACCCGGGCAGGGCGAGGAAGGAGTAGGTGGGACTCCTTGCGAGTCCTCGTCGGGCACTGAGTCAACTGACGGCTTACTTGCTGGATCTGTGGATTGGACAAAAATATCTATTAAACTCCAATGACTTTTACTATTTTGATTATATTCACTTAAACCTAGTCAGTCATTATTGCTTACAATATAATCACATGGCCAAATAAGATGAGCTTCATCAGTTAAAGCTGGCTTTTTGCAGCAACGTATCTAATTATCTAACTAGTACAGAGAAGGTCAGAAGGAGCTACATTGTGTTTTTGTAGATCTAGAGAAACCCTATGACAGAGTACCCAGAGAGGAACTGTGGTACTGCATGCGGACGTCTGGAGTGGCAGAGAAGTATGTTAGAATAATACAGGACATGTACGAGGGCAGCAGAACAGCGGTGAGGTGTGCTGTAGGTGTGACAGACGAATTTAAGGTGGAACTGCATCAGGGATCAGCCCTGAGCCCCTTCCTTTTTGCAGTGGTGATGGATAGGCTGACAGATGAGGTTAGACTGGAATCCCCGTGGACCATGATGTTTGCAGATGACATTGTGATCTGCAGTGAAAGCAGGGAGCAGCTGGAGGAACAGTTAGAAAGATTCTCTGAAAGAGTCTCTGCTACGATGAAGGGCAATGTTTATAAGACAGTGGTGAGGCCAGCCATGATGTACGGATTAGAGACAATGGCACTGAAGAGACAACAGGAAGCAGAGCTGGAGGTGGCGGAAATGAAGATGTTGAGGTTCGCTCTCGGAGTGACCAGGTTGGATAAAATTAGAAATGAGCTCATCAGAGGGACAGCCAAGGTTCGATGTTTTGGAGACAAAGTTAGAGAGAGCAGACTTCGATGGTTTGGACACGTCCAGAGGAGAGAGAGTGAGTATATTGGTAGAAGGATGATGAGGATGGAGCTGCCAGGCAAGAGAGCTAGAGGAACACCAAAGAGAAGGTTGATGATGTCGTGAGGGAAGACATGATGGCAGTTGGTGTTCGAGAGGAGGATGCAGGAGATAGGCTTACATGGAAAAGGATGACGCGCTGTGGCGACCCCTAACGGGACAAGCCGAAAGGAAAAGAAATATCTAATTATCTAACTGGGGGATGGTGTGTCGCTGTGTGAAAGTTTACGCGGTTACGACAATATACTGTTTTGCTTGGTTCTGCAAAAAGGGCACAGACTGATAAATTCCGGATATTCTGTTATGTCTCTGATACACAAAGTTTGCAGGATCTGTGCAAAAGATGTGAGTAATCTAAGACGATTAAGCAGCATTGGCAGCCCAGGCCCCACTGTTTAGCACATCAAGTCCAGAGTTCAAATCTCGGCTCCAGCCTCCCTGTATATGCGTTCACCCGCAGCCTTAATGAGAACAAGCGCTATAGAATGGATGGATGGATGGATGGATGGACGGACGGACAAAAGTGGAACTTTACTGAACAGAAGTGTAATTTGACAAACTCCTCTTCTGCCATTGTACCTGTTGGGGTGGCTGGGTTGGATTTGTCCTCTGTAAGGTTCAATTGGGATTCTTCATGTTTGTCGTCTTCATTTGTGATGGTGGGCGTTTGAGTGGAAGTCACAGCAGGAGGGGGTGACACTGCAGGTAGTGGGTTGTCCAACACCACTTCCTCAACAAATAGTGCCCTAGGAGCTGGTGCAGCAAAAAAATAAAATATAAAATAAAAGTCAACGCGTTCGCTCTAAAGAAGGCATGTTGTTGTACATAGAGGCAGGGAAAAATAAACTATAAATAATATTTCCAGTTCATTCAATTTCTGTTACCTTCCTGTTTTTGCACTATAGCCTTCTGCAGGATATTTTTCATGGTCATGTAAAGCTCGTCCTTCGTTACATCTGCATTCACAGGTGTCAAAATACTTTTCCTGCCAGCGTTCCCAAACCATTCCTCAAGTTTGGCCCAGGTATCCTGAAACGATGTGATCCTAAAAGAGAAAAATGTAAGTTAGACAGGAGTTGTTAAGGCCTTATTCATCCAAAGTTATTACCTGTGTGGAATCTGTGCCACAAACAACTTGCTGTTTATGTTTGGAGAAGCTGTGGAAGCGGTAGTTTTAGTGCCGCCATCTTTACATGGAAGAAATTTCACATAATTATAAACAATGTAATGAAATCCAGTTTAATGGTTGTTTTTAAAAAATATCTCCCCACAGTACTGTGTAAAGGTCTTAGGCACCATTAGATGTTATTTGCTAACCATGGGTTAACTACAATAATAGAGCTCATTCAGTAGAGCCTAAGCTGGTTGAACTGTTAAGTGAAAAGGTAAAAACCATTTGTGAAGCATCATATTTAAGTTTGTTTGTTAGTTATAGCACAGTACTTCCTGGTTCATGGAGGATGAACCTTTCCTATGATATACTTTTCTTTACTTTTACTATAGCCAAACGACACTGTAAAAAGGGTCATTAAAACCACGAAGCTAGCACCTGCCTAAAACCTTTGCACAGTATTGCACAGTATATCTATTTTGCGACATGACAAGGCCAAAGTATTAATAATGTGTCACTTCACTGATTCTTTAAAACGTACCAGCATGATTAATCGCCCGCTTGGCAACACACTGATCAGGAATATCTAGCAGTACAGCCAAGTCCAGTGCAGGCGGTGCGGGTGGTGGTGGCGGAGGATTCGGATTGATGGCGAGGTCTATCTTTCGGCCCACTACTTCGTACCCCGTGTCAAGAGAGGCGATCGCTGTCTCAAGTAGATGCGCCTGGTCTACGTTGACTGGAAAGCCATCCAGGATCCAGCCTGACTCGAATGGAATCTGGCTGCTTACAAGATTGAAAATATTTCTGTAGTGTGTGTCTACTTATGATCAAACAGTGACTTAAAACATCACGTGAACATTCTACCACTGAATGCAGTCCAGTGATACCTGATAGCCTCTACCATAATGTCCACCAATAGTTCATCTGGGATGACCTTGCCTTTGCTCAGCTCCTCTGCAGCAGCTCTTCCCAGCATTGCACGGATTGACAACTGGGATACAGAGAAATTACTTTTTAAAGACACTTGCGTCGTGTGAGGAAGATAACATTTGCTACTCAAGGAGCACGAGCTGTTAAGCAACTGTTTCTCTTACATTTATGCACGATCTTTCATCATTACCATCCAGATCTGAAAAAATAAAGGACGTCAATAAAAATGACCTGATACCATTATAGAGGTTACAGGATTAGGGGTATAACTGCATCAACAAGTGAACCCACCGGTATTAAGAATTGTGCCTAGTTCATTCTCATTTTCTTCATTTTCTTGTGTGACCTGCGCGTGTGTTTTAAAATGGTTATTGATGAGCTACTAAACTCCAGTATGGTCTGAGAGGTGATTATTGACTCACCACCTCTCTTCTTTGGTGAGCATTCAGTGCCTCCTCTACTAGCCTGTCCGCTGATAGGATACATATTTTGAGATCTACAATGAGAAGACAACACGCTGACTTAGAAAGACCATAATAAATCATTGTGTGTTTTTGCAGGGACATGCACTGCTTGAATAGACGATGTCAGGTACCTTGAGCAATCTTCTTCAGGCAGGTGGTCTTGCCAGAGCAGAACTTTCCCAGGACACATGCCTTGAGCCTGTAGCCAGGAATTGCTGACGGGCTCGGTGGCGGGATCATGCTCCTCATCCTCAAGAAAACATGTCTGAGAATCATGTTGTGGCTCGGCACGACTGCCGAACTGGTCTCCCCGGATTCCTCTGTCCACGTCCATTCTCCCACCATGTTCTGACACACCCCACGTTATCAACACAACAAAGTCAAGTCAAAACTATAGGTTCGCTTGTCCCATCCCAGCCCCATTCCACATGTACCCAGATGCACTGAACAAAAATATAAACACAAAACTTTAGTTTTTGCTCCCATTTTTCATGAGCTGAACTCAAAGACTATTTGTGTGTACACAAAAGGCCTATTTCTCTCAAATATTGTTCACAAATCTGTCTAAATCTGTGTTAGTGAGCAATGCTCCTCCTTTGCAGAGAGAATCCATCTACCTCACAGGTGTGCCATATCAATATGCTGATTGACAGGCTGCAATAAAAGGCCACTCTAAAATGTGCAGTTTTATCAAACAGCACAGATGTTGCAGGTTTTGAGGGAGCGTGCAATTGGCATGCTGACTACAGTAATGTCCACCAGAACTGTTGCCTATAAAATAAATGTTCGTTTCTCTACCATCAGCCATCTCCAAAGGTGTTTCAGAGAATACAATAAAACTGCACATTGAGAGTGTCCTTTTAACGTGGGCAACTTAAATCACACCTGTGCAATAATCATGCTGTCTCGTCAGCATTTTGATGCGCCACACGTGTGAGGTGCATGGATTATCTTGGCAAAGGAGAAGTGCTCACTAACACAGATCAAGACATCCGCCATCCATCCATTTTCCAAACCGGACGGGCTGGAGCCTATCCCAGCTCTCTTTGGGCGAGAGGCAGTGTACACCCTGAACTGGTCGTCAGCCAATCGCAGGAGACATATAAACAAACAACTATTCGCACTCACATTCATACCTAAGGGCAATTTAGAGTCGCCAATTAACCCACCATGCATGTTTTTGGGATGTGGGAGGAAACCGGAGTACCCGGAGAAAACCCACACAGGAACGGGGAGAACCTGCAAACTCCACACAGGCGAGGCCGGATTTGAACCCGGAACCTCAGAACTGTGAGGCAGATGTGCTCACCAGTCGCACACCGTGCCGCTACAGCAAAACAAAAATGTTGCTCTTATGTTTTTGTTCGGTATATGTAACTCACAACGTATTCCTCGTAATCCTGGATGTTGAGTAGCTCCTGTTTCTGGATTTCTACTGGGTCGGGTGATGTGGGCCGCTGCTGGTCGTAAAGGGGGAGACCGTTTAGCAGCAGTTCCTTCCATTCACGCATCAGCTTCGTTGGAATAAGACTACAAATGAGAGAGCCTTGACTTAAACACAATCCAAAAATACAGAAACAAAGTATATCACACCAGTGCTTTGCTTACTACTCTGAGAAATACAATTACAAGTGTCATTCAACCAACTTTGGAAACACCATTATTTTTATAATTTCATTTCATGTTTATCTTTTTGTGCATGCCAATGACAAAATAGCGGTTCGCATTGCCGACCAGGCAATTGACTCGTGTGCTTTGTGCCCTAAATCAGCTCGGAAAAGCTTGAGCCTCTGCTCTAAGCCCTCAAAAGAATAACCAGTATCGAACATTATTTGGGGTGAAAATTTGGAAATTTACCTTGATTATTTTTGCGCTATTGTATATGAATTTAAAATTGAGAGGTAAGAAATAAAGTGCAATTAGTATTGGTCTAATTTTTAAGGCCCGATGCCACATGTACGGTGCGGGCTTGCTACTTACTTTGCGGTGAGCAGGCGATATTCTCCAACCTTGGTGGCCAAATCCACAATTTGCTCCAAAATCTCCTTACAGTTCTCAAAGTGCTTCTTGGATCTGTTCCGAGCGCACTCAGCAGCCATCTTTTTACAGAATTCCAGCTCCAATTGGATCTCCTCTGCCCGGTCCAAGTGAGCCTGTCGGGTCAAGGCCTGAATCCCAAAGACACAATGAGTGTATATAGCAGGTCAGAAATAGCTACATAACATCTAGAAATGTATAGGACTGCGACATCCTGTCGACACTCACCGCTTCCCTTTCCAGAGCTTCCCGGAATTCCTTCTCTCTCTGTTGCTGGAACTGCTGTTCAATCAGTAAACGGTTCTGCCGGAACGCATCCTTCTGCTTGCGCATCTGGAGTAGCTGCACTGCCAAACGCTTCTCTTGCTGAGTCTGGCCTGTCAAACACCTTACCAGCTGCTCTTCTCGCCATCTCTCCTGCAAGGGGGAATAACACATTGCCAAAAAGTGTGGTGTGTTTAAGACTAAACTAAATAGCAAACAAGAAATCCTTAAGTCTGTTTTACCAATACCTAATGTCTGTCGCATTAGATCTTTTTAAGCTCGCTGTAATTGACTCACCTCTTGAGCCACGTGGGCCTTGAGCTGCTCAACCAAGCATCTGATTCTTCTCTTTTCTCTCTGCTCAGAAGCGGCAACATTCTCCTGCAACCTCTGGCGGATCTCCTGAATATAGGGGCTGCTGGACTGGAGTGTCAACTCATTTTCACCTCCACTGCACTGAGTGCTACCCCCAAGTGGAACATCTAGACCACTAGTGAGAGGAAAAGGGTTCAAATACAACAATAACGAGTGGAGTAAACCTCAGCATATTGGATGTTCACTTTTTACAAATTCACCTATTTGGATTTTTTCTGTGAAAACTATCCTCAGCTATTTGGTGAAAAATGCACTTGTCTTTTTTGTTCTCTTTCTGAAAAGCCCTAAAATGCCACAAGATGGAACTAAAGTCTAAAAGGAAAGTAGTACACGGGTGTCAAGAAATTATGGGGAAGTTATACAACTCAACTGAGAAACACATTTGTCAGGAAGGAGCTCAGTTTAGCCAGGGTTGTTAGCGAAGGAAGTTATAAGGAATCTTCCCTGCATGCGCATTTTAAAAAAATCTAATAATATGTTATTTATTTAGTTTAGTTCATTCAAAATGTTATTATTGTTGATTATTAGTATTATTATTTATTGCTTCTCACTATTACTACGATTTGCATCATTATTTTTTCTAACGTGTAATCGCGTTAAGTTCGTTCTCTAAGCCCTGGCGATAAATGGATTACTGTATTTTGGTTACTCTTTGAAAGCAAATCAAAGTCTGTAATGATAAACATATACTGTCCCATCAGTGAATAATAAAAATATTCCTCTCACCCTGAAGAGGAAGCCAAGCCTGAAGTGGTAAGCTTCTTCTTGTTTATCTCAAACTCTGCAATTTCAGCCTGGACCATCTGCACAGACAGAAGTATACGGACACAACACCTTAGTTTTATATAATTTACAGACTTGAGTCTTTGAAGGGCAAGTTTAAGTGAAGTCTAAAGACTTTTCTAAATTACAATTATTTGAGCTTGTGAAATTAAGTGCAAGTCTTCTTGAAAGCCAAATTATGTAGCCTTTGAGAAGACTTTGCACGGCAAGCCAAAGTCTTTTGAGCCTTTTAGTCGGGGTGCAAGTGTAGTCTAATCTGAAATTTTTAAACCCGAGACCAAGTTTAGTCATTTTGCAAGGCAAATTAAAAAGCTGGTTTTAATCCTTGTGAGTTCTGACTATATTTAACTTAAGTGTGACCTCTGCTTGCTGATCTCTGCGTTGCTGATGCTTCTGCCTCCTCATGTTGACCAGTGAAGAGTAGGGAGGCGGCTTTGGTACCTGGACGTCAGTGGACTGGTTTTGACTTGACATGACATCACTGTACTTTGGGCGACAAAACTGCAACACATACAGAATAATTTTCACTGGTCAACAATGACAGCGGCATGTGTTTTTTATGATTTGATTGTAAAGCAAATAAAGCTGTAAGGTATGTAATGATGAGAATTGGTGTTGGGGAACTGCTTATTTTAACTTTGTAATGGGTTGAAGGTGATATCCATGTTGATAAAATACACTGGAGACAATAATGAGTTTTCTTTGGCACCTTCCTCATGTGGGTGGCTCTTTTCTCATCCTGGTCTTTGAGTTGACTCTGCTTCTGGGCTGCCTTGTCAAACTGAGGGCGTCTCTTCTCTAAGTCTTGATTAACCTTCTGCAACTTTAACTCCGCATCACGTTTCTTCACCACAAGATGTAGACGCTACATGAAAAAAAAAAAAAAAAAAAACAGATACGATAGGATTCATATTCAGATTGTTTGTACTTGGTAGAGGTCTTCGTTTTCCAAGGTGCCATACGATGAATCTCATCACACTTACATCAGAGAAGATTTTGTGACCTTTTTTCTGTAGGGCATCAGGTTGCATGATTTCAGATTTCTTCTTCTTCTGCTTTTCTAGTGAGACATAGAGCTGATAAAGGAGATGTGTCGCAGCGCCCGCCTTCTCCTGCATTAATCCCTGAGCTGTGGTCAGGTCGAAGGAGATGCCCAGCCGATGGAGAGTTGGTTCGAGGCGAGTGAAATTGTTCAGTTTGGATGTGGAGGTGCTGTGGGCACATTTTTTTTCCAGATTAAAACGAAGAAAGATTCAAGCAAAAGCAACCAATTTTGAGAGTTCAATTTGAATAGAGGAGATAACAAAGTAACTTACTCTGTCTTCATAAGGATACTGACATCATTAAGCATTTGGTATTTTTGTAAAACTTCTCCAATTAGATAACCATTGGAGAAGTCCTTAGCAAACGTCTTTGGTTCTGAAAGAATGAACATGTCACCACTAACATGCATGTTTCTGGGATGCGATCACACTGAGAAATGCACCGTAGATAATGACTTTACAGCATTGATTAATTTACCATTTTCAAATGGCGATGCAAAACTCATCTGGTAATATAAGTATATAACATCAACAATAGTATTTATTGCAATGAATCTCATCCACTGTTACATTATTTTACTTTATTAATTTTATTATTTTGGTCCTACTTTAAATGTGTAGAATATTTATGGATTCATTAATTCACCCTGTATAAAACGTTGTTGATAAGCGCAATTTAAAAACATATTACAAACATTCAATTAAAAAATCTGTTACCATAATTTATGTTAAAATATATAGGTGCATATCAATAAATTAGAATATCACAGAAAATTATTCATTTCAATAGTGTAAATAAAAAAAGTGAAACTAATATTATAATCATGACACATATACTGACATATTTCCTGATTTTGTACCTTGAGAGATAATCGGGTGTGCTGCAGGAAATTATACAGTTTCACTTAGTTGGTCCGAAAATAATTGAAAAAAACATTTTTTGTAATGTAAAAGTGTTCCTTGGATCAATATAAGTCGGGAAAAACTGAATCATCCTATTAGAATATGAGTTTTATTTTTTCATTGAATCCTGTACTGAAAATGAAAACAAAGTTTTCTATAATATTATAATTTATTTAGCTGCACCTGTATATAGGCTAACATATAGACAGGCGTCTAAAAATAAAATGTTTTATAATTTATTCATTCAATTTACTTGTTTGAACACCGGCCTCTGACCTGGAGAGATAAATCATTTTGTCTCAACTTGAAGGTGCAAAGAGAATTAATAGTTGGCTATAATCGTATAAATACATTCAATTGTTAGCTGATGTTATCTGTTGTACTCACCAAAATTACCTACTATTAGCATTAGCATAAATGAGCTAGCACACAGATACTGTCAATACATTTCAGTTACACTTACCGACGACTTTTGACAGCCGAAGCTCCTCGTTGAGCCACTTGCACAATATGTCCGACATATTCTTTTTTTTTTGTCTCTCTTTAATTGAACAAGTTTCTGGGTCCCTCGCCACTATTTTTTTTTTTCGAACGTGGACCCCGCCGGCCTTGATTCGAAGTCACAGGAGTGTTGGAACTCTTTTCCCCCCGAGGAGACAGGACACATGCACAAAGTCCCGTTACGTCATCGAGTGTCGGTCGACAGTACGTAAACAGACGCGAGGAAGTGGTGTTGCCATGGTAACCGGCGAGGGCTAACTCAAGTTCCCAGTGGGTTTGTCACTTTCTTCTATTGATTGGTAGATCCGTCACGTCGTTGTACAGTTCGATGAACGACTGAGCTACTGGATACTTCTAAATATAAAATCATAGTAACTAAAACTACTTCAAAAAGCGTGTTGTATGAGGGAAAAAAAATCAAAAAGTGACTCAATAAATGAAAACTTGAACACATGCGGAGGGAATCCGAGATTTTGTCGTCGCCATGGCTACGTGACAAAAGAATTGAGCGATGTGATGTTGACAGCTCTCGAGGGGGGGGGGGAGACGGGCACCTGTACCTGGATCCGTTTAAACGTCAGCGCTTTCAACAGAGTATTGGGGGACAGAGTTCACTCACTGATCCAGAATTGGTTCTTATTCGTTACGGTCTACAGGGACGTGCTATTTTTAGCAGCTTTTTATTTGGATTTTATTTCAGACATCCTTCATTAATTAGGTATTAATTAGTGAAGTAAATGCTAAATATTATTTTCTTTTAATGCCATTGTTCGAGGCAATGTAAAGATTTCCAAACTAAAATCAATAAATATAATGATAACAGACAAGTAGCCAGACAAATTAGTTTTTTATTGGTTTTACGAGTAACATTTCACTTTGTTATTACTGTTAACATTCAGCATTGGTTCAAAAGAAATCCAAAATTTCTTGTCCTATCCGCTTATTTCCCTCATCATCAGAAATGACAATCATGACAATAATATTCTCTGAAAGATCTTAAAAGTTAAAGCAGCATTTATAGGTGCACATTTAGTCATGCGCAGCATTAGTCAGTGTTAGTTTTTAAAGCCATAGGAGCTCAAGCCGTACAGGGTATCGTGATTTTGTAGTGTTGGCGTATTAAACATGCATTTACAAATCAGGAAGAGTGAGGCGTGCAAGGCAGCAAGTGAACCCTGATGTCATCTACAAAAGCACAGATTTCTGCTTTTACTCGAGACCACATCAGCATCTGGCAATGCGACACAATGCTGGGAAAGCAGACTAAGACAGAATCTGTTGGTTAAAGCATAAACACTTATATGTCCTGTGTAAGACCGCAAAGGGACCGCACATCTAGTTTAGTATAAAACTATATCTGTTGACACAAACCAGCATAACATCTAGTAACATACCCTGCCTCCTTGAAAATGTAGGCTTTAAAAGTAGGGAAAAAATGTGCAGCAATGTTTAATTCCTCAAAACTATATCCTCTGTTTCATATGATCTCATACCGGCTTGGACAGTCGTTTGACCCTCCACTGTAGCTTTTGGATTGAATCCAGTCAATCGATATTTCTTGTAAAACAAGAATAGCACTGCGATATGACGACATTTTTCTCAGTAGTCAAAAGAGGACTGCCTGAGAAGTAGACCAGCAAAGTCATCCAGTTCCACCCATGTTATTCTTCCCACCACTCCCGTCACAGTAGTATTACTTAAAGCTTGTCGGCTGGAGGCACTGAGAAAACTGACTTTGAAATTAGCATAAAATTCCAATCATATGTTATGCAAATGAATATCAACGGATAATTGGAGCATAACACAATTTGTGGAACGGTATCATAACACGAGAGGAATATGGAGACAGCAAAGCTCTCCAAAGTGAAATAAAAACTAATGCTTTATAAAAACAACAACAATATACTATTACCAGGATCATTGTGTCTCATACATTGCTGATCTGTTCTGAGCTACTGTCATTTTCCATAATGCCTAACATTTGATTTCGAAGCAAGGCAGTCTGTAAAAGGTGACATGGTCCAAATGACTGGAAGCATTACAAGTATACATTAAACAAACACTATGACTGACTCCAAAGTTCATTCTCAATATTTGCATGGAAAGCCTCTCACTAGCAGGTAACATTCTAAATGTGAAATTAATAACAAAAAGACTGGCCTGTAAAATATTTACTAAACAATTCTACAGATTAAACAAGAAAAATGTAAACAATTAAAAGTATGATAGTCTTTGTTCAGAACATGACATTGAATTCATGTTCTAGCTTATATCATCAGTGTCATCATCCAGACATTTCCAGAGTATAAAATGAATCACCTTTTGAATGTGTGTAAAATAATGACTCAAAAAGTGCATAGGACATCATCTCATGAGAGGGCCACTTAAAAGACAACAGACATGTTTCACTCTTACTAAACATAAAAAAGATGTTCTTTTGTAGTGTTTCAACAAATACCTTTGTAAATGTTTGATTTGAAAATTACTTTCATTCTCTAGTGTTTTTAAATTCACATCACGAGTAAAACAAACAAAGTAAAATACAAACAAAAAGCTGCAACAGTGGAATACAACATCCTGTCAGTGCTGAGTGCCCACAGTCATGAACAAAGCTAATACACATATCGTATTTCCTCAAATAATGGCCTCCGCTCGCATTGCCAGTGTCATCCACTTAAACAATAAACAGCACTGCACACAATTTTGATGCCTAATGTTTTGCTCTCAGGGATTTTTTTTATTTTTTTTTAATTAATTTTATTTACTATGACTGAAACCCTTGGCCACTATATGAGGAAATAGGGGATCACACTTCAGTCTCATGTTTGCTTTTTGTTTTCTAGTCAGAATAGAAACTGCTACATTAAATGAAGCTATTACGTTTTAGCCTGATGGGTGAAGCCTTTTGCAGTTTGATTTATGTCACTGGTAATATTAATGAATGTAAAAGGGTTAGGCCAACCTGTTGGCCTGGCAGCTTCTAATGAGAGGATATCATGGTTTTGCAGTGGAGAGCAGGTTGGTGAACCAGCCCGGTGCGGAACTTGAGAGCGGACGTTTCGCTTCGCCGTCCTCCTCTGACTCGTCGTCAGGGAGGAGAAACTGGGTGGAAGCCACTGAGGTGGGTGAGCCCAAACAGGGTGCCAGGCAATCCCGCTCCTCAGCTTCTCCAGGCGACTCCAAATGCCAAGAGCTTTGGGGTTTGTAGCCTTCAGAGCAGGCAGCTTGAGGCTCTTGGAAAGACTGCGGCGGAACCGGGCGCAAGTCGTCACTTGGTGCTGCAGGTTGCGTCTGAGGGTGGTAACCACCTCTGCTTGCAGCCATTTCGACCTCAGAGGAACCCTGTTGATCTATCTGGAAGACCAGAGATGACCCTGAAGTTTGGATCCCTGTGTAAGTCACATCGGTTTGCCCGGAGTCCAATGAAGACGCAGAAGAGTCTGAGGAGTCTGGGTAGCGTGGCCTGATGGGGCGCTCATCAATCATTGGGTTGTAGTAACGTAATGACGCTGGCTCATCTGTGTCGACTTTCTCATCTCCAATCATCTGATCCTCCTCATCCTCATCCTCTTCGGGAATGACGACCAGCACTTCTTTAAGGGAGTCCAATTCAGGCTTTTCTACAACATGGACCAGATTGTGGTGCGATGGCCTCACATCCAGCGGACCCTGTCGGGTTTAATCAAACAATGATCAAAGACGTAAATGAGTTACAGTATAGTAAAAAATTATAACAATACATATCAAACAAAATTTAATAAGAATTAGACCCAATACAAGAGCTGCATCACAAGTTGTCAGTGGCATTGCTTTATTAACATTTATTTTTGTAGTTTAAAGTGGTATAGAACCGCATTATACAGGGGAGAGGGTCAAAAAATGTTGCTAATCAGTATGACACAGTTCTACACCACTGCAAACTAAAGTAATAAATTAATATCTCTCTGAAAACTCTTGCTTACATCAGTGATTCCTTTTTTTTTTTTGGCCTGTTCGGCTGTTAGGTCAAGCAAAATGGAAAATCTGTATCCCTTTTATGCCGCAACAGTTTTACTGTGTCACAGTGGAGTTTTAGATCAGTGATTTCTAACCACAACACATTCATGTGTCATGAGAGATGAAGTGTACAGCAGGAAATTATCCTATTTCACTTAATTGGTCTGAAAATGATTATTTATTTAGAACAAATAATGTAGCCATCTATTCCAGCAATGTATTGTGACTGGCAGAACAATTAAATGCTCTTCCACTAGATGCAGCAAGTAAAATTAACCTGTGTATCCACTTGTTTCCATTCATAAAAGAGAATAAGACTTTTTATGTTGGTGGTGGGATTTTTCTAATGTAAAATATGTACCTTAACTCAATAAACAGTGGAAAACTCTGATTTAGATTTTAGCGGCGTGGTTAATATTGTGGTCAGACAAACTGACACATACTTGCGTTCTGGTCCATTCGTCGTCCAATTTGGGCTGAGGTATGTCTGGGTAAAAGGCTGTCTTTACCCTGATGAGAACAAAATGGCAAATGCTATTGTAAAGCATGCAACAATGAAGACATTACTTCATTTGAGTTAATAGTATTATTCAAGTAACATGCCCGAATAAAAGGTGTTTCAGGAAGAAAAGTGGCTGCACTGACTTACCATTTTCGTTTCTTATAGCAAAGTAAAGTGACAATGGCAAGCGACAATGCTGTAGCTCCCACAGATGCCAGTATTTCCAGGATGAGCCAATCAGCTTGAAGGAAGAGAACACATATTACGTTAAAAAAAAATAGAAAGAAATTACTGCGCAAATATATTTACAGGGAGTAATACAGTAAGGGGATGCACATACCGAACAGCTCCACTGTGATGGAGATGGTGGCACCTGTGTCCTCGCCTGCTGAGGTGTAGGCTTTGACTGTGAATTTATAGGAGCCGTCGGAGACACCCTTAACTGTGTATTTCCTGCTTCCTTCTCCCAATAGATTGCCTACAAGGATGGATAGCGTGGGGAACAAGGTGTAAAGAATGCACAAGAGTTTTGATTGATTTTGCTGCACTCAAACACCGCTGAAGTGTTGGAAGGGGCCAATGCTTACCTAATTGCACAAGCTGGGAGTCATTGCTGAGGTAAACATTGTAGCCCAGGATGTATCCTCTCCTGCTGACTTCCGGCATGGCTCCCCATGTCAAGAGAACATCCGAGTCCTGCTGACTGATTGACAGGTGGGGCACGGATCTGGAGGGAGCTTGGGTAGGGAAGGGAGTAGTTCAAAATTCAAAGACAATTTGAAAAGAAATGCTGCTTTAGTGGAAAAGAATTTGGTCGCATTTACCCTGCTCCTGCATGTAGCCCTGCCAGCGCCGCAGCAGCTCAGAGGAGCAGCTGAACAGGGAGATGTTGTACCTCACACCAGGCTGGAAGTTGGCTGATGAAGAGATGACATAATGTCGTTGATTTGAACATACCAAAATGTACCAATGAAAGCTTCCAAAGGTTTTAATGAAATGCAAATGTGTATAATAAGTCAGTCCATCCATCCATTTTCTATAGTGCTCATGGTCATTAAATTTGCGGTTTGAGCTTGAGCCTGTCCAAGCTGATTTTCGGGCAAGGGGCAGGGTACACCCTGGATTGCTCGCTAGTCAATTGCAGGGCACATACAGTACATATAAAAAGTCTACACACTGCTGTTCAAATGCCAGATTTTTGTGGTATCAAAAAAACTTCAACATTTTTTTCACCATTAATGTAAACTAGAACTTCTACAACTCAATTAAATGTTTTACAAATCTTTTGGAGAGGAAGTAAAAATAAACACCTGCAATAATGTGTGCACACCCTCTTATAACTGGGATGAGGCTAAATTCAGAATCAACCAATCACATTCAAACGCATGTTTAATGAATCAGCACACAGCTGCCACCATCTAACATGCTTTTGATTAGCACCAAATACATTTAAGCTGTTCTAATAGGTTTTTCCTCACTTTTATTTTTTGCCATCTATCTGATACCTGAAGGTTTCATGGTAACACTGATTGCTATTTTGAACTGTTCCTAATTCCTTCCACCTTATCTAAGGCCCCAGTTTCAGCTAAAGAAAAATAGCCCCAAAAAATTATGCTGCCACAACCATGCTTCGCTGTCGGTTGGTGTTCTTCTGGTGATTAGCAGTGTGCCAAAAAGTTCAACCTTGGTTTCATTGGACCATATCATATCTTCCCACGTTTGGGAGATTTTGTTATGGTCCAATGAAACCAAGGTTGAACGTCTGAGTCATAATTCCAAAAGTTACAGTATAATTAGTGCTAACACAATATTGCTCAACACCATACCTACACTGAAATATGGTGGTGGCAGCATCATGCTTTGGGGCTGTTTTTCTTCAGCTGGAATTGGGGGCTTAGACATGGTGGAAGGAATTATAAACAGTTCAAAATAGCAGTCAGTGTTACCACCAAACCTTCAGGCTTCTGCTCAGAGGCACTTTAAATGGTGGTGGGTGTGTGCTGACTGCATTCACACTTACAGTCATGCCTCAGGACAATTAAGAGTCTTCCGTGAACCTAACATCCATGTTTTTGGAATGTAGACGGAAGCAGAGAAGTCTGTAGGGTTTTTTAATACTAAAAGCTGTGAGAAGTCGAAGAGCAGAGTGATATTACGTGTCATTTAAATGTACAGTAGATGTCAATGCACTTGCACCATAACAGATTTGAAAATTCCCACTTGCAGTGTTAGTCCAGGCACATTTAGCTTGAAGTACCTGACTCAATAGTGGCATTTGTGTTTCCCATTGTGAATTTGACCCATTCGACGGAGCAGTCTTGATGGCAGAGTCCGTCATGCCACTCTATGACGTAACCACAGCTTGAGTTGGCGTCATCCTGCCAGACCAGGGGGAAACCTCCGTCCATATAAACCACCTTAGACTCAACAATAGGACTCTTGTCTGGGAAAAATATGGAAATAGTTTTTAAAAATACATTTTTAAAATGATACATAGTCTGCACCCCTCAATATAGGCAATACTTTAGAAACGGCTATTTCAAAATATTCAAAACTGAGTATGATCCAGTGGAGTTTTACCATAATCACAATAATTAATGGTGTTCCAAAAAAAATAATAACATGACCTCAAAAGTTAGCGAGATGTGTAAAAACTAAAAAGGACACATATTGGTCATGTTTTCAGATGTCTCAATTATGTATCTGTGATTTGCTTTCATCAAAGAATCCTAAGGATCAAGAATAAGTGAATTTGTCAAATCATTCATAAAATCTGTATATAGTATGCTGTTGGAATTTTCATGAATCTCTTTTCATCATGAAGCCTATTTAATTTCATTTGCATAGGACGTAGTTATTCTGAATAATATTTCAAATGATGGAAAATTTTGGGGGACACCTTCTATATTAATTAATACATCTCGGACAGTGTCAATCTGAAGAGACAGAATCTCTTGTAATGTACACATTAGATTGCATACTGTAAGTACCAAATGTTGTGGTTATTTATGATTACAAGTTTAGTCTGTACACCTGTGAGGTTACAGCACCCTCCTGACGATCACATACCTGCGACACGTAGAGGTATAATTACACTTGCGGGCAGTGAATGCCCAGCAGCGTTCTTGGCAACAACAGCTGCCATGACCTGGTTGTCATTGGTGAAGGCGTTGATTTGGGTGAGGTTGATTGGGAGCACGAAAGTGTCGGCAGGAAGCATTTCAGTGTGCTGCAGGCTCTCGTTGGGGCTCCACAGCGTCACCTCGAAAGACGTGATCTGGCCGTGGCTTTCTCGTGCTGTCAGAGGCTAAAGAAGGGAAGGTTGAGCAAGAGTAAGATATCTTTGTATTATTTGCATATTTCAGATGTTTATGGGATTGAAACTTCGTGACCTGCTGCAGGACTAATACCTGTATGTCTGTTACAGTGATACAGTGGATATAGAAAGTGAACACAGCCCAGTTAAAACAAAGTAAAAAGAAAGACATGACAATAGCAAATTCCAACTTTTTTTTTTTTTTTATTTTATTTTTTAAATTAGACAACCAAGATTAGCAGTCACCAAAATGGTGCCCGTGGGCACTGGGTACCACCCAGGGACCACATAAGGGGCCCAAAGGCCTGTTCAAGAAATAGCTCACCAGTGAAGACATTGTTATTTCCTATGAAAGTTTTAGAAGTGATCATTTGAAAATGGAAACAGTTGTAGAGCTCTGTAGAAATAGTGTTGCATCTTGATACTGATCTGTTTCCCATTTTGCTCATTGTTGATATTTATTGTGTGAAATCATTAACATGCTAAGTGTCTTCCTAAATAAGATATTAATAACAACATATAATTAAAGGTAATTTGAGAACATTTATTTTAGAAGCATGTAAACTGATAGCGCTTCACATTTATCAGTGACCAAGAAGTAGGTGTCTGTTTCAAAAAGGGTGGTGACCCCTGACCTAGATCATGTACAATTCAACTTATCAACAATTCAATTTTCATTATACAAAAACGCATTCATTACATTCATTGTCCAGTTTATAAGATAGTGCATATAATTTATACAGTGGAAAAAGTAGAACACAACATCATGAGCAAACACAGCTAAATTTGAATACACACAATCAGAAATCCATCCATTTTTCCACACCGCTTATCCTCACTAGGGTCGCAGGCGTGCTGGAGCCTATGCCAGCTGACTCTGGGCGAGAGGGGGGGGGGGGGGTACACCCTGAACTGGTCGCCAGCCAATCCCAGGGCACATATAAACAAACAACCATTCGCACTCACATTCACACCTACGGGCAATTTAGAGTCGGCAACTAACCTGCCACGCATGTTTTTGGATGTGGGAGGAAACCGGAACTATTTGCACTCACCTTCACACCTATGGGCAATTCAGAGTATTTTCAATTAACCTACCACGCATGTTTTGTTTGGAATGTGGGAGGAACCCGGAGTACCCGGAGAAAACCCACAGGGAGAACATGCAAACTCCACCCAGACAAGGCCCGATTTGAACCCGGGATCTCAGAACCGTGAGGCTGATGCGCCAACCAGTCGGCTACCGTGCCAACCACGGGAAGAAATCATCCAGTTAAATAATACTTGAATTAATAAAAATAATAATAATACAAAAATAAAATACCTTCCAAATGATCTGACCAGTGTTGTCACTGTTGATGTGCATCCACACGTCAGGCTGATCTGGAACTATGAAATTCAATGATTCAATTCAAGTTGATACAATACAACCAAATAGCAACACAAAAAAATACATAAGCAGTACAGTTCAGTGGCAATATATTTAATTTAGAAACATTTATCTAAATACAGGCATATCAAGAGGTGGTTTGTAAACTGTACATGCTTCCTTACCATCAATATTTGTTTTGATAGAAAGGGGTTGGCTCCAGTTTCCCCACTTCCAGAAATTCTGCTGCGCTCCACAGCGGACTTTAACGATGTAATCCTCATCAGGATGAAGCTCCAAAAGCCACACCGCCCTCAGACCAACGCCTGTGAAGGTGCGCTGGACACATACATCAACATTAACAGATATAAGAAAGAAACAATGGTGCTGTAACCTGTGCACAAAGGAAGTAACTCACCTTTGTTTTGTTGCCATGAGTGCTGAGCTCTACCTGGCAGACAAGCGCCAGGGAAGTATAGCTCTCATATTCCCACTTCCACTGTAAGGTAGCATTCCATGCATTGATGACAGCGCTCGGATTTGAAGGTGCCACAGGGCGTACTAGAATGAAAAATGGGAGAAATTCAAAATAAATGCTGAAGATACGTTTACATTTTATCTCTGGACTTTTGACAGTTACAAATTTGTTTATGTGTTACGCAATAAGGTGGCACTGATCCACTCACCTCTGTGTCGGATTTCAGCTGAATCCAACACGCTGTACTTGCCCAGAGGATTCACAGCTTCCAGCGTCCAGTTACCCTCCCACTGCTCCACACTACATTTCCACAGCTTTTCAACCAGAGAGGCGTCAGCACATTTCCTACAAAAATAATTTTTAAAAATCATCATATTATACTGTGAGATGGTATTTGGTTGAGAAGAAAAAAAGGTTTAATTTTCTCTTTCTCCTCTGGATGAACTGTGCTTAGGATAGCGCACAAAGTACCTGTTGTTCAGGGAGTAGACTGTTCTCCGTTTTCCATACAGTTGTGTGTCTCTCACTTCTTTCCACCGGCACACGGCTGAGGTCAAATCTCGAGTCTCGCACTGAAAGGCACTGAGGAGAGGAGGATCTGGGGAAGTGATGGAAAAAAAATAAAGTATGAAGTAACTTAAGTATGACACCAATATGCATTGAAAACCACAAACTTCCTAGATACTCTGAAAATTTGAGATTACCCATTGTCTGATGGAATATTTTATCCCTATATGAATATAAGTGAATGGGCGAAAAAGTAGCTTACATTAAATAAGAATTACAACTCTTTCATGTAATACATTTTGCAGTAACGTTTTGCTGAAACTACAGCAATAAATAGGAGGATTTTGCAACGGGAAAAAAAGTATAAAATTATGTTCCAAATTTTAACTAATAAATAAGTTACCTGCCATTCAATAATGTAGCCAGATAAATTACATCGTAGAAATGTATTCTAGTACTGCTGTTCAAATCAAAAAATGGAACTGATTTTATTAAGTCTTTAAAAACAGCCTTCTGAAAAGTATTTCCCTAATTCCTAATGAGGTGGATAATTCTGGGTTTTCGTTAGCTGTAAATTATCATCACCAAAATTATAAAAAACAAAATCATGAATTATTTCACTCTGTGTAGCGAATCTATATACTGTAATGAGTTTCACTTTTTTGCCTTGATTGGTGGAAATTAGTGATTGAGATGCACCTGTATGAGAAACATATTGTGCATAAAAACTAAAACACTTTGATCAATGCGTTTCACTGATAAGCTACAATGTATAGTAGAGTTGATGCTGCTTAAGCAATAGCTTATTCTCAGCTTTCACATTTGACTAAATAATACAAAATACGCCAAATAAGGTCGCAAAAAGTGTCAAGTTGCTGTGAATTTTTATTTTATGGTTTGCATTCAATTAACCAAATGTAAGTATTTAATACAATCTTACATCCAACAAATACCACGGCTCCAGACAGTTTGTTCTTTTCGAGGCTGTCCTGGCATATGACGTTGGTCCCCGTTCTGTTGGATGGGGCCTGGTGAGTCACAGTGATGCTGTAACTCCGCCGACTCAGCCGCGTGGCGTTCATGGCCGTGTCGCCGTAATGGATCGAACCGAAAAACCGCCCTTCTGCCACAATGCAACAGAAGGTGGTGCTGCCCCCTGCAGGCACAATTCTATCCTGGGGGTACAACTGGAAGTCCACATTGGTGGGAAGATCGCTTCCTGAAGAAGGAGAAACAATTGGAGGAGGAGGATCATTTGAGTGCAGAAAGATATAAATAGACATAGTTCTGTATAATCAAGCACAGAGGAGACATACTACTAAAGTGGCAGTTTTGACCTACCTTGGATGATCTGCGTGCTGCTCCATTCACTCGTCGCTGTGCCCTCTCTGGAGCGGATTTGGACAGACAATGAGGTACATTGCAGTGGTTCTGCTGAGGTCCAATTCCACTCGTACCGATCAGTTGTCTGGTTCAGAGGCACATGCAGCATGTCCTAAAACACAGGGTGAAAAAAAAGCGATGAGATGTCTTCTTGTCAATTGATTTTCCTACATTATGTTAACAATTGCACATTACCATAACATTCACACTATTATATGGATTTTCGCTATTCGCGGTACGGCCCGGTCCCTATCCCCCACGAATAGCTGGGAGCCACTGGGGTACACTTATTACAGGGCTTTGCCATAACTTAGAGCTGTGATTAAAAAAAATAATAAGAAGAAGAATATATATGAGGCGGGGTACATCTTTGACCTGTCGCCAGTCAATCACAGGGAAAGACATTTTTTTTCAAAAACCTGTGTGTATATATATAGACAGGATTTTGAACAATTTTACAGCCCAAACTATCAAAGTGGAAATGAACGGGGAATTACTCCACAGCACGAGGTCCATGATTAGTTGCAAACACTGTTAATTCTCACTGTGCAGATCCCGTTGTTGTGGTGGGCCCAGACGGAGGCCAGGTTTCCCCTTTTGAGGCACTGCTAAGTCAAGGTGCCACTGTATAACAACGCTCAACGCCATTTTAGAATGAGACTCTGGCAGCGTAATTCAAAATAAGAATGAAAGAAAACGAGAACGGCCCTCACATAGAAGACTGTTTCATTGAGTTCCGTCCTGAGGATCATGACATCAAACGTTGTGGCATTGCCTCCCAGCCAGGATACGGATATTTGCTGCGTGTCCGTGTTCGATGTCAGGCTCACCTGCTGGGGTGCAGTCAGGTCTGAGGAGAGACATAAGCAAGCACACAAAATCCTAAATCTATCACGACTGTTTCAAGTTCAACCCATTGCGTGCGCTGTGCGCATAACCGACTGTTGAAAGTTGGATGAAGATTCCTACCATTTTGAGTATGAGTATGTACCACTGAAAGGAGACAACAGATGAGCCAGACAGGCCAGCAGCTGGATTGTAATTGAGGCATGGCGAGTGACTGTTTGTGTTCCTTTCCACTACAGCAGCACCATGGTGTTGGTAGAGCACCCTGTGAGAGCCTAAAAAACACAAATACATACATTTAATCCAGTGAAGTCATTCATATACACTGGAGCGTTGCTGTTTTGAATGAGCTGGATGTTTCAGAAACAACCTCCGGTTCTTCCCGCACGTCAACTCTTTATCTTGTGCTAACTGGAAGAGCCATCCCTAAACAGCACATGTGCCAACCTGAAGGAATAAGCAAGCCACAGCACAATACACCAGCCACAACATTTGTACACCTGCACAATGAGCTCTCCATCCAAAATGATTTAGAGCAGGCCTCCAAAGCCAAACAATCCTAAGCATGTCTGTCTGTCAGTTTAGTGACAAAAATATATACGCGCCACATGGTACCGTTGCACTCCAGTCCAGTAGGTAGCAGCATTTCCCATTATTGTTTTTCATTGCAGCTCCATCTGTTGAATTTGGTGCTACTAAACTGAATATTAATATAAAGTAAGAATTTCAACACATCTCTCAGATTGGCTCTCTTAGAACAGGTGTACCTAATGATGAGGTTGGTGAGTACAAAGAAAAACTTTCTTTCTTAGAAAGATTTAATCCATCATCATAATGGAAAATCACAGAGTACTGTAGTTTTCTTTTCAAAATTCCATTGCCACTTTTAGCAAATGCATTTCATGGTCCAAAGAAGAAGAAGAAGAAACAATGTTTTTGCCATATTAAAGAACTATAAAAAATATTGCTCTGCTCCATTTACTGTAAATCAAGTTGCTCAAGAACAACAAAACTGCATGCCAGTTTGGCTGATGTCAACATTTGCTTAAAAATGCACTAAAAGAAGACAAGAAACACAGTCGCACTGGAAAAGGGAGGACAACCAAGTTAGGAGTAAAGTCAACATTATGGTTGACAAGAAGCACAAGCAAAGATGACATATTTAAACCCTTGAACTCGACAAACCTGAGAGTTTGTGTATTCCAAATCTCGGATTTATTGCATTCAACTGTCACACAGGTGTAGCAGTTTCCAATGGGACAAGCTTGGACATGCACGACAAGAAGGTAAAAACAAATCTCGGGAACTACTCAATCCATTATTGCAACACACAACCTGGAATGCACTTGTATACATTATCAACTTCATTTTTTCATTGAAAAAGCAGCACCTCCAGCTGAAATTCAAAGTCATACTGTAGCTCCACATAAATACAGCTGACTTGACACAATGTTTTGACACTCATGTGTCGCCACCAGGATGGTTTCCGAACCAGTTGCAAACTTGGTGGGCCCCTTCACATAAAAAACAGAATACGCCTTACAGCCCCCACCACGTCCTATAAGCTGAAAGTCCAGTGATTGGAAGCTGGACAATGAGCAGATTCTGGGAAATGCACCCAAGAACACTGATAGCTCTAAATGCTCGCCACACATGGACAAATCAATACTTGTTTGCAGGGCAGCAGCCATAAATGCGACCACAGAAGAGGCAAACAACAAGAACGTGGTCGGCACTTAAAAACCAAGCCGGAGCTTCATCTGTATGCCAGCAGCGTTCCCGTTTTAGACAAGACTTTTTCCTCGTCTCACCACCTCAGACTTTGCCTTTTTTGTCCTCAGTCATTCAGAGCTACGGGAAAATATGTCCAAATGCCATGTAAAGTACAGGACTGCAAACATTTCTCAGAACCCAAACTTGTTTAAAGAACATTTTGTCTTGTCAGTCCATTTCTGAGAAAAACAGGACAACAGTAAGACCTTGTGACCACCTAAGAGTTTTAAGCCTTTTCATTCCATTCCCACAAAACTTCAATTCACTTAGTCAAATTATTTTTTTTAACAAATTACTGAACATAAAGAAGGGAAATGTTATAAAGGTGATTTTTTTTTTTTTTTTTTTTACATTATCAACATTTTATAGATCACTATATATTCCCTCAGGTCTCCATCCAATTGTTTTTGATAAATTTGAACACAATCAAATCCTGACCACTGTTCGACTTCTGATTTCTTTAGATTCACAACTATTTTTCCCAAAGGAAAAAAAAGGAAACAGTAGGAATAATATGTTCCAGGATCAAACTGGCTAGCAACAAAAACAATTGTTATACAGGGAATTGAAAACATTTTAACATCCTTAACATTCAAATGTAAAGATAAGTTAGTTCAAATTAACAGAAACCGACAAAAGAGTCCCAACCATAATGGCGATTGCACAATGTCATTTTTGTGTAAAAAGGTGGTGCTTCTTTTGGAATAAATTATGGCTGCCTGCCACCATCGAATATTTTTAGAATCAATTAGTAATCGTATAAAAAATTATTTTGCATGACAAAGCAACAATGCCAAATAATGCATGATGGAAATGACAGGCCTGTTGAATAGACCAAGCAATTGGATTTTATTCCTGAAAAAAAACAAAAAAACAAGTATTTATATTCCAATTCCAACTGTTGGCTCCAAAATACAATTTATCACAAATTAGTTTCCAGGTTTATACAATACAGAATCATACGGACATGAGGCTACAGTGGCTACCCTCCCCGTGCGTTCTAATTAGCGATGGCAGGCTATATTCAATTAGTTAACGTTGATGTTTACATTACCTTGTGTCGCAAAACTTCTTGAGCTGCAGTTAAAACTAGGTGTTATGATGTTGAATCATCATAGACGTGCTGTGTGAAATGAATGACCCCAAACTTTGAACCTTCTCTGTCTTTTCGACTATTTTGTTGGCTCTTGGCAAGCAGAAAAGCCAAGGAGAAAAGCAGTGAAATCTTAGTCCAGATGAGATTTTTTTCCCCTTTGTGATCATGAGAGGAGGTGCTGCACCCCGTAACACAACGTCTCAACATACTTAAATTCTGCTGACAAAATAGGAAGACAACAGAGAGTAAACAGAGAGACAAGGCACATCCAAGTAACAAACAAAAGAACGATAACTTCTAAAAAGGTGGATGCGTCCATGATTCAATGATCCTATTTTTTGAAGAGTCACAGTTCGTTTGAAAACATTTTTATGTTTATGTTTATGTCACCACATAACATGGGTGATAGTAATTAAACAAAGCCTCGAGGCAGAAATTTTGCTTCATCCTTTTTTGTTATCGAATTATTCAAGATACTGGAGTCATTGTTTCAGTCTTAGAATAAATGACACAAAAAAAGCTCACTAAACTAAGCTCCATTGAGTCTTGCGACATATGCTGACCTCTCGTGGGACATTATGCCACCATAATGGTGGTCCACCATTCATCCACGTTCATCCTTAGAGCCTAAACTGAGGTAAACTGATGTCTCTCACAATGGTGGTTCAAAATATGTTTTGTGGCGTTTTAGAGGCCCACTTCTGAATTGTGAAACGGGGCCGATTAACTTCAGCGGTTCCGCTGATTTGTGAATTCATATGTTACACCAAAGAAGTGCAGCACAACAAATGAAATTGGGATACAAGGGAGTGAAAAAAAGGCCACTTCCTCGGATATGTGTTTACATTCTGAAACAAGAGCCTCAATCCTGATCCTGACCTTTGAATGGGAACTAGAGGACAAACGGATGCTTTAGGAACAAAATATGTTAACGGATGCGAGTGTGCGTGCGTGCGTGCGTGCGTGCGTATGTGTCTGTGTCTGTGTGTGTGGGCCCGTGAAAATGCCAGTTCTATGACATCACTTGCGGAAGGACATTCAGTCCTGTGTGTGAAGCTGTTGGACTCAATCAGTCCTTCCTTCCTTCCTGTTCTCTGTAGTTCTTTATGCATTTAGCCCTACAACACGTAGGCAACAGGAAGAGTGTAAAAGAGTCACTTGCTGATTATTTAAGGAGGTTTAACAGGCACCATTCTCATCGTAACTCGACCATGTCATCCGATACGAACATAGCTACAAGTGAGTAGGGAGAAAGAAGCCACGGGTTGGTGTAACAGGAGCTCCTGTCTGTAATGGTCATTAACTTCTCCCAGTTTCCATTACCAAGACACACCAGAGTGCAGTATAAGAAAACCTTACTGCCTGATTCAACGAAAACAGACTGTACCTAATACGAGGGCAAAGGCACTCAAGTCATTCTGCTAGGGATAATTAAAGGGGCGATTATTATATTTGAAGGGATCAAGTACCTTTTTCCTATGAGAGATCAGTCATGTCAGTCCTCCGCGGGACATATTAAATGTATGAAGAAATACGTTGCAGCAATCAAACATGTTTCTTTAATATATATTTAATATATATTTAATATATCTTTTTCGAATTGCATGGTGGGGCAGATCAAATGGCCCACAGGTCATAGATTCCCTCTGTTTCAAAGGATACAGTCTATACAAAGTAATGCAACCCCAAGTTTGTGTTTCGAGAGTAAAAAGAATAGGAAAATAAATGATACAAAAAACACACTAATCAAGACTAAATTATGCAGCACACCATTACATCTTAAAAAGCATGCAATAACAATAACAATACAGCTGATCTTATTTTGTATGAATATTTCCACTGCCATCAGTAAATCTTATATTGTTATTGTAAAAGCTTAATCGCTTAGGTCATTTTAACGTACAGTCACAATATCAATAAAAAAAAATACTAACGTCCTCGCTAAAAATAGTGTTTTTTCTTTATGTCTGTGTAAGATTTTTAACCCTCAAGATCATGGGATTCTGCAAAGGTTGAATCAAGGCAATTAGACTCTTCTTGTGTTTTTTCTTGTTTTCTGAAAGTGTTTCAAAATGACTTGGCAATTACGCTAATAGGCTAAGAATTTGAAAGCTTTTGCCCTTCTTGTGTAACTCAATGAGATAACCAAACTACTAGTGGCACCTCTCAACATGGTGCACTGCAGTACTACACCACCAATGTTAAAATGAATTTGGACTTTGTTAATCATAATTGAGAGCTATTTTATTTTTTGTAAAGGCATATTTTCTAGCCATGCGATTGGCTGGCGACCAGTCCAGGGTGTACACCGCTTCTCCGCCAAAGTCAGCTGGGATAGTCTCCAGCCCACCTGTGACCCAAGTGAGGATAAGCGGGACAGAAAATGAAGAATGGATATTTTGTAAACAGTTTTTGAATTGGATCTCATTACACGTGTAGTGTGCATGTGAACCTAATGCCGTTGCTGATGGGTGCATTAAGGCCTGTTGTGTGACCATGAGGAGTATTAATATTTTAAGATTTATAACTGTACAACATCGTTTAATGGAAAACAGACAGACATAAGACATTGATGCGCTCACAATTATTTAAATGATGATGAAATGCCATTATCAAGCCTGAATGTACCAGTATTGTCCTTTTTATTGTCATCACTTTCTTTTAAATGTATTATACTCATAATATTCCCTCAACGGAAAATTCAACCCACACTCCAATGCTCCAATTGATTGATTTTGCAGACCACACAGAACTACTGTAGATCACACACATGCAAGGAGAGCTTTGGAGTAAAAGAGGTGCCCAAAGAGTGCTACGCCACTTGAGCTGGGTTGTTGGTTATGATGCCTTGCTCAAGGTCACCTCAACAGTCTCCAGCAAGCATACTTGCCATTTTTACACTTTTTTTTTTTTTTTACACACTAATGACTTGACTTGAGTTACCTTAATAATTTCTTAATGTGTGGATGTCACTGTGCAAAAATACACTTTTAAATTCTTTTTTTTTTTAATCTTCCATAACAAGTGACAAACAGAGAAGTCTGCGTAGCATTGTGTCAATAAGGTTAGCATTAGCATGTGGTCAGCATCAATGTCAGCAGCAAAAGATCTCATGACGTCCTACATTCACGGAGGACAGTGATGGCATTTGGGGTTTCACTTTTTTTTTTTTTTTTTTGGGGGGGGGGGGGTGGATATCGTGAAATATTAAATTTATCAGGGTTGTTGAAGAGATTTAAATATTAGCAATGTCCTATACACCACATGCGTGTAAAAGGGCTGTTGTTTAGAAGGGGGGGACACAGTGGGCCAACAACAAGCGGACACCAGACATATTATGAGTTAACAATGGGAAAGAAAAAAAAATACCTTATCTGTGGCCACAAATCCTTTATGATGTCGTGAATCACGTAATCCAGCGAGTAAACGATTGTCGTAGTGATTTTGATGTATTACAATCGTGGGCCCGTGCTGTCTGGCAAACCCAATCCCAATGGATCGAAACAGTGTGGGTTCGGATTACTGGAACCCAGTGTTTTTGATTGGCACTTGCACGGACCAATGGGATTCGAGAAAAACAGCCCGGGACCGCAAGAAAGGGCGTTGTCGCGTTGCGTTCAAATACAACTGGAAAAGGGAGCTGTTCTCTCTGTAAATGACGCTGTATAGAACCAGACTGTGAATGTCTACAGCATGGGTTCTCAAACACAAAATTGCCTATTTTCGGGAAAAGGACTTACATCAGTGGCTCTCATAAATAAATAAATAAATAAAACATTTAAAAAAGTAGGCCTAAATAACGTAGCTGGCCTCTGCGATCATTAAAAAATGAGGCGGAAGTTTTAGTATTAAAAAATAAATTTATAATTGTAAACAACTAACCCAGCGGCTATCACTGTGCTTACTTTCTACACTGGGACGCAAAGCAAGGAAAGAGAGGAATAAGGGATTTGCTCAGATTTCTTGCTCAATTGTTTTCCACCAATCACACGCGCGAATCGTGGTTGTTTTGCTCCACTTTCTGCTCCGTGTCAAGGGCATTTTAGCACAGTTTGCTCGATCTTGTTTTGGTTCTGAATGCGGAGATGTGATTCTGACCTTGAGTGGCTTGTAAAAAGTCTATAAATTATATATATATAGTGGGGCAAAAAAGTATTTAGTTAGCCACCTATTGTGCAAGTTCTCCCACTTAAAAAGATGAGAGAGGCCTGTAATTTTCATGGGAATTTGGTATACCTCACCTATGAGAGACAAAATGAGGAGAGAGAGGGAAAAACAAAAAAAAGAAAAGAAAAAAAACAAACAAAACAAATGTTCTATTTTGGTTGGACCATATGACATTCTCCCAATCCTCTTCTAGATCATCCAAATGCTCTCTAGCAAACTTCAGATGGGCCTGGACATGTACTGGCTTAAGCAGGGGGACACGTCTGGTACTGCAGGATTTGAGTCCCTCGTGGCTTAGTGCGTTACTGATGGTAGCCTTTGTTACTTTGGTCCCAGCTCTCTACAGGTCATTCATTAGGTGCCATTGTGTGGTTTTGGGGTTTTTGCTCACCGTTCTTGTGATCCTTTTGACCCCACGGAGTGAGATCTTGTGTGGAGCCCCAGATCGAGGGAGATTATCAGTGGTCTTGTATGTCTTCCACTTTCTAATAATTGCTCCCTAAGTTGATTTCTTCACACCAAGATGCTTACCTATTGTAGATTCAGTCTTCCCAGCCTGGTGCAGGTCTACAATTTTATTTCTGATGTCCTTAGACAGTTCTTTGATGTTGCCTATAGTTGAGTTTGGAGAGGACAGGTGTCTTTTATACAGATGAGTTCAAACAGGTTCCATTAATACAGGTAACGAGTGGAGAAGCCTCGTAAAGAAGAAGTTACAGGCCCATGAGAGCCAGAAAGCTTGCTTGTTTGTAGGTGACCAAATACTTATTTTCCACCATAATTTGCTAATAAATTCTTTAAAAATCAGACAATGTGATCTTCTGGATTCCCCCCCTCATTTTGTCTCTCATAGGCGAGGTATACCTATGATGAAAATTACAGGCTACTCTCATCTTTCATCTCTCATCCATCACTATTCTTCCTGGAATCCACATCCACCATCGTTATCTTTACATTGCAGTACACCATTACAAAAGCACAGAACAACAGCAAAACAACAACAATGACAAAACAATTCACAACAGTCATAACAATAAAACTACACTTTCATGTAGTACAGGACCAAGTTCAAATGAACAATATTTCCAGATATAGAAGTACAAGCACAGTTCATAAATGGTCAGATGGTTAGCTGTGTATCAACATACATTAACTTAATTCCAGTATTTTACATTTTTCTCTATGAATGTGGATGTCCAACAATTTAAATTTTGATTAATTGTTCATGATCGCTATTAAAACAACATTTGTTATTTTCTTGAATGATATGTCCTGGCAGAGCATTATATGTTACAATTTGGCTCTATCTATTACAATACTTTTAAACTTGATTTTTTTAACCTTAGGTAAAGTAAATCTGCATTCAGTAGCAAGCCTTGGGTTGAATACATGTTCTTAGAACTGAAAGAAATGTTTATTTTCATACCCTCATGGGCAATTTAGTCATTGATATTTTCCTTATCAAATTAAGCAACGAGGCATTTGTATCATATTTGTGGAAGTTGATGCAGGTGTGGATATTAGGGGAAAAAAGCTTGCTTGGTATCACTAGAAATAAAGCAAATTCCAGACGAATTGGAAAAAAGCAAAGAACAAAGCAGTTGTTATGAGTGCTTACCCCCCCCCCCCCAAAAAAAGAGATTGCGTATTCCGTACAACAGGGGGCGCTCGATCATCTACCATCGTAGACTTGAGTACGACGAAGAAGTGTGAGTCACTTTTTTTTTTTTTTTTTTTTACGACAACAGATATTTAAAGTGGCCAAACATTTTCACCAGTGATCCAAAGTGTTTACTGAAGCTTCAGGTATGCCTAAGTCATCTAATGCCTTCAAATATCATGTTTTATGTCATGTAAGGGCGTGAGACCTTCCCGTTCAGCATTAGCAGCGTTTTGTTAACAACCCTGCTTTTATAACGACGGTTGCTGGGAGAATGGCATCCAAGCTTTGGGTCTCAAATTTGGATGCAGGGATCCCTTGCAAGGGAGATATTTTCCAAGGACTCCCCTCATAATTCTAACGCCAATAAAACACAACAACCTTGTGCATCCCTAAATGCAATGGGACTTATATATTTTTGAACGTGTTTTCCTAAATATTCTTAACCTATTTAATAGGAAGGAAGTAAATCAAATTCAATTTAATTCAATTCAACATTTATCCTTAGTCGCTAGCTGCTTTTGTTTAAGTAGCTCCTTTTGGTTCTGCCCTGTTGATGGTGTAAGCAATGCACATCAGTAAGGTTGGACCTAAGTTAAAAACAAACAAGCGAACAAAAATTCGTCCTGACAAATGAATTAGAAACGAACCACCCAGCCGTATTCCGGATCACATTGGAGTGAATGCAATGTTCTAATTATGTTCTGATTCTTCTTCTACCTTAAGCAATGGTCCAGGAAAGTGTTCAGATCAAGAGGCGTGGTGCCCATGACTTCACGGAATACTACACTTATGCCTGCACTCGACAGGAATCCATCCCCCTCACTGCTGTCAAAATTCACATCGACAAAGGCATTCTGGACTTCAATGGAGACAGGGTCAAGTTAGCAGATTGGCCTCCCATCCTGGACTCCATCTCTATCAATAAGCACCTTCACCACATTGCAATTACTAGTACATACCAGACAAGCCACGGGTGTGGAGATGCAGGTAATGCTTACAAATTATATTAAAAAGACTAATGGTCCAACTTTGCGTCTGAACCTCTGTCTTTAATGTCATAGATAGAAGGTACTACAAGCCAGTGTTCAGGAAGAAGATCCCATCGATCCGTTCTAAGGACATGACATTCAAGTTGTGTAAAGCTCTGAAGGAGTGTCTGTCTATTTCTCCCAACCTGAAGACTTTAAAGCTTAATGGACTTCCGCTGAGGGAAAGAGACCTTGTCAACTTGACAAAGGTAAGAATGGACAACCAAATTGCAGCTACATTCTTCAGTGTAGTGTTTCATTGTACAGTGGTGCCTTGAGATGCGACTGACCTGACTGATGAGATTTGGCCGTTTTTTTGCTTTGACTTGTGACCAGATATTTCAGATCTGAGCGCTGTACAGTGGCAATGGATTTAACACACTTCACAACAAGCACCAGTTTGGCAGATAGTGAACACATCTTCATAAAAGAGGCTTCAAGTTGTTTTTTGCCACTCAGTTGAAGTTTACTGTCAAACTAAACATAAAACAAAGAGAATCACACATTGTGTGTTTAAAACAACCACAAAGCTTTGCTTTATATAAATCTGTTTAGCTTGATGCTACTAAATGATGCAAGATGCCTCTGATGGGTTGTATTGAGACTGCGTATGGCTGTATTATACTACCCCCAGGTGACCAAGGTGCACACACCAAAAGGAGCAGCACAATTTCCTTTGAATTGAAACATAAAATGTGGCCAAAAACATCTTTATATTCTATTTAATTATGTAATTACTCTATATTTTTATAAAGTACAAAATAATAGTGTGCTATTTTTTTCTTTTTCTTTTTTTTTTTTTTTGGAGGATGCTGGAAACGATTAATGCCATTTCCATTAATTTGATGTTCCATTTCAGGGTTTAGCAAAAAGTGTTTCCTTGGAAGCTCTTTCCCTGGCAAACTGTCCTCTTGCAGATGAGGGCTTGGAGGGTAAGTGGTTACTTATTTGTAATGTATATACAGTGGTATAACGGATATCGGAGAAAAAGGACCGTCGGGACTGAACGATACGTCCAAAAATAGTTTCCATTTGTCACTGTTGTTTACTGGTGCTGTGGCGCAATGCAGGCAGAGATTTGGACTGGTGTTTCCGGGTCACAGATATACAATATGACTAGATCAAATTCCACAAGACGTGCCTACGTAGTGGGCATGTTGAATGTGGTACATTGACGTGGCGGCCATGTAATGATGGTTATATCTATTGTCTATTGTTTCAGTAGTGTTATACAATCTTAAATTGGGTTCCATTTTATTAACCATGTTTTTTTTTCATATATCTTTCAGTCATTTGCCAAAGTGTGAAATACTCTACAAGAATCAAAGAAATAGATTTCACCGGATGCAATATCACATGGAGAGGAGCTGAGCATCTTGCCAACATCATCCAGGTGAAGTTTGTTTCCCGTAACACAGCCTTTCCAACTTTTTAGGTCACTCACGCCCACCCCTTCAACAACATGACTGCGTTTGCACACTCCCCACCTCCCAGCACACATCATTAAAAGAAAAAAAATGAAGTCAAAACACAACGTTAGTTCCAAGGAAATACCACCCACAGGATGGGATTGTATAACTACTTTCAAGTGCATTTCATGTAGACATTTTTGCCATTTGTGTTTTACATACACGTACGCGGGTGTCCACGCAGTCAGTTTACTGCACTAATGCACAAATGAGAAAGAAACTAGTCAGATTATGACCAAACTACTATTTTCAGGAGTGGATGGCAACATTTCCATACAAATGTAAGCAGTAGTTACTTCAAATTTAAATCAAACTTTATTTTTGTCAAATTAACAGTTTTTTTAAATGTAATATTATGACTACTCTTGTGAAATTAGGACTTATGAAAAAAAATTCCCTGCCTCCATTTTCTGGAGTAAGAACTAGATTTCCTTCACCATGAACGCTTTCCTACCCCTTCATTTTTATATTTGGTTATTTTTCCCCATTTTGCTTTTTATTTAGACCATATTGTTCACATTCTACTACTTCAGTGCCTGACCAAATTTTATTCAGACTTCAGTTATTATGTATATTACAAGACTAACCTCCACAGATGACGGTATTTAAAAAATTGTAAATATATCTAAACACAAAGATTTTGTTAAATCCATGTCCATGACAACACAAACAAACTCTATTGTATTTCAGCATCAGGGAATGCAGAGGCATGGCTGCGTATGGGCACAGTCCTTGCGGTATCAACAACCCATATATGAGGGTATGGGAGGTCTCCGCCGCCTCACCCTGAACTGTAACACTTTGATTGGGGACCTGGGTGCTGCTCGTCTTGCACGTGAATTGGCTGAAGACCTCTGGGTTAAAGGTTAGTTAGGAGGTGGCAATATGATGACGGCAAAGAAAAGTATGTATGTACTGTATATCATGTTATCCCTCAAGATCTTTCTTTTGTGTGTTTGGTGTGATCTGAGCAGCTGTGGACCTGCAGAAATGCGGTCTTTCCAATCGAGGAGCATGTCATCTGCTGGAAGTCTTGAAGACAAATTCTACTCTCCGCGTACTGGACATCCGTAATAACCCTTTAGTTGGTAGGAAGCTGTCACAACAACATATTGAATTTTTTTACCATACCATTCGCCCCTTTGTATTAATTGCAGTCCATGTTACATTTGGTTTTACAGTCCATTACATTCGCTGTCACAGAAGTTAAAAAACGGTCACATTATGTGTGGTTTTAGCAATACATGTATTTGAAATCTCAGCATGGGCCAAACTGTTATCTCTTCCCAGAATTTTTATGAAATTATATTTTTCACCAAACCCAACTACAGCAATCTAATTATGTTTTGAATCCACTTTCATATCTGGTGAGATACTTAGGTTATATTTGAACATGCATTTCTAGTCGCATAGATTCTCTTTTAGCAAGCACTGCACTGTGGATTAATAGACAAAACCAAACACGTTTTTTTAAACAGATGATGTAGCAGAAAATTAAAAAAATAATAAATTAAAACACAGGAAACAAAAACACAAATTTTAATGACATTCATATTTTCACATTGTAGTGCTAAAGATATATTATTTTTTCCTCTCTCCATTTCAGACAATTCCCTAATTAAGACTATAATAGAGAAAATACTAATGAAGGCTGAAGAACGAGCACCAGAGGTGAGTTGTTTTGGCTGGCCTACATTAATAAAGCAATTATTACAAAATATGATGAATACATAATTGCTTTGTTTATTTGTTTCACTGCAGTACTGCTGGATCAACAAAGAGTCACCAAAGGCTTCTGCTACTAAGCGGCGAGTGGTGTCCAGTGCATCCACAGAGAGAACAGGTACAATTAATAGGGTCTCCTCAGTCAACTCATGCAAATGTACCATACTCACCCCACCTTCAATAACTAGCCTAAGAAAACACTTTAATCTTGCTTGTGAAAAAGTCAAACAGCAGATGTGTAAGTTGAGTGACATCAACTTGCCTACATTATGTGTCAAATTGTTTCAAGGTGATTGTTTTGTTTTTAAGTCCTCCCAAACCTCTGCATTGGCATGAAATTGTCCCCATTTTTATTGTCTATTTTCTGGCTTTTTAATCCACGTTTAAGAGATTTCAAATGCATATGCTTATTTTAACATTGGCCTGTATGCTCAGGTAAAGTAATCAACACAAGTTAGGGAGACAAAGATCTTTATTTGCACATTTTATTCATTTTCCATGAGAATGAATGCAATATTTTAACAGTGGTAATAATATTACTCTTCCTTTTAAGTCTCCTTTAGGCTACATTCACATTTCAGGTAAAAGTGGCCCAATTACCAATTTTCCCCCCTCATATGTGACACACACCTGTTTTTCATGGCAGTCTGAACAGTAATTATCAGATTTATTTTTTTAATCCATCCTCCACCACTTACTAGTCCTACATCGGATACATCTGGTGTAGAAAATGCATCTTGCCATGCACCCTTGAGGCATTCAAGTGACATCCTGAAATGTTGGATGAAACCTGTGTCCGTAAAGCCCCTCATTCCACATTCCTGTCGCTCCTGTCTTCGACTCCACATCCACGCACACCTGTAAACAAGTAGCAGCTACTACTCCACAAAATGGAATCAATAAAAAAAATGCACCCCTTGTATGTTCACATGAGAGTCTGATTGCAGTCGCGATTGACAAATGTGTAGAACCACCACCCCCAAAAATTGGTTTTGAGCAGAAAAACCTGCTGTGTGAACATAGCCTAATGTTATTGTTTTTGTTTTGTTTTGTTGTTGTTGTTGTTGTTGTTTTACCTGGAGGACTCAGCGCAATATCCATCCATCCATCCATTTTCTGAGCCGCTTCTCCTCACTAGGGTCGCGGGCGTGCTGGAGCCTATCCCAGCTGTCATCGGGCAGGAGGCGGGGTACACCCTGAACTGGTTGCCAGCCAATCGCAGGGCACATAGAAACAAACAACCATTCGCACTCACAGTCATGCCTCCGGGCAATTTAGAGTCTCCAATGAATGCATGTTTTTGGGATGTGGGAGGAAACCGGAGTGCCCGGAGAAAACCCACGCAGGCACGGGGAGAACATCCAAACTCCACACAGGTGGGGCCGGGGATTGAACCCGGGTCCTCAGAACTGTGAGGCTGACGCTCTAACCAGTCGGGCACCGTGCTGCCCTCAGCGCAATATTGGCATGAAAATCAAGAACGCTTATTTGGATTATATTAAACATTTTGTGCTGCATATATAGAGTCCATTAGATTATTGCCAATCTTTGCCAATAAAATGATGGATAATTAGTTTTGAAATCAGAAGTTAGGGGAAAATACTGGTACATTTTTAAGTATGGATGGGATACATTTGATATAGAGCAGTGATTCTCAAAACATGGTGCAGCAGTATTTGGGCTCCCTCTAGTTGTACACGATAGAACCACAGAATTAAATTTCAAACTTCACCTCTAAGTACAATACATTTGTGTTTAATCTTTAACATTTATTATGGTACAAGATTTATTTAACTTTGATGTGCAATGCATTTTAATTAAAGCGTTGTTTAAGTACAGTTGTTTTCCAATATATAAGCTTCGTGTTAATGTTCAAACTGGGTCCTGCTCCAGTGGCTTCCAATAATATTAAATACATTTTTATGGAAAAAAACCTGCCTTGTTTTTGGTGAGCACTGATCTAAAGTCTCGAGTCAGTCTCATTATAGACTCAATTGTATGACATGTGTTGTGTGACTGCGCTGGTGACATGTTGCGTGATCCCTTTACTTTGACGTCCACGCCTCTCGCTGATGTTGCCCTCTGTGATGCAGCTTCTCAGAAAAGGACCTCCACTGAAGATGAAGGCTCAGTTGCTGTTCTTCATCACCAATCCACTTCCCGCTGCAGACAAGTGCCCCATCATTCTGCTGCACGTGCTGGACGCCAGCGGTGAGGAGACTGTTGAGTTAGTTCATTGCAATGTTAAAAACACAAAACATTGCACTGGTTACAGATGACAATGCAGCAGATTCCACAACCTGAGTGAGAATTTACATCAGTTTACATAAGAAACTAAGCTCCTCTATCATGACAGTTGTGACAGGCCCAATTGGAGTTAACACTGAGTGTCCTACCTGGGATGGATGACCCGGGTTGTGCAATGACACTCCACTGTGTTGCATTCATATGTTCCAGAGGCTTTCCTCCTGCAGATGCGAAGGATCACAGTTTCCCGGTAATGCAGTACGGAGCCAGTCAGCAGTATCTTCAAGGCCAAGTATGGATTTATATTTAGCGTTTTACGTCTCATTTTACATGTGATAAATTGTACTTCAAACACTCTTCTGACCCCATAAGGCTCCGTCCACTGTGAGGGTTACGTTTGCGTCTGATTCAGAGGAAGAGGACGGTAATGAGGAAGAGGGCAAGGCAGTGGTGGCGGGGGATCAAAAGCCATTTAATCGAAGCCACCAGGACAGTGTCAATGAACGACGGCTGGAATGTATGCAGGTCAGCCACAGCGAGCCTTGACTTCACTGCTTGAACTTTTTTCAATGCGGCTTGTCTCATATTCCCTGCAGATGGCGCTACATGAATGTCGTTTGCGATTGGGAGAGGAGCGCAGGGCTAGACTTAAAGCCGAATCGTTTCTCAGAGAGGTACTGTAATCACATTATTTGTGTAATGGCTCTTTTTTTATCTTGACTAATACTTAAATTTAGTATTGTGTTAAGAGAAACTCAATATGGCAGCAGACTGGCCTAATGCTGAGGACACAGTTCTGAGGCTTGGGCATTCCTGTGTTAAGTTTGTATGTCCTCCCCATGCTTGCGTGGGGTTTCTTTGGGTAGTCCACTAGTTCCTCCCACATTCCAAAAACATACACATTAGGTTCATTTCATGAAGTCTCCGAATTCTCCATAGTTGTGAATGTGAACGTGGATGAATGAATAATTTTCTCTCAATTATTACTGTTTTGCGCGTAGATATTGGTCCATTGAGTCATTATGCGATGTAGGAAGGATAATCATCCTTTGTCTTTAAGATGCTGTGTTTCCGTATAAAAAAAACAAAAAAGAATGATAATAGCATAGCTACTCGTTTAGGAAAACAACAACTCCCAAGTGACTGTCTCTCTATTGTCTTGTTTTCATTCAGTTTGAGTTGGAGAATGCTCGTCTGCGTGAGAACAACCTCTCCTTGTCCAAGGCGCTCGAAGCCACGGGCTCTGCGCTACCGGACCGCCGCGGCCTTGAAGATGAAGACGTGCTGGAGAGCATCGAACGCTCGTTCACCAAGTTCCACGCTTTCCTGGATCTCGTCAAGGATGCTGGGTGGGTAATGTACTGTTACTACTCGCCATTTCTATTCCCATAGTGCTCTGGCACGTTAACATAACACTTGCCAGCCACTTTGTGATGAATTATTTCAAAATACGGTTCCAGAATGGCAATAGATACATTTATAAATACATTTAAGTCAATTATGAATGCTGGCACAATCAAATGAGACCCAATACAAAAGCCTTGTTTAAAAAAAAAAAAAAAAATAAATAAATCTGCTTTTGCAAAGATCATGCTCAATTCTTTTGAAACCTCATTTATTTCGACACATACAGTGAACATATACGAGGCAGCTGTCAGTATGATGAAGTGCAGTTTGACCTCACTATGAACTGCAATGATAAATGTATTGCATTTGACCTTTTGGAAAGGCTGTTTTTGTGATTTAGCGGTTGTGTTGCACCTCATTAGTCTGCAAGTGGATATGATTTGACTGGTTTGGGAATTATTTTCTATTACTGACTGTTTAATCAATTTGCTTCTATTTGTTTTAAGTACAGTACACCAGTTTGCCTAAAACCTTTGGTGTTAGGAATTTCCAATTCACTTAATTGAGAAAATAGACAATCGCGGCGGTAGAACCTCTAGATTCAAATGCCTTAAAAGTTTAACAATGTGGCGCTCAACCAATATTTTCTGGAAGAATATGCATTCAAAGTCAGTCAACCTTTAGTTTTGTTTTTACATTGACATTGTTTCTTTCTTTTCCCTTCGGGTTGTTGGTTTCTCCTACCGGGTGACCGCAGCGACCTTGGTCTTTGGTGATTCAGTTGAGTGTTGGTGAGGGCAAGTTTTGTAGAAGGATATAAGGTTGTTTCTTTTTGTAATAATTTTACTTAGCATTTTTTATGCCTTTATGAAATGTGCTATACAAACAATGATAAGATTAAGAACAAACAATACTAACCATAATAAATGGAGCATAAACCAGGGAATTACAGTAAGACTTGGCATAAAAGTGATGATGCCAAAAATAATCAAACATACAAAATGATTCTCAGCTGCTGTCGGTGTACTCAAAATGAAACTCAGGGCACCTATTCTAGGAGGGGGTATAAAGCACTTCCTTCTTGGCGTGATCTACAGTAGGTGATACATCAGACAGTATTTGCTTTCATTATCCTTTACTGGCAGTGACAGATGGAATGAAAGTGGAACATGAAGCTTGAGGTTTCTTTTTCATTCTGATGCCTTGATGCCTCTTGAATATATTATTATTATCCATCCATCAATTTTCCATACCGCTTATCTTCACCAGGGTCGCGGGCGTGCTGGAGCCTATCCCAGCTGACTCTGGGCGAGTGGCGGGGTACACCCGGAACTGTTCGCCAGCCAATCGCAGGGCACATATACACAAACAACAATTCACATTCTCACCTATGGGGAATTTAGAGAATTTTTCAATTAACCTACCATGCATGGTTTTTTTGGAATGTGGGAGGAAACCAGAGTACCCAGAGAAAACCCATGCAGGCACGGGGAGAACATGCAAACTCCACACAGGCGAGACTGGATTTGAACCCAGGTCCTCAGAACTGTGAGGCATTCGGCCACTGAGCCGCTTATTATTATTATTATTATTATTACTACATTTTAGTTGCAAGCGTGTTTCAAAGCAGCAAAGGATACTTTACAACAAAAGCACAAATGGGGTCAATGCTACACATACTGTAAAAGGAGGGTTTGTTAGAGCTTATTACTTTTCAGATAGACAGACAGACAGATAGAATACCACATGCTCCGCCGTTATATCTGCCTAAAGTGGCTACTTTAAATGACACTCAAAAGTTCAGAATTTGGTTTATACATGATACATTTAACCTGAATTGTTAATTGTTGTGTGTTTTCATTTCAAAGTACAATGAGATAGTGAAAAACATTAATATGAATACAAATAAAATAAAAAAAATACAAATTGGGTCGTTGACTGGTAAAACTGTTGACTGGTAGTGTATATGTAAAATTGTTTATTTTACTGATATTTTGTATCTTATTATTTACACTAAATCAATTAATTATTGTTGTAATTTTATTTTTCATTTTAAGGTTATTAAATGAGCTGAATGAATAAAAAGTAAATAAAAATCAATGTATTTTAAGTCAATTTGTTGGGGAAAAACGGCTAGATTAATGCCACAAATATTACGGGTCACTTGATAATATAAATGCTTGGTGAGCTGGACTAAAGAACGTAGTGTGCCATATATGTCCCGTGGCCGCTTGAGTTTTGTTTTGACACAACCAACTCCTACTTTTCATTACCCTAATTTCCCCTCTGAGGATCGTTAAAAGATTACATTTGTATCTTAACTCACCTCCTTTTTATCTTTAGGTGATCAGCAAGTCATTCCAATGCAATAAATCCCCACTTGTGTTTTTGCTGATCATTTAAAGTGTTATAGATATGATAAAGCCATGCTGACTTAACAGAACAGCAAACCCATTTATCAGCGGGATACATTTTAGACCAACCTGCAATAGGTGAAAATCTATAGATAGAGAAACCCAATTCAAAGAAAACATTTTCTCAGTTCATTTTTCAGTTTTACCCTTCCCACACACTTAACCCCATTTAAACTTTTTAAGACACACTTTTTAAACCCTTGAATGACATTGTTAAACGTATTTGAACACAAACAAAAACAAAGCATAAAATGTATTGGTGTCTGTGTGTTTAACTGTTCTCCTGGCCTTCAATAAAAGGCTTAATTAAAAGTGCAGCAGCAAGTAAGTATACTATAACAATGAGCACTTGAAAATTGTCTTTATAAGGGGAGCACGAATGATGAACTGCGATAGAGCGGTGGAACAAAGTGCAAGAGATGCTCTTTTACTGTAACATGTAGTCAAAGTCATTTGCTGCTTGGTTCTTGTGGTGTATGCCTTGCACTTAAGTCAGTTTCACTTTGAGCAAGTGTGTTAAGTGTGCTGGTGTTTCTGCCCTTATCTCGTCTTTTGTTGGTTTTTGTTTTTATATATACACTGCTGCACCGTGCCACGGTGATGACTAATAAGGGAGGAACTCTTGAAAATGATCTCCATCACTGATGACATTTTTTTTTTTTAAATTTAATGATTAACAAACAACATTTCCAATGTTCTCAAACAATTTTCAGCATGTACATCTGCAAAAAAAAAAAAAAATAAGTTTAATTGTTGATTACATGACTGATCAGCATAGTATATAAAATTATCTAAAGATAAAATGAAAGACTAGAAGTAGAAAATAGAATGCAACATAAAATAGGTAAACCAACTCTGGATATATTTCAGTCTGAGACGTTGTACACTCACCTACTTTTCCTATTGTTAATGAATATGATACAGCTGAAAATAAGGTTCAATTCTCATTGGAAAGGCACAAATCTGTGAGTTGATTTGGAAAACCTTTTAATGGTGACCGAAGAACTTGGCATAAAAATGATCATGTTAATTAGATATTCAAAATTACTGTCTTTTGTGTTAACAGCGAATAACATCTTTCAGATAAAGAATATGGGTGGCTTTAGATTAGAAGCTTTAAAGAAATACACCACTTGAACCTTCATCTCTTATTTTGTACTTCTCTATCTTGAACTACGGTGTATTTAAAAAATAAATAAATAAATAAAATTACACGTACAATTTGTAAATTTGAAGTTCAACAAAGTTTTTCGGGAAGAATATGCCTCAAAAGTCAAACAAAACTTCGACTTCAAATCGTTGTCTGACATGAGATGTGAGACTTCACAAAGGTTTAGGTTTAGGTTTGTGTTTTACCTTTTATTTAAGCTTGAAAGTTTTTTTAACATCACTATAGAGGGGGTAAAAAGTGAGAAAATTACTATAGAATCGGAAATGAAACTTATAAGACAAGGGAAAGGGTCTGGCTACCCAGTACTCGGTACAGTATGAGCAATATTATGAATTAAATATTATTTACATACTCAAATGAACTTTGCATACTAGGTGTTAACATAAATACATGTATTATACACTGCACAATGCTTATTAATTTTAGCAGTAGCTATAAAATGCCAGTAGGAGACAGTATTGCTCTGCAAACTTCTTTTTTTCTCCCTATAGTAAATGATCAAATGATAAGGGATTAAAAAAAAAAAAATCACCTGTACAGTTTTGTAATGGTCACAGTTTAAGCCTGGAACAAAATAATTGGGAAACATTGTTCTGAAAATATTGTAGAAGAACTTGGAAGTCAACTAGCATCGACAATTGTGTTTGACGGTACATGTTTGAGTCACATCAGCTTGCATTTAAGATCGTACTTTTCCACCGTTTTGCTAACATCGTCTCTCTTAGCCTTGGTCAGCTTGCATCAATGGCTGGAATCGACACGACAGATTTCCTGCCTTTGGGAAGACCACAGCTCTCTTCCACACTGGGACACGGAACCCAATTGGATGGAGCAGCATGCGGTGGACACCATTGTCATGATATTCCGGCGCAAAATCCTGTTTTGGTAAGCATTTAGAAGTGATTGTTACGGTCTTATAAAACTTACCTCAACATATGAAACTGAGCCAAGTAGTCATTAAAGTATCAGTAAAGGGAAAGCACAAATCGATAATAATAATGTATGAGGCAAGGACGTTTTGGTGAAAATCTGGATAAGGATGCTGATACACAAATAATATTTTTTAACCACTTGAACTGCTGTGGAATCACCCCCAAAGTCATAATGGCACTTCCACGTCTGTTCATAATTCTCCATGAACCAGCGAGTAGCCTTCTAACAAACAGATGGACCAGCTAACACAAATAAGATGTAACATGGATTGTTTATACTTTTCTCAATTTTGTAGTTTTGGGTATGGTCTGCTTAGTGGCTTTCTAGTTATGTATGATCATTATGGCCTTAGTAAAATAATCCATCTAATGTTGCCTGAAGACTTTTGAACAGCACCGTATATCCAAGGTTAGATTTACAATGCGTGGTTGAAGTGACACGATTCAGATTTATTTCCTTTTTTGCTGTAATTTCAACATAAATAGAAAAAAAACTGGCATTTTCCAAATATTGATCAAAAAATCAGATGTGCATTGGATACCTTCCAGTGTGAGATCAGTGAAAACATGCGGATCAGATGAACTCCGTCAATGCAAGCTCAACTCCATCGACATACAGTAAACGTTTTATTGTTTTATTGTCACAAGCAATCATTTAAACCAGGGGTTTCAAACTCATTTTAGCTCAGGGGCCACATGGAGGAAAATCTATTACTAAGTGGGCCGGACAGGTAAAATCTTGGTTCTGTATATAACTTAAAAACAACAACTTCAGATTGTTTTCTTTGTTTTAATACGGTCCAAAATAGAACCTCAGTCACCAATCAAGAATAAGTTAAATATACAAATCAAATCAAATCAATTAAAAACAATAGCACATCAACATATAAACATGAAGCTGGAGCCTGAGGACAGTGTGTCTAAAATAGTATAAGCACATCATCACAATTCATCATAAAATACTTCAAGGTATTTGAAAATTCTGAGGACAAAGAACACACGAATACACAATGCCTCAGTGAATCACAGAAGTCTTACACAGATCACAGAGCTATATCATGCAGCACTTAAAGTGGGGTTGCATTGTTTATTTGACTCCTGATACCTGGCATCTTTTAGCTTTCACCGGCACATCAACATCGGGCATCACATCATGAGTAGCAGCCAACCTCAGGATGTGATTTAGGTGCTTGTGCGTGAGCCTTGAGCACAGCGTTGTTTTAGTTATGCTCATTACAGAGAGAACTTGCTCACAAAGATATGTCTGTCTGTATATGGGCTGTCAAGTTGGGGTCACCTGGCAAGAGAGTCTGATCAAATGTGTCCAAGACAGCTGCGACAAATTTGCCCTTCAAATCTGAGTCACACTGCAAGTCTATTATTTCAAGTTGGATGTTGGCAGGCAGATCAGAGGGATTCACGGTGATTGGCGAGCAAAAAACTTTTAAGTCTTTCTCCAGTTCACCAAAAATCTGAAAGCGTTGCTCAAACTCCCGTAACAGTCCTGTTATTTTATCTTTGAACCGCTTCGTGTCTATGAGATGTTGGGTTGCGGACACATTTTTCAGACAAGGGAAGTGAGCTCCATCACCACCGGCGAGTTGCGTCTCCCACAATGACAGCTTCAACTTGAAAGAGCGTATGCTGTCATAATACAGCATGACAACTTTGTTGCGGCCTTGCAGCTGTTTTTTCAAGTTATTCTGGTGCTCTGTAACATCCACCGTAAATGCAAAGTCCTGCGTCCATTCTGCGGAAGGAAATTCTAACACTGGTTTGCCCTTTCCATGAACTGTTCAATTTTTTTCTCGTAAATCAACGAAATGCCACAGCACAGCACCTCGGCGTAACCACTTTTACCTCAGTGTGGTACGGCAGGCCAAAAAATGTGGTCTTTCTCTCTGAGAAGGCTGTCAAACTGACAGTGAGTCAGGCTTCTGGATCGGATGAAATTAACAGTTTGGATGACCACCTTCATGACGTTATCCATCTTGAATTACAACACAAAGCCTCCTGGTGCAACATACTTTGGCACCATCTCCACGAACACTTCGGGGACGGTCAATGTGTCATCAACTCCGCGGATGAAAATGGCCAGTTGTGCAACATCTTTACAAATAAATGTATTAGATGATTTCATTTTGAAAATAAAAATGCATTGGAAGTGCATGAGTACTTGCGCGTGTGGAAAAGACTCACTGTAACAGTTGAGATGTATCACCTCAACATACACTCCTTGTGACATTTTGCGCATTATAGAAAGATCACAAAAAATGTGAGCAGGTGAAGTTTTTCAGCAGATAGCGAAAGATAGTTCCCACAAAAAAAAATGCAATTAGGTGGATTTGTGAATAGCGAACAGGCAGGAGGTCACTGTACATCATAAGTGGGCACTTAGACCTGCATTTGAAATCCAGCCTAAATTATTTGACTCCGCCTCCATTTTCTTTTCAGGCCGCCAGTGCTCATCCTGATGGCGTAGCTGACATCAGCACTTCTAAATCTCCGTACTCTGTCACTAAGCCTGTGCATCAAGAGGGGCCGCTCGATGTGACCTTCCAGCAGGCTGCTGAAGCACACGTGGACTTAAGTCTTCTGAGAGAACAGGAGCCAGATGAGTTCTCTAAACCCGAAACCCAACGTGACTCCGGTTCAGAGCAGAGCTTCGCTAGCCAGAGATCCCACCGTGAAAGTCTGACTCGGGGAAATCGCCCAAGCGGGACCCTCTGCGGCTCCCATCGTAGTAACGGCTTCACTTCCAGTCACAGCAATTCATCCAATAGCTGCAGCTCCCATGGCAGATGGAGCGCAGGCGATATCATGAGAGACATTGTAAGTAATAAGATGCAGTCAGCAGGCTCGCGGAAGCTAGTGGTCATACAAAGGTCTGGGTCAGAGGGCAAGGCCAGTCCGGGGACGGAGATTCTGGAGAAGATCAGATCTCTGGCGGCTCTGCAAGGATGCTCGGATGGTGAATATTTCTAGCATGACAGACTCTTTGGCAGCTCTTTTTCAGGTTATTTACTTGAAGAAATTACAACTCTATATTTTAATTGGAACTTTAAAATTTTGGAAGACTCTCAGGCCTCCAGGGGAACCTTTTCATCAAGTGTTGATCTCAAATGTGCATCAGACCAATGAAAAACACAAATATTTTACCCTTAGTAGTAGTTTTTTTTATTTTTTATTTTTTTGCCAAAGCGTATTAAGACAAGTTTTGCTATTACAACACATATTTTTTTACAGCAGTTTCAGAATTCACCAACAATAGTATATGTCCTTAATTATTCATTATGTTCTAGATTACTGTTATAATTCTGCATTGTGAACCTAACCAAACCTCTTATCACTCACAAAAAAAACCCCCAAAAAAACAATGAATTGCTTTTCATTTGTCCTTGTTGTTGCTGTTGCTGAGTGAAAATTATGTCCAATAAATCACCACTTTACTATTTTGAAATCCACATTATGCATTTCCCCCCACAATTTAAAACAGATCCCAAATGCCCTACTAACATGTCTATGACAGACTTTTGTCAAATTCCTCATGGATCAAGAATGATCGTACACATTTTATTCGATTTTTCGTGGTGGTCCTATCTCATACAAATAAGCCACCCCCACACAGCAAAACTGCACATTTTGAAGTGGCCTTTTACTGTGGCCAGCCTAAGACAGACCGGTGCAATACTGTAGTCAAGCGGTCTAATCAGCATCAGAAGATGCCACAACAGTGACGTGGATGGACTATCACATCAACGGAGAGGGGCTCACTAAAACAAATTAAGACAGATTTGTGAGCTATATTTAAGAGAAACTGTGAATGAGTGTTCCACTATCAATGTACAGCGACAATTTTGAGAAGTAAATTATCAAAGATCCTGCTGTTGTTTGAGTCATAATACTCGTCAAGCTTACTGTTATCATGAATGAGCGCACACACACACACACACACACATCGTCTGACAGATCGATCAATTGAAGCAACATAAAAATGTCTTTTCACAGCAATTCATGCAATCCAAAGACGTTGATGAACTATTACCGTCGAGCAATTTGCAGTTCAGAATTTCAGTCAACATAATGTGAGCTCACTTATTGTGTAGTGGTACACTCGCCTGACTTTGGTGCATGCAACGCGGGTTCAGTTCCGACTCACACAGAGTGCGTGTGAGTGTGAGTTGTCGTCGGTGTCTATATGTGCCCTGCAACTGAGTGGCGACCAGTTCAGGGTGTAGTCTGCCTTTCGCCCGAAGTCAGCTGGGATAAGCTCCAGCGGCCCGCGACCCTGAACAGGATAAGCGGTGTTGAGAATGGATAATGTGAGACCAGTAAGTATCTAAACTCCACAAGGTTATATGGTCTTTTCTTTGGCATTTGTGTGTGTGTGTGTGTGTTTTCTAATGCCACCACGGAAGTGTGCCACCAGACTGCAGTACAATAAGTCGAGATCTTGGATAAATCAAGTGCTTCCTCCCTGTCTCCCTCTGTGCGTTCATCAAAATATGGGCGAGTAAGCATATTGTTAATACTAAATAAAACTTATTCTTAACAGTGGTTCTTTTTTTTTTTTTTATATTTGTATGATGTTAAAAAATGTTGCTTAAAACAGTTGAATTTCCTTGTTACATGAAAACAAATTCAAATCAAACTAAGGGCACCTTGGCGTACAAGTGGTTAAAATGTCTGTCTGTGCCATCATATTATGAGGAGGAAAAATTTGTAGGTTTTTTACAACAATTTTTGGATTGGAATTGGTTGGCTATCTTATTAAAATACAATAACAGATGGCTCCAGGACATAGCTTTGAGGAACAAAATGATTACATGTGAAACTGAACATGCCAGGTTCAATCTCTACAATAGATATTTTGGGAGAAACCAAATGAACAAGTAAATGAGTCTTCAAACCTCAAATCATATTGAGCAGATGTTTCAGACTGACGTGTGAAACACATGACAATTCAGAAATAACATCAAAGGTGTTTAAATTGTATAGCAGCCCGTCTGTACCTTAACTCAATAGTTTAATTTATTGCATGTTTTTTTACATGTTGGCATCAACAACATTTATAGTCTACAGATAAAAACAACTGAAATACATCCCTCCTCCAAACCAACGATTGGATAGCCTGCACTAACTACATTATGTAATGTAATATTGGGACGCCATTCTCCAGGAAGGTCTTATCGTCGTCTGGTGATAAGAAGTTTATGTTTGAGCCTCTAGCCAGTGTGAACCTGGTATTTTAAAAAAAAAAATGCCATGTTGAAAATTGAAGGCTGTCACTTTGACCTTATATAATACTGTACTTGCTGTCGGCTATCCCATGGGTTCCCCTGAGAGTCATTTAACAAATGACCCTCGTCGTACTCTGTACTTTCAGCAAACTGTAATGAAATGAGATGATCAAAGGTTCCCTTTTTCAGGGCTATGTCCCCAACATTGAACAGTGAACTTGTACAGACTATTGGCGTTCCATGCACATTGTGAACTACTGAAAAGATACAGTACATAGTTGCCTTCGACCTCCTTGTCCATAGACAGTTGTTTTTGCACTGTTTAGTTCCTTTAAAATGTAAGTAACAATATGGTATTTGAAATGATCATGTCGACTGATTGAGCAAATATTACAAAATATATATAGTAGTCAGTCAAACCATTTTAGGATTATTTGGGCCACACTTCAATGAAACAAAAGCAAAATTATGAGGAAAAAGACCTGAAGGTTATGAGAATAAAGCTGTATTGCTTTGAGAAACAAGGCAAAGTTACGAGAATAAAGTTGTATTAAGAGAAAAACTTGTAATAATACAAATAATTTACTGTTACAGGAATAAAATCAGCAAATTAGAAATCAGAATATCATGAGAAACTAAATGTATTATGTTAATTAAAAAAAACAAAAACAAGTCACATTTCTCCATTGAAATTACTGGAAACTGTCTTGAGACCACTACCTATTGATCAGGTAATATCATTAAATACTTTTTTTAAAACACTTCTAGATGATGACGCATGAAAGATTATCAGGGTCAAGCTGAAAAGAAAAAAAAATTGAACATTTACAAAAATCTTGGCTAAATCTTCCAAGAAAAAAAATGAAATGAGAAAAAATGCCTACAATTGCGAGAGAGAGCATGTCAAGCTTTCTGCTTCTTGCAGACTCTTCCCAAGCTTTAGAATCAATCTTAAAGTTCTGCTACTGGTCTATAAATCACTAAACTGTTTAGGTCCTGAATACATGAATGAAATGCTAATGGGATATCAACCCAGTAGGGCTCTGAGATCGACAAACTCGGGTCAAATAGTGGAGCACAGAGTCCAACGCAAACATTGTGAAGCAGCATTTAGCTATGATGCTGCACACAAATGGAATAAGTTGCCAACAGAAGTGACGTCAGCCCCAAGTGTGCATGTTCTTAAGTGCAGGTTAAAAACTCTTCTTTTCTCCCATGCTCTCTGGAGCAGTTCCACTTTTAAAAGATATTTCTTGCACTGTACGCTGTTTTAATTGTTTTTTTTTTCTCTTTGTTTTAGTTTATAAGCTGTTTTTCTTGGTTTTTAAATGCTTTTAATCATGTTAAGCACATTGACTTACCTTGTGTATGAAATGCGCTATATAAATAGATTTGCTTTGCTTTGCTTTACGTATAAGACAACATTATATCAGACACACTGACCGCTTTCATTCAGTCAAAATAATAGCCAATTAATAAATCTCCACATTGTGGACAGGTGCCAGACAGAGAGCTTATCTTTTATTTCCCCAACTACTGTAATTTTACTCCTATCAATTGTGTATTAACACAATATAAGTATGTGGAGGCCAGGGTTTAAGTTAATGTACAGTAGCTCTTTATATTGCCAAGAAATCATATGAGGCCCCTCAAACTTTGTGGATGCACATACACTTCACTATTAGGCAATATCCTGTGATATCTTTCAGCCAATCAGCAAAGAAAGATGGCGTACCCGGAGAAAATCCACAAAAACATGGGGAGAATAATGCTAACTCAACACCTGAAGGTCAGAGCTAAGATTGGAAACCGAACCAATGAACCGTGAGGCAGGGTTTGCCCAAGAACGCAAAAATGTACACCGATGCCGCTATCATCCATTCATCTATCTGTCCATCCATCCATATTCTATAGCGCTTGTCCTCATTCTAATTGCGGGTGAGTTGGAGCCTATATGCCAGCTGACCTCAGGACTGGGCTGGTCGCCAGTCAATCCCAGGGCACATAATGAGATGAAAATGATATTAGTATCATAAATGTTTTCAAAATTACAAAACTAATGAGCCAATCGAATCAGCATTGTCAGTATGCAATAATTAATGGCTCCAGGACAGATCCTTGTGATATACCATAATTAAGTGTGAAATAGAACATAGTTTGCACAGATTTTATGATTTCTGGAAAACCATAGTAGAGGTAGCACAGTTGCCTGGTAATTATAGCACATCTTCAAAGTTCAGAGGTTCTTGGTTCAAATCTTATATGTCTTCCGCAGTGGGCTGGCGACCCCGCCTCACCCACGACCCAAATGAGAGAAAGCATGATAGTAAACAATGGAAAATCAGAGTTAAGTGACCTGGTGTAAGCAGTTTCAAGATGATCTCAAATATTTTTGTAAAAAAAACTAAGAAACCACAGAATGCAATCATATTTATTGTTCAATTTGATATTTTTTTTGCATTAGACATCAGTGCTACAGCAATTTAAAAAATGACTGCACTACACAAAGTGAATGTACTAGCTACAAACATAAAATGTAGAATCCTGAGAATATACAGGGTAATTGAAAAGTAACTCCCTATTTTAAAATACTTACTTATTCAGATGTTGTAATAGTTTTCTCAATTTTTTTGTGTATGTTCCATGATTAAAGGAGCAAGTCTATTCTACCAAACCGACGTCTTTGGAAGGACTTGAAGGGCGAATACGAGAAGTTATGTCTTCCATCCCACAAGTGTTTCTCGTGAAATCAGTTAATGCGGTTCCCGGGTGGCTTGAGAAACTGGTGGCTAATGCTGGCACCCATATCGAATTTTAAATAAAACTCCATGCAATACACTTTCTTTTCATGTTCATTTATTGGAATCATTGCAGTTAAAAATAGGGAGTCACTTTTCAATCACCCGGTATACGAAGTTAAGATGCACATACTGTCCACTAATTATAATTACTGGAATTGCTGTTTGTTTTAACAACTGGTGGACCGCATCTATATTAGCCATCTTGGATCAGATTCTGGACGTGACACCACACAGTCTTTGTCAACACGTTTACAAGTAAGGCATAACAATGTACTCAGCGAAGACAGATCTCTGGAAATAAATGAAGATCCTTCCTTAATTTCCCTCACAGGATTGATTAAGTATATCAACATATACCTATCTAAACAACTCGTTTACATTTTTACCTTCCACAAAAAAACAGTTTTTTCCTTCATCAGACTGTACAAAAAAAGCCTGGAATCAGCAGATAGTAAGACAACTGTTTGGGGCATGAATGAAAAATATATTGCAGATAGAAAGGTCCGCATCATTGAAAGACATTTCCTAGTTGTACATCCATTTCGGGACATATAATTTCAAAGAAACTCCGGAGGGGAAAAAAAATGTTTTTTCTATAAAATGCCAAAATACGTGCACCAAAGCCTAGTCATGTGTTTAATCATTTGCTGCTCATCAGAATTTGGCAAGCAGTGCACAATAAAGCCAGCCTATAATTGCATGAGTGTCCTTTTGAGCTTGCCGGAATTCCAAACAAGCCGCTGCATGATCACTATACATCTAAAATAAAATTGAAAACAATAATTTTTCAAACATTCTTGAAATAAAAACATCTTGATGCTCCGGAGTCTTCTTTTGGAACGTATTAGTTGTTCTCCTTTGACACGGCGGTCTGCTACAATACAAAGCGAGAAACCACAGTTAGGCTCACTACTTCTTCACTAGAAATTACATTTAAAAATATTTTCTTTCTATAATATTGAATAACAATTCTTTACTCCTGTATTTTTCTCTCACATTTGTATAATTTATATTAAGAGTAATATTTTTGAGCATGAGGGATGTGGCCTTGTTTATTGTGTAGTAACTCACTTCTACTGCCGCTATCTTATCTTAGTGTCGCAAACTAAAGCACTAAAACACAACAGTGTTGTGGTCAAGGTTTACTTTAAACAGCTTGTGGATTTAAGAATGTTTGCATACGCCTCACATGTGGTGATGCCCTTGTTTTTTTTAATCTAAATCACACTTGACAAAGTTGTTTTTTTCTAAGCACATAATTACAGTGTTTTCCCCTACTTAATCACCAGTAACTATTCTTGTCTGTTTAAAAAGCTAAATGTCTGTTCTTTAAGCAGCATTTCTGTGGGAAGGGCATAAAAACGGGTAGCATTGCAGCGTTAATTGCTTTTAACCAGCATTGAAATAAAAACGACCCTGTAAAAATGGCCAATTTCCTGTGCCTGTGGAAATTTGGTTAAGGGACTGGGTGTTGGTACTCTGTGTTCAACTTGCTGTGTAGGCATCTCAGATATGGTAAAAATTAAAATAGCACTACAGTGTTCTCATGAGTAGGGACTGATGCCTGCTGTGAAAAGTAAAAATCAGCTAGTAACCCCCCCGCAACTCACTCCCACGTAGTTCCTCGCGACCAAGATGCCACAATATGGTGTTGGTCATGATGTGAATTTTCAAATGGCGAACCTTGAATAAGCAGGGTTTCACTGTATCATTTATTATCATTATTCATATTTGCTAGGAGAGATTATGTGGTTCTACTGAGTTGTAGTGAGACATGCAGGGTCCATTTGGGCCTTTTTAAATATAAGCTTTAAATGTTTTCATTTTGATATGATATTTTAATTTAAAGGTATACTATGTTAACTGTTTGATCATTATTTTCCTTCGCTAATAGGTTGGGAGAAATCTGTTACTGTTCTTATGTGAGAAATACGGGGTCCATTTACTGCTGCTATTTTTAAACTATCAGTGGATTCACATTTGTGCACAATGAACCAAGGTTCCTTACAGCTGGAGTCCTCTCTCCGTATTTGCTCCAGAAGGTCATCTGGGCGGTGTTCTTGTGGCTGGTGCGCTGGTCAAAGACGTTGCACGTCTGGAAGGGTGGGCTGTACAGGTGCAAACTGACTGAACCCTCGGTGTGGCTGACATTTTCTACACGGTGCAGGCCGATGGAGTCTGGAAAACATGCACACACAAACACAGGGCAAATGTCAGTGAAGGCCACTGGAATGTTGTGAAATGTGTTTCATGGCAGACAAGTGTTGGAACCATTGAGTAGATCGGGTGACAAACCTTTTCCTAACAGAACAGTTTATATAAAGACCTCTGGGCCATGGGCCATACCAAATGTAGGAGAAAAATAATATTCAGCGACCACTGTTTATTATATTATATATATACTATGGTTATCCATCTCGCCATTTTGTGAAGGGCCTGTGCATCATTATGGTCCCGGGTGAGCTGGAGTGTATCCCAGCAAGAGTTGAGGTGCCCCCTGCACTGGTCGCCTGCCAATCGTACGGCGCATATAATTAAATGAAAATTACATTATGGTAATATTAAACTTTTTTTTTAAAAAAGTTACTAAAGCAAGTGAGCCAATAGAATCTGTGTTGTCAACAGATAAAAAAAAAATGTCTCCAGGGTGGATCTTTGTTGAACACCACACACACCTTTGACTAGTCGCCAGACACTCACGGAGAACATATAGACGAACAACAACTTACACATGCATTGACACCTATGGACAATTTATAGTTTTTGGAACGTTGCACAGTATCTGGAGAAAACCCACGGAAGCACAGGGAAAATGGAAATTTGAACCCTGAACCTTATAACGCTGAGGCAGAGATGCTAACCACTACCCCAGAGTCCTACTGTAACATGAGCATTTGTAGGTCAAATGTTTTTGGGCTATATATACTATTTTCCCCTGCAGTTAAATGTGCTTTCTTTTAAGAAGAACATGGCATTCACCAATGTACTCTGTTTTCTTAAGAACACGCCACAGAATTTTTATACACATTTAAGTGTTTCACCATTGGGCAAATCAGATCATAGGAATTAAAATAGCAGTATATCTCATTATAATAACTTGGTTTTTTTAAATGTCAATTTTACTCTAAACCAAACTCAAACGGTCTATATGAGATAGAAATGACGTTTGCTACGAGTCATGTGGGCACATTTTGAGCGGGAAATCACATAACTGCAGGTCAGACAGAGATTATCTCGGGAGCAGAGCATGCAAAAGATGTTTGTTTTGTCACATGCGACACGATAACGCCCCAGGAAGAATGCAGACACCTTCCAAAAAAAAACTGGTTTTCTTCTTACCATTTATGTAGGCCACCGAGTTGTTCTCCAGGATCCTGTGTGATCTCTCAGTCATCTCACCGTCTTCGCCCTTAGGCCAGTCGAAGAGCGTCTCCTTGAGCTCGCCCTGCAGCATCTTCATGAAGCAGTGGGAGTCTGAGTGGTCGTGGATGCTACTGCAAGGTGGTCACAGCACACATACGTGCACAGCAGTGTTGGTAGGCGCAGTACATTCCACATTGTCACATATTACAAAACTATAAATGTAACATTTTGCGTGCCGCCATGTGTGGACCGACAGAAGTAGCAAATATTTACACAAGTGCTATGTCCACAATGTCTAATAATTACCCCAGTCAAGGAGTCTATTTGTTCAACATTATTCGCACGTTATTCAATGTTCATGTATCCGGAGGCATAATTTTTTCCACAAGTCTTCTATTTTCCAGGGATTACTGAAGTGGCTGTCTATGAAAGTGGTTTGGTCTGTACCTTCGACTGAGCACCTTTCTAGGTTTAATATCATCTAATATTGTATGTAATGACCATCTTAGGTTTACTGCAACATTTTCAATATTTGTGTTTACTTTATAGTGCAGAAAATACTATTTCACATACCGTAGATGTCCTGTATTTATTTCAAAATATATAGATAATTTTTTTAAATACAATTGTTTCAATTTTTTTTTATTCTACATAGCCACACCCATAGCCAATAGCATGTTATTCTTCAGGCTATAAACTAGATGTGACTGCTCACAGTCAGATACCGCACTCTATTAATCCTCCATTGCTTTAAGACACGATTAATCCTCAGAATTGTTATGTCTATTTAGCGATTTATCGATTATTATACCATCCCTAGTAGTAGTAATAATAATACATTTTTTTTTTTTTTTTTTTTTGCTACAATCAAATGGTTGTAATGAAAACATTTCCGACTCGACACTAAAGCAAGGATGGGGAACCTAAGGCCTGTGGGTCATTTGTGATGAGCCTAATAGCACAATTGCCCAAGTCATTTTGATCTTGTTGTTACAATAGCAATGAAAATGTAAATGTGCAGCTAAAAAAAATCCGTTTTTTCTTTGTCTGTGCAGATTCTCAGGCATCCAGGTCATGGAAATCTGCAAAAGATGAATCAAGGCGTTCCGGACTCTTGTTTCATGAATTTGTATTTTCTTGTTTTCCAAAAAGATTTAAAAATTAAGCAATTTTGCTATTAGGCTAACGACAGCTGTTTATCTGGTCATAGGATTCTAAAAACAAATAAAAACCCTAAACAACACAAATGCTCAAAATCTGATCGATGATTACAGCATATTTTTTCATGAATTAATATGGCCCCCTCCCCGGTTAGAAAAAGTCCCCCACTCCCTACAATAAAACATCAACAGTAGTGTAGCAGCAAAATAGATTTAAGCCAAATAATGATACACCGGTAGAAAACAATTTTCTTTAACTACATTGTTTTTATGCGTGTGGTAGCCATTTTGACTTGCCTTTAAGTAACCACATATTGTGACGCGTCTTTATTAAGCCAAAGCACATATTTTACATAAGAAAAATCTCACGGCACACCACCAAACAAAACTGTCACAAAAATTGGATATGCATGTTAGTTATGTACCTTTTGTGATGAGGTCGAAGAGCATTTAGTTCTGCCTGTCACTACACATTGCTCGCATAGGTAGATGAATAAAGATATGTTATTTGTAGCAAATTAATCCTAATTTTCAGACCAATAAAGTGAAATTGGATAATTTCCCATGGCAAACCTGATGCTCTGTCACAGCACAGTGGTCGAATTTCACTAAAGGGCTACTAAAGGTTTATAAAATGTATTACACTGCGTGAATATTGGCATTCTCCCACCTTCCATGGCCTTCTCCCCAACACAAGATGATCAGGTTAAACTTCCCGTTGCCTTCATCCACCAAGTTCCTTGTGTATCTGCAAACAAAAAGGCAATCACTTATGTGTGAGCTCGAAATTCCAATCCTGAAATGGTGACGTTCCAATATTCAGCTCTAAAGTCATTGGAAGTGATGTAAATGCATATAAAACGTCTACACGCCCCTGTTAAAATGAAAGGTTTTTAATGCTATAAAAAAATTAAAAAAATGAAACCAATATAAATCATTTCAAAACCTTTTCCACCATTGTGACCTACAACCTGTACAAAGCAATTGAAAAAAAAAAATAATAATGTGGTTGCACAAGTGTGCAGACCCTTTTATAAATGGGGATGTAGTAATGTTCAGAATAAACCATCACATTCAAACTCATGTTAAATGAGAGTCAACAAACACATGCCACAATTTAAAAAGCCATCGATCGATTAACCCCAAATAATCTTTGGATGTTCTTGCTTTTGTTTTTTGGGGGGGGCTTTCTAGCAGAAGCCTGAAGCTTTCGCACTAACACTGACTGCTATTTGGAACTTCCTTCCACACTGAAAAAAGTATAACAAAGCTGTCATTCATTTATTTTTTGAAATTGTTGAAAAATATTAGTTTGCTTGTTTCAGGTGAGGTAAATGTATTTCTTTAACGGTCGATGTTTTTGTTTCAATTGAGTTGTGCATGTTATGTAGATTACATTAATGATGGAAAACGTTTTCGAAATGATTTATCTTTAAATCACCCCCCCCCCCCCCCCCAAAAAAAAAAAGGTATTTGAACAGTGTTGTACTCTACATAGAGAAAAGATGTAGTGATGCCATCCCCTCAGGTATATAATGAAGGAGAGAGGCTAAGCAAATACTGTACAGTTGATCCACGTTTGCACTTCCCTTCCCCTCGCATTCCGTCAGACGGCAAATATTTTGGAGGCAGCTGCGGCGGCTCCCTGGTGATCTCCACGCTACCAGAGCTCAAATCTCTGCACACACACGGGCGGGTGTGTCCTTTGCTGGATGTTTATTGGTTAACCGTACAAACCTCACTACCTCCTCCCCCCCTTCCATTGGAACATCAAAACACTGGCAATGGAACACTAGCGCAATATATAGTAGGTCAGCGTGGTCCATATAGGACAGATAAACATGACTATGACGTCACTATCTTATAAGAGGAGTCATTTTAAACATATTCAAATGAGGTATGACGAAAGCTAATGGTTGTCATGGGGAGAACTAATTTGAAAATTCACATTTGAATACGCTAAAAAAAACGATTTAATCCCTTATGTCAGCCTGTCCCACGCAATAGTTTTTTTCTTGATGGGGGGGGGGGGGGGTAGTTAATCCAATCATTATTTTTGTATTTAAGAAAAGAAAAAAAAAAAGTGCAATTGTGGTGACAGGTTAACATGAGGAAATTGTTGATTTGGACTTAAATGCATTCCAAACTTTTAATAACTTTTTTTAAATACTAAAACCTTATCTCAACTCATTGTATACCTCTTAAAACTAGCAACAACAACTAAATGCTGGGAGAAAAATATATATATATATATAAAGAGTAATTTCAACAAAATCTGTATGAATCAAAACAGACGCACGGACACGTCTTTGGAGGCGTGCAAAGTGCAACACTGCTCTAGAAACGAGTAATAATTCATCATAGACTATTCCTAGTAGTACATAATACGAAGAGTTTTACTTGTGTTGATCAAATATGGCATATTTCTTCCAGTCCTGGATGTTGCTCTTATATGACTCCATGAGTTCCTGCACCTCCTCCACATTGATCATGTCCCCCCTGAAGATTCTACGCAGCATTTGGATCAGCTCCTGCAGACTTTTTGGCTTTTGCGCGTCCATTGTTTTCTTTGCGGGTCTGTGTAGCAGCAGCACGGTTTTGTTCACCCGTCAGTAATCTTTGTCGTCAAGAAGATGCGTACTGACTTCGTCGCAGGCTTCATTTTTATACGGACCTAGACCGTACCACCGCGTAGGGGGGGGGAGGGGCGTATGACTGAGTCGGACGGGGGTACGAGGTGACTAAAAACGATACTGGATGTTTTCACTTTCGAAGTGACTACCCCGCTTGTCATGCTGACATGAATTATTTGAAATTCATCACGTTTCAACGAAACACCAACTCCACCTCACGCTTTAAAAAACAAAAATTGGACCGGTCCTTTTTGAGTGCTTTTCTACCACGTTGTCACAAATGCAACCTTTCTCCCTGGTCTCGCTCATTGAACTATTCTTTGGACAAAAGCCGTGCAGCCTGTTGCTGGCCCCCACCCTGCAGCCACAACACCCCCGTTCAGTGCACGGTCCAAAAGCAAAATCAAAACAAGCGCATTTTGCTAATAATAATCAAGATAAAACACCAATTAGTGTATAATTAGCAAATAAAACCATGCATTTAGTAGCTCATCTTCTGCGGAATGGCACTAATTTGGCTGTAAAACTGGTGCTGAAACTAAGAGTGCTAAGTACCCAGATAATGCTCATTTATTTTCCCGTCATGCATCTCTGGACATTTTTAATATTTAAAATGTTATTATACGAATCACAATTATTGTATTGTTAGTAAAGTATGACTTACCATTATTTATTCTATTCATATATTTTTTTTCAGTTCAATATTTTTGGTTTAATACGTTATCATTATACAGTGGTGCGTTGAGATACGAGTGCCTCGACTGAATTTTTTTTAGATGCGAGCCGCCGCTTGGCCTTTGTTGTCTTGAGTTAAGAGCAAAATTTTGAGATAGGAGTGCACTTCACAACATGCAGCCACCATCAATTCACGTTGGTTTCCCTGCAGTGGAAGTATAATATCAGTTGGTGGCGGTCATGTGCCATTAAGCAGGTTTGCCAACTGCCAGTAAGCCCCACAAAAAGAAGAAAAACTAGGAAAAACAAGTACAGCCATGTTTTGTACTCACATTTTCTGTGTCTGCAGGTTATCTGTTGAGCAAATGTTTTTACTGTGTGTTTTTATACAAGACTGCTGAGTCCAATTTTCTTATTAAAAAAAAAAAAAAAAGTAAAAGTAACGAATGTTTGTGTTTGGGGAAGCTGGAACATATTAATTGTATTTCCATTCATTTCAATGGGGAAAGGTGATTTGAGAGATGGTGTTTTGAGATACAAGCATGGTCACGTAAAAAATTAGTTGTATCTAAAGGCACTGCTGCACAGTACAGTATATACAGATACTGATGTAAACATTTAAGTAAAAATTAAGTATGACAATATTTATTTATACAGTGCCATGAAAAAGTATTTGCCCCCTTCTCAAATTCCTGGTTTTTTTTCTATAGTTTCCGCACTTTAAGATCATCAAACCAAACGTAAGTATCAGACATAGATAACGCAAGTAAACATAAAATGCAATTATAAAATGGTGATTTTCTTTATTAAGGGAAAAAAACGATTGAAAGCTACCTGGTCTTTTGTGAAAAAGTAATGGTCCCCAAACCTAATAACTGTTTGGGCCACCCTCAGCAGCAACAACTGAAATCAAGCATTTTCTACAACTGGATCTCTGTGGAGATACTCTGGCCCACTCTTCCTTGCAGAATTGTTTTAATTCAGCAACAATGGAGGGTTTTTGAGCATGAATGGCCTTTTCAAGGTCATGCTACATTTCAAATGGATTCAAGTCTGGACTTTTGACCAGGCCAGTCCAAAAACTTCATTATTATTATTTTTTTTAAGCCCTTCAGAAGTTGACTTGCTGGTGTGTTTTCAATCATTGCCCTCCTGCAGAACCCAAGTGGGGTTCAAACTGAGGCCACAAACTGATGGCCAAACATTCTCCTTCAGGATTTTATGTTAAAGAGCAGAGTTCATGGTTCCGTTAATCATAGGAAGTTGTCCATTTCCTGAAGGAAAGCACCCCCAGGCACTCACACTACCACGCCCGTATTTGACAGTTCGTATGTTTTTATTGTTTCTATAAGTTTGTGTTAAATTTACACCAGACGTAACAAGAAACACCTTCCAAAAAGTTCAACTTTCGTCTAGTTAGTCCACAGAATATAAAACTCTTGGGAAACATTCAGATGTTGTTTTTTTTTTAATTTATTTATTTTACAAACAAAAGTAAAACGAGCCTTTATGTTCTTTTTGGTCAGTAGTTGTTTTCGCCTTGCAACTCTGCCATGGATGCAATTTTTGCCCAGTCTCTACCTTATTGTCGAGTCATGAACACCAACCTTATCTGAGGCAAGGAAGGCCTGCAGTTCTTTAAAAGTTGTCCGGAGTTCCTTTGTGGCCTCCTGGATGAGTCATTGCTGTTCCGTTGGGGTCAGTTTTGTAGCCCAGCCACTCCTGGGGAGGTTCATGACTGTTCCATGTTTTCTCCATTTGAGGATAATGGCAGCATCATGTTACAGGGATGTTATGGTGGCAGCATCGTGTTGTGGGGTGAGAGTGAGAAATTGCAAAGACCTGATCTCAATCCTATGGAAAATCTATGGGCAGACCTGAAAAGGCATGTGCAAGGCGGCCTATAAGCTTGGCTCAGTTAGTTCTGTCAGGAGGAATCGACCAAAATTCTTGCCAAAAAGCTTGCGGAATGATATCCAAAACTTTTGACCCAAGTCATAAAGTTTGAAGGCAATGGGACCAAATACAAATGAAATGTATGTAACTTCTGACGCTGAAGAAGTAATGAAAAATTGTCTAAACAATCCTTCTCTCATCATTCTGCCATTTGGCAAATAGAAATAATTTTGGTAATCCTAATTGACCTAAAATAGGAAAAGTTTAGTCTGATTTCATGTCAAATAGTGAGGGGAAGAAAAGGTGTATATGTTTTTATATTGTGTATGTAAACTTCTGGTTTCAACTGTACATAATATATATATTTTAGTATATTTTGCATCCCTTCCAGTTTATCATCCCTGTCCAATAAAATTCACAAAACTCAAAATTTTGTGATTTAAAAAAAAGTACATACACAGTGTTATAAAATATAATAAAACTTTCAGATTAAAAAGAACACAAAATGTGGAGATCTATTTTTTTATTGAAAAGTGCGTGCATGTTTTTATTGAACATTATATTTCACACTTAAGTTTTGGCTTTCATGAATTCATATTGCCATTTCAATTCTTTTAGTTTTACCTTTTTGTTTGTATATAGTACATCTTTTGTGGAGGAAATTGAGCAAACCTTTCTGTAGCGCATCCTCCAAAAGTGAAAGCAAAGCAATGTTTAGTTTCATTCTGACAAACCCATATACATACAGTACTCTGAATTGTGTTGTTTGTGTGTCAAGTGGTGCAGTATTGAACATAACTCAACCAATCAGTGCAATATTGTCCAGTTGTAGCTTTGAGTCAACTGTTGTCAAAGTGACACCACATGAGAGGAGAAACAAGTGTTTGGGGGAAAGAAAATGTTGTATTAATTATTGTATTAGGCTATCCATCCATCCATTTTCTACCGCTTATCCGGGTCGGGTCGCGGGGGCAGTAGCTTTAGCAGGGACGCCCAGCCTTCCCTCTCCCCAGCCACTTCATCCAGCTCCTCCGGGGGGATCCCGAGGCGTTCCCAGGCCAGCCGAAGGACGTAGTCTCTCCAGCGTGTCCTGGGTCGTCCCCGGGGTCTCCTCCCGGTGGGACGTGCCCAGAAGGCGTCCGGGAGGCATCTGTACCCCATACTCCCGAAGCACCCTCCACAGGACTCCCCGAGGGACATGATCGAACGCCTTCTCCAAGTCCACAAAACACATGTAGACTGGTTGGGCGAACTCCCATGCACCCTCGAGAACCCTGCCAAGGGTGTAAAACTGGTCCACTGTTCCACGGCCAGGACGAAAACCACACTGCTCCTCCTGAATCTGAGATTCGACTTCCCGACGGACCCTCCTCTCCAGCATCCCTGAATAGACCTTACCAGGGAGGCTGAGCAGTGTGATCCCCCTGTAGTTGGAACACACCCTCCGGTCCCCCTTCTTAAAAAGGGGGATGACCACCCCAGTCTGCCAATCCAGAGGCACTGTCCCCGATGTCCACTCGATGTTGCAGAGGCGTGTCAACCAGGACAGCCCCACAACATCCGGAGCCTTTAGGAACTCCGGGCGAATCTCATCCACCCCCGGGGCCCTGCCACCGAGGAGCTTTTTAACTACCTCGGTGACCTCAAACCCAGAGATAGGAGAGCCCGCCTCAGAGAACCCACACTCTGCTTCCTCATGGGAAGGCGTGTCGGTGGAATTGAGGAGGTCTTCGAAGTATTCTCCCCACCGACTCACAACGTCCCGAGTCGAGGTCAGCAGCGCCCCATCCCCACTATACACAGTGTTGGTGGTGCACTGCTTTCCTCTCCTGAGACGTCGGATGGTGGACCAGAATTTCCTCGAAGCCGTCCGGAAGTCTTTCTCCATGGCCTCACCGAACTCCTCCCATGCCCGGGTTTTTGCTTCAGCGACCACCAGAGCTGCATTCCGCTTGGCCGAGCCGGTACCCATCAGCTGCCTCAGGAGTCCCACAGGCCAAAAAGGCCCGATAGGACTCCTTCTTCAGCTTGACGGCATCCCTCACCGTTGGTGTCCACCAACGGGTTCGGGGATTGCCGCCACGACAGGCACCGACCACCTTACGGCCACAGCTCCGGTCGGCCGCCACAGCAATGGAGGCGCGGAACATGGTCCACTCGGACTCGATGTCCCCCGCCTCCCCCGGAACATGAGCAAAGTTCTGTCGGAGGTGGGAGTTGAAACTCCTTCTGACAGGGGATTCTGCCAGACGTTCCAAGCAGACCCTCACAATACGTTTGGGCCTGCCACGTCGGACCGATGACATGTCCACAAAGTCGATCATCGAACTGCGACCTAGGGTGTCCTGGTGCCAAGTGCACGTGTGGACACCCTTATGCTTGAAAATGGTGTTCGTTATGGACAATCCGTGACGAGCACAGAAGTCCAATAACAGAACACCGCTTGGTTCTGATCGGGGGGGCCCTCCCAATCACGCCCTTCCAGGTCTCACTGTCATTGCCCTCGTGAGCATTGAAGTCCCCCAACAGAACAATGGAGTCCCCAGTGGGAGCGCTCTCCAGCACCCCCTCCAAGGACTCCAAAAAGGGTGGGTACTCTGAACTGGTGTTTGGTGCATAGCCACAAACAACAGTCAGGACCCGTCCCCTCATCCGAAGGCGGAGGGAGGCTCCCCTCTCGTCTACCGGGGTGAACCCCAATGTACAGGCGCCGAGCCGGGGGGCAATAAGTATACCCACACCTGCTCGGCGCCTCTCACAGTGGGCAACTCCAGAGTGGAAGAGAGTCCAACCCCTCTCGAGAGGACTGGTACCAGAGCCCAAGCTGTGTGTGGAGGCGAGTCCGACTATATCTAGTTGGAACTTCTCGACCTCACACACCAGCTCGGGCTCCTTCCCTGCCAGAGAGGTGACATTCCGCGTCCCTAAGCCAGCTTCTGTAGCCGGGGATCGGATCGCCAAGGTCCCCGCCTTCGGCCACCGCCCAGCTCACACTGCACCCGACCCATATGGCCCCTCCCACAGGTGGTGAGCCCATGGGAAGGGGGACCCACGTTACCGTTTCGGGCTGTGCCCGGCCGGGCCCCATGGGTGCAGGCCCGGCCACCAGGCGCTCGCCTTCGAGCCCCACCACCAGGCCTGGCTCCAGTGGTGGGCCCCGGTGACCCGCGTCCGGGCAAGGGAAAACGAAGTCCATTGTTTGTCGTCATCATTAGGGTCTTTGAGCCGTGCTTTGTCTGGTCCCTCACCTAGGACCTGTTTGTCATGGGTGACCCTGCCAGGGGCATAAAGCCCCAGACAACTTAGCTCCTAGGATCACTGGGACACACAAACCCCTCCACCACGACAAGGTGACGGCTCAAGGAGGGGTGTATTAGGCTACTTGTTTTATTATTTATTTTGTTTACTTGTTTAAAATATGTTGCTTCTAACGTCTATAACACTTACATACAGCTGTTACGAGGTACAAATGTCTTTATTTGTTAAAAAAACAACATTATAGCTTACTGCATTTGCTACTGTTGTATTTGTTTTTATTGGTTTGGTATACATCTTAGATGGGGAGGCCACTGAGTCCACCTTTCCCCAGTGCATCCTGCGAAAGTAAAAGCAAAACACTTTTAAGTTTCCTTATGACGGACCTCAGAAAATAAGTAGCCGCCCTTACGGAAAATAACCTACGCTCCCCTCCAAAGGTATTGGTACAGTGAGGCCTATTCCTTTATTTGTGCTGTAGAATGAAAACATTTAGGTTAAATACAAGACAAGAAATTGAAATTTCTGATTTTTCCCCCCCCCCTGGGTATTTACATCTGGATCGGATGCACGACTTACAATATAGCATTATTTTTTAATGAAACACCGCATGTGAGAAAAAGTATTGGAACAGCTATACTTCAAATAGATTGAAGTGCTAAGATTTAGTTGAAAATCCTTTTCTTACAATAATTGCATCAAACCTGTGACCCTTTGGCATCAGCAAACATTTACATACTTCTTTTGTGATGCTTTTCCAGGTTTAGTGTCCTCTTTAAGGGGTAAAATGCCAGCTCCAAATGGTTTAAGTCTGGAGATTAACTTGGCCAGTCTCAAACCTTCCACTTTTTTCCCCTAATGAGTTCCTCTGTTGCTTTGGGAGTGTATTTTGGGTCATTGTCCTGCTGCATGATGAACAATCTTCCAATCAGTTTGCTTGCGCCTTTTTTAAAATTAGTCGACAAAATGTTTTGTAGACTTCTGAGTTCATTTTGCTGCTGTAATGGGTTACATTATTAGTGATATTTAGTAAGCCCAGCCCAGAAGAAGTCAACACCAAGCCATGACATTACCTCCACTGAGTTTCACAGATGACCTTGAATGGTTGGGTGGATGCTGATGTCACTAAAAGTGGTGACAAGGTCTTTTGTTCCCCAGCTCTCAAAATGTTTCTGTCTTCAATTGCTGTTGCTTTCCTTGGTCGACCTGTTCATGATTACTTTGTACACCACTGGTTTGTTTTTTCTTATGGGCATTCAAAGTAGTTGTACGAGCTAGGGCCACTCTTTGTGCAATGGCTCAGATTCACAATTGCATGTTTTTCCACACATAGTCAGCTCTCTGGTTTTCATATTGGTTACACTTGTAACCCATTGTCTTCACAGGCAAACCCCAAATCTGAAACTATTTATTGTTTGAAATATCAATGTCATAGGACACAGTTACATGCGCCAATACTTTTGCTCACACAAAAGGCGTCTTAAAAGTCAGTGATTCCCCACCAGGGTGCCATGGCACACTAGAGGACATCACGTGGGAAATTGTCCAATTACACTTAATTTGTCCACAAATGAATATTTATTAATTATAAATACACGTGGTCAGCAATCTATGCTAGTGACATATAGTGACAGGTGGAATAATAAACGCTCTTCCACCTATTCCCATTCATACAACAGAATAAGTCATGAAAATGCACTTGTGCTTGGCTCAATAAGCGTTGGGAAATGTTGGTCTAAGTTGTGAACCCTGTCCAGATGAAAAGCTAGTAGTTTTTCCCACTTTCCCTTCTTAGGTGCCATGTCATCAAACATCAGCTGTACTTGTTCTCCACCTTGTGGCTGCATCATTCAGTTTTAAAATAGGGGCCTTAACGCTTTCCAAAGGAATTTTAGTATACTTTTATGGGCACACTGCTTCGGTGCTGTTATGTTAGTAAATATGAAAATATTTAAAGTTTTAAATAAAAAAAATTACAATATTTAAGTAAATATTTAAGAAATAGAAAAGCTGTACATTCAATACAAATCAATAAAAAGGATTTCATTGCCACTTTACATCACCATTCAACAGTACTTATTCACCTGCTTCCTCACGATTCTGTGATTGGCCAAATGTGTTGGAATAATTTGCCACGCTACTATGGTGAAGAGTTGGCACGCTTGAGTATGGTCAAAATGCTGGAAATGTTGAGGAAATTGTGACTGAAACACTAAATTATTGGGGGGGGGGGGGGGGGGCTTAAGAATATTTTAGGAGGGCTAATAGCCTCATTTGATGCCACAGGTGCTTACCTATTGTATACCCTAAACCAGTGATTCTAAAAGATTGGTGCTCGTACTAAGTGGTACGGAGGCTCTCTTTAGTGGTACACGGAAGAAATCACTGCCTAAGTACAGTTCAGTGTATTGAATTTAAAAGTTCAATACATTTCATCTTAAACAAGCGTTTGTTTTTAAACATTTATTTAGGTACCATATTTATGTACGTTTTATGTGCAATATATTTTAATTTAATTATTATTTAATTACAGTTTTAAATTTTCCCATAGTAAGCACAGTGTCAATGTTCCAACTGTGCATAAAGTTATTGTAGTTTACAAAAATATGAAATACTTAAAAGAAAAAAAATAAGAAGAAAACCATTCTTGTTTTTGATGTAGGCCTACTATCCCACGAACTGAATTTTAAGGTGGGTCATGGTTGTAGTACTTTTTTTTCAGGTGTTAATTGGCATAAAAAGTTTGAGAAAATCATAATCATGCATAAACATAATTATCCATCCATCCATCCGATTTAAAATGACACTGATTTTTGTGCCTATCTATTTCCCAACTATATCAACAGTATTGTTGTTATTATTATTATTTATTATTACTAAGCTTCAACGATCGCTCATGTTTTACACATCCAACATGGCGTCAACGTTGACGCGTGTTTCATAGGCCATGGTTGATATCTATTGACTCCACGTGTCAGCTGTGCACGCCCAGAATGAAGACCTAAAACGCATGCGCAAATCGTCCCCCTTATTTTTTTTTTTTAAATTCGGTAATGGTGTTCCTTTATATGACTTTATAGTATTGTAACCATGCTTCCAAAAGAATACACCGTTATTCAACTTTTTTTTCCACTTGACGGCTCAATATAAGAGTGGAAAAATGCGGGGTTTTTTTTTGTGCCGTTTTTACTTTTTGGCGGCTAGAATAAGTCTGACCCTTCTCAGCCGCTGTAGTGAGCAGGTAGGGGAGGGGCCGGGCAGGAGCGGTTTCCTTGACGTGGACGGTCATTTCCGTAAAGAGACGATGGAGCAATAGCGGCGTGTCGAGTCCAAGCGATCCCCGCATTAACCTTAAATCGAGACGGGGATTTGGCCGTCAATCCCATTTGGGTTCACACGGGAGTCACACACAGACTGATCTCTTTTTGCTCCCGCCCCGCCCCACCGCCTGCTCCTCCCCCCCCCCCCCCCCCACCCCCCCAGCTCAGCTACAATCATGATAAAAGCCATTTTAATATTCAACAACCACGGCAAGCCGAGGCTGTCCAAATTCTACGAGCATTACGTGAGTAAGCTTTTGCATTTTATTTTTCTTTTTTTTTGTAGAATGAATTTACATCTTTTAAAACAATACTGTACTTGTCGATGGGATGCCTGGCGATTTGTATTTCTCCTCTTGGAAGCCGAGCCAGGCAAAAATAAGAGAGAGTTTATTGTCAACACCATTTTCATTTGTAGCACAGTTCGAAACGTGAATTATTTTAACGTGTGAACCGAGGGATGTGTGGGTTTGACTGTTTGTGTCACATGACCTGAATGACGCCCTTGTGAGGGACTCGTGCCTTCAGCATGCATGCGAACTTTTGCCCCCTTTATTTATTTATTTGTCCACGTGACATTGACGAGGCAGGAAAAGGACAGAGAACCTTGTCAATAAATTAACAATAGATATTTATTTTACACTCGAGTAGCGAGTTTTTTTTTCTCTTTTTTTCAAATTTATTAGTTACCGTGTAGGTACAATGTTTTCTCTTGTGTATGAAGCAAACTGCTCTATCTATCTATCTATCTATCTATCTATCTATCTATCTATCTATCTATCTATCTATCTATCTATCTAATCCGTATAGAGTGTCTCTGTCTGCAGCACCTGAGTATTCACTACAATATATATATATATATATATATATATATTTGCAGGTATATGCAGTATACATAGGTTGTATTTAACAATAATAATAATACTTAACTTTAGTTCCAACTTCATATCTATCTGTGGTTGAAGACGCCAAGTGTGGAGAGTCTCCGTTGCCGAATTGCACCAGGACAGACAATGAATGGTGCCAAAAGCCTCAGTGGCTTTTGCATGTGCTCCCCGTGCTTGCGTGGATTTTCAATGGGTTCTCTGGCTTCCTCCTATGTTCTGAAAAATTGCATGTTGGTTCATGTCCATAAGTATGAATGTGAATGGTTGTTTGTCAATATTGCGATTGCCTGACGACCAGTCCAGAGTGTACTCTCCCATAGTCGGCTGGGGTCCGCTCCAGCTCATCCACGACCTTTATGAGGACAAGCACTATAGAACAGGACTTGTTGGATAAATTCGGTTACTCAACTGCAGAGAGCATTGGGCATTTATTTGTAGTAAGGTGTGTATTCTCGATGAGACCTTTTATTTAGAGTAGGTGTAATAGTTACTTCTGTGTTCAAGTAGGAATGGAAAAATGAGCTCTTATTGTGTGTTCTTTTAGCTTTAGTTTCTATTAATAATGCAGTGGAATTGGAGGCTGAGCGTTGCTTAGAAACATCAAATATCCCGAATATAGAGACAAGCGCAAGTGCTCTGGATAAGTTACGTCTATTGAAGTTTGCACTCTCTGCGAACGGCAGGAACAAGGGTAAAGATTGTTTCTGACACCGAGGGACGTGGCCGAATGTGATCGAACTGGACAATTGCAAAAAAAAAACAACCAAAAAAACAAATACAGTCGGGGACTCACACGCGCACACCAGACAATTGGCCCTTGGAAGTCTCCCAACTCGCCCAACAGAAAACCTGAGACCCCTGATGTTCTTATCGAGAAACCACGCTTTGAGGCGCTACTGTTTTATTTTGTATTGAACTACTAACAACATGGCGTTTGTCAAGGAAGAAACAGATTGGGCACTCCGCTGTAGCTATATTATTATAATACAAAAAAAAAAAAGGAAACAGGCGAGAAATAAAAGGAGTGGATATTTGAGAAACTGTTGGCTACATTCATTGACGGAAGTCGTGCAATTCCGTGAAAGAGGCTCTCCACGCGTCGGTTTTTCATCCACAGATACATACACAAAAAAACCCAACAAACAAGAACAGTCCAGTTGCCAGTTGCAGATTATCGTGACACAATTTTTAGCCAGCACATTGGTATTTTATATTGATATTGTGACAGTAAGTAAAATATGACTTAGGCGAGCGATTATGCTTTTTAGGCTCACAATATACTAAATGTACTGTATTGGTAAGATTATGCGCCAGCTGGCTGGATGTCGATTCATACCCAGAAACAGTCATTTTTTGTTGTGACAGCTCTCATGTTTTTCACCAACAGAGACTCCCCACACTTCACTTTTTAGTTACAGGTGCATAATATGAAATTCTAAATATAGTTAAGTATTATTGTAAAACACAATAGGTTATACTGTATTGGTATGGCTTGGTGGTGGCCGGCTGGATCTCGCTTCACACCTGGAAATGTTTATTGTGTTAGGTCATGATATTTTTGATTGGCCGACTTTACATCGGCGATATTGTGACGCCGTTCACCAGCGATTAGAATTTGGAATCGCAGCAAAACTATAAGTCAATTCATGAAAACTAGTTGGCGAACCCTGCTCGACATTTCACTCAAGTTCAGTCGCTTCGCTCGGCATGCCTTCAAGTTTTATGATCCATTGGATGCCCTCTCATATTTAGACCTTTAGATTACTGTGAGCATGGCCTGAAACTCTCACTTCTATTCAGGATCCTCAAGTGACGATAACAGAGCTTTTATGTGTGGCGCAGCTCCAACAGCGAGCTGAAATCCTGGCCTGTGTAGCCCCGGGGGGGGGGGGGGGGGTGGTGGTGGTTGATTTAATATCAAAAGCAAACAGCGACGCCTTTGCCGCTCGGTTTGTTTTAAATGACATGACGAGGACAAATGAAATAATGGACTGGTAGTAATGACAAAGCACCTCCATGTGAGCAGACATGTAATGTGATATTCCGCTTTTCGTTTCCCCTTCGCTCATGCAGAGTGAAGACACGGAGCAGCAGATCATCAGGGAAACTTTCCATTTGGTGTCCAAAAGAGATGAGAATGTCTGCAATTTTCTAGAAGGAGGAATGTAAGTGCCATGCAGATCCCACAATGTTAATGATCTCAAAATTTGTTTTGTGTTAAATGATTGTCTCTCGCGCGTACCATGTGTCAGGTTGATCGGGGGATCCGACTACAAGTTGATCTACAGGCACTACGCCACGTTGTACTTTGTGTTCTGCGTGGATTCCTCAGAGAGTGAACTAGGAATTTTAGACTTAATACAGGTGAAAAAAAACAAACAGACTTGTTATCTTTGGTTCAGTTTCACTGTTTTTCTTGTCGCTATCAGTTTCATTTAATTTTCCCTTTTAGGTATTTGTGGAAACACTGGACAAATGCTTTGAGAATGTCTGCGAACTTGACCTCATTTTCCATGTAGACAAGGTAGGAAATGCCACATATTTGTTATGCAACACATCTTTTACACTTATTTACGACATGTAGGACCTGTCATGTTACTTCTGCTAGGCGTGGACATAATAATACAGTTCTTGATCTGAATTTGGAAGTGATGGATGAAAAGAATTATTAATACGTGATTGCAACCAGCAGAGGTGCTGCTGATTAAGTCTTCCGCAGCGCTGGCTATTGACTGAAGAAATACGGGAGTTTTCTTTTGTTTGAAAATGACTCATTTAGAAAATGCAGTAATTTCCAATTCCATTTGTGGGTGTTAACAGTACGGAAGGCATCTATTAGAGCTTAGCCCCCTATATGAGGAAACGCCTTAATCGACTGTTGCCCATTCAGGTTCACAACATTCTGGCGGAGATGGTGATGGGGGGGATGGTACTGGAGACCAACATGAATGAGATCATCACCCAGGTGGACGCCCAGAACAAGATGGAGAAGTCAGAGGTAAGTTGGCGCCCTCCCTCCCTCCCTCCCTCCCGTCCGTTCGTCTCACTCTTCGACAAGGGACGGACGGTACAGAGTATGCAGGCATGCGTGTATGCTGCACCCTGCATGCGACTCTCCAGTGACCTTGTGATGCTCCCGACACGATCCTGGGTGTTTGCGCTCATCTCGCTTACTTTTTTCTCGCTGCCACACAGCTTTGCACACAGATCAACACTTTGCCATTCATACGGACTTAAGTGTTCCATCTCTCCAGATGATCGTCCTTTTTAAAAAAAAAAAATACATTATTTTTTTTTTTTGAGGAGCACACAAATGAAATAGGGCGCTGAGGAAGAAGGTGTGTGGGATCTGTACCACACGAGCCCAGCTTCTTGCCAAATATCATCCCTGCGCAGGTGATATAGCAGAGGGATGAGTGCACATTGCAACGTGGCGTCCATGTTGCAGTTAATGCTTTAAAAAAAAAAAAAGGGTTTTGTAATAACTGTGAAAGGAAATAACTGCTGCTTCACTTTTCATGCATCTTCTACAAACGTCTACGAAGGAGTAATAGGGCCACGCTGAAAAAAAGTAGTACACAAAGAGCCATAATCAAGCAAGTTGTAATCTAACGAGAGTTTCATATTTTGGAGATTTTAGTCATACATATTCCATGTTTTATTTTCACTATTTTGAAAAATAAAGTTGTATAATTTCAAATAAAGGTTGTATTTTTTGTAGCTAAAAATGAATGTGTTCAACATTTTAGTGGTGATATGAGAATAAAGTTGTATATTTTCTTGAAGAAGAGTTTCTTTTTTAAGTTAAAATGTGTATTTGTTTTAGATTCAAGTTGTATATTTTGATTTTAAGTCGTAATAATAATACGAGAGTAAAGTTGTATAGTTTTGAGGGTAAAAAGATTTACGAGATAAGTCAGATATTATCAAAATTGAAGCTATATTTTCCAGATTTTAGTTGTGTATTTTAGAAATTTTCGTCGTAGTAGTATGAGAATAAAGTTGTAAATTTCCAAAACGTTTTTTTATTCTGAGGATAAAAAGTTGTATAATGTTTAGATTTTAGTTGAAATATTGCGAGAATAAAGTTTTCTTTGTGAAAAAGTATTTTTTTAGATAGATTTTTGTATATTTTTTTTGATTAAAGTCACCACAGTTTTGGGAAAACCCTGCTTAATGGCAAAAAAAAGAAAAGAAAAAGAAATTACATGGCAATTATAAGTGAGCGTCAATTATTCACAGATTTTCACTTTTTGGGGTCGGTCCACTGAAATACGAGAAATAAAATTTTCAAGCTAAAATTTCAGTTATTGTCAAGATTTGAGTCATCATAATATGCAAAAAAGTTGTATATTTGGAAGAATAAAGTGAGATATTTTTCAAAAACGTGTTTTCAAGGTTTAATTTGTAAAATTACATGAATAAAGTTGTATCTTGTCGAGAAACAAATCTTACATTTTTGAGGGGAAAAAAAACGTTTTGAGTTCATAAGTTTTACATTGTCGCAATTAATAATATAAGAGAATGAAGCGCTGTATTTTAAACAGTCAGATAACTATGAATGTTTTTTTTTTGAGCGAAAAAGTAAAGTTAAAGGTTTTTCCGAAAAACAGTCAAGAGAACGCAAGACTGTGTACATTAACTGTATCTTCGTAAGATTACGATTTTAATCTCATACTGTCATTTTTTTTTTTCTTTTCCATGTGACCCTAATACTCCTTTGTAAACATGAATTGAGAAGAAACATTACGGTCAGACTAACAGCCAGAGACAATTTCATGAACTCGTTTCCATTTTTCCTCTTGCTGCTGACGGCACATAATAACATAAAGTGATGCATTGCAGAGTAGCTTGCTTACCTAATTGGCTGACATCTGCTGTGTGCTCCAATTTACTAGCGATAATAGAATTGACATTCTTTTAACCTTAGCTGGAGTTTGTTTTTTAATCCGACAGGTTCTTTTTTTTTTTTTTTTTTTTTTTTTTCCCCCCCCCCTGTTCTATAAGCAGAGTCTCATCAGAGCTGCTCTCCTCTCTCCCCTCTGGGACCTACCCTAGACCACAGTGTCTCTCACTCATACACTAATTTAAAACGATACGGTCCGATTCCAGGCAACTAGCAGGAGAGTAAGGAATGAGCTATTTAATGAGTCTGACAAAGACTAATGGCTTCACATAAGTCCTCCATAAACTGGTATGTGTTAAGGCGGGACGTTTTGGATCAAACTCGGTGGTCTACGATAGGTCTTCTCCACTTTCCCCCCCCCCCCTATGGAGATAAACTGTAATTACTTTAACCTGCTTTAACATTCCTCATTCCTCTTTCCCCCCTGACCCTGTCTAGTTCTTTCCATTCTTCTCTCTCTTTACAGACGTTTATCTTTCAGTCTACCAGGCAGGACAGGTAGACGCAGGTACTGCTAAAATCTACAACCAAGTACTGTAACCTTAACTGAAATTTACTTCCCTTCCCCCCCCTCCTCCTCCTTCTCAAGTCTTTCCATATGGACCCACCCCATGAAAAAATAAGTCAAATAACTTCACTAACATGCACAAGTCATCTTTCATGACAGACCCAAAAATGTCTACGTCTTGGGCTGAAATGATTAATCGAATAACAGGAGTAATTCAATTACAAAAAGTGTGGAAGCAAAATCTCTGCCTCGAGGCCTCGCAGTCGTCACTTTTCACACAATGTTACTGCAGAAGAAGGAGGAAAGAGTGCGAAAAAGACAATGTCCAAAGTTTGGGATCATTTCACACTTAAAAAATAAGATCAAGTACGACGGTTCAACAGCACATCTACGATCGCCAACATAAGATCGGCGTTAGCATTTAACACGCACGCCAGCTAACAGCCAGCCGCTAACCTGAGCTCACAACAACCAACTCTACACTCTTAATTTCCTTAATTTTCTTCATTTCCACGTCACTCACCAGGCCAGGCCCCACCTTCTGAAGGCACGCACAAAGTCACAGATATTATAGTGTGGAACGTGAGGGTGATGACCCCAAGCGGACAAAATAATAGCTGCACATCACATGCACATTTTGTATTTTAATAATGGAAAATGAACTCTTATACAATTAATCGATAGGATAACCAATAGACTAATCGTTTCTAGAAATATTCGATTGCCGCAGCCCTAGTTTTAAGTAATGTTTTAACATTCCTACTGTCAGTGTTGGGAAGATTACTTTGGAAATGTAATTGTTTACAATTACAAGTTACCATGTTGAAAATGTAATAGTAGTGTAACTATTTCATTTATTTTCTCAAAGGAATGCAACTAATTACATTTGATTACATTTTGATTGCTTTTCTTCATTTTGAATGAATGCATCAACAGGACCCTTGGATGTCATCAAAAAAAGTGGATTAAAACCATAGGTCATTATTTTGGAATTAACCACATTTGTTCTTTACACAAATAATAAACTGATGAAATAACATGATGAAATGTAAGTACATAAATAAATAAAAAATTGTTTGTTACGTTATGTGTACAGCATGTGGAAAATGTGATACCATATTGACCTAATGACAAATGTGCACAATTTAGAAAATGTCGCTTCTTGTGACAACACAGATACTGTAAACTGAAACGGTTCAAAAGTCAATGTTCTTTTATGTGTTCAAAAGTACATCTGTGAGTCTAACTTTTTCAAAATTCCAGACAAACTAACAGATTGCACTACAAGGTGGTACTTCGAGGTCATATTTTGAGAAGTATGTCATGTGTTTGAGATTTCAGCAAAATGGCACATGACCAGAGCCAATCACATGTGTCTGCTTTAGGAGGAATTAATATGAAAAAAAAAATAATAATCTGAGTTTTTGCATCTGTTTTTCAAAAGTAACTAAAATTGTAATCTTGGAAATTTCCAAAAGCAACTGTAATTTAATTACACATTTCCCCCCTTAATGTATGTAATGATTACATTTACATAATTTTGTAATTAGTTACTCCCAAACACTGCTTATTGTCATGCAAGTTTAAAAAAAAAAGTTAACCACTGTTAAAACAGACATTACTCATTCTTCTTAAATCTCACTGATAGTGACATTAAAAAAATATTTTGTAGTGATGCTGTAGCGTAAGACATGAGATACTGTACATTATTGATATTCTGTCCCACCTCTACTTCAACTATCAATATAATAATATCAGAATTGTTTTTTTCCCCCCATCCATCTGTTTTGTATCACGTTTGTCTTCATTAAAGTCACGGTTGAGCTGGAGTCTATGCCAGCTGACTTTGAGCGAGAGGCGGCGTACACCTTGGTCTGGTCGCCGGCCAATCGCAGAGCACATATAGACGTACAACCATCCACAGTCACATTCACACCAATTGACACATTTCGAATCTTCTCCCTCTCTTTAGAATCCATTGCAGAATCTCAGTATCATTTTGCATTATTCTACAATTTCTTCTCCTCTTCTAAAGGATTTGCTCAATCGGTGCCACGACACCGAACATCACGGATTGAGCCTGTGTGCCGAACGCACGTTATGACCAGCGATCCATTGGGAAAGTCAGATCCAATGCAATGAATGTTCATCTTTGTTCACCAGTGAGCGGTCACTTTTGGGTCTGTCGTGCGTAAAAGATTCACACAGAAGGGTTGGGGGATCTCCAACCACAGTGATTCTCAAATGTGGATGATGATTAATTTATTGTTCCATAAACTGCAGAGGTGCATTTAAATCAGTGATTCCCAACCTCTATGGCGCAGCACATTAGTGTGTCGCGAGAGATCGTCAGGTCAGCTGTGGAAAAATGATCCAAGTTCACTTAATTGGTCGAAAATTATTTGGTACAAATAATTTATCTTTCTTCATCTATCTATGCTAGCCACTAGATCAGTGATTTTAACTGTGGTATGGTACGCGGGCGGGCTCTCTCGGATGGTACACGACAGAATCACTGCCCAAATTCAGTTGTATTTAACTTTAAGTTCAGTACATTTACATTTAATCTTGAACTGTTAGAGTTTAAATATTTATTTGGGTACATCTTTTTATCTAACTTTTATTTGCAATAGATTACAATTGAATCATTATTTAAGTACAGTTTTATTTTCCTCTCTTTTAAGCTTAGTGTTAATATTCAAACTTTGTCACGTTACAGCGGCTTACAATAATATTAAATATAATTTTTAGGAGTAAAATCTCTAATTTCAAGGTTTCAGTTATCACGATTTAATGCTGTAATTCAATTAATTGTGCTGCATTTCTGGTGTGCCCGCCTTGACCACCAGGGGGCAGTATGATACAGTCATGCAGACAAAAAGAACAATAGTACTTCTACTACTACTGTAAGTGACTCAGTAAGTTGCTGTAATATTAGCCTTTTTTGTAGCGGATAAAGAATATATGCCTAAAAGTATTGTTCTATTAGCTGTCTGCATGTGTTGCTCCACTGTTTGTGCTCAAATTGTGTCGCTTAAAGAGTTCTAAGACTGCAACTATCAATGCTAAACATTAGCATTTCAATGGCATTTCCCATTATATGTTAGCATTAAGCTAGGAAGCCATTCTTAAGGCAACATTGTTTGGTCATGTTAAATACAGTGTGTAATTATCCTTGTTTCATGTTTAGTTTGACAGTACACTTCAACTGGGGGTGGAAATAGACAGCTTGAAGCCTCATTTTTGATGAATTGTTCACATTCATTATTTGTCTCACTGCTGCTAATTGTGAAGTGAGCTGAAATGAGTTCACTGGCACCAGGTGCCGCTCGTATCTCAAGTTTGCGCTCACAAGTCAAAGCAAAACAAATCGGTCGAATGATGGTTTGTATCGAGAAAAACTTGGAAATCGGGTCGCGTATCTCAAGGCACCACTGTACAGTACTTTTTTTGGTGACATTTTTGTTGGGTGGTGGTCTGTGTGATTTTTTTTTTCCTCATGTAAAATATGTGGCATGGCGCAATGGTTGGGAAACACTGCTCTAAATTGTTCCAGTTGAGATTCATTGTGTTAGAGTGACTTACCTCCTCTGTCCACACATCAGATTTTCCAGTTTAGTTGAGTGCCAGCTTTACAACTTCCCCCACATGTCATCAGTAGCTACCGGTTAATACGGGTCTTTTTGTTCCTGCATCCCCCAAAAAACGCAGTTAGAAAACAAATAAGACTACCTCTTGGGTTTAGCTCTAACAAGATGTGCTAACCTTCAATGTAGTATTGTATTAAGCCCTCCCCCCACTCCTTTTCATTCAAAACATACTGTACCTTTCCAGTCTTCATTTTGCAAAACCATACTCCAACAATTCTCTCCTTGCATTTTTTTAAAACACAAATGGGCCCCTACAGTCCGGTGGGTTCACTCTGAATAATGCTTGACGAACGCCCCATTACAGTCCATCCAACGTAGTGAATGACCTCGCAGTGGATTCAGAATTGGCTCTGGTTGTGATGTACCAATGTAGCACCGCATTCTGCATGTGCATCTGACGCTATGACGGCATCTGAATGTACATAACGCACATGTGTGTCATGGTAGCCATTTGGTGCTTTGGCATCATGTCTCGTCGATTACCGTGTAGTGGTTATGTTTGTCCCCCGTGTCCACCGTTGAATGTGACTGTTTAATGAAGCGCTATATAATCTTAATATTGTTTGTGTATGTGTGTTTGTGCGTGCAGGCTGGTATTGCAGGAGCGCCGGCTCGTGCCGTATCAGCGGTAAAAAACATGAACCTCCCGGAAATGCCCAGAAACATCAACATCGGTGACATCAGCATCAAAGTGCCAAATTTGCCGTCCTTCAAATAGCGGCACGCAGACGACCCGCCGCCTGGAGATGTCAGCCAATGTTTAAACACGATGCAATCTCTTTACCAAAACCTCTTACTAACTCTAGTTTGATCAAATAATGGAAGTACTGCGTGATTTAGAGAAAACAAATCTTGGTTTAAAAAAGTTTTATGCATTTTGTGTTCTGTTTTTTTTCTGTTGCAAAATCAAAATAAAGTATTTATTTCTCCACGGTACATTACTAACATTACTAACCAAACAGCCCCCCCCCCCCCCCCCCCCCCCCCCCCCCCCCCCCCCCCCCCCCGGGATGTTTAGCTGCTACTGTTCACATCCATCTCAGTCCAACTTAAGTTATTTCACCAACTTGAGTGTTTACTTAATTTGAAATGAAGATTGATTGAAGTATGTTGAAAGTAGTTCATTCCAGACAAATATAATTGACGGGACCAGTCGGGATCAATACAGTATTGGAAAAGTTATACTCTGTGGTGTGTGTGAAACCAAATAAAATGTGGAAGAATATTGTGACATTGCTGATATGCTGTCTGAGAGAATTATGATCATATATTCTGAATCTATATTTTCTATCTGTTCAAATAATTAGCTTTCTGTGCATGAATATTTTTCCTGCCTTTTCCTTTTACTACATAATAAACCGTTGAAACTCAGTCTTTTTTTTTTTTTTTTTTTTTTTTACTGTTATGCTTAATGCACTACACAGTTTTAAGCAGTAAATGTATGATGCTTATGACGAACATGCTAAACGATTTAATTAGATGTTAATAGACAAAAGGACCAGCCCATGCCTTCGTGGGGCCCTAAGTAAAATTTGTGTCTTTGCCAATAATGCTTATTGATCGTTCTTTCAAACACCTACACTTCACAATCGGCTGCGAACTGCTCCAGTGAGAGTTGGAGGTCACGGCTTGATGAAGCCAACAGAACCACATCATCTGCAAAAAGCAGAGATGCAATACTGAGGCCACCAAACCGGACCCCCTCTACGCCTCGGCTGCGCCTAGACATTCTGTCCATAAAAGTTATGAACAGAATCTGTGACAAAGGGCAGCCTTGGCGGAGTCCAACCCTCACCGAAAACGAGTCTGCCACGACAGGCACCGACCACCTTACGGCCACAGCTCTGGTCGGCCGCCTCAGCAATGGAGGCGCAGAACATGGTCCACTCGGACTCGATGTCCCCCACCTCCACCGAAACATGAGCAAAGTTCTGTCGGAGGTGGGAGTTGAAAGTCGTTCTGACAGGGGATTCTGCCAGACGTTCCCAGCAGACCCTCACAATACATTTGGGCCTGCCACGTCGGACCCGCATCTTCCCCCACCATTGGAGCCAACTCACCACCAGGCGGTGATCAGTTGACAGCTCCGCCCCTCTCTTCACCCGAGTGTCCAAGACATGCGGCCGCAAATCCGATGAAACGACCACAAAGTCGATCATCGAACTGCGCCCTAGGGAGTCCTGGTGCCAAGTGCACGTGTGGACACCCTTATGCTTGAACATGGTGTTCGTTATGGACAATCTGTGATGAGCACAGAAGTCCAATAACAGAACAACGCTCGGGTTCTGATCGGGGGGGGGGCGTTCCTCCCAATCACGCCCTTCCAGGTCTCACTGTCATTGCCCACGTGAGCATTGAAGTCCCCCAGCAGAATGATGGAGTCCCCAGTGGGAGTGCTCTTCAGCACCCCCTCCAAAGACTCCAAAAAGGGTGGGTACTCTCTGTTTGGTGCATAAGCACAAACAACAGTCAGGACCCATCCTCCCCACACAAAGGCGGAGGGAGGCTACCCTCTCGTCCACTGGGGTGAACCCCAACGTACAACCGCCGAGCCGGGGGGCAATAAGTATACCCACACCTGCTCGGTGCCTCTCACCGTGGGCAACTCAAGAGTGGAAGAGAGTCCAACCCCTCTCGAGAGGACTGGAATTAGAGCCCAAGCTGTGTGTGGAGGCGAGTCCGACTATATCTAGTTGGAACTTCTCGACCTCACACACTAGCTTGGGCTCATTCCCTGCCAGAGAGGTGACATTCCACGTCCCTAGAGCCAGCTTCTGTAGCCTTCGGCCACCGCCCAGCTTGCACTGCACCCGACCCCTATGGCCAGTTCATAGGGGTCGGGGTTAGGGTTAGGGTTAGCCCTAACCCTAACCCCAGTTCAGGGTGTACACCGCCTCTCCTGCCCGATGACAGCTGGGATAGGCTCCAGAACGCCTGCGACCATAGTGAGGAGAAGCGGCTCAGAAAATGGATGGATGTATGGATGGGTTCAGGGGCCTATTTTGCTTTAAATATTTTAAGCTTTTTCGCTCGGTTTGTCCATTCTCCCTTTCCGTAATTACAGTGACTCTTCTTTTAAAGTGTTACCTTGCGCAATGCGCATATTTACGCAAGATACGCTTTTAGAGAAATTTAAAACTTAATTTACGAATTTTTTTCAGTATTATTATTTACTCTGCAAAATTATTTTAAAACATTCCTTCGTAGCAAAAATTTTGCGTTTGTCGTACTTATTCATCCTACTGGACTTACGGGTCCGGCCGGAATCCTCGCGCAACTTCGACGGTCGCGCGTGGCGTCATGTGACACCAGGAAGTGAGACGTGTCAACAAAGTGAGGATGCTGTTACGGCTTTGACGCCTCATGTTTCATTATTCCTTACATTTGCTGCAAATACAATGGCTTCAGTTATTAAAGAAACGCAGAGGTTTGTTATTTTTTTATTTTTTTTACTTTGTACTCTGAGACGTTAGTCAACGACAGCCTGGCTAGCCTCGAACTGTAGCCCAACGCTGTCACAAAATGAGTTTATCATTAGATAACTTGACATTACGTATTTATTGTTATTCATCTTTTTGGTTATTACAAATGACAAAAAAACAAGTTTTAAACGTTCTGCAGAGCAACCAAATGTAGTGTTCTGCTATTGTTCAGCTTGGTAATTATGGTTAGTCTACTATTAGAGCATGATATGTCCGTTTAAAATGTGACATTTTTGTTTACGTTTGTCATGTATCAATGATAACAAAAGCAATTTCACACCGAAATGAATGCATGCATACATACCAATGCTCTGATAATTATATTCTAGCTGTAACATTTGGGACACCTGCACAAACAATGAGATGCAATGCAAACGCTGTTCGACAAATTCTACATTGTAAAATATCCCACAAATTCCCCCCCACATGCCTTTGGGAGATTTCCAGTGTGTTTAAATTTTTATTTATTTATTTATTTATTTTTTTCCCCCCCCTTCAAAATGTTTAAACTAAGGTTGAACATTCGGCCATAATCCCTATAGGTATGTTTGGTGCAAACAACACTGCTCATCACGAAAAAAAACAAAAACATAATGTCACAGTGAAGTATTGTGGTGTCAGCATCTTGCTTTGGGGTTGTTTTTTATTCAACTGTAACCGTTCCAAATACCAGTCAGTGTTAGCACAAAACCTTCAGGCCTTTGCTAGAAATAAATTAAAAAAAAAGTCAGGAAAAGCCTGCTAGAACAACTGAAATTTATTTGAGGTAAATCAAAGGCACTTTAAAATGGTGGCAGGTGTGGGCTGACTCCCATTTAACATGAGTTTGAATGTGATTGGTTAATTGTGAACAAGGTGACATCCCCAGTTATAAGAGACTGTGCACACTTGTGCAACCACACTAGCTCAGGTCAAATTAAGGGTTGCATAAGTTTTATCTTGGCCTCTTTTTTTAATATCACAAAAACCTAGCATTTGAACAGGGGTGTGTAGACTTCTTATACCCACTGTACGATTGACAGCTCTGATCGTTTTCTGGGCTGATTGGGGAGGAATAATCACTCATAACACACCCCACACCATCACCGGGTAATTGCTCAGGATAGTCATGTACATTAGAAGCATCCAATAATTAGACCTTTGCCGATTTTGATCGGAAGAGAGGAAAATGCTTACGTTTTTGGTGTATACTTCGCTTACTTTGGCATTCTTCGACTAGATACACAAAGGATTTTTAAAATCTTAAAATATATATTTTTTAATTTGTGACACCCCCCCTTATAAAGATACAAAATCAGGCATTTAACAGTTTTGATCATATTGTATGTGTGGTGCGCTCTGATGATTTCAGCACCGAGCACCACATATATAAATCTGGGGGAGAAATCTCGCTTGATCACACGTAATGGAACAAAAATGAAGATGAGTTTGAAATCCTTGGGCGGGAAGGGGCAAAATCGGGACAAAAACAGCCCGGTTGTCTTTATGTGTGTAGCGGGCCTTAGAGCGACAAAAGATCGCTTGTTTCATCCTTTCTTAACAGCATCAAGGAAGCGGTGACTCTCATCAATTCCATAGATGTGAACAAGTTCTCCAGATTGATCTCCCGCATCATCCAAAAGCTTCATCTGAAGGTATGGTCACCTCATCGTGTGATTCATGTCCAAAGACAGAAGGCTTTTGACTGCAGGACCACTGTAGATGTGGTCAAACCCACTCGCATGCATTTATTCATTGACCTTTTGGTGTACTATACAGTACATTCATCAGTATTTTGGCTTTTCTTTGCAGGGAGAACGGACATTCAGCGAAGAGGAGGAGCAAAAACTTCAGATGGCTTTTTCGCTGGATAAACAGGCTCTCGACTTAATCCTGGAAACATCCGCTTTCATTCTTGAGCAGGTGAGGGCCCGTCATGTGACATCTGTTTCACTGCATTAGTGATCATAGCGTGACACTAATACTTTTGAAGGTTCTTGTATCAGAATATTGTACTCATAACTCATGACCTTTAAGGATAAACGCAACATAGCTCTTTTCCCTTGTAATAATGTGAAAAATATTGAATGTGTGTTTGAATTTAGTTAATAGTATTTTGTAATTGATGGCTTCTTCCCTTATTCCAAAAACATGCATGTTAGGTTCATTGAAGACTTTAAATTGTGTGTGAATGTCCGTGTGAATTCTTGTTATGATTGTGTATAAGTGAACGGTCAGCCATATTCATATTTTATCAAGATCAGTCACCGACAAAAGTTCAAGTACTAACAAATGATTAGGCAGCAAATGTAATGTTCGCATCCCTCCAGCTGGGTTCACTGTTGCGCTGTCTGTGTAACTTAAGCCATTCTCCCCGATCTTTGCCTCCCATTTTAGGCGGTGTACCATAATGTGAAGCCATCCTCTCTGCAGCAGCAGCTTCAGGGGATCAACATGAACCCCGACAAGGCTGAAGTGTTCTCTCAAACGTGGTCCACTTCTGGCCCCCAGCTGGTGGACCGACTAAAGCACAATATTTTTGCCCCTAAGAAGGTAAGATCCATAACAACTTCAGTTTTTGACCTCGGAAAAGTATTTGGAACAACTGTGTTAGTAAATGTACCGCACATTTTAGACACATTTTTCAGTAAACCAAAGGAAATTTAAATAGAAGTATTTACTGACTCTACTGCAGAAAGTAGCAGAATGTTATTCTTTAAGTGGAGGCTTTTCTTTGTACTAAGGCATTTCTTCCTAAAATATTTTTTACTAGAATTCCTCCCTATAAATAAATAACGGTACTTCATTAAAAATAATGAGGTTCATATTTAGTTCACTCGAAAGATTGTTTTGCAGCAAGACATGACATTTATTTGTCCAATCAGATCATCAGCATATTTATTGGAATATAATATGTCTTAACACATTCACTGCCATTGACGGCTTTAGAAGTCAAATATCCATGTTAACTGGGAAGGCTGGCAGTGAATGTGTTAATAAACATTAAATGGGGCATGGCATCTTTTAGAGCAGAGCCCACTATTTGAGGATATATACTTTTTTATACACTAACTTAATATCGAGTTCTATTAAAACGTTGTCACTCTGATTGTCCCGTCTTCATTCATATTAATGTTACACAACATTAATTCTCCTTCCAATTAATAGTCAATTTCTTTCTTGCCGTTCTTTAATTTATTTTTAAAATACTGATTTTTGTAAAATGGGGAAAATTCCCTCAAGGGACAGTACAAAACCAGGCGTGGCAACATAGGACCCCCTCCATTCTTTAATCTGGCCCATTGACATAATCAAGATTCCAGTAATATTTTTAACAATAATTTAGCCATTTTTTTGCCTAAATTTGGTTAAATAAAATGTATTTATTCATTCAATAAATTAAAATTACATTGTAAATAAAAATATTGGTAAAATAAAGAATTTTTCATTTAATTTATTATAATTACAAAATGAAACAAAATGAGTTTAAAAAAATCTAATTAGTTTCATATCTTTCATATGCATTTTAACTTTTAACTTTTTTTTCCCCGTTTTAAAAATCAAGTGTGGCCCTTGAGTACAAAAGTTTGCCCACCCTTGGTATGAACATTTTTGTGGCCTTCTCCACAAATTTGTTTTAAATTATGATGATGATTTACAATAGTAGTAAGGCATCAAGTATACCTGAAATAGTTGAAGTAGTTAGTGCTCCACTGACAGTGTAGTGGTTCACTCGCCTGACTTGACCTCAGACAACATGGTTCAATTCCCACAGACTCTGTGTGAATGTTTGTCTATATGTTCCCTGTGATTGACTGGCGACCATTTTAGGGTGTAGTTTGCCTGGGATAGGATCCAGCTCACCCTCCACCCTGATGAGGAGAAGCACTATAGAAATGGATGGATGGATAATGCTGATGTACAAAATCCATCCTTACACTTCATCCATTTTCATGTATTCTGTTCGTCCACATTATACTTAGCCCATTTCCCATCAGGGTGCCCTCATTAAAACCATGCTGTTTTATAATAACAGCAATTATTCTCAGCATGTGAATGTTGTCACATAGTTTTTTTTGTGTTTTTATTATTTTTTTTCAAGCCACTCCTGTGCTACCCTGACTTCAAACGGCGCCACCGAGTCGAGATCTAAGTGGAAACAGAGACAGCGTGTCGGCATCAGTCACGCCGGAGTTGTTGTCATTTAGATATCTCACCTGCTTGTGCTTCCACATGTCATCTTCTCCATCCCTACTGGATTTGATTGATTTTGAATGTGCCCGTATGCGTTAAATTAGCCCGTGGTGGCTTTATTTTACAATTAGAAATTCATTTGCAGTTTGGATGCGGAGGGGTGATCAGCTACTATTCTGGAGGGAGTCTCAGAGTTTTCATAAGTCTCAAATGTCACCACAAAAAGTCGCTGGATTTATTGGTAGTCGTTTTTTCGTGAGGAGCCACTTGCTCTTTCACATCTTAGCTCCGCCCCCGGTCGTCACTTATGAGTGAAACGAAGCAAAAATTGCAGCTACGGGCCTTGGGCTAAATGGTGGCAGCGAACTCAACTCACTTCACAACAAGCAGCAGTTCAGCAGATAGTGAACAATTATTCAAAAATTGCCAATTGCGTGCTTTAAGCTGTTTATTGCCACCCCAAGTGTTATTTAAAACAACCGCATAACTTTGCCTTATAGTAACGTCTGCTAGCTTAATGCTAACACAATACAAAATGCCATAGATGGGCTAACAAAACTAGTATTGATCTTGCAGTAGTTATAACTCTTTAGGCAATGGCTATTTGAACACAAACAGTGCAGCAACACGTAGACTGACAATAACGTGATACTCACAGGCATATATTCTTTATCCTCTGCAAAAAAGGACCCATATGACTGCAACTTACTGAGTCAGTTCTGAAACTCTTCTTCGTGTATGTCTAAATGTCTCTATTCCCTGCCCATTGGCGGCCAAGTCTCACATACACCAGTAGGAGCACTCTTGGGCTTAAATTGACTAATGGCATTTCTATTAATTTCAATAGGAAATGATGATTTGTGATTTGTTATGAGCATGGTCATGGAATAAATTAAATTCCTAAATCAAGGCACCAATGTACCTAATAATAAATACATACACAATTAATATACCCCTTCAACTACGGTACAATTTATTGTCAACTTTGTGCAAGGCAGGAAAAAAGGAGAGCCCATTAAATTTGAATGAATAATTATAAATACTGTATAATTAATTCGAAAAGTAATCAACCCCTGTTACTAATATTCCCTGTGATTAGGATTATGCACTTACCAGCCCCTTCATTAGGTTCACTTGCCTCATATAGCTGAACATAATAACCAACGTATTAGCATTAGCTCTCAGTGTGCCGTGCAGTTGTAAAACCACTGCAAACTAAAACAACATTCATAAACCTCTACCAATATTTTTAATAAATTCGTCGGTGACAGTTATTAATTCTAAAATGCAGAATTTTCCCTACCGGTACAGCTGTTGTATTGGTTAGATGATGCAGAAGTACCTAATGTTGCGGTTTGTTAAAAAGCACAAGCTGACATGTACAAATATATTACTATGCTTTCCATGAAAATGCCTTTCTTATGTTTATTTATGACCCACCGCATTATAATTCAATTCAATTAATTACATTCATTTTGAAATCGATTTATGGATCTATATGCAGCATGTCGGCACTGAAAGTAATAAAAGTTAGCATGTCGTGGAGTTAAGATGATCACTCACGCTAATGCGGATCTTGTTCCCGGCATGAATAATGTGCCAACTGCAGCTTTTTCCCACCTCGCATCCGGTCCTGTGATGCCACACAAGCATCCACAACCAATAAGTCACACACAGTTTATCATGAGGACCTCTAGCCGCATCATAAACTGCTTAACTGCGGCACCAGTCCCGTGAATCTATCACGGCGCTGCATAAGGACTGAGGCGGAGAGGGAGATTGGGAACATTAAGTTTTAGCCAACAATCTGGCCTTCTTTTTTTCACCTATAAGGAAGTGCTCTGTTGTTTTTGTGTTTCCAGCTGGATTTTGTCAGCTGGCAGTTGAACCTGCAGATGGCCCAGTCCAGCCAGGCCAGACTCAAGTCCCCCAATGCTGTGCTCCAACTGGGCCTCCACAATGAAGACTCTCAGGTGGGAAAGCACACAAAGTACAACACAGTTAGACTACATCATCCATCACTTTCCATTATCCCTCTGCTTTTCCGATCTGCCCCTTTTACTTAAGTAATAGATGTTAATCCCACCGGTGTTTGTTTTGACCCAGAGGTAGATAGACCTCTGGTTCCAGAGTAAGTGTGTGTGTAAAGTTCAGAGGTCGGGGAGCTTGTTATCTGAAACCTCAATGGTCTCACGGGTCAAATAGTAGTGAAATAGATGCACCTTTTTAAGACGTTAATGTGTTTTATTCTGTCTGTTGTCTGTAATTCCAAATGTGGTACTGCACAGTATATTCGTACAGCTATATTGTTTTTTAAATAGACAATTAGACTTCAATCCAATTTCAAACTAGTCGTCAATGGACCGATCATGCATGTTTTTGGAACGTGGGAGAAAAAATAACCCACCAAGCACAGGGATAACATGTCATTTCAACACTAGAAGGCTCAAGCTAAGATTCAAACCCTTAACCTCAGAATTGTGAGGCAAACAAGCTCATCACTAGTTCACCGTGCTGCTCAGTTTGGCAGATAGTGAACAATTACAAAAAAAGAGGCTTCAAAGCTGTTTAATGCCACTCTCAGTTGGAGTTTGCTCTCATACTAAACATATTACAAAAAGTATTTCGTTGTGTATTTAAAACAACCACAAAACATTTCCTTCTGCTAGGTTAATACTAGCACACAATGCAAAACGCCATAGACGGACAGATATTTCAACACAAATGGTGCATCAAAACTTGTAGACAGACAATAGAACAATACTCACAGGCATATTTTCTTTATCCTCTGTGAAAAACAGCTATCGCCACAGTTTACCGAGTCACTAACACTAGTTGTGAAAGTCTTCTTTTTTTTGTATTTATTACTATATTATACTGCCCCCGGTGGCCAAGTCACACACACCAGGAGTTTCAGTTAATTAGTCATGATGCACAAAATGTTAAATTCTTAGCACTCAATTTAATTATGTTATTACTATATGTTGTATGAAGTAAATTTTATAGTGTTATTTTTCTCATTTAAAAAACATTACGAAAATGTTTTTTTTTGGGGGGGGGGGGGGGGGTGGCTGGAATGGATTAATGGCATTTCCATTCATTTCAATGGGGAAATATTATTTGAGATGTGAATGTTCTGAGTTACAAGCATGGTCACGGAATGAATTAAACTCGTAATATCAAGTCAACACTGCATTTAAACCCCCACCCCCACATTGAATAACGATCCAGTCACGGTGACTACATTCTACACAATGCCACCAATATGCTATAATAATGTATATTATTCGACAATGTATTACGACTTCCTTGGTGATTAAAATGCTTCCTATAAGTTTCATTTTGTCTTGGTTTAATTAGTAGTGGTAAATAGCAATCATGAATTCAGACTTTTTACATTTTACATAATTCATCATAATTGTTTTTAATCACAGATTTTTTTTTAAATCAGTCCCTTTAGGCATTTAGTGGCCTTTTCTCTGAAGCAATTTAGTGGACTATCTTGTTTCAGCTGACTAGTCAAGTGTTCTTTCCTCCCTTATCTTCCCATCGAGAATGCATGCACAGATTAACCATGGAATTAAGTGGGGTATCTTCAAGTACGGGCATATAGGCGCATGGTACGGGAAAAGAAAATATAGGCTTTTCAGTGTCTTTGTGTATGCGACTGAAGCAGGATTTTACATTTAGTAAGCCTCCTTTTTTGCAGTGTTTACTTGAGACTAGTAAAGGAGGCATTAATTTATTTAAATCCACTTACACAACTCTTGTGGGAGGAGATTGCTGGGGGCTCAAAAAACTGCTCGTTTAAACTGAAGAGAGCTCAACAAAAAGGGAAAAAAAAAACACACAGGGAAGATCTCACTTCTGCAGAGGGCGCTGTTGTCTCACAGTTGGTAAAGAATGCTGGACCAAGAACTATTACATTAATACCTGTTTTAAAGTCTTTCTTGAGGAGCCATTAAAAAAAATCTATGTTTTGTGCAGTATACACTAATTGAGCATTCTGCCATCTGCAATGAAGTGAAAACAACAAAGCAAGAGGAAGTGGATATAAAATAGTACTTTAATAGGAGGTTTACCCCCTGGCAGAGTTCGGAGAACACGGAGGAACGACGCGGGGAAGACAAATAGGACAAGAGGGAGTAAAATAATGTCGGCCTGTGTGGTATTGATTGTTCGGTGCGGAGAAAGTTTGGAGGCTCTGCCATCTGACCAGTCTCTTGCTTCATTAGCACGCTCCCTGAGGAGGCGGAGTAAGGAGAACAAATGCCAGGTGCTTTACTTCTCCTTCACCAAACTGTACGAGACATCCAGTCCAGATGCAGATGTCGCATAGAGTACTGGGGGGGGGGGGGGATTTCATGGACTGCCTTTCGGTATAATGGGAAACCATTTTATCCCATGAGAAATAATGGAAATTAAGTGTCGCCATCAACAAACGTTTTTTTTTAAAAAATAACTTTACTGGCATTTGTTTAAGAGTAACATTTGAGTATTCTTAACTGTCATACAAGTGTCAAAGTTAGTGTATGAAATAACCACTGTTAGTACCGTAATTTCTCTTGTATAAGACGCTCTCGAGCATAACGCGCTACCCCAAAGTCGACTCCAGAAATCGAGAACTCTCTACCTATGTACGATATGCACCCAAAACTTCCTATCCGTTCATATATTCACATGCAGCTATTTGCTAAAATCATTTAAGTTCATTTTTTTCTACATTAATGTACACACAGCACCCCATATTGACAGAAAAAAAAATGCAATTGTTGAAATCTTTGCAGCTTTATTAAAAAAGCAAAACTGAAATATCACACAGCCATAAGTATTCAGACCCTTTGCTCAGTATTTAGTAGAAGCACCCTTTGAGCTAATACAGCCATGAGTCTTTTTGGGAATGATGAATGATGAAGTTTTTCACACCTGGATTTGGGGATCCTCTGCCATTCCTCCTTGCAGATCCTCTCCAGTTCTGTCAGGTTGGATGGTGAACGTTGGTGGGCAGCCATTTTCAGGTCTTTCCAGATATGTTCAATTGGGTTAAGTCAGGGCTTTGTCTGGGCCATTCAAAAACAGTCACAGAGTTGTTCTGATGCCACTCCCTTGGTGTGCTTAGGGTCATTGTCTTTTTCGAGGTTGAACCTTTGGCCCAGTCTGAGGTTCTGAGCACTCTGGAGAAGGTATTCATCCAAGATATCCCTGTACTCGACCGCATTCATCTTTCCTTCGATTGCAAACAGTCATCCTGTCCCTGAAGCTGAAAAACACCCCCACAGCATGATGCTGCCACCACCATGCTTCACTGTTAGGACTGTATTAGACAGGTGATGAGCAGTGCCTGGTTTTCTCGACACATGCCACTTAGAATTAACGTCAACAATTTCTTTCTTGGTCTCATCAGACCAGAGAATCTTATTTCTCACCATCTTGGAGTCCTTCAGGTGTTTTTTAGCAAACTCCATGCGGGCTTTTATGTGTCTTGCACTGAGGAGAGGCTTCCGTCGAGCTACTCTGCCATAAAGCCCCGACTGGTGGAGGGCTGCAGTGATGGTTGACTTTCTAGAACTTTCTCCTATCTCTCGACTGCATCTCTGGAGCTCAGCCACAGTGATCTTTGGGTTCTTCTTTACCTCTCTCTCCAAGGCTCTTCTCCCCCAATTGCTCAGTTTGGCCGGACGGCCAGCTCTAGGAAGGGTTCTGATCGTCCCAAACGTCTTCCATTTCAGGATTATGGAGGCCACTGTGCTCTTAGGAACCTTAAGTGCAGCAGACATTTTTTTGTAACCTTGGCCAGATCTGTGCCTTGCCACAATTCTGACTCTGAGCTCTCCAGGCAGTTCCTTTGACCTCATGATTCTCATTTGTTCTGACATGCACTGTGAGCTGTAAGGTCTTATATAGACAGGGGTGTAGCTTTCCTAATCAGGTCCAATCAGTATAATCAAACACAGCTGGACTCCAATGAAGGTTTTAAGGATGATCAGAAGAAATGGACAGCACCCGAGTTAAATGTAGTGTCACAGCAAAGGGTCTGAATACTTGTGACTGTGTGATATTTCAGTTTTTCTTTTTTAATAAATCAGCAAAAATTTCAACAATTACGTTTTTTTCTGTCAATATGGGGTGCTGTGTGTACATTAATAAGGAAAAAAATGAATTTAAATGATTCTAACAAATGCTGCAATATAAAAAAGTGAAAAATTTAAGGGGGTCTGAAAACTTTCCGTACCCACTGTATACTTATAATTAATTCTAATCACCTATATAAACCATGTTGAGATCCACTATCTCCTGATGTATTTAATATATCTACAGTTTAGTTTCGAAATTGCAGTTTAAAGGTCCGAGCTTACTCCTCCCACGTGCACACTGACACGTGAGCCAACTTGCACGATGTAATGATAACTTGACAAGTCATCTGTCGGGGTGATAAATTCACTTCTGGTTTCATAATAATAATAATAAAAAAAAGTTAACATGCAACAGCAAGATGCATAAAAACACTTAAGGTATGTTAACATTCACATTATTAACTATTTAGGGGTTTAGGGGACTAACTGACAAAACAGCATTTTAACAACTATTTACAACAACGCTAGGCATGCTGGAAAGCACCCCAACGCTGCGTGGTGACGTCATCGTTAAAACATGGTGGCATGCTATCAGAGTATTTCCCAATACTCCCACCAGTGACTCGATGGGATATTTTCCAGCCACTGTAGGCTTTAAGTAGATATCTTTTCATAGTTATGTGTAGACATAAGAAAGATGCTAGATGGAGTAGCATCCATTTTTCCAGGTCATACTTAGTAGAGGTATTTGATTGACAGTTGTGCGGGGCGTGATTTAGTGGATAAAGTGGACATGCCCACAGCGTCTGAGAGTGGTGCGAACGGCTAGATTTTTTTTCATGATTTTGAAGCTTCATTTTATATACTTGGCATTTTTTTTTTCCATCATTCAAATTTGTCAGGGTTGTCATTCTCCTCTGTGGTGTGTCAAATTTATTTTATTTATTTTATTTTCATATGTATCTGCTTCAAGCCTCCAGTGGCTGGAGTTTATCTCCCAGGGTCGTTGCGGGGCTTTTCCATGCAGCGACAAAGAAGCGCTTTAAAGCGGCCATGCCAACGCGAAGCCCCTGTCAAGTTGGACTGTTTTTTTTGCCCCCCCCCTTCTCACTCTTCTGTCTTTCTATGCGTGACGTGCGCACTCACGGCCGACAACGAAGCGCTCTAAAGCAGCCATGCAAATCTCTGAATTCACTTTACAGGCTCATTCAAGTGTCCTATTCCAAACTGCTACTCTATGCCTTTTCACTAGTAAAGACAGTAAAAGAAAAAAAAAATGAAAACATCCATGCAGGCAGCACTTGAGTGCAGTATCCCTTTCATCACATGGCACCTGTTGCATTGAAGCTTGAAGTAGGAGATTTTACAGAAAAAGCCTCAAGTTGTCTGGAGTTGGGGAAGAATAAGACAAATATTCACGGAGACACGAGGAACGATAACCATGCAGTTAAAAATTGGCACAGGATGCAAAACAAAGTGAAATATGGTGCAGGTTTTGTGAGTGTTTCTTTTGCATTTCCCTGTGGACGTTTTGTCGTAGGTAAAGGCAGCAGTGAATTTCAATATGAACCCTTGCTAACAATTGCTGTGGGGGACTTTTTCCATTTGTCAAAACAAATCCATCAACCATTTGTCTCTATATGTGCCTTGAAAGAGAAATCTGCAATCTAGATGTGCTGCCTGGAGTGGTTTAGAAGTTAGAAGAATCAAACACACATAAGGTGCCCATTACTTGTTTGCTAGATTGTGTAGCATTTTACACACGTCTGTAGTTTTCACTTCAATGCGCTTGATTGCTGTCTGCATTTTCTGACTAAAGAAAAACACACAAAAGCAATGTGATGCAAGGATTAAGTCAGAGGAATTTAAAAAACAAAACATAAACAAGACAATTGTTTTTTTCCCCCACGGTGTAGGTGTTTGCTTTGTGCTGTACTGCGAACCCCTAAACGATTTTTTTGGGGGCACATTGTTTTGTAAAAACACAAAAACAAAAACTGCAAGCAGTGTTAAAGGGGCGACCCGTCTACCAATTTTCTCGGTGAATCCTTGAAATAATTATCAGACTTTGACGCCCAATTGATGGCGCAGGCGAAAAATCTTGAAACTTTCCTCTCGCCAATCTGTATAGGATAGTTGCTTGGGACCGATGGTCTTTAGGGCCTCGTCAGAGTTCGTCAGTACGAGCCCTGGAATAGTGAATAATAGACGTCCACCCAATTTCGTGTCGATCTGTGAAACTGGTGTCGGGTGGCAATTTTTTTTAACTTTCCTTTCCAGGGTGTGCTACTGAGTGGGTTTTAGCGAGGTTCATGTTGAAGACTCCTAAAATACATACATTTTGCCCAAGATACACAAGCTTGTAAAAATTGGGGAAATTATTAACATTCTTCTGTCATATGAATTTTGGGGGCCTCGACATGCCTTAACTTATGTCGAGGCCCCCAAAATTCATATGACAGAAGAATGTTAATAATTTCCCCAAATCCTAGAGCAATAATCTTTCTAATGAGAAACACATTCATATTTGCATTTCAGTGCATATAGTCACATCCGTGCAGGAAAGAAGCAGTAGTTGACGACACAGTTATACGTTCAGCGACAAGAGTGTCTTTATTACTTCATTTTTTAATCTGGCCCTTTAAAAAGGTGCACGCGCACCTGGCTTTTGAGGGCAACGGGAGATGGGTTAGTTAAATTCATGCTTAACACACATTAATTTAATGCCTCAAGTGCCCCTGCGACTTCCTTTAATGTCTCACTCCCTTTTCACCCTCTCCTTATCAGGTTAGTGCGAGTCAGTACTTCATGGAGCGAGGGTCAGGTGACATTTATAATACAGCCGACAAGACTAATCAAACTTACTGAGCTCATTTAGCTTCGACATGATGTCTCCAATTTAGCGAAAGCTCAATTAATGTATTTTCTCTGTTTTGAGTATTTGCTGATACTGAGTACCGAAACTTTGACAGTTTACCCGACATTTCACTTAAATGTAGCCTGTAACACAAAGCGTTTTGTGGATTCTCACTCTGAGCACATGGGAGCACTTTATACAAGGAATGTATACATTAGATAATGCCTAGATCAGACTACAGGATTTTAGCCCCGATATTGGCCCGATTAGCTATTGCGGGCAATTTCCCAGATCGGGCCTGACATTTCGTTGGGAACGACAAAACTTCTTGTAGTGTGACATAATCCACAACCAACGATTTGGCCCTATGATAGCCCTACGATGCCAAAACGAAAAGTCTAGCATGATGTTTTTTTTTGGCTAGCTTCCGCGTAGAGTGACATACGAACAACAATTCTCTGACAGCGCACCTGGACGTTGACCAATAGGATTGCGTATTGTGACCAGCGTATCGCCTCCCGTGCTTGCTGTTGTCAACATACTTTGTCGCCGCTGTCAACATTTATTCGCATGCACAAACCAATGTTTAATGAAGCTTTTGAGCGTGATTTGACAGTGCTAGCACTATCTTGCTAGGCTACATAACATTTTGCTCGCAAGCCGTATCGTATAAAAAGTAGGTAAAGATACCTTAAGTAATCCTTGAATTGATAGCCCAAAACGTCATCTCCCGAGCACCCCGTGAAACCGCACGTTTCTGTCCTCTCTTTGTTCTTTTTTCCCCCAACATTGCCGCAGTGATCCATTTTGTGATGTCTTGTTGTCGCTATGGTAATGGTTGTAACCGGCTGCTTTAAAATGTGACATATTTTCTGGTCACGCCTCCCTGACAGTGTTTGATTTGACAAGATTAAAACCCAGTGATCATAAAAGCCGGGATACGGTGGTATCGAAGTACATGTTCTGTAGTGTTGCCACTGTCTGACTGAAATACAGCAAGATTTTATGGCAGTAGTCTTACATAATGCAATTGTGAAAGACCAAATTTGTCTTGTAGTCTGATCCAGGCATAAGAGACAAGGACGAAATACGAGGGGAAGAAGAACATCGAGTCTGGTGGATATGCAAGTAGGAATAACTGCAGAATAAAGTGAAATACAATACTGAGAATATCACAAGTTCTGTAACAGGATAAATGAAGTGCTACTTTGTCACACTTTGTCAAAAATGAGACTACTACACCGATATTTTTTTTACCTAAAAATATTTTTTTTACCTAAAAATATCGGTGTAGTGGTCTCGGAGCATTTTTTTCGAGTTCGAGTACAAGACGTACAGTATCTGTCGATGTCATTACCACAATGTACCCGCCATGCACAGCAGATGGGGCATCTGTAAATGCTAAACATTAGAACACTGACTGAAAAGACTGACTCCCCATATGAATCAGGTCATTATGGAACTGTAATATTATTTCAAATGTATTTCTCATTTTTTAATTGTCAGATTTTCTTGTTAATGAAATGGCTGGATGCTGAAAAATGTGTAGTTTTTCAAGGTGTTGCTTGATTAATAGCTCCAGCTGGATGATGATTCTTGTTCTTGAAATGAGCGCAAGTGCAATAGTGGCTCTGCAGTTAATTAATTGTGCGCATTCATACATTCAGAGCTTTTGAATGGATTCTCTTTCTTGCGGATCAGAATCGAGTGCTCTACCCTTCAGCTTCTTTTTTTTATTCAAGCCTCAAAATAAATGTCATAATGCAATCCTTCTTTTCTTGTGTTCCTGTCTTATTCATGAGTGAACAGTCCCTTTAATCCGTCTTTTTTGTGTGTTTCTTGCTTCAAAGTTTTGTGTCAAGTTGTCCCTAGCTGACATCTGAAGTGTAAGCCCATTAATTTCAGTTTGAGGAAACCTGCTCATTTTTTTTTGTTTATTTTTTTTTTGCTATCAAAGCATCAGACATAAAAGACTGTTTTCTCCTTGTAATAATCTTTTTTTTTTTTTCTGGTTTACTGCAATCATCTTTTTGTTTGAGATTACACAAAATGTTCACAGAGATCGAGATTTATTAGCACTTTGTCATGAGGGCTGCAATTAAACATCCCATTTTGACTTCTGCTGGAGGGTGATGTCATCACAACCTCACGTGTCTCTCATCAGTGCGGCAGGCTGCGCTTTGAACGCTACTCAAAAGCCCATGCCTCTTACACGCACTTGTCACGTAGTCCCAATAAACAAGGCTTCCTGAGGAGATCCAGGCTTTACCTTCGTATTTGTGGGTTTACACTGCCCGATCAATATATCGGAGAGCTGGGATGTAAATGCTACCACTTTCAAAATCCTTCCCATCATGCCACCCACCAGCCAGGAGGGACAAAGGCGGCTTTGTTTTAACTTCTACTTGCCTTGCTCTACATGTCCCTAGATGCTTTGGCGCTTTGTGTATCAATGTTTTTATTTTTTCAAGGGTCTCTCCCCTCTCTGTCTCTTTCTCCATCTCTCTCTCACGATTTCCCACTGGTGATTAGTTTTTCCTCCTTTGGGATTTGGGATCCCATTCATCGGGAGCTCATTGTTGGGCTCTTATCCTCTCCAACGGATGGCCTCTGAGAGCAGAATGGTTGACTGTGGACTCCCTCTCACCGCGCTCCTTGTCACCCAAGTCCTCGCTCTTTGCCATTCGATGATGTCATGTCTTCTCTTTGCATGGAAGAGGGGCACCCATTGATTCTTTCTCCCTATTGCATACCCTGTATATCTGTCCCCTTCCGTTCAGGTCCCTCTAACCTACACTCATGTTTTCTCCAGACAGTTCTCTTTGCAGATTCCTTGGCCTCTCCAAAGGTGCCTTGGGGATTTGGGGATGTTTGTATGTTGTTTAGTACATTCACCGCACAACGCTTGACACCCACGTAGGAACGCCATCAACCCCCAAATCCAGCTCCATTTAAATCTCATTGATTTAGCGTCACTCTTAAATTTTCACTGCAGTGGTTTTACATCCATTCGGCCTGTTTTGTCTTCACACACCTTGTCACGTGATCATTAATCCCCTAAAAAGGTGGTGTCGTTTTGCCGTAGCCGGTAGCAATGATAAGAGAGTGCTTAAGACTCAATTTTTGTAGTGTGTGTGTGTGTGTGTGTGTGTGCGCGCACGCACGCCTCTCTCTATTCATTGGAGTTTATTTTAGAGAGGCAGACCGGCTCTTCGCTGAACTATGCAGGGGTGAGAAATCTGGTTCAGATGAAACAAGGTGCTCTGATTGCAGAAGCATGGAGCCAAATAACGAATCAAATCCATTCATTCCGCTGAAAGGCTGATAGGCATACGCCGTCACAGGGAATAACGGCTGCCTTTTTACCACCTAATGGCACATATCATTATAATACTAATGCAAAAATGTACAGCCAGCTATATCTTCAGCTCAAGTTTATCTGTATAATTCAGTTGACTCTTAAATTGATCAGATTGGGGGTATTCCTCCTTCTGAAAGACTCTGCACTACATATTGATTAAATCAGTTTGTCGTTGTAAACTTTGTGTTGGGATGAGATAAGGAATTCAGCTGAGGGGCTTTCCCTCCTCTTGAACTTATGGTCATAAAGAGTGGAGTCATCAAACATGCAATTTTGGATGAGAAAAGCCTCTGTGAATCAACCCAATTGTCACCAGTGCCTACTTGAACCCCTTTTGAACCCTTTGATGGTACTTGTTTGGCTATTGCATCAAAATGTGTCGCATACACAGACTCGACTTGTTTTGGCTCACTTCACAAATACTAACTACGGTGGCCCTTGAAGGTGATGGCGCCAAAAAATAAATCCATCCATTTTCTGTACTGCTTGTCCTCATGAGAGTTGGAGGTGAACTGGTGCTTTTCCCAGCTGACTTTGGGACACCCTCAGTCAAAGGGCACTTTTAGACAAATAACCATTCATACTCAGTTTAACACCTATGAGAAATTTAACAAAATGGAACACCAAAGTACTGTCATAAACACAAAATGTGAGCATTTCTTTTTCTTTTTCTTTTTTTAAATAAAATCATTCCCTAAAATTGTAAAAAAAAAAATCTCAAGTTATGTCAAGGAGATACAATGTTAAGAGCTCAAGGACAGCTCTAAAGACAAAATGGGAAAGAAATGAGAATGTGATGAAATGTCGGCATGTCTCTGGAGAACGCTCCTCCTCCTCCTGCTGCACGCACCCTTAAATTCTCCCCACTCCTTTCTTCTGTATGGAGCGCCAGTGTCTACATACCTTGGGGGCATAGGCCGGCTGCCTTGGCGATGTACTAGCTCTTCCACATAGTGGGGGAAAAAAAAGAGCCTTAACTGTGAATGCCAGTCGTTACTCGTCTTCGCATACACTCACATCTCAGTTGCCCATGACACCCTCCAGCTCAGCCCACTCCAAACATGTGCCAAGCCAATATAGTTAAAATGCGTACTGTTTCAAGATGCGGGCCTCGGCTGAAGGCCTCGAGTGCCACTTATGTGAGAACCTGGCACACCGATGGCTAGTTAGGGCTCGCTCTGCAAGTTGTTGGCTAGCTTTTGCTTTCTTTGAAGCCACCCGATTCACATTAACAAGATTTATGTTTGACGCAGCTTTTTCAGACTGCTTCTAAGTCACATTGTAGAAAACAGATTCACAGGTCAATGTGGAGTTTTTAGGAACTTCTACAAGGTTTTGGCAAATCTCGTCTGTTTCATCTGTTGCTATGTACGAAAAGAGAGTCTGGATAGTGCTACAATTGTGGCCCACCAGGAGACATTGGAATTAGTTGTGAATTTGCAACATAATTTCACCATGTGGTTTGGTTCAGTTCAGTACACATTTTTGGCAACCTGAACTATGCCATTTTTCAGCACCCTTTAAGCTTTGCGGTGCCTGTTGCAATTGTATGCTTTGGTCTGTTTGTGGAGGTTGGAGCTAAATAAGTTGAATGGTCAACAGACAATTGTCACTTCTGTGTTACGATGAATTTTATGAATGGAGTGGGTGCAAAAAGCTGTACATTCTATTGACACGTTTGATTAAGCTTCTCTGGTACTTTTTTTCCTGAGAGGATCAAAACGCATACTGTCAGCACAAAGCACTTTATACCGTGTCACCTTTTTCTCTTCTGTGTTTAATTCCGTGACAGTCGCATACTTACCCATGGCAAACCCAACCATTCCGATACACTCGGTGTAGAGGAAACCCAACCCCGATCAGCATTTACCGATCTGTAGAGACTCGAGCCAAACTGTTGGTGGAAAATGTGGCTTCATAGAACAGTGATACCTTGACTTACGAGTGACCCGACCATAATTATTATTATTATTATTATTATTTTTTTTTTAGATAAAAACCGTCGCTCGGCTGATTATTATTATTTTTTTCTTGTGTTGCAAGCAAGAATTTGAGTTACGAGTGCGGCAAATGTCACTACAAGCAACAGTTTGGCAGATAGTTAAAAATGCTCTAAAAAAAGAGGCCGAGTACTTGCTTCAAGCTCTTTATTGCCACTCCCAGTCGAAATGTACTTGAACTCTAAAGAGAATTACATTTTGTGTATTTAACCAAAGCCCATTAACTTTGTCTTATGAAAGTCCACTAGCTAATGCTAACACAATGCAAATATTGCATAACATAATGCAAATAAATATATCAAGTATAAAAGGATCAACTTTTGAGCTCTCAATTTTATTGAAAAGGGCTTTGAACAAAGAGCAAAGTTCTTGTTATTCCAAGAAAGAAGTTTGTCAGTTTGTTTGTGCTTAATGCGATTTGTCACCCGTCAGTGTTGGCACAGTTCCTTTAGGACGTGTGGGACGTGTGAACAAACAATGTGAAAGCACTAGGCTAATTTCAGACATTTCTCAGACGGGCTTCACTTCTCATTCACGTGTCTTTCTCTCTCTCATTGTTTTTTGATCACGACATTGCCCCATTACATCCTCCTTTCAGTGTTGTTGTTTCTGTTCTTTGTCAGCACTGCTAAAGAGCCACTTTTGAAACATCACATAATAACTTGTGTGAGAGATTTTTTAGCATGATAGTTTACAATCTTCGTCGTGGCCTTTATATACGGCTCTGAAATATACGGCAGGGCATCTAACATGCTGTTGACGCTTAAAAGCTGAACTGTCCAAGTGAATTCTCTTTCATTTGTGCACATAGACACCCTGTAATGCTTTTACCTTACTTTTTGCACACTCTATTTCAATGATTACTACTTTAGCAGAAAAGGATGAATGAGAAATAAATGCGTTTATGTGGATATGTGTCATGTGAATGGCAAAAGAATAGAAATTTGAATAATCATTTCTAAACCGCTATCATTAAACTGTTGAAGTAACATTTAAAAAATCTTAATGGTCATACAAGGGTGAAAATAAACTAGGCACTGAAAAATCCATCAATCCAATTTTTTTTATACTGCTTGTCATCGTTAAGGTAGCAAACAAGCGGAAGCCTATGCATGTGCGAACCACCTCACTACTGTGCTAGCACACTATTAAATGTAGTTGTAATTCAACAACCACTCCTTTAAACTCTCTGAATGATGGATGATGCTGGCGTAATAAAATGTCGAATGAAGTCCAACACTTTAAGATACAAATTCAATAAAACACTCATACCTTTGGTGTCAAGTGATGTCGTTAGCTACCTAGCTGCTAATATTAGTCGTCAACGTCACTGAAGAAAGCACTTTTCGAGAAAGATCTACCACTAATTGGAAAAACCTAAAAATCCGCGACATAGAATATTATTTTGTTTATGTATGCGATTTACATTTTAATGATCTAAAACTGGATAAACAGATGCAATAGAAGATGCTTGAGCCTCCTTTTCTGTGTGACAAGTGGCGCCGGCGTCGCACTGATGGATGAAGCCCATGACAATTGTTGTTTGTGTCACAATGTCATCTTTCATTAACTATAAATGGTGTTTTAATTAGGACACATTAATTAATCGGAGAAATGTTGAAACCGAGGCCCCAAGGAGCCTTTTGACAGTACAATGGGTCCTGTGAAACCATCTTAATGTCTCAATGTGCAGACGCCATGTCCCCACTGCAGTCCAATAATCCCCACATGCTTAGGTCAAGCATCGGGTTATCATTGCAGCTACATTACACATGAGAAGTATTTAAATGTGCCTGTGTGGCTGGTGTAAGAACACAAAACTCAACAGGCAACAGGTATAAAAATAGTTCTTTTCAAACCTGTTTACATGTCAAGCTGTCTATTCCCTGGTAATGTGGGTCAGAGGAAACCCATCAAGACACAGAGTCTGGTTTGTTCCTCATTTAGCTGTCAGCCCGCCTGTCAGTCCGTTTGCTCGTTTGTACCATCAAAGTCTGGAATAACTCTTAGTAGCTTGCTAGAGTTTGTCTTAAGCTTTGGGACCTGTGTCGTTTCCAATGTAGAGTCATATGGGAGCAGAACACTCCGTGTTCTTTGTTCAAAGTCTGTGCAATCAATTATAGATACAGGAAGTTGCTCAATATGACACCTTCTGGCAGCACACCCACACTGAACGATGAATGCTCGTCACAACAATGCACACTTAAACATGCACGCAAAGAGTCGTGCATTGTCATCCAGAATGGGATCATTGACAGGTTGCCTCCAGTAGTTATTTTTATTTTTTATTTTTTTGTACTTTTAAAGTCGCTCCAAGCAATCCAATTACTAGTTATAAAACTGAAATTCTGCTCTGGCCCCAAACCGGCACCTACAAAACCCAATTCCAATGAAGTTAAGATGTTGTGTAAAATGTAAATAAAAACACAATACAATGTATTTGCAAATCCTTTTTAAACCTATATTCAATTGAATACACTACAAAGACAATATATTTAATGTTCAAACTAAAACGTTTTTTTTTATTCATTCATTTTAAATTTGATGCTCGAACTTATTAACGTTCCTCCATTTTGTTGTCGGTGGTAGGATCTCAATCAATCAGTCTTCTCAATGTTGTGTCGCCATCCGTGGATGTTGAAAAGAGTAACTTGCTTATTTTGACAAAGTAAGGGGCAGAAAGTACAGCTACTGTATCTGTTTTCAAATATAAGAAGCAATAGAAATAAACCATCAGAAAATTAAATGCTCATTACAAAGTATGTGCACAGTAATTCATTACTTCCTACCACTGCACTTTTCTTTGTCGGTCTTGCGATGTGTCAACAGTGCTACTGCAGTTAACAAAGCTGTAGGTTGCACCTCGCCCATAATGTCCCCAGGTGTTAAATGTGGAGCCTGTTCAAAGATAATGGATAGGAGGTGACGATGATAATAAGGCAGGCAGGAAGACCGTCCAGCTGCCTTTTCTGATAGCACACATCATATGTTTTGCTTTCGACCTGCCCAACCTGAGATAGAAGTGACTACAACACAGCAGCTGCCAGTCGATAACAGAAGGCTTAATCGTGGGAGCACCTCTCTTACTGGAGATTGGTAGAGCAGCAACATCGTAGGTACTTTCTTAAATGTAATGATGCTCCTTTTAATGTCTGTACAAATTGAGTAATGGCAGGTGCAGCCCACCATGGCTGAAGTAATATTCCGAGCCCATTAGCCGGGGCCTCGACCGGCTCCTGCACAGAGACTGATTCCTTAATGATAAAGGAACGGAGGAATAAGCACTTTTGTTATCATCTCCATTGTCACATCCCCACAACCACAGCCGTCCATTACAGTGCTAATAATAGACACAGTCCTTATCTCTTCCATCACCGTCTGAGAGTGAAAGGAAACCAGGTACCTGTGCAGTACTGACAAAGCTTTTAATATAAATGTTTGAACTGAAGAGCACAAATATCTTAGCAGACAAACTATTAGAAAATGAAAGAACATTGTGTAACGTTAATATGTCATTATAATAAAATAGATTGGACCTTTTTAAATTTAATTGCCCCTCAGGTTGTACAAATTTCTAGGGAATTCGACTAACATTTTCGGGCCTATATGCCACGAAAGGCTAAAAGAAAACCACATACGTAATCAGTTCAAAACATCAAAGAAGCAATTTTGTGTGTTCTGGTTCTTCTTTGATTTTCTTGTGGCACCAAAAGATGAACCACCATCTTGAACGTTCTTGCCTGAGAAATACCTCACAAAAGCTCAGGATTATGTCTGCTTGTCTGGTTTTTGTGTCTGTTTTGCGATCTAAAATCATCCTCAACAACGAATGATAAGAGAAGAAGAATATTTATTGGCTTCTTGAGGGAGACTGATTTTTGGCTTCAACATTTCTATTCCTAAAGATAATGTAGATCGTTTTAACGTTTTACCACTAAACTAATTTTCAATAGGTGTGTAGGCTAGCGGGCTAACTAATACTATTGATGAGCCTCATGAAGGTGTTTTTTTTTAGTTGAATAATTCAACTATTGAATACAGTCCTTTATGAAGCATGTGTCCATGGTTGTGTTGACGCTTTGCTGATTATTGTTCATCTGTGTTGTTACACACCACAGTTAATAAATCAATCCAAGCAGAATACCAGTGTGTGTTCTTCTTTGTTTTAAGTGCTGTTCTGCTATTTTCTGGGATCTATAGGCAATTTGAAAAATATTTTTAGGAGGGGGGGGAGGGGTGTCAATTAATCACAGATTCACGGTGGGGCTCGGTCCCTATCCCCTGCGAATGGGAGGGGGGGGGGGGGGGTTCTCCTTAATTGTCTCTTCTATAATGGCCATTGGACAATTTGTTTTGAAATCAGGTAGTGGAGGTTGAGCTGTGTGCTGGAATGGATTGTGTTCAAGCATAGAGGTTCCACTGTACCGTAAAACAAGTAGGATCCATTTTGAACACCCAAAATTGAAAATATCTGATGGGCATAACACAGAGAACACAAAGCCTGGGGGAAAAAAGTATGCGTGTCAATGCAAGGTCACTGCGTGGGTGCTGATCGGGTTCTTAATGTGAATTTCGACCAAGGGTTCTTGGTAGAGATGGAGAAGGTAGACATTGGAGGGGCTCAGTGTTGCCGCATCAAAGCTCCCAGTTTCAAAGCCAGAATCAATGCTTCCTTCTCACAGGTGCAACTGCCTTGATGGTGAGGGAGGCCAGTTTGAGATGATCTAGGCGTTGCTGTTTTTGGTAAAAACAGCACAGAGGGAGGGAGGAAGGAAAGGATCCTTTCTTAAAGTGTTTTCAGGCTTCAGCTTGACAAGAAAAATGAATGTTTGTTTGGCAATGTAAGGAGTTCTTCAAGTTAATTGGAGCTGTCGTTTTGTGAACCTTTTGTGTTGTGTTTTGGGCTTGTGTCAAATACTTGTGCAAATTTAGTTTAACATTTGGACCTCATAGTCCATTATGTGATTTCATGACTACAGTTGTGTGTTTCGTTGGGTTATTCTACCACTTTGAGCGCCTGCGTGAGCCGTTTCTGAGAGCTGTCTGTACTTCTGCACTGTCAGAAAAGCTCTGCCAAATTGTGAAGACTCGGAACAGACACACACACACGCGCACACACGTCGTCCTGACTTTTTGAAACACAGAGCTTGCAAGCTCACACTGGCCTCCCTTTTTCCCCTCACGTCCACAAGTACACACAGATCTGTGCTCGTGTATTCTCTTTGCAGCATGACTTGCTGCTCTTTGGATGATGCACTGTTTTTCTCTACATTCATGTCTCTATGTATAAGTGTGTGTGTGTGTGTGTGTATACTTGGAAAAGGTGTGCAAGATCACTTTTAATTGTTTCGTGTGGGTGAAAAAACATATATCATTAATCGTTTAGCCTTTAGCCCTTAATTCATGCAATACCGTAATACATGCATATTTTATATTTATATATTGTGTGTATATTTTTGCAATATACAAATACAATTGTATTTAATCTTATTCCACAAAATATTTCAATCTAAGCAGATATCTTTCCATTTCCAGATTATCAGCAACATGAGTTTCCAGTTCAAGTTCAAACCTAAACCCAAAGCTATTAACTTCGTAGAAGATCTTATGTACCATTGTGACTCTGACTGAGTCCAACGAGAAGCAAGAGTTTCTTCCGCAGTCAAGTCAAATTACACTCGGTTGGGGGTCTTGGGCCCCCTAAAATTGGCTTGTCACCATCACTGAAATTTTTGGGAAAGTCTGCCCTTGAAACCAGTTTTTCTTAGCAACATGAAATTAAGTAGGCATGTGTATAATGAGTACACCCACAAAAAAGGCTCTAGAACCCATTCCCAAGAAGACACATGAAGCCGGGCATTTTGTTTGTGAAGCAGCCATTTTATGGTCGTTTTGTCCAAATCCTGAGGTCCTCTAAAATTAATTGTTTGCAAACAAATTTGAACCAGAGTGTTCCCTCGCTATACTGCGTTTCATCTATTGTGGTCAGTGCATTGCAGATTTTTTTTTCATATGCATATCGTGCATAATTCACCGTATCACGGGATTTCGAGAGTATGCTGTCATATTTTTGTGGTAAAATAAACACTTCCTAGCCTAAAACAAAACTATGAAAAAAAAAGAAATAGAAATTCATGAAAATACACATTCCAAGGTATAAAATGTAGTATACAGTGCTACTGTGCATTACTGTATGTTTAAGAGTATAGAAAATGTTTACAAGTGTATGGTAGAGGTTAATAGGCGTGCTGGGAAGATTAACAAGAGTCTGAGGAGGACTATGCAGCATTAAAGTACGCACAAATAATCCCCCAAATTTGTGGCGCTACTTTGCGGAGCTCCCCTATTGCGAGGGTGGTCCTACAATAAACGAAGGATTACTGTATTTATGCGACGTTTGTGCTTATCAAATGTATTCAATCATTTGTTTCTGTCTATCTCTGATAGTATTTTGCTGTGACACAAAGGAAGGTGTCTGTGGGTTGGAGTGGTGCCATTTGCATGAGGCAACTGTTTTCCATTGACAACTACACATGCAACATTTTAGTTTTCGTCATTGCTTGTGGGCAGAGCAAACACTCGACATTAAACACTAAGCTCTTATTATTGAGCTCACCACAATGTCAAAGCTTGACCAAATGTCTTGTGTCCCACCCTGAAAAGGTTCTTAGGGGCCACCTCCATCCATTTTCTATACTACTTGTACTACTCCTGCTCATAGGTGAGCTGGAGCCTATCCCAGGCGACTTTGGGCAAATGTCAGACCGACATGCTAACCAGTACCACGCTGTGCTGCCTCATAAAGGCACCCTACTGGCAGACATATATACATTTAGTAACTGTACTGCACCTCCCAACCTTCGTGCACCTCCGACAGGCGCAGGATGCAAGGACCTGTTCGCCTTTAATTATTTATATTGTACAAACCCAGAAATCTGCTTTCATTAGATACACTTCATTGCCTACCAAAGAAAAGTCACGTCAGTCGAATCCACATCACAAGTTAATATTCACTCCCTTTACGTAATCATTTCCCCCATCAACATCATTCCCATCATCACATCGTCTGGAAACTAGAATGTTTGCGTGTAATCTTTTGAAAAAGTTTTCTTGTCTCCTATAAATAATAGCGTGAGAGTGCTAAACCGCAAGGCGAGAACTTGTCAAAAAGACAGTCACTCTTTTGATGATTTGGCCTTTTTAACTGTGAAACACTTAATAGGTGGGTCATGGTTCTCAGGAGCTTGACAGAAGAGGTAACTGGCGCCACTATTCTGTCATAATCTGCTTCAATCAAGGCTCAGGGATAGCTGACGTACTCTGGAGTTCTACTAGAAAGAGCTATTGAATCAGTTGTGCTACGAGTTGCTGAGCTAGTGTTGCCCTTAAACCTCCCTCTCCCCCCTTTTCCTGGGGCTGTGTCATTTCAGCCATTTAGACAGCCGAATGTGCCAGCCTCATCAAGGTGCTCAGGCTTTGCCCTTTTCAATAATTCATCGCCAAATTTGCAGGGTGGAGTAAAGGTTTGTCTGTAGCAGCTTCCCATACAAAGGCGCGTCTCTTCTAATTGGAGTGACATGCAGGTCCCTCTTGGTGATGCCTAAATGTCATTAGCGGAGGGGCCAAATGCCACGTGCTGTTTGAGTTTATGCCATTGATTGGAAATGGCAGTGTCTGACATGGAAGAAGAGTTGCAACAGTTGCCTACTGACAGGCACACAAACATGAGCCGCAATCATACACATACATTCTTGATATTTCTCTTTTTGTTCTATTCTTCGCTTCTTGTTTCTCCGCTTTTGGTCTGTGCCTGTCCAGTCCACGCATCACCACCCAAAGTAACCCAGAGTGTTTGAGGCCCGTGCTGCCGTATGCCATCGCCAGCTCTGCATAATGCAACACTGTAATAGCCCCAATTCTTCTCTTGGTGCTAATTAGAGATTATACAAATGCTCACGCTTGTAGACACACAAGTGCGTGATGCACACAGGTATAAACATGCAAATTCACCCACGGAGCGATTTAATTACAAAGTCTAATTCCTGTGTAGTTGTAAATTATTTATAAGGTGTGTTGATAAAGTCACATTGACCTTCCTCTAATGATGCGCCTCACATACACACATGCACTGTTGTATAAAGTGTACCTCGCCACCCTCTAAATTGCCTCCCAGCTGTGACTTAGCCCTGTCTCGACTCCTTGAAGGTTGCATTCATTTTCATTTTGAATAGTGTGTTGTTAATAGCCAAATAAAATGGATACCTCAGCACACAAGCATGCTATTGCTTTAGTGTTTTTTGTGTTAAGCATTTGACTTGAAAAGACGGTTGAGGATGCTTCCCTGAGTACCGAGTGTGTCTCTCAGCTCAGCATTCCTGCATCCAAATGATGGCCACTGGCAGAGATTAGGCACTCATAGATCTTTGCAATTCTCCCACACAAACCGATGTGTTCTTCCCCGTTTGGAAACAGTCCAAACGGTACAATGGCGCAAGATGACAGCTTGTCAGATTGGACATAATGCGCTAGTGGTGGTGGGTGTGGGGGAATAATCCTTATTGTTCTGTGGTAGACGCGTCAGATCCCACTTGTTCACGTAGGCGTCGTTTGCCTTCATGTTTCTGAGACTTTAGCTCACTTGTAATTGTCTGAAACACATCAGTCATTATGTATGAACATGGATCCTTGCAGGTAATTTCCATCCCACTCTTTCATTAGCGCTTTGCTAGAAATACTGTCCATAGAGAACTCAACAGTCTTTGTCCTTCATTTGGGATATTTCCAAGTTTTTGTCATAGAAGAAATAGCTGATGACATGAGAGCCTCTTGATAATGGAAGGAAAGAAATGTAATATTTTTTGAATCAGAATAAATGCTTTGAGAAATGAAATCTTTTGAGTTGATCTTGAACCCAGTCTCTCCTGTGAAGTTTGTCAATACCCTGGAAAGGGTTTTTTTTTGTAATAAAAAAATACAGGTCTGAAGGCACACAAAAGTTCAGAGATGGAACCGCTGTGTTGCATGACACCAGCCCGCCTCACAAGACTTCAGTTCAGCTAACATCCACGGATTAACTCGGGGTGTATGTTTTGCTTCTTCTCTTTGTTGTAGTTGTTTTTTTTGGGTTTTTTTGCGATATGCATTTTAAAAGCAGGAGCAGCCTCAACAAAAACGTGGAAAGAATAATACTAATAATATTGTGAAGTTGAAAGTGGCAAGCTGCTATTCAAAGCAGCAAGACTCAAGCTTCATCATATGCATTGTTGTTTTCTGATAGCAGCAGTCGAGCAAATGAGTGAATATTCTCTTCCACGTCATTTGTCTGTTTTTTTTTTTGCTCCCTGGGTGACCGAGGTAAAACGATACTGGTGGTGCAGATAGCCAATCTGGTCATCACACCTACACAGCCCGAAGTTGTCAACAGCCTGCATGTCTTTGCATGTTTTGTCTCCCTTGCTTTGTCTCTGCCTCTGTCTGTGTCTGGCCCGTATTTTTCTCCCAACGTGACTCATTGGACATTCTAGATTATAAACCGCCCTAAAGTGATAAGCACAATCACAGTTTTGTCAGAGAAACTTTGTCTTAGCTGATAAATCCCACAGCAAAAAAAAACAACCCCAAAAAAAACCAACTGGAAATATGCGTCATGCTTCATTTAGTCTTTAATATCACTTTTGTTAGTTATTTGAAAAAAACTGCCAGCTTGTAAATTGAGCCCAGTCTCAACGTATTACCCTGATTCTTCGTGACCATTTCGAGAAAGTATTTCAGTTATGTTTGTTCAGCACTGTTTATATACCAGCAGAAGCTTTGTAGGAAAACGACTCCACTCTAAAGTAGACTTTTGCGTGAGGCTTAAAAAACGGAGTGTGTGCTGGCGTTAGATTCCGTAGGCTTGGATATGCTTGTCGGCCTCATTGTGACTGCCACAGGGGCGATAGCAGGGAGCGGGGTTTACGGTGTACCCTCTTCACAGCCTTGCAGTAGACCTGGGAAGCCTCGATAAGACACCCAGCCTCTGAAGCTACTAAAAAGACACATGGAGAGCGGAACAAAGAGATAGACGAGGGAGGAGGAAGACAGGAGGAAGGTGTAGTTGGGCTGATGAGGAGTTTAAAAATAAAATTTATCCGCTCGTTGGGCGTTGCTCCAAACCAGACACTTTCTTTCTCTGCCATTACATTAAAAATCCTCAGAATCCTTTTAGTCACAGCCGGGATGGGGGAACCCCTCAAAGGGAAGACAATTAAGCACATGCACAAGCTGGTTTCAAGGGTTAATCTTTGTCGTTGGGTTTGAAATTCAGTTAAATCCGTCAAAAGGCATGTTTCAGTCTTGCCAGTGGCTGTTTTGCTCGCTCACTTTAAAAACTCTAGAATAGCCTGAATTAGATGGCTCCAACATGAATACATATTTTGCCTCATAAACCTGTCACACTGGATATCGTTTATGCCTTTGCCTTGCAATACTTTGTGCCCTGAAGCAATGGGACCTCACTTGATTCCTCAGTTTGATGTCAAAGTTCAACATGGAAACGCATCTGCACTGAGGCACTTAAGTTGGCAGGAGTCATCAATTTTTGAGAGAGACAGCACACAACCTTGGCTTAAAACATGGGAAAGCCTTTCACAGACATTTGCCTATTCTGGGGCTCGATGAGCTTCCTTCAGCAGAGCGTCCACATGACCCAGGATGGAGGGTAGGGCTTAATCCTGGGAGCCATCATGGCTTTAGAAGAAATGCGACCACCAAAAGTACCTGAAACCTTTCCAGACTTGTTGGACTCTGTGATTTATTCTAAACTCGCCCGACCTTGAGGATATCCCGGCTTATACTTTTTCGGCTGGATCTACCATCTCCGGAATGTAGCCATTAGTCATCCAATCAGATATGTTCAGAGCTGAAGACCACATCCCCAATGTCCTAAACCGTTTGAAAGCATTAACCCCTGTTCAGGTATTTTTTTTAATTGTCTTCTGAAGGTTCCATCTGTTGGGAGAAAATTCAAAATGCAACATTTGTTGGTCTTTTTCTCCAAGATAGACACTGTATAAACAATGCATATACAACATTTTTGTGTAGCCCTTGTGTGATGAACGTTTAAACGTGAATACAGGATATGACAGATGGGTAGTGGTATGTTTACGTGTTGAGAAGGGTGTGCAGGTTCTAAAAACAAGGGTTGATTGATGGCTGAGGGCTCCGGGTGAGAGGCAGTTTAGAGGCCAACAGTGAAGACGTGACACACTGGGTTTGTTTTTGATTCGGTCATGAAAGACTTACAGGATAGCAGTGGAATATGGATGACACTTGAAGCGTCTACCTCACTGCTTTCTCCCCTACCCTCACTTTGTTTACTTTTTCACACTTCAAGGATAAAGTACAATCAAAGCTATCATAGCTGGGTTATTTCCCCCCCCCCCTCAGTGAGATGTTGAAAGAGAGAAACGGAATCTAGGCTACTGCACTGGGATGAATTACGTCTGTGATGTTACGCAGCATGGCTGGATGTTATTTCAGGAATGTATTGCTTTTTAGCATGCAGATGGCGCGTCTATTGCTCTTGCATAAAGCTGATGTATTTGTAATGCGACTTGGTTCGGAGGGATGAATTTAATGTTCAGTTATATGCTAGCTATATGATAGTGGTTGCGCTCCCATTTGATAATGACCTGAGGAAAAACAACCGATCAGAGACCGAAGGTGTGACTTATGAGTTGTCAATCATTTGCTGTCCTCTCATCGCGGGTGCACCACCGCGGCCTCGCAAAAAATAATACTTCAAACCGATGATATTTAGTGCTGTAGTAACATTCCATTACAAATACGGTGCTTTTCTGAAGTAACAAGGTTATTAACAGGTCAGTCAGCGTGAGGCCGCAGGGGTGTGATGAGTGTGCTTGAGTGCGCGACAAATGAAACCTCGTAAGTCATGCCTTCTGTCTCTGATTGGTTGGGGTTTTTTTCTAGGACGTGGTGGTTACTTGTCTAGCAAATCAGAAGTGCAAGATGGGGCCAGAGATAGTTACCATGTACTAATGTCAAGTCATAATGACTGTTTTAACAAATATGAAAACAAATGATTTTTGTTTTGGAAAATTGCAAACTCACCCTTTAAAAATGCTGGGGAAAAACATCTCTGATTATTGTCAACTTATTAGTTGCACTTTATACAAATTACTGATAAACTGCATGTTGCCTGCTCATTGTTTTATAAATGCACATACAACATTTTCCGAGGCTTTAGTGGCCTTAAAGAAGGTGAAAATGTGAACTTAATTGCACATTATTACCACAAATCTGCGGGTCCAGGCTGTTTTGTATCTCAATTTGCAGCTTCAGGGCTGACACCTAAGACAGACTGCAGGCTAAGCGGAGGTGATGCTTTCACATGTAACAGAACCTCACCGCACAGTTGGAGCTCATTATTCTGCGACTCAATGTTCAGTGTTCTGTTCTCCCTGCGAGCAATGGACCTTCCTGTATGGGTCATTTGTTATTGAAGCCCATCTGTAGCTTTAATTCAGTAGAACACTGCTGCTTAACAAGTGTCTCTCTAGTCTTGTGCGTTCACTTATAAATCGGATGTTTGATGAGGTGAATTCTAGCTAGTAGGGGCTAAAATTGGGACAAGCAGCCCCTCAATGAGGTTGAGCCTATTACTGATGACTAGTATATTTGTGTCCATCAACCAAATTTACTTAATTCCAAGTTTGACCCAGCGTCTTCCTTCAAATCAAAAGCTCGATCTGTCACCGAGGTGAGCCAACTGCGGAGGTGAAAAAGTCTCTCAAGTTCATGTGGCATCATTAAGCTTCACTCGGATATTCTTTTCGGGGATGTTTGAGTATTTCTCATTGCTTAGTGTCGAGCTTGAGAAATGCACTGTGGAGTTAATAACCCAGCCAACCTTTCTGTAACGACGATCCCTCACCTAGATGGCGTAGTATGATACCTGCTTCATACAGTTAGATGGTGGCATAAAGAATGATTTAATGTGATCCGTTTTGTAAAAATAGGATTTAATAGCGGGAATAGAACAGATCATTATGATGGGTAGTCATTTCATGGAGGAAGGAAGAAAAATCCCAATACTAATTTACTGGAAGAAGGTGAGGTTATTTTCTATTTTCTTTGTAGTTAAGTATAGTCCCCTTGCATGACATGTCCTTAATGAAATAACATGAAATTGACAATGTTTGTATTTCAATTAAGACAGCATTGTGTAAAAGCCACTGAGAAAAATCAGAGGTGAGAGGAAGTTTGGGTTTCTTTTATATACAAGGAGGATTTCCTGATTAGATGATAAGGTTAGAGCTTTCTGGTATTTATTTTGAACGAGCAGATTTACTTGTTAGGGGCCATGAATCCAAATTATTGGAAGTAAATGTGAAGACGCTGTTGAATATTAGCTTGACAATTCCCAACGTGAGGTTTTTCCTTACATTCTGTGTACTACTAGTTTGATTCAAAATTCGCTCTTCCTCAATGTGTTATTGAATTCCGACATGTGAATTGGACCAGCAGCGTACCCCGGAATAAGTCTTTTTTTATTAAATAACTAGCCATGGTTTTCCTTTATCCTGCTGGGCCTCCTTCCCCTGTAGATGAATTGGCAGTAAGGTAGCCTTTTTTTTGACGGTGCAGGTATAACAAAGAGAACTATCACCGGCCAGTCTCTATTTAATATTGCAACAAATTCTGGTGTAGCTGCTGGAGCCAATGAGAATGTAGAGCTGGACACTGGAGCGAGCACAGAAAATGAGGGCAAAAAGAGGTGGAGATCTGTCCAGCATATTTATGATCCGAGACAATCAGAAGGAATTACTTGCCAATTTTACACTGTACATTGTTTTTTATTTTTTTATTTTTTTATCTTCCCTGAGAATGAGTCCATCACTCCCTTCCACTTATCGCTAACTCTTGTCTGTGCCAGCTTTTTAGACTGTGAAATGGAAGCGGTTATTTCCCCCTCTTCTCCCTGTATGTTAATGACACGCTAATCTGTTCCTGAGCGAGTGCCTTAATGAGGGCGGCGTGCCCCTCACTCCGCTGGCTAGCGCCTGTTAAGCTACCATTATGGAAATAGCTCGGTATCATGCGTCGTTCTGGGACCTGACAGAAATGTATGCCTCTTTCCCACTCTTAAAGTTTTCCTCTCCCTCTTTAACAAGGCCGGGTAGTTCCTCTGAGGGATGAAGCGGAAGATAAACAATCATGGTAATGACGAGCATGGGGAGAGGCTTTGCACATTTTAAGGTCTGTTGTTTTCAGATTCGGAATGTTGCTTCTTCTAATAAATAGGCCACATTGGAGGATTGTTGGCCATAGAGGGCATCTGTCTTAAGTCCAAGCATCACAAATACACCACTATCTGATTTACTATTAAAGACCCTGTAAAGTGAATTTGGAGATTGGTTTCTAAACCCATCATACTGTATAATGTATGTATAATGTGCATTCTTACAATAATAAGGCAGCTGATGTGCTTGAAATGGCATTTAAGACCTCCAATGGTCTTACTCCTGTAGGACGCTACACTGTACTGCATATGAGTGTGTAAGAAATCTGTGAGACAGTTGCCAGTTCCTTCAATGTTTTGAAACAAAAATACCATTAATCTGCCACATTGTGACTTATTAGAAAACTGTCTGGAATATGGGTTGCCACCCAACTTGTTGTTGTGAATCGGACAGCACTTAGTTGTCCGCCACCAAACCAAACCAAAGTGTCACGATTGGTTGTCAAAGGAGAGGGAGGCAAGGCAAAAATGTGGAGGACCCAAGTGCAGGGAAGCAGGGAGGCAAGGCAGGAGTCTCAAAAAAGAATATTTAATCTCCAAAAAAGGGCAAACAAGGAACATGGATAAAGCACAACAGATAACCAAAGTAACAAAGAAACACTTGAATAAACCAAAAATGGAAACAAAACATGACTGGTAACTAAGACGTGGCACAGACAGAAGCAATGACACCTGACAATGACATACTACATTGACAATGAACCGACAAGAACTGAACGAAACCAGGGAACTAAATACAAACAGATTGACGAGACAACGAGGGACACTTGGACAAGACACGAGCGGCTGGAGGGAGCTGATTGGTCGACACAAGGTAGAAGGTTGACGAGAACAGGTGGACACAACTAAACAAGCACACGACATGAACAACAGGGAACACAGGAAAACATGAAACACTAACCACAACCCAAACCAAAACACAGACCATGACACAAAGACCAAAATATTTGAAATAGAATTTCTAGTTATACCTATGTAAGTTTCTGTTACCATGGTAGCATCGTCATCCATTTGTTTTGTAATTCTTTGCAATTGGGATGGTTTATTATTATTTATTTATTTTTTGGTACTGCCCAGTACCAGTAACCTAGGTTAATCTGAAGAGAACAAAATAAAGCAAGAACGATTCTTGGAAACACAAATCATTAGGAGTGGATTCAGATTCATAGCAGCATTACCACAATACTGGTAACCTTTCATTGCTCAATCAGTGACTCTCCATACTTGTTCTCATGTCCTAAATGTATATTTTGTCATAGTGGCTGTTTGTTGTCGTGCTAGATTGGCTTCAACTACCGGAGTCAAATTCCTTGTGTGTTTTAACATACCGGTACTTGGCCAATTAAGATGATTCTGATTCTGATACTTTGAGGTGGAAGACTGAGATCACATGCTGCTGTGAATTTCATCGAGGCAATTCCTAATTTGGCTCAGTGGTGTGTATAGGCTCCACTTGCCTGTATGCACTCCTTACAACATCTTTCACTCATGTTTAGCTTTAAAGTGAGACTTGGATGACGCAAGACTGATATCACCACCCAAAGACTTTTATGGAAAGACATAATGGTTTTATTGATTTGTGTGCGTCTCGGCCAGCCTGGCCTCAGTTAGAAGCGGTGGTGGTGGGTCGCGGCTGTGTGTCTTGCTTCACTCTTGAAATTAAATTGCTTATGGTTTGGCTTCTCCATGTCCCTCATCACTTGATTTGCACCCATCTTCAACTTCAACTGAATCCACTGTATGTGTAAAGGATCCTTCCTTAGGGGACAGGGTTTGTACAAAAACACCAGGCACTTGAGGACGTAGGGTAGATTGTATCTCTATTGAAGCTGATGCTGTAGAGTTAATTATTTTATAATCAGCATTTGTGCATAGTCAATACACATGAGTGAGGGGCTAAAATACACTTCTTGAAGTTTAAAAAGGTAAAATCTTTGGATTAAACAAGTGTGACTGGAGTTTAAGGGCGTGTGATACGAATGGGAATTATGTAGGCTGATGGGAGGGAGGAAAAGAGCGAAGTGTCTCAAAGTTTTTCTTGCAATTTGCAGCTCACATTAAATTTACTGCCAGGACAGAAACCTCATGATTCCTCTTAAGATAATTGAAAACATGCCTGAGTCTTGTCTTAAAGGTTGCGCTTGGATTTAAAGACTTCGGGGAGGCTTTTGTTACACATTTTCAAGCCCGTCCAACAGTCATTAAAACAAGAGCAGTTTGCCAGATATCATATAATATATTGTGTAATAATATTGTCAAGCTTATGTTGACGACAGTGCTTGTTGAGTCTAGGGAAAGCTTTATGGGTTTTACCTTTTTCTGCCTGTAATCTGTATGGATATCCAGGGACACCAACAGCCATGCTACATTTATTTTTCATTTCTTTCTGGTCTGATTATAAATCCTGTGATAGGCTGGCCACCACTCTAAGGTGTACCCGGCCTCTTGCCCAAAGCCAGCTGGGATAGGCTTCAGCTCACCTGCGACCCTGATGAGGATAATCACGATATAAAATGGATGGATGATTATAAATCAAACTTCATTATGATGGGCTATCATATCGTAAACATTCAGATTTCTCATTATGCGCTGTATGTTGGCTTTGTCAGGCACAAAATAATAATGTTCTGCATCAAAAAGTGCTGACTACTACTACTAAACCGTATTTAAAGTCTCTAAGGGTTCTATAAAAGATTAAGAAAGTGGCAAGCATTACATTATGAAACGACTTCAATGATAACGTTCATATTTCCGGAGTTTCTGGAGGCAAACTGTGTAAAAAGAAGACCTACAGAGCTTTTACAAGTATCAGTGGAGGCTTGTTGCCTGTAAAGCCACTCGCAAACGTTCACCCGCAGCATTTGTCAAATGACGCACTGCAGACATGCCGGCTAGATGTCTGATGAGACCGGCACTCGGTTTCTATTCAACTTTGACCACAGGAAGGAGGAGAGAGGTTGAGGAGCTGTCATATTTCCCTCGGGAAGGAGGGAAGTTTACCATGTGAGTGATTGAAGGGTGAACGGAGGGGGAGCAAGTAACCATCGAGAATGTGTCAAGAAAGTTCAAAGGAGTTACTGGCTTCAGCAAAAACAAACCCTCGTGGCTTTAACCTCAATGAATTTTTCGGTGCGTACGAGGTGGGGCAGGAAAGTTTCAGGACTGGTGTCACGAAAGCATTTCAAACCCAAGCTACAAGTTTTTCCCCTTTAGTGTGGGCCAGATGGTCAACTAGCACTTCTACAAAGAGGTCCTGCAGTGTTTGCTTCAACCCGACTTGAAGACGTGGACGACATCAAGATGCCCATGATGACAGAGCTGCGGAAGATCCAGGAAGAATCCTTCCAGAGGTGCATGAAAACATGAAAGAAAAGGCTGCATCAGACTTCACGGGGATTACTTCAAAAGGGGAAACTTGTGTTTTTGAATGTCTAATATTATAAAGATATGTATCTTTTGTGACACCAATTCTGGAACTTTTCTGACACGTACGTGTGCGCATGCATGCTCATTATTTTTACGTTTTACGCTCAAATGAAGTGACTGTGATGAAAGTCTGGATCATCTGTCTGGTTATTGTTCATCTGCGATAATTCTCTGATGATTGATTGATTTTTCTGCTGTGCAGATGGCAGATTCGCAGGGTGTTTGTCCAATGTGACCTGACAATCGCCAAATTTGAAGATGTCCAAGGCAATGAGGAAAGACTTCCTCTCTCTCCTCTTTAAACTCCCATTTAATTAAATTCTGTTGTAGAAGAAAACTTGAGTTCTTAAACACATTGATGGCTACTTGAGTGCTAGGTTGAGGTCACATGGTACAGCACTACAATAATAGCGCTCAAATGATTAGTGTAAATAATGACCTCAATTTTTGTTAACTTGTTTTCACACAAACTGAATGACTAAATCTGAAAATTAAAAAATGGTTAAAAATACTGCAGATGTCACTTATTCATCAATGAATACTTTGTGAAAAACACATCATTACACCTTATGGCTGACAAGGATGTTTTAAAATGTCTGATGTGCAAGCCCTGGAACATATTGTTTCTATTTCCTTTATTTCACATGGGATAAATCTGCACAATTTGAAGGTCGATTAGAATTCCGGAATGGATTGTGTTTGACCTCATAAAGTTTCAATACACACTAATAGATTCATCTTCACAAACCCACTGGTGCAGGATTTGAGTATAATACAACATCACATAATGCATTATATTATACTAGATATAATGAACTAATGGTGATTTATTCGTCGTCTGTAATTCTTTATTCATGCACACATTATCACCCACATTTAGGAGAGCCGACTGAATAAACCTCACAAAATTATTCCAACTGTAATATTCCCACTCTTTTCATTATTGAACATTTGGTGGCTTTTACAGCCTGATTAGTGCCCTCAGTGACTGCTAACGAATAACTTCTCAAAATGTCATCAAAATGCCTTCAAAACATCTCAGAATTCAATCGTTTGTCAGTTAAGTTGTTAGTTGACTAAATAGTGGCTTTGTGTTTGTTCTGGTTGTGGGCCCCAAGTGGACAAAGGGTTAGCTATGTGGCCGCTGCTCTATAGGAGGGAAAAAAAAAAAAAAAAAAAAAAAACATACTCTCTGAATGTTGTTCAGGCATGCCTGGAGGCAGCCTGTGCATGTATCTGCATCGTTGGATTTGTGTCTTTCTGCTATTCTTGTTCCGAGTGGCCCACTGAGTGCAGACAATTCCTGGCTTTGTGTGTGTGTGTGTGTCCTCCTGTCATGCTGTGTACTGTACTGAAAGGATAGAGGGGGACAAGGCGTGTGAAAATCCCACCCTTGCCTACCTAGTGACAATCAGCTGTGTGTGTGTGTGTGTGTGTGTGTGTGTGTGTGTGTAAGATGGAGAGTGAACACTCCATACTGCAACAACCACACTCTTTGTTGTTGAATACATAATGATTCCTTATTTTTCTTCAATTTCATCAACTGAGAAAGCTAATGAGCTGACAACGGCCCCAGACGAGAGCCCTGACACACACCATCACTTTCTCCTACCATCTTGCAAGCACATACGTAGTTGCAATAAAAACTTTGTGATTGCGATGTAATAAAAATTTTTTTTTTACTGCAGACGCGTGGATATCATTACATGGTATGCACAAATGTATGCAATAAGCTCAATAAATAGTGTAAAGTCGACTCACTCTCTATCCCAGTGTATGGCAACTTTGTTTTTTCTTTATGTCAGTGTAGATTCTAAGTCATCCAAGTCATGGTAATTCGCGAAGGTTGAATCGAGGAAACTGGACTCTTCTTGTTTGTCAAACTTTTTTTGTTTTTTCTCTTGTTTGACAGAAGCTTTAAAAAATGATAATTATGCTATTAGGCGAACGATATGGGACCGTGCACAACCTTCCACAACCAACTTGCTTAATTCCCCTCGGTGTATTTAATAAAGTATCCATCCTTCCACCCATTCATTTTCAGCGTTTGTCCTTGTTAGGGTTGTGGGTGACGAGGGATGAAAGGCGGGGTACACCCTGGACTGGTTGCCAGCCAATTGCAGGGCACAGATAGACGAACCAGAATTCACACTCACGTGTACACCTACGGATAATTTAGATTATTCAATGAACCTAACATGTTTTTGGACTGTGGGGGAAACCCGGGGTACCCAGAGAAAAGCCATGTAAATTCAGGCAGAACATGCAAACTCCACACAAGGACTGAGCCCAGAACCTCAGAACTGTGGGGAAGACATGCTTCTAATCTATCTTTTCTATTCCAAATCACTCATTCCCAAATGTTTCCCACAAATTACTGGCATAGAATTGTTTAAAAATGTCTCAGTAACATGAATAATTGAGTTTTAGGTATAGAACCAAGAGCTTTAATCAACACCTGATTGGTCCACTTTGAGTTGTGTCCCAATGCATTTGCCCATCAATTGTATCTGTCTTTATTGTATATACCGAGCCTTTTAATGTCGGTCATATGAGATACCGGCGATGGATGCGGCAGTTTTAACCTCAGGGGAAATACAAGTCATGATTCCTTTGTTCCTAACCTCACCGCAGGATGTGGCAGATTTTAATTTGGGAGGTGATTTGATAGTACGTGCACACACAAGCAAATGACCACTGACCATGAACATGCTCCGACTGGGCAGACGGGGCACTGGTGACCTTATCCCTGGGTGACAAAACCAATAGACAAATTAGAGGACGTGATTTGTTTAGATCCTGGTTGCTACCTCCTCATGAATCCAGACTCGTCTCTGTTGGGGGAAAATAATTGCTGATTGATCTGCTGATGCGTTTAATGACTGTTGAGTTAAAATGAAAAGGGTTTATTTCATCCATTCTCGCTTTAAAAAAATTATATTGTGCTCTCACAATCCAACATCCAGTAAATGGGACCTGTGCTTATCTCTTCGCCACCTGCTGTCTCAGTTTTGGGTTTGTTGTTGTGTTTTGTGCTGTTGCCTCCCCTTGCATGTAGACATATGCCCTGTTTTTCCACTAATTGGTTCGCTCTATTCATGCGGGAATAAGCGGCAGGGCAAGGGGGTTGGTTGCAGCCAAAGCCAACGCCTAACTAAACGTCGGTGCACAGCAGGGTTAAGGATGGACAGCTCAATGATGGCTTGTTAAAACAACCTGTCACTTAATGCATGAGGTGAGGCAATGCTGTAGCGATATAGGAATACAATAAAGCGAGGGTGCGTTCATTGTGATTGTGGCGATAATTGAGAGTGTAGCGCAAGACAGAACCACCTTGACGTTAGCAAAGACCTCCCATCATCTTAGTGCAGCCTAGAGGCCACTATTGTGAAGCACCATGTAGCGTGTGACAGGAGGCAGGTCACGGGCAGTCAGTCATTGTAGCTTTATGTGTGTGTGTGTGTATGTGTGCATGTGTGTGTGGGAGAGCGCTTGAGCTTGATTGTGGTTATGAAGGTGCAATGGCAGTGCGTAGTGTCTTTTGGTCTTTTTAGCTGTACTTTACTTTTTGTTTCTGGGATGTGGGCCAAGCCAGAGCCCAGACATTTTGCTGCGGATTCAGGGATTTTCCCTCATTTCTCAGAGAATAATGCTTGGATCTTAACAACCAAAATGCAAGCATAAGCTGTTTGTTAGGAATCCAGATAACGGTGTTGATGCAATAATTTACTCACGTTTTGCTATTTTGTCGATGGGCTTTCACACCTTTCTACTGAATGCAAATGGTAAAGTCCTGTCCTGTATGATCTTAATGACAATAATTTGAGCAAAAACAGTTCTTAGGTATCCATGATGATGCACAAGTTTGTGCTGATCATTATCCAGAATTGATGCATAATTGTTTTCTTTGGCCTCGGTGGCCATACTTATGTCTGCCACTAGGGGACACAGTACATTTCCATCCATCCATTTTCTGAGCCGCTTCTCCTCACTAGGGTCGCGGGCGTGCTGGAGCCTATCCCAGCTGTCATCGGGCAGGAGGCGGGGTACACCCTGAACTGGTTGCCAGCCAATTGCAGGGCACATACAAACAAACAACCATGCATTTGTTCATGTTTATCCTCGATTTTTTGTTTGTTTGTTTGCAGAACACAGATCACAGTCTTATTTGTACCATTTTTAAATGTTGTGTGTTACAGTGCAGTAACAGTACGAGAGATCTTAACATGGGCCAAAAATGATCTTTTCTTTCAAATGTACATTTCGCTGGCGTCGGGTGGAAATCTCATATCTCCAAAACCACCACTTTTCAGGAAAGCAAAGAAACGACGTTTGTTGAGCCATTAACATTGTATCGTCAAATAGAGCAAGCCATTTTTAACTTTAGACCGGGGTTAAAAAAAAAAAATAATGCATATGTAGTTTTGGGGGTTTCTTTGTTTTTTTACTGTATACATGGGCTTCAAAGTTGGGGGACAAATGGGAAGATTTTCCCAGGGTCCCTGGGCATGGGGGTGGGCCCTGGGATTTCGGAAACAGGGGGCCCCCTGCCTATTTAGAGACTCCATCAGCTGCCTCTGAACCCCCCTGATCCCAAAACGCCATTGACATTCATTTGATCTCATGTGCAGTTAGCCGTCAACTTAATTAAAAAGGACTATTTCAGGGGTTGCAGACCCCTGCTTTAGAATGATCAATAATTTGAAAAAAAAACAAAACATGCTCACATGGGGACTGACTCATAGTATAGATTTGTGGAAAAAATATGAAATGATCAATTTTTGACATGGGAGGTTTCGGCCTGACGCCAGCAATATAACGTTACTCCGCTGCCCATGTTCTTGTGTTTAAACATAGGAGTTTATAGTACCAAGACAGCCTTTTACAGTATGTTTGAATGTGTGGTACAGTTATGGATGTGTACATCTTTAGTCAGGAATTCATACTGTCAGGCCGAGGAAGTCTGTTTTGACCTAGCTTGTCCGTCTCTCACTCGACAAATCCAAGCAAACTAAGTATTGTTTTGTCCGTCTTGTTTTTTCTTTTCGTTGTTGCCAAAATTCTCACTATCTCCCCAGATGTACAAAGGCTTACACTTCCCTCTTCTAAGCTTCTCAGATATAGTATGCTTCCTGTTGTGTTTAAGTTTTGACGTACATCAAAGGAGCTATCAAAAAGAAAAAGAAAAATCTAAGTGGGATAAAGAATTTTCGGAGATGGAATGTTCAAAGCAAATTTATTCCCAGATGTTTTCTCTAATGAGGATATTTGAGAGATATGCTGGCCTTTGTACGCTCTTTTCATCGACTAATATCATAATACAAAGTTTGACAAAGTATTCTCTTCATATTGGTTTTCAAGACTGGAATTTGAATTATGTACGTTTGAGTCTGCGCTTGCTGGTTCTGGTTTTTAAATACGGAGTGTTGATTGACACTTTCTAGTGTTTGGCTTTGACAGCCCTCATTTGTTATTGTCAGCAGGCTTTTAGAGAATGGCTGACGTTTTGATGTTCAGTGTCTGTCACTGTGTGATGGCTCCAACAGAACGCTGTGGATGAGGACACCGTTTTTCGTGGCAGCGTCCTTTCAGCGACAACTCTTATACGCCGTTTTTCAGGCAGACTCAGGCTGAGAAGGTCATGGGAAGACTAAACATACTGCAAAACAATCCCAAACTATAGCTGCTGGCAGCAGGGTTTGCTCAATAAGTCATTGACGATGTTTCATATTGTAGTCAAATAGCCCCTTTGACAAATTTTTTTTTCCATCACACCACCATTGTTGTTTTTCGGGGGGGAGCTAAAATAGATTAAAAGGATTTCCATTCATGTCAATGTTGAAAGAAGTCACCACTATATTAGATTAAAATGTGCAAGTGGGCTCAACCGAAGTGTCCAATGATGGTCACAATGTACAGCACAGTTATTTCCACACATTAGGAGTTCAAATCTGTCAAGAAAGGGAAAAGAGTGTCTTAGGGTGGGAATGTGTTGATAGTAGAAAGGGTAAACGGTTGCTCTCCTTCCTATTTTGTCATCTTTTTCACTGTTAAGACATCTCTTCCAGGCGAATGTCAACACCTTCCGATATTCTGTTCATCCCATGTCAAATAAAATGTTTTAAACGCCCAACCATTTCAAAAACATAAAAAAAAAAAAAAAAGGTGTACCAAAAAATAACTGACAGAAGCCAATGTTAAGCTGAATGAATTTGCAGTGTGTCCACTGTGCCTGTTTTTACTTTTAATATAGTGACCCGGCAGCTACTATTCCTGACTGCGTTAATGCTCATGTACAGTCCCCTCCAAAAGTATTGAAACGGCGAGGTTGTTTGCTTTGTTTTTGTTGTATACTGAAGACATTTGGGTTTCAGATCAAAAGATGAATATGAGACAAAAATTCAAAATTCCAGCTTTTATTTCATAGTATTTACATCTAGATGTGTTAAACAGAGCACTGTTTGTTTGAAACCACCCACTTTCAAGTGAGCAAAACTATTGGAATGTATGACTGATGGGAGTTTCTGGTTCCTCAGGTGTTGCCTTTTAGATTGATTGCTTAAACATTAGTGCTTGTTTTTGGCTTTGGAGTTCACCTGTGAAAACTCCATTGGCCGTTAAGCAAACATGAAGACCAGATTGCTCTCTATGGGAGACCAAACCATTTTGAAGCTGAAAGCAGAGGGAAAATCGATCAGAGCTATTCCACAAACATTGGGCATACCCAATACAACAATGTGGACTGTCCTGAAAAAGAAAGAAACTACTGGTGTACTGAGGAACAGACATCAACAGCAGCTGATGACAGAATCATTTTGAGAGCTGTGAAGAAACACCCAAAGACAACAGTCAGTGAAATCACTGCCAACCTCCACAGGGCATGGGTGAAGGTATCACAATACACGTTTCAAAGAAGACTTCGAGGGAAGAAATATAAAGGCCATACCACAAGATGCAAACCACTCAGTAAAAAGAATCAGAAGGGCAGATTGGATTTTGCAAACAAGTACAGAGATGAGCCACAAATGTTTTAGAGCAAAGTTTTATGGATTGATGAGACCAAGATTAACCTCTACCAAAGTGATGGAAAGGCCAAAGTGTGGAGAAAGAAAGTATCTGCTTATGATCCAAAACACACAAACTCATCTGTGAAGTATGGTGGAGGTAATGTCATAGCTTGGGCTTGCATGGCTGCTTCTGGAATGGGCTCACTAGTTGTTATTGATGATGTAACTCATGATGGTAGCAGCAGAATGAATTCTAAAGTCTACAAAATTGTTTTGTCTGGCAATTTACAGAAAAATGCATCCAAACTAATCAGGAGAAGCTTCATCAAGACATTGACCCAAAACACATTGCCAACACAACAAAGGACTTCATCAGGGGGAAAAAGTGGAAGGTTTTTGACTGGCCAAGTCAATAACTGGACCTTAACCCAATAGAGCATGCATTTTACCTCCTGAAGAGGAGACTGAAGGGAGAAATTCCTAGAAACAAACAAGAACTGAAAGAGGCTCCAGTAAAGGCCTTTCAAATGAAGAATGCAACAGTCTGGTGAAGTCATTGAGTCACATGCTTGATGCAGTTATTGCAAGTAAGGGTTATGCCACCAAATATTAAATGTTATTCACTTTAAATCAGTTCAATAATGTCTGTTCCAATACTTTTGCTCACTCGAAAAGTGGGTGGCTTCAAACAAAAGGTGCTCTGTCCTGAATTGTTTAATACATCTAGATGTAAATACCATCAAATAAAAGCTGAAAATCTGAACTTTTGTCCCATATTCAACTTTTGATCTCAAACCCAAATGTCTTCAGGATACAACAAAAACAAAGGAATTGACCTTGCCGTTCCAATACTTTTGGAGGGGACTGTACCAACAAGTGCTGTTTCATCCAGGGAATAGTACCAGAATCCTTGCTCTAAAACATTGATTCTATTTCTGTGACCTGCAACAGAATACAGTAAGTATGTCTTGGTGTTTATGTGGAATGATGAAGTTGTCCAAATGTCTCCTTTCTTTTTGAAAGTTTGTTTTTCCTTCTGTTAGATTATGCTCTCTAATGTGTTGGGATTCCCACAGCATGTAACCTACATACAAAATATATTCTCTGACATTGCAGTGCTTTCGGAACACCGGATACAAGTGAATTAATGATGATCATCCCGTCTTCTTGCTGCTTTCTATTCCTCCATACTTTCAGTTGTGAGGGATCAGTTGGTCCCCACGCAACTTTGACTTCAGCGGATGATGATATTAATGTTTATGCATCTGGTTTCACTGCAAGTAGCGACTAGTTTTGACGTTGGCTTTGCATAAGGCTGCATTTATAATGACAGATTGCAGAGATGCCATCAACCAAGTTGCCACACACATTGTAGAGTATTTTATAAAGCCGAAAATGCTAACAAGAATAAGACCAGTTGTGTGGGTTTAGTGATAAGTTGAACCGCTTTGGTCAATCACAAGCCGTCTGGGACACTGGTTGACCTTTGAAATTTGTTTGAATTTAAAATATTTTTCATTAGTCATATCTTTTATTTTTCTTGTTAGTTTTACAACACTCCACCCCCAAATAACATAACCCTAGTGTTCAACCTGCAGACAACTTAAAAAATATGAATTACATCATTGATTAGTCGATATCGACTCAACTATTACCACCTTACCAAAAATCTGTAGTCATTCAACCCCTACCCTGGACCAGTCAATCGCAGGGCACATATAGACAACACATTCAAACCTATGGACCATTTACAGTTTTCACAGAACTTAATATGCAGGTTTTTGGAATGTGGGAGGAAGCCACAATACCCAGAATTTAGCCTCAAAGAAGCAGGAGATGAACATGGAAACTCCACACAGGAAGCCTGCTGGAGCCAAGATTTGAACCCAGAACATTAGAAATGTGAAGCAGATGTGCTGTGTACCAGTCCACTATCCCTCCCTCATTTACATACTTCTTAAATAATTCCAAACCCCACAAATTTAGGAACTTGTACTGCTGCCGGCACGTTTGACTTTAGAGGTTCCACTGTGTAATCGTGTAGTAAGTCTCCAGAAAATGGATGCAAGTCAGTGTAATGCCATGCGATGTGTGCGTGTGTGTAACTGGTAGTCGAGGGCTGCGATGATGAGCGTGATGCGTCCTATCCCCATTAGTGTTAGCCTAGATCTGTCAGCGCCTTGTTGCGTCCTGCCTTGGCAAAATCCCAGCCCTTGAGGAACAAGGGGACGGGCCAAGCAACACACACTTGTGTGTATGCTGTGTCTTCCAAAGACAGCTCCGTCTGTACGCACACCCGGCAGTGCCCGAGTAGTCTAGCCAGACTTTTATCCTCAAACTCTGCATGTGTAAGTGTGTCAGATGCTAATCAGATCTTATTTGTGTTTGTCATTACATGCAATCTGCATTTTGTGCTTACCTACGTGTTGACTTTTTCTACACCATTAAACCAAATAGGTGGTTCTATCTTCATCATGCATACGAAAAATCAGTAGCGGTGCTCGTACAGCCTCACGGATGTCATTGTTTCCGAGTTGAGTCATACACAACGGCAAAACAAATTAATAAGTTGCATTATAGAGGCTGTCCTTGCGGCGCTCCCTCTGCAATCGCTTAATTCAACCATGTCCTACATTCTCCCTCTGCTGTGCAGCCAAGAGTGAGTTGGTGGGCTTTGATAAAGAGATTTTCTCCCCCATGCACACTCATTTATGAACTTTTGACATTGCCTCTAATTAATATCTCTGCCGTTGATTCGCTGTGACACGCCGTCTTCCAGTACCCAACCACCCACCTAACCAGTCAGTTAGTTTCAGGCCTGGAAGCCATAGTTGGTCTCCAAGCTTGCAAACTGCAAGTGCCGACAAGGCTTTTTTGAGACTTTTTGTGCAATTCTTTTCTTATTTTTTTTTTCTTTCTTCAAACTTAGTGTCTGGCCACTATTTTGTTGCTCTTATTGATGGTACTTATGATGACACAGAGGGTGCACTTTGGATTCAAGACAGCAACTCACAATCTCTGCCACACTATTCGAATCTTTCAAAGCTCCTTTGACAAGAATGAGAAAGAGTGTATCGCATTTATGACGTTCCAAATGGTAGACCTTTTATTCAGCCTTCCATTCTGATGGTGTGATGATGATGCCCCTTACTTACCTCCATTAAGGAAGGTTGTGTGTGTGCATGACTGTCTACAGGAAAACAGGTGTAGCTTTGGGCAAGGAATATGTTTCCCCCCCCCCCATGCACAGACAGCATGTTTGCCCAGAATATCATCATAATAATTGGCTCTATCAAATTATGAACAACCCATCTTTATTTTAAAATATTAATAACCTGTTTGACATTAGTAAATTGATCTTTAATTCTTAATGTTTCAGAGAGAAGGGAAAGTGCATTTTTTATGTTTTACACAACTCGTTTTTTGGATAAAAACACCGGCTATCAAACAATCTGACATGCTAAGACATGCAAAAATAACAGCCATGATGATTTCAATACTGTTTCAAGATTCCCCCATAACCCTTTAAATTGCCCTTTTGAACACTGAATTCTTAAAAAAAAACACACACACACACACACAAAACCCCCTACAAATTCATGCCATGTACACTTTCACAGTTTCAAGATTCCCACCATTGCTACCATTTTCCTCAATTTAACACACTGGTAAATCTAAAATCCATTTTAGTAGACTGGGGTCAAATTTGACCTGGAACAGTCCCACTGTGCACAAGAATTTTAATGCAACCTCTAACCTGTAAACCACAATCGGGGGAAATAATTAGCGACGGGAAGTGAAAAATGAACAGCTGAGATGATGTGGTTGCATAACTAGTGGCTGCGTGTCAGAACACACCTGCCGCCATTTGAAGTGTCTCTGATTAACCTCAAATGAAATTCAGATGTTCTAATTGGCCTTTCCAGTCTTTTTTTTTTTTTTTTTGCTTTCTAGCTGAAGGGTAAAGGGTTTTGTGCCAACAGTGACTGGTATTTGTAACTGTTCATAATTCCCTCAACCTTGACTAAGGCCCATGACGCTGCCACCACCATGCTTCACTGCATGTGTGTTGTCCTTTTGGTGATGACCAGTGTTGTGTTTGCGCCAAACATACCCTTTGGAATTGTGGCCAAAAAGTTCAACCTAGTGTTTTTTTTTTTTTCCTTTGTATGATTTCAGTCTTACCCCATAGTCCAGACATATTAAGAAAATGGGAGATTGTTGTCACATGTCCCACACAGTCAGTAGTTGCCAGAAATTCCCGCAACTCCTTCAATGTTGCTGTCGGCCTCTTGGGACATGCAGTTCTGGCAGATGTCATTTTGCCGTCTTTTATCCACTTGAGGATGACTGTCATCACTGTTCTCCACAGTATATTTAATGCCTTGCACTTTCTTTTGTCCCCGTACTCATACCTTTGAGCAATGTGATCCCTCTGTTGCTCTGCAAGCCCTCTATGGACCATGGTTTGTGCTGTAAGACGTAACTACAAAAAATGTCATGAAATTCCTACTAGAATATCTGAACTTTATTTGGGGTTAATCCAGAGGCACTTTAAATGGTGGCAGGTATGTGACGACTAGCATTTAACATGACTGAATGTGATTGGTTAATTCCGCACACAGCCATATATATCATATCATCATCATCTATATCATAAGTGTGCACACTTATTTTTACTTCCTGTCTCTGAAATATTTTATAGGTTATAGGTCACGTGTGGTGGAAAATATATATATGTATATTTATCTTGGTCTCTTTTTTTATATCACAAAAATTTGAACAAGGGTGTGTAGACATTATATGCACTGTAAGGACTATAAACCTTGCTTTTCTATGAGCGTGAATGTAAGTGTCTCTGCTATTTTCACCCAAAGCAGAAATGATATGAAAATACGATGACTTTGACTTATTTTTAAACACGCTGATAGGTGTCACATTGGAGGCAAGCATATGTTGACCGTAGTGCAGTAATAATAAATGAAGGTTTTTATGGAAAGCGGCCAAAAAAACGCAGAAGATCGTCCAAACCTATCACTTATTACTCAAAATAACTTTTTGTTGAGTGTCCTATCTGTGTCCTTCCTCTCTCCCAAGGTCCGGGAAAATCTCTTCATTGAGTTTAACCACCAGGAGCTGCTTGAGTTCTACAACAAGGTCAGTCTATATTTGTGTGTGCGTATGTGTGTGTGGTGCATGTCAGCACCCCCCCTTACTCAACCTCGTCTTTCTTGCAGCTCGAAATTGTACAAGGCCAACTGGATTCCCTGACTTGATCGACACACTCACACACTTTGGTGGTGTTTTACTGACAGCTTAAAAGAGTTTTGTAAGAAAAACAACACAGCCCTTGAATGCAACACATCTTTTGTCCTTCACTCAAGAAACGTATGATAAATATGATTGTGTACCACATTTTTTCATAGCTGAGCTGTTGTAGAAATGTAACTTCCGATGTTTTCTCAATGAAACAATTTGTAAACATCTTAAACATGATAATTGGTGTGTTTGACTGTAAATGGGTTTTCATTTGTCATCTGTTTTAAAAAAAAAAAAAAAAAAAAAAAAGACATTCCAATATTAAGAGGAAATTAATGTCAAAGTACAATTTGGAAGGCAAATAAAGTAATATTGAAACAGAATAAAATCAGATGTGGAGGTGAAATGCATTGAAGACTCATTATTTCCCATTAAACAAATGGAATTTCTGGGAGGAATGTGTGTGCGCGCGTGATATGTTCTCGGTTTCTTTTTTTCTTTATTAAATATTACAGCAGCTTACTGAGAAGCTGGGACCATCTCCATGTACAGTGGACCCTGCATATTCGCAGTTCGGCACCAGCGGATTCACCTTTTCGCTGATTTCTTTTTCTTTTTTGGGGGAGTGGGACAGGGGTTCCTAGCAAATAGTGTTTCACTGGATATCCCTATGTCTGTATTATACGGCCCCCAGGAGGCCAATGCCCACAAACCATAAGGAGCAGCTCAATGTCCATTGAATGGAAGCCAAACAATATGACAAAAACATTGACATTCTTTACATTCTTCTTAATTATGTCATTACTTTATGTTTGCTTTTATAAAGTACAATATTATAGAGTGCTATTTTCAATGTCTGCATGTCCTCATTCCCTTTAATCATGAATGTATTTTTCTTTTTTTTTTAAACCCAAATTGATCATTTCTGACTACAAACACCTGCAGTAGCCAGTGGGAGCATCACAGCTCCCCAGTGTGCAGAGCAGATGGACGAGCCGAGACAACAGCGAGCCTCACTCACAAAATCACATGGCGATAAAGCCGAGCATGCCAAGTCCAATGAGCGAAAGCGTGATTGGTGAGTTCGACTCGTCAGAGCTGTGATGATGCAGATGCAAACTAAAGCACTCACGTTCTGTTCTTCCCGCAGCGTTTAGTTGGGGTTATTGTGTCTCTCTGGTACTTAAATGTTTGTTTTGACCATATGGTACAGGGGCCTCAGATAGACAACAGTCACTGAATTCCTGTAAATACCATGTAGCCTTTGGAGGTTGTATTTGAAAGTCGACCACATCCCAATGCGATAGAGGTGTAATGACTTGAGATGTTTTGTAGTTGACTATAATATGATGAGTCATAGTTGATTAACCGATCCAACTTATTTTGTTTAAACGCCTGCAGTATTTTCCAGCCAACAGTGTTGGGATGTAAGGAATTACATGTAGCAACGTTACGTAATTTAATTAAAAAGTTTACGAAATTGTAATCAGTTACATTACTGGGAGAAAACGTGTAATTAAATTTGTATTGTTTTGGGAAATGTTCATTATTACAATTTGTAACATTTGAAAAATCGCCGCAAAAGATAAATTATTTTTTTCATAATTAGACTCAAAATGTACAGTCAAACCCGAATGCAAAAAATATACATTTTTGAACAGTTTAATATTTATGTATTTTGTACTTTTTATGGAGCATTCACGTATCTGGTTTGTCATATGAAGCAATATTGTCTAAATTCTGCACATTTGTCACTATTTCAACATGGTATTGTATGGTGGTTTTCCACATGCTGTATCCATAATGCAACAATCACATTTTGTATTTATTTCCATTTCATTATGTTTTGTTATCAGTTTATTATTTATGTATAAAACAAATCTGTGATTAATTCCAAAATAATGATCTATGGTTTTAATCCACTTTTTCGGAGGAAACATCCAAGGGTCCTGTTGACACATTCATTCCAAATGAAGAAACATAATCAAAATGTAATCAAATTTAATCAGTTATTACTTTGACAAAATAATTGAAATAGTTACACTACTATTATATTTTCAACAATTGTAATTGTAATCAACTACATTTTCAAAGTAATCTTCCCAACACGGCCAACTAGTAAGCACAACTTTTTGTCTATTAAATCCAAAGCTCAGGGTTACGAGATAACATTTCGTCGGGTCACCATCTTTAAACAACAAACGCCTTGAAAGTGTATCCATGGCGTCATTGCTAGTCGCAGCCAAGTCGTGCACTCCATTTTGCCTTCTTAGTAGCTTCAAAATGTGATTAGTCAACAATCAACAATGCCACACTTAACGATCAGTCAATCGATTAGTATGCTCATTCGAGGTTGGACTAATCCTGTTGTAATGGTCATGTATCCCAATATATTTGTCCATGAAGTCTTGGAACGTTTATAATCCACTATATGGGGGAAGTGTCTTTTTGAGTTTCCACCGGCCAAAGAGGTACAAATGAGAAAGCAGTAATGACGGCCTCCATATTGACAGCGCGGAGTATGAGAAAATTGGATGCCTCCTTCAATTTGAAGTCCTCCTCTGTACTTTCAGAGTGCTGAGCTTGTTGAGTGCTGCTTGAACGCGGTCATCGCCGCACATTTGCATTTCAAAGTTAGCCGAAGTCCACGTGGTGAAACACGCCGCAGAATTTGAGTTTCTGTTTGGAGGGAGATTCGGTTGAAAAGGTTTCATTTCAGGTTGAAATTGCACTGAAATACCTGCTGCTGTGTTAGTGCACATGACCTCTGTGGACCATGTACTTGCTGGGGAGCACTTTTCCGTAGAGGTTTGCATGTTCAATTGCTTATGAGTCTGTGATGTTGTCCTTTGTAGTCTCAAATTGAAGCCATGAAGCCTCTATTGGTACAGGCTACGACATTAGGTGCACCTGCACAATCTAATGAGATACACAAGAGCTGTATCCAAAATTCTGTCGTAGACAATAATGCTGTGTTTTGATTGTGATGGCGGTTTGCAGTGGTGTAGAACTGCAACTCAAGTGTGTGTGTATTTTGCCCTTTTGTGTGAAACGGGGTGATCAAAACTTGACTTTCAGGTGCAATAATAAACATATTGTTAAATTGATACCTATCTGACTGTGTCAATCAAAACTAAGAATTATTATTCATCATTGTAAAGGCAGAAAAATTAAATGAATGAAATAATGTGGTTTCACAATTTTGCACACCCTCTTATAACTTGGATGTGGCTGTGTTCAGAATTAACACATTCAATCACATTCAAGCTGATGTTAAATGGGAGTCAGCACACACCTGCCACCGTTCACAGTGCACAAAATACTGACTGCTATTTGGAACTGTTCGTAAGTCCTACAGTGAAGCATGGTAATTGCAGCATCATGTTGTGGGGCTGGCACCGAGGCCTTTGACAAGGTGGTGGCAATTATAAACAGTTCAAAATAGCAGTCAGTGTGAGTGCAAAAGCCTTCAGGCTTCTGCTAGAAAACATTTATTTATTTTTTTTCCTTTTTTTGGAAAAGCCTACTAGAACATTTGAACTTTATTTGGGATTAGTCAGAGGCACTTGAAATGGTGGCAGATGTGTGCTGACTCCCATTTAACATGAGTTTGAATGTGATTGGTTCATTCTGAACACAGCCATATCACACTTATAAGAGGGTGTGCACACTTTTACAACCACATTGTTTCAGTTGTACACTTCATATTTTTATATACACGGGGTGTAAAGACTTGATATCCTCTGTGGATGTACAGGTGGCAGGGCTTGGTCCTTATCCAACATGAATAGCGAAAAACCGTAATTGACGCCCTCCCGAAAAAGTTTCATAATTGCCTTTATTGATAGTATAACTGTAAATATATCACAAAAGAATTTAATATCATTTCCAGCTCATCTTACAACATTACCCTTCCAATTAAATGGAAAGTGCGCGTGTACATGCACAAGTGGCAAAGACTCTCCATAACAACCCAAGCTAACCCTAGCTCCTCCTCAACATACAAAGCTTCGCTTTCAGTCGAGATGTATCACTTCAACGTACTTCCTTGATACTTATTTAGACAGGGCTTTGGAGGCATCTTTTGGCATCTTAGGCCGTTAAAGAGAGCACAAAAACTTTTTTTAGTGAATATTTGGGGATAGAGTCCACAGAGAAAAAACGCAAATAGGTGAATTTGTGAATCATAAACCACAAATATGCAGGGGATTACTGTATGTAATTTTGAAGGCTTCACCCCATTTAAACTGACTATAACTTATCTTGTCTTCCTGGAAAAAGTAAACCACACACATTGCGTGACTGCATTTTACTGCCCTTACTTTTATTGCTCACGTTACTCACATGGTCACATATCATTCTTAAACCAACATTTGTTTCCAGCAGCCACTTCAAATATCCCTTTTTGTTTTCTAACACAAAAAATGACAAGTCAGCTTTTACTCTTTGTGGTTTTCCATCTCAAACCGAGCCTTTTGACACATGACTTTGAATCATGGTGCTTGTGGTGATGGATTTTGCTGCAGGACACAGAGCAAAAAAAAAAAGTTTAAATTAGAGTCTTCCCTGTGTGTTTCTACGACATTTACTGACGTCAATGGAGTTGCATATGATGCAATTGAAATGAACTGGTTCGCCGCTGAAACTTTCCCCTTCTTTTTTTTTTCCCCCTGCCCAAACTCCCCTATCTGCTCGTCGCAGCCATGAGCGCCGCTTGACCCTGTCGCTTACAGATGAAGACGCTTTCCCTCAGCCCCCGGAAAGCTGCTTTCCTACCTTCTCTACCTCCAGGATCACAGCCTCCCTCTGGGTTGGGGGTTATTATAACTTCTCTTTCCTCTCTCCAGTGAGTTTGCTTTCCGTCGGCCCTGAAATCTAAATGACCTCTTTCCTCGCTTGCTTAGTTTGCGCCATCCATCAGATGCAGTGCTCATCATTACATGAGTATACCCCAATGAATTTGTTAGAAAACCTTGAGTTTCATTTCAGAATCAATATTTAATGGCAAAATTATTTGAATAATTCACACACGTGAGTCCAATCATTATTTAAAATTCTGAACATTCCGAGCATAGTTTTCACTTGTAGTGTACTGTAGTCATTTACGTTAAACACTGTACATGACTAAATGAGTACGCATACACTCAAGCATGAGTAGCCAAACGCAGTTAAGCAAAGGTTGATTCTAATCTGTCCAGACATTATGCTTCCTATTGCGGAATAAAAACCACGTTAATAAAGTCATGCATGACATAAGCATTGTGGCCATTAAACACCACCAGGTCAAAGGCCAATGAATACTGCATGTAAGTCACATAAATGGCCTTAAGAGTATATTTTTAATACAACTTGTTCTCATTTGTTAATTTCTCCCTTCCAGGAAGTAGTTGGTTAAGTGCAAATGCACTACGAGTCACATTCACAACATTATCGATCTAATTTCCATCAGGGCTGGGAAAACAGTTGTGCTCAAGGGCCACATTTGATTAGCATGCATGCACACTAAAACAGTGTTTTTAAGAAGGCAGCGGTAGGAAAACTTGAGTTCGGCTGTACTTTATTGAAGTATTTAACAATGTACTCACGTTATTTTTTTCACCCACCAATCCATCAAAGTCCTCATGTTCTGTATCCGAAATGAACAGCTGCGCAAGTTCTCAATCAAACACGCCAGGTTCCAGTCAGTCTCGTTGCCGTGCGGCTCCTCAGAAATGATGCCGGCCTTTACGAAAGCTCGAACAACAGTGCAGGCAGACATGCTCGATTCCCATGTTCCTCTGCGTAACTGATAGCTTGCAGTTTAAACTGTGCTTCGCAAGCGTGTCTCTTCGTAGGTGCAGTTTTCGACTGCGGTCAAGCCAGCCTCCACTCGTAAAGTAGAAGGTCGTGAAAATACGATGTATATATTTTTTGTAAAGTGCTTCAACCATGAAGTTTAGTTGAGAGCTCTGGTGAGGTTTTGCTGTACAGTACTGTTATTGGTTTTTGTACATATTGTCACATCATATTATCATCAGTGAGATATTTGCAAAGACGTGGCACTGATTATTGTTAGTTGGCTAAAGTGGGCAAAATGTTTGGGATGAGCTTTTATACATACACGAACACTGCTGCTTCTTTCGCATTGTGTGGCTGGCCGGCTTGATTTACGATGATCCCTTTCAACACTTACTATACCTCTCTTCTTTTATACTTACGGTCTGTGCTCCTCCCCAACTTTCCGACCATCTCAAGCGTCATTATTGTCGTCCGCCTCCCATGTTGTGCATCCACACCCTGCCGAGCTGGCTGCAGAGTTGGCACAATAAATGGAAAGACACTGTCAACAAGTGTATCTCCATTGGTCCACTCCCCTGCATGGGTGGCAGAGCTGGGCATCCAGCCTGGTCTGCTCTGGCTTTCCACCGCGGAGCCAGTCGGAAGCCGCCAGACACAATGCACGATTTGCATACTTTGCTCCGTTCGCACCCCCAACATTTTCCCTGTGCGTCATCTTTTCATCTCACTGTCAGCCATCTTGCCCGGCCAATTTGGCTGATTGTGGGATGAAAGATGAAAGTAGCGTCGTGATTTTGATATCGCGTCACAATGAAGGCGACCTTGGTTCAGCTAAAGCTTGAAGTGCCCAATTAAAATAGATTGGTTTTTGTTGTTGTTGTTTTTTTGTCACTGATATTGCAGTAGTGGTTCACTAGCCTGACTTTTGAGCAGGCAGGGTGAGTTCACCCAGCTTGGATTGACTCCAGCTACTTGGGACAATGAACAGGATAAGTGCTATAGAAAAATGAGGGATGCATTTTTTGTGTGTGTGCGCACTGATGTATTATGCATAATGCAATATTTGGTCATTTTTGTGTAGTTTTTTGTGTATTGTAACGAGGGATGGGAATTATTTTAAATGAGTAATTCCGATTCTGCCATCTAGGCGGAAGAGCATTTATTCATTCTTGCTGTCACTATATGTCGTAGTTGTTTTGCTACATTTTGAAAACCAAAACTACTTAGTTAAGTTTGGGATGATAAAACTGTCACAGTTTGAGTTCAATTTATTTTTCATTCCAAAAACTGCACCACGCAAAGACTTTCTCACTACTTTGGTGGCAGAAATATTTTGACGCAGGCTTTCCCTGCCACCAGCGCGTCTCCCTGTGGGCACTCAATCTTTTCTGTGCTGCTTGTGAGGAGAGCCGGCGTCTGCGGAAGACGTCTCCGGGGTGGAGCTGGCACTGCCAAGACACGGCAGCCCTGTTTGCCCGTACTAATATCTGTGTCTGTGGTCACTCTCCCACTGGCTCTGCCTCGCTGGCCCATCGTCCTCACTCCTCTTTCGCAAGACTCGCGATGTGAGAGCACTTCACTTTCTTCTGTCTTATCGCTCCTTTTTCTTAGGCTGCCGGTTGTATGTTTGTGCTTTGTTGTTTACTATTGCGATGGATTCAGATTTAGTTGTTATTAGGGTGCATCTGGGATTTGTGAACTCTAGGACAGAACAGAAAATCAAATGTATGCACTGTTTTCCACAGTTAAAAACAGTTCCCATGTGTCTTAGTAACAATTCTGTGACATCTATCTACAGTATGTATCTATCTATGTGTTGGTTGGTTGCTCTATGTTAGTCTCCATCTGTTGGCAGGGCTTCTTCCCGGTTCGGCCTCGAGCAGGGGGGGAAACCTTGACAAGTGACAAGGGTCCCTGGCCAGAGGGTGCAAACACCCAACCTGATATAAGAAAATGAATAGACTAATGGAGTTCTATCCATGTTGTTTTGCTGTCATCCCTCCTTGCAGATGTTTTCATCTTGGGCCTGCGATGTCCTCTGCAAGGTGGTGGTGTGTTGTGTTCAGCAGCGGCGTATTGCATAAACAGTCTCAACGCAGATGGCGCGGCTACACGTGGCAAGCTCACGGCCGCCAGAGATCACCTTCCTCCTCCATCCCGTCATCCTTTCATCCCTCCATGCCTCTTCAGTGCTACTTTCCGTCCTCTGTCCTTGCTGCCTGCCTATGTGCTCGTGCGTCTGTTTGACTATCATTGCGTTCAGATATTATTGGCGAGTGGAAGAGGCTTGCGTTGTACGATACAGCCTGGTTAGCAATGAGCGAAGCTACAAAGAAAAGCGTGTTGTCATTATATTCGGCTTCCCAGATCTTATCACCCAAAGTTTGACGCGTAGAATTGTCCAAAACTAAGGCTGGATTTACACTGCAGGTATAAATGCCCAATTCAGATGAGAGTAGGTTTAATCTTTACAAACGAGCCGCAACAGTTAAGACCCTCCATGCTGCCCAGCTACAGAAATATAAAGCTGTTTTTTTTTTTTTTTTTTTTTACTGCTTAGAATAGATACCATGTTGAGACTAATCGCTCAGAAGCAAGTTTGCAACACACTGTGCTAACTAACGGACACAGTACCACTTAATTTTATTCCTGTATCTTTACCTTTTTCGGTCTCCTGTTTTTCCTCCTCCTCTTTTCTGTTCTTTCTTCGTTTTGCGCCGGACAATTTAATTCGTTTAAAATGTCTGGGGTCACACGAACAAATTCGGCCCTCAGCCGGAGAGCCGGTGATTGCCGGGGGAGCGGGGGACATATTTGGTAGATTTGTCGTAATATTCATTGGAAATTGATGTACATTTGCATCTATGTTAGCTTTTCCGATTTTAAGATTTAACAGTAATAACTAGTTTTAAAATAATTATATTGAATGTGTGGCGGCACGGTGATCGACTGGTTAGCACATCTGCCTCACAGTTCTGAGTTCTCGCCTGTGTGGAGTTTGCATGTTCTCCCCGTGCCTGCATGGGTTTTCTCCGGGTACTCCGGTTTCCTCCCACATCCCACAAAACATGCATGGTAGGTTGATTGAAGACTCTAAATTGCCTCTTGTTTTTCTAGAAATTTTGCAGACCCAAGTCAGGAGATGAAGAAGATTACTCTCCACAAATGACATGCCGCCTATTTTCAGATAGGACGCAGAGTAGTGAGGCGTTCATCTGTGTGTCATTTTCGGTTTATTTCACGGGGAATAATGCTGAAGTTCAGCACGTCCCAGAGGAGCGTGCAGCAGGTGTCGGCTGAAAGAGACTGATCTTGGTGTAATTAAGAAAACAGACGGGGCTCATTAGACGCGCCTGCCATTGTCGCACTGATACGGACACGACGTACACACATCAGTAGCCCCTCGTTACATTTCTGATTTAGTTCATCTCTCCTTATTCCGTCACCTCGCCGGTATTCTGCAGAGGGATTGTTCACAAGCTTGTTAACATTATGGCCATCGTTTTGTATTCAGCGTCACACGTTGCTCCCTTAAGACAAGCACTCCAGTCTTCTCGACAGATAGTAGTGTCCTGTTGGTTATTGGCACAGCGCAAGATGTTACTCCTGTGTGCGATACACACAATGTATTTTGAACTAACCCTTTTTCTTGGCAGCTAAACACACCAAATAGCCAGCCAGCCAGCTGAAATATTCAGCAAGAAGTTTATGTTTATGTAAGGCACAATCTAAAATAGAAGTAGCCAGCAGTTTTATAGCTTTCAGGCCAAACATTTGCTGATTTTTTTTGGGGGGGAAACTTTCTATGTTGATTATAATAACATGGGGGAGGAAACTTGAAAAGCTGAGAGCTGGCCTTTCCCCCATGCGAGGGCATTACATTAACTCTACTATAAAAACCCATTTAAAATGATCGCTATAAAACACGATTTCCGCAATATACAGTAGTGGGGCTTTCCACGACAGAAAAAAAAAAAGTCCTACAGCGAGAGTGAAAATGTAAATATAGCGATATAGCGAGGGCGCACTGTAAAGGTATATTATTGTTCATTCAGGCAACAAACGGATCGTCCTGCACGGATTAAGGTGAGCCGTTGTCCGGTCTTACTTAGCTGCAACCCCATGCATTAATGTCAACTGAAAACTTGCCATTGAGGGAGAGTTAACCATAGACATACTGTACATAGTAGATGTGACCGCCCATTCCTTCAATACGTCAGAGTTTATTGAGATACGAGCCGTTGTTTGGACGATTTTATGCTTTGACTTGCGATCAAAAATTTGTATGGTGGCAGTAAACTCAGCTCACTTTATAACAAGCAGCAGTTTGGCAGATAGTGAACAATACTTCAAAAAAAAATATTTAAAAAAAAAAAGTTTCAAGCTGTTCTTTGCTACTTCATTTTACTGTCAAACTTAACTTAAAACAAGGAGAACATGTATTTTAATTAACCACAAGGCAACAAGTCTTCTACGCTAACAAACAAGCTAACAAACAATGCAATACTAATGAATAGCTTTGGTGGTGCAATGTTAGAACCTTTTAAGCAACACACACAGCGGAGCAGCACATGTAGACAGATAATATAACAATACTCACAGGCATGTATTCATAATCCTCTCTGAAAACAACTAATATAGCATCTTACTGAGAACCTTGACAACCAAGCACCTCTCTATATTTCCGTATGTCTATTATACTGCCAGAAGGAGCTGCACAATGTCCATTGAATTGAAGAAAAAAACTGTTGCATATGTTTAATTATTTCCATTATTTTTAATTATGTCATTATTGTATGTTTTTATAAAATAAAATATTGTAGAGTGCTATTGTTCATGTTAAAATCACATCACAAATTGATTAGGGTTTTTTTGGGGGCGGGGGGGGGGGGGGGGCGATTACTGGAACGGATTCATTGCATTTATATTCATTTAAATGGGGAAAGACGATTGGAGATAGTTGTCATGTGATAGTCACGGAACAAATTAAGCTCATATCATAAAGCACCCCTGTGGTACTAATGTTCACATTTACAGTATGTGGCAGTCAAAAATCATTGTATTCAATGGTGTACAGTTATCAATGTAGTATACTTATAGTAGCACTCATGGAGAGGAAATGGAAAGTCAGCTAATTGAATTGTGACTCTGCAGCATGCAGTCTTGTTTTGGAGCAGGTACATTAAGTAGTCCATGACAAAAATATGAAAAACAAATTATTTACATACGATGTTGCATTTATGTTCAATGAACATGCACAATAGTGGAAAAGTTACATTTCTTTGGAAAAAAAAAAAAAAAAAAGGATATTTTTACTTAATAGCACATAATTACATATTAATAAATGTACGGCATCAACAACTCAAACAGATATTGTAGTTATTGCTTTAGTTAACCATTTTAAAACCTTGGAAAAGGGCTGCCTTACAGAGCCTCTTCTGCGAATTGCCAATTTGGAGTTTTAGTGTTCTCATTTTATCCTTGTAATGGAATCTCAGTTTCTGGGAAAATGAAACTACCGCTGACATGAGCCCGAAATGGTGGTTGTCAGTGCCACACATAGTCTGTGTGCTCGACGTGCCACCTGAGAAAAAAAAATGTGTCCTGTGATCCAGTGTGTGCACGGACACACCAGTCGAGAGAGGAGACGCTCACCTTTTGCCCTGGTTCTGACTGGCAAATGAAACATTCCGCGGACGTCCCTCAGAAGAAATCGTCATCTATTCCTGAGAGTCAGCAAAGTTAGTTAGTTAGAAAAGTTCCGAAAATCATCTTCCTCAATCACCGCACTTCCGTTTATTGCAACTGATATTTTAGAAAATCTCATATTTCATGCACGACAACAGAATTGACTTCTGTCTACCGAAAAGACTTCACTATTGCTGTTGTTTGGGAGGGGAAAAAAAGACATTAAATGAAATATAAACTAAACTGCAAGATGTTGTTTAACACCCTGATGTTCTTTAGGATCCAGCAAATCAGTGGGGTATCTATCTATACAGTATGTCTATGAAGTTAACAATATCATTACTGGAATTAATCCAAAATGGCGCTACCCTGTTACTGGGGGAAAAAAAAAACTAATAATAAATGGCCTCTCGCCTGAACTGACATACAGATCGAAACTAGTATGCACTTAGACATGATTACACTTGTATACCATAACCAGATCAAACGCAACGATGAGCTAAAGACTGAAGGTTAGGTTTAGCGAGGTAGTCGTTTTACAAATACGCAGAAAATCCAGGCAATCTTCTGGCAAATACATGTTTTGTGTGTTCTTACAGCTCTTTTCATACTCGAGGTGACCAACACAGGAGACCACACACGTGACGATATTTCCACCCACAATCAGGAGTCTCCTCCCCCCAAAACCTGATGTCTGTGGTAGTACCAAGACTGACCATGTTGTCAGTCGGCCCCGACTGATTTCCGAGCAGATCGGGAAAGAAGAATCACTTCACACACGCCACACCACAGGATAATCGCCCGGGATAATCTTTTTGATACATCCAATAATTTGGGTCTTTGTTGACTTTGATTGGCAAGGGATCATGAAGATTTTCTGGGAATTTGTGGCTCAGCCCAACTCGGTGTTGAGCACACACATGGGATTTGTGAGCGTAAATATTAAGCAGGTTTAATATTTGCGATTGTTTTCCCCGGCTGATTTCCGAGCAGATCGGGGCGAAAGAATCACTCTTCACTGATCATCAGGTGAGAATGTTCAATTTAGGCCAGATTATCGATACATGTGTACAAGCGCTACTCTACAGCTCAATGAGCACCATTTCAGCCAGAGAATTATATCCAACTGTCAAGTCAGGACTATCGTGATGTGTTCGGTCTTCATTATTTATTTGAACGTCAAACGCAGTTCCTATATGGGTACAATTTGGATTCAATACGCTAGTTGAAAGACATTAAACCTATTTTTCTAGTTTTCAGTGGTTTTCCCATTTCCCAGGAATCTCATTCACACATTTCAGTTGTAAACATATCATTCATGGAAAATGTGCTTATTTAATGAATGGCTATTCAAAGTGTCCAATATTGTTTGAGTGTCACGGCTGTAAAGGTGCTTCTTATCAACAAAGAAAACTGTCTTCCTTAATGTCTGTAATTGGCTTTAAGTGCACTTAACTCTAAAAAAAAAAAAAAGAAAGAACAGCGTGCGTTTCTGTTATAATAAGCACATATATTTTTTTCAACATTCATTTCAAGTACATGGCGACAAGCTGCAGGGTTTTATGCCCGGCAGCCTTGGAAATGGATTTTTGTTCCTTTTAAAAACAGACATTTAATCGCACAAGCTACAGCTTTTCAATAACCTGGCAAAAGTTCGATGATAAGAACCATTTGGACAGATGAGACCTCACTTTTTTAATGAGCCAAGAGGGGGAAAAAGTATTACTTTCTGCTTTTAGAGCAGCACACTGGCTCGACTTAGAAGTTACTATTGAATTTTAGACAGAGAATGTTTTTTTTCCCCATTGATCATCAGATCACCATGCTGTGCTGAGGAATAATGTAATATTTGTAATGACATTGGCTCTAATTTATTTATTGATTTGAAACTGCGTGTCTGACTAGTTTTTATATCTACCCTGCAATTTACTTTTTGCGATGGGTAAGTATGCTTCCAAGACAACCCAGACGTAAAATCGTAAAGTCGAAATGTTTTGTATTCATTATATTATTACATTTTTAGGGATTAATTCTGTCAAATGCACAGTCGAAACGGAGTCTTGATTAATCTTGATTAAAAAAAAAAAAATGTCAAGTTTAAAGGGACATGATGTATTTTAAACTAGTTTTGTATTGTCATATAACAATAAATCTAAATGTGGGTAGAATTGACTCATTTTGTATTGTCATATAACAATAAATCCAAATTTAAAGAAGAAACTACATAAGTCCTCTGAACAAGTTTGATAATTACGGAAAATCTGATTTAATCTGTTGCTATCAAATGCATAACCTGGATTGAACTCCGGCATACAGGACACGTACCCAGTGTCTTTGAAATTTAATAGGATATTTATATTAAAATATGTTTTTTATGTTGTCATCCGTGTGTTGATTCTCACTAAAACTTAATGAGAACATCCTTGGAAGAATATCTAATTAGAAGCCAATAAACAAAAAGGAAACAAATGAACCAATGCCTTGGTGGAAATAATAAGTAACTTTATGTGGTACTTAAAAACAAGAATACAAAATGTACAAGTAATGAGTTCTTCCTTGGCACCAAAATACAAACCTTAGTGGAAAAACATTCTTGCATTTTTATTTTGTATTTTATTTTATTTATTTTAAGTGTGACTTGTTGACTGTAGCCTGTGTATGAAAATTGTGGAGTTTTAGTAGTTCTTCTCTTGTTTAATCGTGCTAACAGATGGATGAGTGGATGAATAGCAAGTCAAAGAAACCAAATGGCAGCAAAGCCAAAGCCTCCTTTAAAAAAAAAAAAAAAAAAAAAAAGCATTGTTCATTAAAGTTTTATTCTTGTCCTCATTCCTAAAATGAGACATTTGGCGCTGCTCCTTGGGACCACCTTAATCTCTTTTGCTGCTCTCCGTACACACGGGCACAACACCCACACCTGTCACGTACTGTATCCGTTTTCACACTGCAGCTAATCCTTCCCCCACAAATCCAAATTCCTTCAGCAAAATCCTATTTGTGCTGCGAATTTCCCTAACATAGTACAGTCAATCCTTCATCTATTTGTCTCTCTTTCTGGTGACCTCTCCCCGACCCCCCCTACCAATATCATCCTGAGTCAACCGTTTGTCCACTGGAATAGCGTGCCTTGCCGTTTAAATGTAATCTCTTTAATTCTCTTTTGTTTTTATGTGTCAGTTTAATAAACAGCTTGGAGCACTATCAGAGGCCATCAATTTAATCACACTGCGCCAATGTGTTGTATACTTTACGCTATCCATGGCAAGTATCTCGAAATAGGATCTGTTTTTGAAAAACAACACGGTGGCAGGCCTGCTACTACCGCCACTGATGGAAGCTGAACTGCTTGAGCAGGCATTTGCGCAAAGCCAGGGAAAGTCTTTTCCCTTCAGGTCTTTTGAGCATCATAATCTTCTGCTCGAAGCCTTTGAACAACTTGAAGTTGGTTGAAGCAGCGTGACGGCCGTAGAGCTTCTCTAACTGGTGCTGAAATGCAGCCGTGGACAGAAAAACTTTGCAACGCTGCTCCAATGTCAATTGGCGAGCCACGGGCAAGGCTGTGCTCTGCTTAATAACTGCAGAGCCCAAGCTGTCAAATGCTGAAAGGCAGTATGGTGACTTTTAGGACACCCATCAATGGTTTGTGCAATTACAATAATGGATATTGTGTGTTTTTCCCATATATAACACACATACTACATACAGTACACTACTATATGTCAACTGGTTAAACTGGCTTAAATACTTGAAAGCATCAACATTTTGCCAGAGTACATGCATACCCTTGGGAGGTTTGGACCAAAGCTGCACACACCGTATTACGGGGCTTTATCCAAACCGAACTTGTGGCATCAAGCAGTCAAGCGTGTAGCGACGAGTTTTTCATCCCGGTGTATCGCTTGCACGCCATGCATCCGCTCAGCCCGAGGGAACAAAGACGTTTTCGCCCGCGTCATTGGATGTGACACGCAACACTCGCAGACGCATAAACTTCACAGCGACTCTCACTTGTGTTTACCAATCGGTGACAAGCTCATTTACAACACACGCACAGCAGCTCTCTCCTCGCTCGTGAACGTCCAAATATTGTGACGAGTGTGTGTGTGTGTGTGCGTGTCTGTATGGTAGCAGTGAAGAATGAAGTGCATGTCCAAGAATCCGTCTTTCGTACATTTGATTTAGAAAAACACAAAGCTTTTCCAACTGACACAAAGGAAGTGTGCATTTGATGAGAAGCGTCGCCTTGAGCTAATAACAAAAGACGCAAAGACTTTAGTTGGATGGGATGTACTTCAAAGGGCCATTCATCTTCCTCAATTTAGCAATGTTCATCACTGAGGCGTTTAGCACCTCATATCCCATCTGGCCAGCGCTCAATTAATTCACCAATGAATTAACCGTGTGGAGGTCAACGATGTGTGGCTGTTTTGCGAAACTTACAATGCTGAACTTGCACCAACTAAAACTACTTTTCGAAATTCTGATGGGTATATAATATAGTTGATCGGTATGGATGGATATATATATATGTATATATATATATAAAATGTTGATATAGGTCGGCTCTATCCCTTGATTTACTAGCGTCTGCAGTATCGAAGTGGTGGTGGTAGTGTGTGTGTGTGTGTGTGTATATATATATATATATATATATATATATATATATATATACACCTATATCAACATTCTACAATCAATATACAACCCCAATTCCAATGAAGTTGGGACGTTTTGTTAAACATAAATTTAAACAGAATACAATGTTTTGCAAATCATGTTCAACCTATATTTAATTGAATACACTAAAAATATAAGATATTTAATGTTCAAACTGATCAACTTAATTGTTTATAGCAAATAATCATTAACTTTGAATTTTATGGCTGCAACACGTTCCAAAAATGCTGGGACAGGTGGCAAAAAAGACTGAGAAAGTTGAGGAATGCTCATCAACCACCTGTTTGGAACATCCCACAGCTGAACAGGCTAATTGGGAACAGGTGGTTGCCATGATTGGGTATAAAAGGAGCTTCCCTGAATTGCTCAGTCATTCACAAGCAAAGATGGGGCGAGGTTCACTGTGAGAAAATCGTCCAACAGTTTAAGGACAATGTTCCTCAACGTACAATTGCAAGGAATTTAGGGATTTCATCATCTACGGTCCATAATATCATCAAAAGGTTCAGAGAATCTGGAGAAATGACTGCATATAAGCGGCAAGGCCGGAACCAACATTGAATGCCCGTGACCTTCGATCCATCAGGCGGCACCGCATCAAAAACTGACATCAATGTGTAAAGGATATCACCACAAGGGCTCAAGAACACTTCAGAAAACCAATGTCAGTAAATACAATTCGGCGCTACATCCGTAAGTGCAACTTGAAACTCTACTATGCAAAGCAAAAGCCATTTATCAACAACACCCAGAAACGCCGCCGGCTTCTCTGGGCCTGAGCTCATCTAAGATGGACTGATGCAAAGTGGAAAAGTGTTCTGTGGTCCGACGAGTCCACATTTCAAATTGTTTTGGGAAATTGTGGTCGTTGTTTCCTCCGAGCCAAAGAGGAAAAGAACCATCCGGACTATTATGGACGCAATGTTAAAAAACCAGCATCTGTGATGGTATGGGGCTGTGTTAGTGCCAATGGCATGGGTAACTTACACATTTGCGAAGGTACCATTAATGCTGAAAGGGACATACAAGTTTTGGAGAAACATATGCTGCCATCCAAGCAACGTCTTTTTCATGGACGCCCCTGCTTATTTCTGCAAGACAATGCCAAACCACATTCTGCACGTGATACAACAGCGTAGCTTCGTAGTAAAAGAGTGCAGGTACTAGACTGGCCTGCCTGCAGTCCGGCCCTTTCTCCCATTGAAAATGTGTGGCGCATTATGAAGTGTAAAATACGACAACAGAGACCCCGGACTGTTGAACAGCTGAAGCTGTACATCAAGCAAGAATGGGAAAGAATTCCACCTACAAAGCTTCCACAATTAGTGTCCTTAGTTCCCAAACATTTATTGAATGTCGTTAAAAGAAAAGGTGACATAACACAGTGGTAAACATGACCCTGTCCCAGCTTTTTTGGAATGTGTTGCAGCCATAAAATTCTAACTTAATGATGATTTGCTAAAAAGAATCAAGTTTATCTGTTCTAACATTAAATATATTGTCTTTGTAGTGTATTCAATTAAATAAAGGTTGAACGTGATTTGCAAATCATTGCATTCTGTTTTATTTATGTTTAACACAACGCCCCATCTTCATTGGAATTGGGGTTGTAAAACGATTCTTCAGGTTCAATACGAATTGATGATGAAAGAGTGCGAATAAGTCTAGGAAAAGGGGTCATGCAAGCCGACCCACTGTCTCCGAAGCTATTTACAGCTTGCCTTGAAGAAATATTTAAAAAGCTCAATTGAGAAGGACTAAAAATTAACGGCGCTTATTTGGGCCCTCCTCGTTTTGCAGACGACATCATTTTATTCTCCTACGATGCTGAACAACTACAGCGTCGGATTCAGGAATTAGAGTTAGAAAGCCGTCGCTCAGGTCTGAAAATGAACAAAAGCAAAACGAAGGTCTGTGCTGACCCCCATTTAACAAGCGATCTGACTGGTTAATTCATGCGACTGGATAATTCTGGACACAGGTACTAATTGTAAGAGGATATGCGCACTTGTGCAACTACATCATCTCGTTTTTTTTGTTTCACTTGGATTTTTATAGGTCACATTGATGGTGAAAAAGTTTCGAAATAATCTCATTTGATATCACAAAAATGGGGCATTTCAACAGAGGTGTGTAGACTTCTCATATCCACTGGATATTTGTTCTGGAAAAATAGGACTTCACAATATTGGAGTCCTATTTTTAGAATAGAATGTTATCCTGTTGTTCTCCTGGTACAACGTCAACATCTTCTCGTGTGCGGTTGCAGGTTTCGTCGTGGTGTCAAAGCACCCGTCTCAAAATAGACTTCTTGTTGTCTTGCCACATAAGATCAGAGGAACATATCCACTGAATGTAAACCTGTTAGTGTGTCGCTGTGATTCTTGCCTCAACATACATTGCTTTCATAGAAAGAAAGAAAAAAAAAAAAAAAAGACACGGCAAGACCATCATGGAGGAGTCAAATTGGAGTCACAGCTCCATGTTTTATTCATCGCTGCTATGTTTTTACTTAGCGCACGCTTGTTTTCACAGAGACACCCACTCAGTCCTGAGTCCTCCACCATCTGCCGGGTGGGATCACGGCATCCCCAAGGACCGAGGGACCATCCCCCACAAAGCCCCACCCAAACGGGCCTGCTGCAAGGTACCCCTAAGCAGACACTCCTAACCGGCGTCACCTCGGACTGCGGCTTTCGTAAGGTTATCAACTCTCTACAAATTAATTTTTAGACAATTTCAACATGTTTCATTTTATTGTCAGTAAATCTCTAATGTATTTTTATCACTCCTAAATCAAGTCATTACGGAACAATTTGAGTTAGCCTCATTTCCTCCAAACTGCTCAGCTGATCATGGGCAGGGCCCAGTTACCATGGTAACATACATCATATTCAAGGGTACACATAAGTGGTGTGCAGTGTTGGGGATTAATGACGAAATAAATTCAAAAAAATATCATTGTAATCCATTACATTACTGGGAGAAAATGTGTAATTAAATTACAGTTGCTTTGGGAAATTTCCATGATTACATATTTTACATATTTTTTTATTTTACATTTGAAAAATAGCCACAAAAGCTTAGTTTTTTTTTTTCCCCCCCTCCTATCACTTCCTCGGACAAAAGCCTAAAGTTTGTCTGAATAAATAAACTTTTCTATGGTATTCAAATTCATTAACATGCACCTATACACACACACACAAAGTAGTGCTGAAGCATGCACGCACACACACATGTAGTTGGCCTCAGATTGGCTCTCTATGGCAAGATTTATTCAATGTGAATGAATAATGAATGTAAAGCCCGTAAAATGTGTGTATTAAGAATATTTCTGAAAGAGGGCATAAAGGCTAGGTGTGATAAATGGACTTGCGCTGGGAAGTAAGTGCATTATGTCAACTGAGATGCACTACCTGAACTTTATGCTGAAATATAATAATAAAAGCACAAGGTGAGCGCCAAGGTCTGATGTGAATATGAGTGTTCTCTTAGTAGGCTCGCTTTTCCTCTAAGTCTAGCGTGTGTGTGTGTGCGTGCGTGCGTGTCCAGCTACTGTATCTCCCTCCAGGCAAAAAGATGCTTCACATCTGGAGGGGACTGCTGCAGGTTCAGTATGCTAAAAACCTTCCACGCAGCCACCGCTTAAGCCTGTCTACAAGGTGTGTACGTGCCTTATGTGGAGGAGGGTGAATTTATACACAAATAATACAGCTATAGACTAATGAGGAGGCCAAACGGACAGGAGGGTCACAGGATCTGTGGTTTGCATTTGGCGGAATCGAACCTGTGACCTTCATCCAGAGCCGAGCAGAGATCTTAAAATGGAGCGGCACCGTCGGGCATGCAAATGAGCGGTCGAGATGAAAGGCCGGGCGGAGGGGAGGAAAAGAACAAAGGTGAGCAGGAGATGGCCGAGACCAGCTGGGGAAAATAGGAGGGAGCCTTATCTAGTTCATCAATTATGGAGGAGGAGGAGGGAGGCGTGCGTGCATGTGTGTGTGTGTGTGTGTGTGTGTGTGTGTGTGTGAGAGAGGCAGAGAGAAAATGAACGCGAAAGGTTGCAGAGCACCTGAAGATTTTCAGAGCCCATTTTGTCACATACACATTGCAGATTCAAGCTCCACAGAGTTCAACTACAGTGGAACCTCTAAAGTTGAACACGTGGACATTGAAAATAGAGCTCATCTGTTCCAGAGTCGGAACAGTGCATGGAATGTTTTTAAGTAACATTTTGATATTCATACCTGTCATAGAAAATGTTAACCATTATTCTCAATGGTAATCCAAGTGTAAAAAGAGGTTGACCACTGTATAATGATTGTGTCGAAACAATATCAACACTCACAAAACACTCCTAAATTTAAAGTTGTGTTTCAGACGTGCCTCATTTATCTCATCCTTTGGCATTCTTAATTCTCAACGTGTCCTGTGACTGGCTGGCAACCGAAGTCATCTGGGATAGGCTCCAGCTCACTCGTGACCTGAATGGGGATACGCGCTATAATAAATGAATGGATTGGATTTATTAGTTTAACATTATTACCTGTCAAAGGTATTGAAACAGCAAATAAGCGCATTCCTGGAAATGTTAGCCTGGTTCCTAAATCATACAACTTAATTATGAGGTTTCACTTTTCTTTGCTCACATCTATTCCTCCCATTGTCCATGTAATGCGCACCCCCAACGGCAGTATAACAATTGCTGTTCATCAAAGTCATTTCCGCACACACTAATTTACCAGCTAAAAGCTTTTTTCATGTGTCTACGGGTTGTTCATTCCCAAAACTGACCAATAGTGGTGGGTTGAATCGTGTCATGATAAGACACGATTCCCAAATGATGGTGTTTTAAGCCCGGGTCCAAAGCTTTTTTTGCATAAATATCCAGCGTTCCCACTTATGACGGATCATTGGGCACTTGCAATAAACAAACCTTAATGCCTTCCCCATTCTACAATCATTTACATTGCAACTGATGTGAAAGGCTTCGTGTGTCTGTTTGTGTATCCTTGGCTTGTATATGGGAGTTAGTGCAGTAGTATCTGTACAAAAGTACATTTTTATGGGACAACAACGAATGAATGAATGACGCTTTGCCACAATGTAAAGTAGTCAGTGTATTGTCACCTCAAAATAAGTAAACTCACAGACATTTATGTCTGGCAACAAAAGTGAGTACACCCCTTAGTGAAACTTAAATAGTGCCCAAGTGTTAATTTTTGGTGTGGTCACCCTTATTTTCCAGCACTGCCTGGACCCTCTTGGGCACATACTTGACCTGAGCTTGACAGTTTGCCACCGGATTGCTTTTCAACTCGACATCACGAAGCCTTGTACTCCACTACCTTCGGTTTGGGGTTGCCTCAAAGATGCTTAATAGGGTTTAGGTCCACCTTTACACTCAACATTTTTTATTTTTTTATTTAGCAAGGCAGTGGTCATCTAAGAGGTCTTTTTAGGGTTGTGATCATGCTGGAATCCTGCCCTGTGGTAAACTAGCGAAACAAAATTCAGCATTATTGTCCTTGCGACTGCAGAATTAGAATCAATACAGCGCTTGTATTGGATATCATTATATTGTGTAAGTCGTGATAATGTATCTGGTGGCTGTCTGCAGTATGTGTTTTCCGATTTGTCGCACCTTTGCTGACGAAGTGTCATCTTCTCCTCCGCTCTCCAGTTTCACAATGCAGGTCAGAGGTCAACGCTCCACGTCAAGTCTGACGGATGCTCCCCTATCACAAGACGTGCGACCCTGTGACCCCCGCCCTATGTAACAAGGCCGGGTCAAGCACAGAGAAGCAAATAGCATTCAAATAGTCGTTTCTGAGTGGGTGTAAATGCCGGCCGTCGTGGAACGGTCGGCTTGGTCCAATAATGGCACGCATTGGAGCAATACATCACATCTCTCATGCATATTGAGCCCCAATCAGATGGTGCCTGGCGCATCATTCATATTCATGTGGGCAACCTTTGAATTTCAATACCCCCCCCCCCCACAAAAAAAAAGAAATACGTCAGGCATTTTTTAATCACCCTTTTTTTCATGTTTTTTGTTTTTTTGAGGGGGTGGGGGACTGGACACATGTCAGATGACGTAATCCAATCTGGTGTACAGTTGGAATTTCCATCCAACAAATCAATGCTGCAGATATATAATCGCATGAGCTTTTACCTTCATGGATGACACTATATGAGGAGCCATCAGGGACGTAATTCACGATTCCCTCTCTCACACCCAATTGGATTGCTCATATACATGAGTGAAACACTCTCACAGGCATCACCAAAATGCATAAACACTATTGAAATATACGTTTCAGTAGTGTGAATGAGAGTGTTTCAACGGAAATGACAATAGTGCTTGTAGCAATGTACACAGCCTGTTTGAACAGTATTTTTCCCCAACTTTTCATGTGCAGTACATTATTAAGTGCAGTTTAGTATCTTTTAAGAGCTGTTGGTTTTTAAACAAGCTTATTTTTTCACATGAACTTTTATGTGCTATACATTTTAAATGAATCAATATTTAAATAGTTTTAAGTGTAGTGTTAATGTTCAATCTGTGCATAATGTTACAGTGGCTTAGAATAATATACTGTTAAGGACTAAAAGCTGCCTCATTTTTTATGAACACTTAAGCCTACTATGTTGCTGTATTTTAATGTTGGTCGTTATGGTAGGACTTGGAGAGCTAAATTATTTCTGAGGTGCTACATGATGAAAAAGGTTTGAGAAGCACTGGCCTATGCTCTCTCATTTGGCCCGAGTATGACATCACATTTTGGATCATTTTGAGGATTTGCCACGATAAACGTTGGCAGTTTTCATACATACTGCCACAATGAGGTAAGCACAATTTTGTACTTTTGCAAGTTGCAGAAGCAGAAACTTTAAAAAAAAAACATTCACTCCTTATGAAATAAGTAGGTACCACCTGCCTGTCTGTCACATTATTTCTGGCACTGAACGAAAGCACGCAGCAAGACAGAGCACACGTCTTGTTCAATTTCTTGTGAAAACCACGTGTACATATTTGCAACGATGTCCACCTTTAACGTGCTGATTGATTTGACACGTGACTGATCACCCCCTGCGATTGGCCGGCAACCAATCCTGGGTGTAACCCGCCTCTCGCCGTCAGCTAGGAGAGGCTCCAGGACGCCCCTGCGACCCTAATGAGGGCGAGCGCTGTCGAAAATGGATGCATGGATGTATCACCCATGCCACCCACATATTTTCTGCTTGAAATTGTCACTTCCTCGACTTGTTTTTGACATTTCTGAAATACACACACACATGCGCACGGGACACTTTGTCACGACCATCGAGGCTTTCAGTCCTTCAGAGAGGAGACCAGCAGCTGAGGCCCTTCTGATTATAGTGCAGAGAGCAACAGGGCTGTGTGTGTGTGTGTGTGTATGTGCGTGTGTGTCATAGCTGGGAGGTGTAAGTGACAGGTTGGTAGCCGAGTTAACTGGCTTGGAAGAGGAGAAAGATGGACAGATTAGATAGTATTGAGTTGGGGGGGGAGGGTGCTCTAAAAGATGGAAGAGATGCAGGGGGTGGTGTGAGGAAGGTCACGGGGGAGGAAGAGGAGCTAATGGATTCACATCCTGTTCAAGTGTGAAGGACAGGAGAGGAAATATGACAGAAGCTTACATGTACGGTATGTTGATGTCTTCATAGAGGAGCAACGTACGCTCGCTGGACACTTCATTAGGTACGCCTGCGTCGTTTCAGGAGGTCCGTTGCGACCGTTGCCTTCACAAAGATTAGTATTGATTATTGTGGTTGTACTGCAGTATGCAGTGGTGGAGACAAAACATTATATACAGCTCTCAATATGATGACCACAGTAATAAATGTTAAATAAAGTGATAATTCAATTGAACAGTCTTTCTTGCTAGCTTTCTACCTGTAAAGTATTGAAATGTGGCAAAAATCAGATACACCAAACAAAGAGAATAAAATGAAGAGCCAAATGCTATGCATTCTGAGGAAAAAGATGAGAATAAACATTAGTTGTATCACGTTAAAATAATTCATTGCTCAATCTGTATGGATGTTCCAACGTGAACAAAATAAATGGCAGAGCAAAATCGATCATTTTTTATACTGGTTTTTATCTCGTTTTGGAAAAGAGCCCTTCAAATACCACAGTCAATGACTAAAACTGTAGACACAAGCAAATCAAATCGTGTCCAAGTGTGACATCAACCTAGGACCAATTAAAACCTCCCTCAAATAGACGCTTCCCTTCTGCCCATTAAAAAAAACAATAGGGGTTGAACGGACTAGTCGACTTTACTAGTCCACAGAGACGTGGAGACGAAGAGCTTGAATTTGACTAAACTATGTGTTTTTGTCATCTCGACTTCCAACTTAATAGATTTCTGGCCACCTAATAAATGGCCTACAACCACTATTTGCACTAGCAAGAACTCTCAGTTGTACAAGTTTGACTTCAGTGTCGAGGCGCAGCGTCATGGCAACAGCAGACGGGCGCGAATGTTGCGGCTAAAGACCCGAGCGTCCCGTGCAGGCAAGCAGGCGTACACGTGATGCACAATATTTTTATTTTTGGAACTTTCCACATTGTGCCCCAAACTATTCGAGTGTGGTTCGGTCTGTTTGCGCAACCCACCAAAAATAATTTGTCTTTCAAGCTGACCATTTTGTCTTGGAGGAGGTCGGAGCCAAAGTCTCCACAAAGCCTTGGCTAACGACGCCGTACTTATTGGACACACCAGAAGAATCACTTTGGCTCATTTCTTGGTATTTTTTTCATGTCACCACTAATATGACAACTTTGATTAAAAAAAAATCAGTCATGGATTTGGTTAATACGCAACACATTAAAGTTGGAGACCAGATGGATCAGAGCAGCTCAACAGCTGCCCACTTATAAAGCGTCATTTCATTCCAAGCCATTATGATAAACATAAATCGACGAGAGGTAACATAAACATGTTAAGTGCAAAGATGGTGTTTCGTTTATACGGCGCTCATCAGGTAAAATAAATAAATAAACATAATATCAAGCAGGCCCGCGACCCTTGTGAGGATAAAGCGGTACGGAAACTGGATGGATGGATCATACATTACCAGACGCGAAGTGAGACTGAAAATGTTTTCAATTTTTTATTTATTTAATTCTGTATTTTATTTAGTAATGTTTTTTTCCCCCCCTTCATTGTATTTAATTTGAAATTCTTTCATTACTGTACTGTGATTTATTTATTTATTTTTTTGCATCAGTTTTTGACTTCAGTTTCTGACAGATTGTGTCTGGCTTTCATTACCATGACGACCGCGGACAGAGCTCTGGTCTGCCCACGAAAGCGGGTTCTAGGTCCCAGAGTGGAAAAGAAGCGTCCCCCCGCCGCCCCCCCCCCCCGATACAGACTATAAAAACATTTTCACTTGGGCCCACATAGCCCCCACCACTGCCGCATCGACAACTTCGCTGATCAATCAAGTATGTGCCACTTATAAAAAGCTAATACGAATCTGTACAGCTCCAAAAAATACTCAGTGCACCTCAGCCTACCTTTTGGCTTTGACAGCCATCGCTTGAAAGTGTATCTGGATCTTCGCCCAGCCTAGCAGATCAAGTCATGGGTGGAAAAAATAAAAATAAAATACGATAATGTGTCCCCTTGACATTACGTTGTTACGGTTCCTTATTAAGGCTACGCAAATTAAGCTATGAATGTATGTGCTAAACATTTAACACACATGAGACTCGTCCTGGCTGGTCCATTGATATTTTTGCCCTTTACGGTGATCTAGAGTTTCCATGGCAACAAGCCAGTTAAATGACTACCTATTGTTGCTTTAATGATCCAATTAAAGCTTACAAGGTGTCCTGGCTGATCTTCCATTATTATATAGACCCCTTAAAGTATGTGATATGTGGTCGGCATGGCAACGACAGAGATGCTATTCTCTGTATGACAAGCCAGTGCATCAATAAGAATTTGAAGCTGCTATGACATGCCATTGCTTCACTTGGCTCCGATCAAACAGAAGGCAGAGAAGCTGTTGTTATGACGATTCAAGGGCGTGTGTGTACAAGCATGTGTGTGTGTTTGTGTGTGCGTGTGTGTGTGTGTCTGAGTGACCTTGACCAACCAGGAGGCACTGAATCACAGTGTTGATGAATTTAACTCACCCTTTCAAGGACAAACATACACAACACACAATCCATTCAACAGTGTCCCGACTACGCATATACATTTTAAAATGTAATACTCTTGGCACACTGTATAATTTTCACATTAAGTGAGCTGTAAACCGCTAAAATGGAACCATACAGTAGATACAAAATCCTTCACTGAGGGGAAATGTAATTGAGCATTTGACATGTATGCACACGTTCACAGTCAGCTCATATAAATGTGAGTTGTTTTGTTAAACAATCAAACAGACAATCCAAATTACTCAGTAATAATAATGTAAAGCAGCGTTTCTCAAAGTGTGGCAGGCGTACCAAGGGCTTCTCTAGTGGTATGAATCATTAAATTAATACTCCGCATGGACGTTTATAAAGTTTGAAGTCGACTACATGCTAATCACGAGTAGCGGTGCAATCTAATCTAAATTTACGGAAGGAAATATCTCTGAAACGTGAATCACGCGTTATGAGCGCGGCAGTTCTCCTTTACTGAATCACTAGAATCAGTTTGTTAAAAAGATTAGTTCAAAAGATTCATGAACCGAATCGTTCAGTTCTTTTTCACAGAATCATTCAAGTGCTTCCTCATTCAGTTAATGCTTCAGCCCCGAGGTTCACGTTCCCCGAAGGACTATGCATGGTTGTTGTCACGTATCGTAAACTAGGAAAGGCGGGGAGATTTGAAAAAAAAAGAAAAGCGGGAAAAAAAAAACTTAAGCTAAGTTCTCACCCACCTATCTCTCTATCAGCAAGCTCTCGAACACCCGGCTTCGGTTGGGACTTCACTCATCGTGCTAGTTCGCAGTGAACTCCCGCGTAAATCACTCATGGCAGAACTGTTCACTGCATACTAGTACATCGCTCCTTAGCGGATCGCTAACAACGTTCAACAAACGAATCGCTCGTGACTGTGTGACATGCTGCTTGTTCTAGCACATCTGATGCGAAAAGACATGATGTGTGATAAATGTTGTCACAGACGTCTCGCCTGGGCTCGTCCTGAACTGATGAAGCAAAAACATGTCACCTATGAGTGTGATCACACCTGGATTTTCTAAGCTTTAAACAACAGGAACTATTTGGATATAGACAGCTAATAGGAGGCAGCAACATTTCTCAGTGGTGACATTTCTTATGGCACAGGTGTCAAACTCAAGGCTCGGGGGCCAGATCCTGCCCGGGACATTGTTTTTTAAGGCCCACTAAAGCAAACCAAGTGCATCTACTTCATATTTGTTCTAATAAATCCGGCCTCTCGCCCAAAGTCAGCTGCGATAGGCTCCAGGTCGACCCGAAAGACGACGAGCTCTCTAGAAAATGGATGGATAGGGTCACGATGGCATCAATGGAGCTGTCGGCCCCCAGCCATGATGACACCGACCTCATCTGTGAACCAGCAAGTATTCTGCGAGCTAAACAATAAATGGACAAACACAAATACTGCACAACAAATTGGCCTTGGTGCAGATCTGTACATGTACTCATTGTAACATTGCTAAAACAACATGTTAAATTTGACACTGCAATGTAATGTATGTATAAACAGTACATTATAAACACCAAGTGCTGCCTCAAAAAGACTTAGTTCTTCAAGTACCAACATCATGACCAACATTAAAAATGAAAAAATTAGGCACAGGCTTTATTCTTAAAAAGGGAATTTCAAATTATTCTAAGGCACTGAAACTTTATGCACAGTTTGAATACACTAACACTACGCTTCAATATAGGACAATTAAAAAAACTCTCTCGGACCCTCCACATCCCGGTCACCAGCTCTTCCAGCTCTTTCCCTCAGGTAGGAGCTACCGATCAATGCAAACTAGAACGGGCAGGCATTCCAACAGCTTCTTCCCTCTTGCAATCAACTTCTTAAACAGCTAACCTACAATTCCATTGCAACATGCTGGCAATTTTTTTGTCTTGAGTTTGTTGTCACATTTCTGTCGGGCCAATTATATATTACTCGTGCACTCACTGTAGTCGTCTCGCCACGCTGGATTCTTTGCATATCTGTATTGTTAACCAATACTGGCCACTCATGCCAGAGTAGCATCTGCACCACTTGCACACAGACTGAGGAGTTTCTGCAACATTTGCACAATCAACATCGTCCCAGATTATCGCGCTACTAGTCACTTTAAACTTACATACACTCCTTGAAGTCCTTTGCACAATGGTCATTGCACCGGACTATTGCTATATTAGTCATTCAAACTGCTCTAAGTGCTAAAGCACTCTGCATCTTTTTGCACATTTGTCAAAAAAAAAAAATAATTGTACCGGCATTACCAGATAACTGGCAACCGTTTATTGCTCAGTGACTGTTTTTCTCAATGTCTTTATATCTCAAAAGTGTTATCTGTCAATTGACTGTCTGTTGTCGTACTAGAGCCGAAGACAAATTCCCATACTTGGCGAATAAAGATGATTCTGATTCTGATTCCAGGCTTATGCTTATGTGGCTATTTTGGAGGATGTAGGAAATGATTGCATGTGAGCTTAAAAGTAATCGCCCAGCTGGTGGGGGCGCACCCTGCAGGTATTATACGCCCTTAGACATCTTCCGTACATGCACTAAATGCACGGGAGCGCGTGATGAAGAGCAGGACGCCATCTCATGTGTCTGAGCTGCCCTCAAACATCACCCATGGGCCTTGTCTTGATCTCCTTGCCAGGGCCTTGCTATTCTTAACACCCATGCATACTTAACCCTGTGTCTTGGTGTGTGTGTGTGTGTGTGTGTGTGTGTGTGTGCGCGTGTGTGTCTCTGTGTGGTTTGTAACCACACAGCAAGGCTTGGCTGTGTTCCTTCATCTTCTTCCCCACTGTGCCATCACAAGTCTCTGAGGTATACTTCTGTTCTTGCCGCTTTTTCACAGCTGGGAGGATTTTTGTCCTTCTTTTTTTCCCCCCAACAGTCTTGGTGTTTTGCTGACAATGTTGTGCTGAACACAGCATATCTGCTACTGTGGCAAGACGAGACTCGTATCATCATCAGATTGCTCAGGAGTCATCTGTGGGTTTTTCTTCATCAGACTGTTTTCTTACATTTTCTGCAGTTATATTGATAACTTGATTCAATGATAATATAAATTATATTAATATATTATATACATTTTCAATTTCAGAAATTCACTTGGATAGGTTGTAAATGATCTCTTTTGATTGTTGCCAGTCTATTTGTTAGAATAGAACCGGAAAACACACAACTTAACTCAACTTTACAGTATTTTTATAGCGCTTTCACAACAGCTCCAGCTGTACTAAACCACTGTACTGAAAACCAAACAACCAAACAAAATCTTCTCCATTCAAAATACACCGTTGCTTCCTTGACATTGGCACTTTGCTTACAGGAGGTGTGGTTTCAATTCCTCTTGTTGCAAAAGCAAAAGAGAGAGGAGAGGTAGAAGTCTTCTTTGACAAGCAGGTGGGTGCTTGAATCGCAGATTTTGTGATCACAGCGTCTATAAGACGGTATTAATGGGACAAGTAACTTCCGAAATGTAATACATATTACTGGTTGGAAAGTAATTAGTTGTAACACATTGCACACCTGCAGAATTCCCAAGTGCGACACCTAACTTCAACCTAACCTAACTGTCTTTTTTAAAATATAAAATGGATGCTTAGTTTTGTAAAAATCACACACAACCTAAAGTCACAGTTTTAATGAAAAACACAGTGAAACATAAATTCGCCATAAATATGACGCATTCAACCAAAAATTGGTTCCATGAACACACAGGAACGACAAGAAATCAATGTCCTTATAACTGCAATACTTCAACATTGCATGGCGCAATGCATTCTGGGAAATGCATGGCTTCACAGGAAGGCCACTGGATACTTGTGTTTTATAGCAGTTATCTGTAAAGTCTCCAGAGAAATATGATTATTTGAACATATATATGTACTGTAAAATGTGTATGTGTGAATTGTAGAAAGTAATTTACAAAATGTTACTGTAAATTGAACACTGTCATGATTTCTGTCATGATTTTACAGCAGTTTGTTGTAAATTTCACAGGGTCCCATCATTTTTTCAAAACCTGCGTGTGATCCGAGAGTCCCTTGAATGCCTCACGTGATTGTGAAGTAGATGAACAATCACGTATACTTGCACACATTATTGTCAAACCAGCCAACAAGCAGAATGGCCATTAAGAGGCCCATTCACCTCCATTGATGGCTCATCGAGAACCGCGGTAACGTGTGTATGTGCGTGCATGTGCATTTTGAGTAGACACTACCCAGCCTTTGGCTGACATATCAGATAATGACCTCTTACTATTATTTAGCCGTCTTTTCATGACTTTTCATTTATTTCTGCCTTTGTTCGTCACATAAGCCATATTCTTATTCAAAAAAGAAAAAATATGGGCTTTGTGCCATTTGTGAGCGCTGGTGGATCCAGACTGTATCAGTTCGGGGATAATGACATGCGGACGAGAAAAGCGAGGATTAGCACGCGGCTAAGCTCGTTGTTACCACAGATCGCAGTGCCAGGCCGAGCGGCGAGTGAGGCTCGACTGCGCGGATTCCGGTTCGTCGGTCGAGTGGATGCGCCGGGGGACCGCAGGGATTGTCGGTCATCTGGCAGGCCGCCCCGTGTCGCTGCTTCTGGCCGCACAGTATCGGGTTTGGACTGACGGGTCATAATGTCTGCTTGTATTATCTCTGTGGATTTACTCGAGAGACACCAAAGCCGCCGCTAATCAAATTTTATGACCAGCTTCAGTTTGCTCACATGCAACCTGTTTCTCTCTCAGTTGAAAAACAATATTTGACAAACTGAAAGGACTCTGACTATATACTATGGTCCGTTAATGCACCGTCACTCTTGAAGTTAACATGTTACAGAGTGAACGTGACCCTGCAGGGACGAATCATGAAGTGCATGAACAAATATTTTGAAGAAATCCTTTTTATGAACTTACTTTCGTGTTGAGTAGAGTCAAAAGAACAGCAGTTCCCATCACTATCCCCGAAAGTTACTGTGGCACAAAATCAAGCAAGTCAATTCAAGTCCCCACTAAATTTTAAGTCAAGTGAAGTCGTCACTTCAAAAAAAAAAGTGATACAATGTTGAAAGTTTGGATTTTCAACTAGCAACAGAATGATGTGTGAAGTTATTTAGTTCAAGTCCAAATCAAGTATTTCATAAGTTTTAGCCAAGCAAATCGCAAGTCCTAAAATTGGTGACTCGAGTCTCACTTGAGTCAAGTCATGTGACTCAATTCCTCCACTCTGTCTGTCTGTCTATACAGGAGATACACAATGACACAACACTTTCTAGAGCTCTATAAACTAGTCTAAATGCATTTCCAGGCTGCTGTAAAGATTCACAAAAATACAGTTTTCATATTACTATTATTGTTATTATTGTCATGGTCATCATCATCATAGTAATTATTATTATTATTATTATTAAATCCTTAAAAACTATTTTTTTTCTATATTGATAGTTCACATAATAGCATCATTTTTCTGACAGTCATTTTTCAAAAGCATTTATTTTATCAAAGAATTGCGGGAAATCCAGCAAATATTTGAAAGATGTCATGATGTTTCCATCACTTCTTTTAACTAAAATGACTAAAGGGGGGTACACTCATTCTGATAATCAGACCTAATTTCCAAAAAAAAATTCCCTTCTGATCAAAGTCAGCAAAGACCTGATTATCACATTTTTCTGAAAGATAATTCTGAGCAAATATCCGATAATGTGGTGTGCTTTAAAAATAATTTTGTCCTCACTCTGCTCCAAAAATATTTAACCGGTTCAATATTTATGATTGCAAATCTTTATGTGTGTGTGTGTGGTCAACACTGAATTAGGCCAAGCCATGAACTCTGTAATTGTCATCTGAAATGGTACGATAGCGTACTCGGTTTCCTCTTCTACTACTACTACTACTAGGTCAGTCTTAGTAATATGACAGACAACTGGTTTGGGTGAATGATCTGTTTTTACTCATTCTTATGTCCGATACACTATGAGAGCAGTTTCAACACATGATGGTTTTTACTCCACATCGTGTGGGTTCGTGAGTTTTAAAAACAGGTTGCGATGTTAAAACTCGATATGCGTGCAACCTCGCATGAAGTTGTTCTTGTCATGTTGTGATTAAAATCTTGATTTCAAGATTCATTTCCATCGCCGTGGAGACCGCACCGAGCAACACAACGAGGATAGTGACGGGCAGCCCTCATTAGCTGCGCCATCTGATCTGTGTGTGTTGTGTTACCGCTGTGACTCACCCCCACAGTGTCAGAGTACCTCATAACACATCACAACGCCACACACTTCCTGTGAGAGCGACAACACAGGAGCACACCTCTGTTTGAAACGGGAGAAGTTAGTCGCCTCACGTTTGTTTCCAGGAAGCGCAAACGTCGATGTAATTACACTTAATAACAAGTATACGATACATATCATGAGAATAACTGCTTCCCATTTAAACGGGTTTCTGCTTTGCATTAAATTGTTTAGCCTCTTCTAAAAATATTGCGCTCCAATTTGCACAGTTCATTTAGCCTGCTAATATGCAGCCCTGTGCCCTGACTAATTACACTGTTATGCAGAGGGATTGGAGATGGAGAGTGTTAGTCATGGAAACACAAACCCCACTAACAAGGTTAACTCAATACATTTGTGTCTTTGACTTACTGGCTATGAGGATAATTGTTGTAAAATAAATGATTCCCCCCCCCCCCCAGTAATAATGATATAACGTACCATTATAATATTTTGAGGATTAACATACAGCTAAAAGTTAAAATTGTTACTCTACATCTCTCATAATCTCTCCATCCATCCATCTATATATAATGAGGATTGGCCACATTTTAAAGAGGACTTGACAAATAGTAATGGTTGTAAAATTCTGATAATAAGATATGGTAATGTGATCTAATCCACAATAAAAAAAATAACAGATTATAAAACAATATAAATGATACAAAACAAACGATATAGTGAAATAAAAAAACTGGAGTAAATTATAAGAAAAATCCATTCAGTATTATTTTATAATTATTATTGAATACATATTTGTATTTAATGATTACATTTTGATTGAAATTTACAGCTCCCGAATTTGATAATGATGCTCTCAGGAAAAGATTTAAATCTTTAGTTGGTGAAGCCAAAGGCTGCCCAATTATTCCCTTTAACTCGCCTAAAATGCTTTCTTTCCTCAGTGGCACTTCTTTTTATGGATTTCTACAATCTGAAAAGAAAAGCAGCAAATGTATTTTCCTTGATGCAGACTCACATTACACCTTGAAATCCTCAATAAAAAATATGTTCAACAAAATAAATGTTAACAAGAGCACAAAGAAAAGAACAGTGTATGGAGAAAAAACGTCAAGGACATCATGACAAGAATTTTATTTTCTTTTTTTCCGTTTGAAATTACATTTTTCATTAAATTAAAGTGTTTTTATTCCTTTACAACATACATTAAGCTGTGAATCAGATGTTAAGGAGGTGGAGAGAACAGGGCAAAAAACGTGTAACGTCACAATATTTTACAATCTCACAAAGGTCGCGCCGTGTGTGAGAGAGGGATGGCGGAGAGACGACAAGGCGCACACACACACACACACACACACACACAGCAGAGAACCTCACTTGTCACTGCACACGTACACATTCGCAACTGGATCTTAAACGAGATTCAACCATTTACACAGAATGTGCACATTAGAACTGATTCTATAGTCACATTCTCCGTGCGACCACTATTAACGTTTTTTGACTTGATGGTTTGTGTCAGGGCGGCACAGGAACCTGCAATGTTGTAGCATGCTGCATTCAGGAAAACTGGGAAACATCTGACAAGGGACAGACGCACTTAAAGATTCAAAAGCATTTAGCTGTATTAATTAGGCTACAGATTGCAATTTAACAGCCAATCCATCCATCTATTTTCTATAGTGAATGTTGGGCCACATTTTTATCCAAATTCCCAGCAGCCTTGAATGCAGCATGACCAATCCTCAGTGCTATTTTTCTCAAGCGAGTTGTGGTTTGAGACAAAGTTGGCTTTACTCCATTGACAAATGAAATAAAACAAATGTTTAATAAAACGTTCACCTATCTACACATACAACACTAAAAATAGTGCTTTGTTGATTTAAGTGTTGGAGGGAGTGTCCTCAAAAACAAACATTAGTTAACGCTCAACTACAAACTTGCCTTACAAAAAAGGGCCAATTATTTATATTAGTTCATGTTTTTTAATTGTCTTCACAGGAACCAGCCTGTTTAATGCGAAGCGAGGAGCCAAGAAGCGCCTTTCGGTGTCACTTCCAGCTGAGCTCGGGTTGCTAACGCTATGCTAACCGCTAGCGGCAAACTCGCGTAGCAAAAGTTTCAGTCAATCGGTCGTGCCGCTGCGATCTTTTGACCACCACAAGTAGAAACAAACTTGGAAATTGTAAAAAAAAAAAAAAAAAAAAAAACCCCGCAAAAAACACTCAACAATGACGACGTCTCGGTGGACACACAACAGAAAAGCTCATTCATGGCACAATTAACAACAAATGTGTGCGTCTTCATGTGTGTATTCGTGTACATGTGTAGGGGAGCAGAATTACAACAGTAACACCTACATTCTTTAATTGTGTTTTTATCAAATCAGGGAAACATCATGGTGTAAGAAAAAACAAAATAAAAACACTACAAGTTAACAGCTATCGAAGAAAACATTTTCACTACTTTAGGGTGTAAGGCACAAATTTACATGTGGGGAAGGGTTTAAAAAAGGTTTTCGCTCACTGGTGGCGTTCATTTATACGACGTGGCCAATCGGGAGCGACGTTACTGACTCACACACACGCGAAAAACACAGTACTGATTGGAGGAGTGAAAAGGGGAAATACTCCTTTGAAACTAGAATGGTCTGTGACAGTAGAAGTCCATTGTGGCGTACTGTAAATAAATATCTTCCCCTTCTCACCTTAACTCATTAAGAAAAAAAATCTACTGGCTCCAGTTTTATGACTTTAAATATGTGTTGTTGTTGTTTTTTGTTTTTAAAACACACTTGATTAATTCATATTAAAAAGATCTCTGTGCCCTCTCTCTTTTTTGAGCCTAAAAAGTCTTCTTGTTTCTCTTCAAGAGCACTTCATAAAAAATAAATACAACAAGCTTTTAGTATTAACAGTCAAGTGTTGTTCAGTGAATCGGGAGGATTCTCCTAGCCCAGGCCAGTCCAGGCGGCGACTTGATTGCGGTAACACTTGGAGGCTTTTCACAGTATTCCAACAGGCAGCTTTTCAGTCTCCGGGTTCGCCGGCCTTTAAGGTACTGTACACCCAAAACAACCCAAACACCCACCCACCCGCTCCCTCCTTGCCCGCCTGAATCCACGCTGTCCTTGTAGAGATCAAGAAAGCCCCCACTTCCTCATGCTACACAGATCAAATCATCGGAGTCTTCTTTTGTCTCAGTTCCCCCGGTTGGGTGGTATTTACACATTTGTATAAAAGAAAGTGTTTTCTTAAAAAAACCGTGTTGCGTTACCAACTGTACTGTACACTTAAACAAAGAACTGATCACATAGTTTCGTGTCTTTCTTTTGGAAGCGTTCATTCACTCAAGGACCTCCATCAGACTATGTGCAGGCGTCGCTGGACTTCACCTTTGTGGAGAGCGACACGACGGACGGTTTGGGAGGGACGTCAGGCTTGAGGTGTTTGACGACGCCGCGGGGCAGCGAACCGTAGGAGCTCATGCCGGGCTGCCGTGACAGAGATATGCCCTGCGCTGTCATTTGTATGGAGTCCACCCGCTGGGGCGCAGGGGGCGGCGTCTCCACACGGTTGAAGCTCTGGTGTCTCGCCAAATGGGAGGAGTTGGACGAGTTGGTGTTGTGCTTCTTGAGGCCGGATGAGCCCGAGGCGGATGACGACGAGCCTTTCCGGAGGCCGTAGACGGACGAGTGGACCTCCAGGCGTTTGCCCATCTGCGGGACAGCCGGTGGGACAGTGAGCGAAGCCTCTCGTTGGGGTACGCGGGGCGGCAGCACCCCGTCCGGATTCACCATGGTGAGGTTGTGGTGGGGGTTCTTGATGGTCTTGTACTCCAGCGTGGCGCCCTGGTCATCCATGAGGCCCATGCCGAGTTCGCTGGGGTGCGGCTGCTCCACATACTCATGCTGGTAGGACTGTTGCAGTTGAGGAGGGAGTTGGTGCTGGTGCTGTGGCAGAGGCAACACCACGACGCTGGGGATGTGACCCGGGGAAGCCCTCAGGGGCAGGTCCGAGATGACGGGGGAGCCTAAGGGCGCCATGTCCTTGGTGCAAGCATTGATGAGGTTCTGGTTGCGCTCCCATTCGCGGCTCCCCCGGCTGGGCTTTCGACGCGGCTGCATGGGGGTGGATTCAGGCGTCGGCAGTGCGGTGAGGTCCAGGTGGTGCTGGTCGGCTTTGATGAGCATCTTCCCGTTGGCTGTCAGTCGCCCGTTATGCATCAAAGGCGAGAGTATGGCTTCTGGTCGTCCATCTTTGGCCTGCGTCTCAAAAAGACCCGTCAGTTTGGTCACGCTGTTCATGGAGCCCCGGCGCGAGTGAAGGTGAAGGTGGTGGTTGTCCTTGTCCTTGCGCCCAGGCAAGTCCAAGTCTCGCCGCCGGTGGTCGCACACGCAGTAGACGATGATGCCGGAAAAGATGGCGCCCATGGCGAACGCCAGGATAACGGCGATGGCCAACAGGGTGACGGGAACCAGCTGGTCGCGACCCTTCTGGTAGCTCTCACGGATCACACCTGCAAAGAGAGCATTTTGCCACACTGAGATCCAACTGGAACGCAGAGAACCGATGGACGCAAGAAACATGAACTGATTACGTGAATAACTACAGCCCTTTGAGACTTGTGAAAAAGAGCTACTGCGAAAAACAAATTTGACTTGACATTTTCTATACCACTTATCTTCAGTAGGTTCATGGTAAACCGACACCTATCTCAGCTGATATTGGGTGAGAGCCTGAGTACACCCTGAACAAGCAGGATTTGAACCCTCAACCTCAGAACTGTGAGGAACATGTGCAAACCACTAGGTCAACCTGGATGTCCAATTTGAAAAAATCTGGCCTGATGAAATTACAAGAAATTGTACACATTTTACAGCCAGTTAAAGCTAGGATTAATTAAATGTAATTGTTGGTTCTGAGTGGTTCTGTCTATATTTCACCTTCAGAGCTAGTATCAGAGTACGAGCAGGCAGGGCACCACCTGTGTAGCCCCGGTCACACTGCTTGTAAAAGGAAGCGTTTTTCCGTGTCACTGCTCTCTGCAAATGCCACTGACACAGAATGGAAATTGACACTTTTCTGGCTTCAGAGGTAGTATCAAATCTCAGAGATGTTCCTCCATCTGTGTGGAAGGATATTCTGTAGTGTACGGGATGTGAAGTTCAACACCTGACACTCACTTCTCACACCCTGTTGTGTTGAAAGCAATTGTTGTTGTCCAATATATAATTTGAGCGTGACACTAGACACTCGTGCTGGGGAAGTACACACGGTTGTAAGATTATCCAGCATTTTCTATGCTTCTGTGTAAAAACCAAAGGTCGATAAATGCTGGAAACGGCAATTTTCCGGGATCACCTGTGTAAGCCAGACCTGTACCTGTAAGGTGAAACCCATGCTGCAGCAGAAAGGTGTGGTCTATATGTGAAAAAAGAAGTTACTGCATTCTTATCCATGGTCTCTCCTCGAGAGATTAGTGTGGATGTTGGCATAGCAACAGTCTTATCAGAATGGGATGGAATGTTTTTATTAAAAGAAGAGGACTGAAGACTTCTCTTAATGGAAATGATTTGTACATTATTCTTCAGATTAAGGAATGGTGTAGGGATGGGCATAATACACCTTATTTAATTCATTGATTGTTGTTGGAATTGATTTATGATTCATTATTTCTTGAAGCAATTTGGATAAAAATGCGTGAAATACTTGTTTACTTGTTGATTGAGTCACAATTAGTTTGCTGTCTAACGAAGACTAACACCATGACATCAGTTATGGGAAGTTGAGCCACAACCACTCAGACCTCAGACTCATATTACGGCACATACAATTCCTCCAGGCAGCTTTATTCGAATTAATACAACACTAGCACGGAAGCAGAGTCGTTCTCACATCCTTATGGCCTGCCGCATACCAAGCAATGTCGCCAAACGCAACTGAAATGGACCATCACGAAAAGAAATTACAGTTGGTGACTCACACCACCACACCAAGCGATTGAGCACCGCACATTGTTGTAAAATACAATACTGTATTCTGTATACACGCATATTGCTGGGACTCATGCTATTTTTATTGGCTGTTACAAATACAAATTTGCACCTGTGTTTTTCAACTATTCAAATTGCAGCCAAATTAGTGGCTGGAGGTCGGCCGGTCATGAAAACTAGTTGCCGAACCTCACACACTGCGCGATACTTCAATCGGGTTCGGCCTGAGACATATGGACAATAAATTCAATGAATCTGCCCATATTGGCAAAGGTGCATAGGCTAGCAAAGTTAGCACAGCAGCATTTTTTTTTACACTATCCTAGCTCACGGTACAACAAAACAACACCACAGCTGGTAACGGGTAGATAAAACGCATACAATGGCTACTACCACATGGGAATAATAAACAAGTAACATTAACAATAAACACATCATTCTTCACAGCTATTTACAAACTGTTGCTAGGAATGCTGAGAAATCTAGCATCAATTTCCCTCGACACTACAATATTTAGTTCCACCAAACTGAGCAAATATAACAACAATTTATTCATTAAGTATTCATTTTCCCCATCATCGGCAGACAAATAAATGGCAACTACAGCGTTCCTAGAAAAAACAAAAAATAATTGTACTACCCGTCCCCCCCAAAGGAAGAAAAATGATAGTGAATTAGAAAAATAAAAAGATTAGCGGTTTCATATCAAACAGGCAAATGAAAAATGGTTTATCCTAGCATGAGTAAACACCTTCTCAAATTGCTTTCAGCAGCCACATTCATTATTCCCTTTCAAATCTAATCTCAGGGTGTTTTGTTGAAGCTGATTCACATTTGGAATCCCTGATAAAAGAAAAATAACATCTGCCAAAATGAAAACTGATATGAATGGGAATAAAGAAGGCTGAAATGTACCAGAAGCCTTTTTTTCTTCTTCTTGGATGCAAAGGGCTGACATTTCATAAAGCTGCGAACCAATCTGATCAGTCTGAGACAATTCATTAAGAAAAAAGATGATTGGATGCCAAAGCCAACGAGCTGTGTCATCACACACAAGGGGCCAGTGGAAAGCAGATATGAAGTAGTCCAACAGGCTTTGTGATACACAATGGTGGGAAGTAATAAAATAAAAATACTTGATTACTGATTTCAAGGTATCTGTACTTGAGTATTGATTTTTCTAGCGACTTCTGAGTTTTACACAAGCTTCTGGCCTTCAAAAATAGCCATCTAATCTGAAAACACACACAAGCAAGGTGTATTTTTTCCGTTGCGACCATGAGCTAATTTAATGGAGCCACGCCTACTAGCAGACTGCCTATCATGGCATCGTTCGATGTTGCATTTCTTAACCCTGCCAAACCAAACATCTCATGTAAAACGTCCAAAATAATTTCAGAAAACGACAAGTGCCGTACGCATTTTACTAGCTAGCCTTGTCATTTCGTTTAAAGCCAATCGTGAGCCCAGGCTTGCGTCCTCAAGCATGTCTGCGTCCACGATTTCTTGTTAACTTGCTGCTAATATTGTTTCGATTATGCTTGAAAGTGAGCGTAAGATATGACAACTTTCAACTCTATTGCCTATGGCTGACGTCATTGAAACTCATTAGTGTGATTAGTGTTGGTGGTCAGGGCTGCAGATTTTACAAAGAATTATTTTCTTGGAGCTTTCTGGTTTTGCAATGAAATTACATCACAAACCTCTTTGAGAGAGTTTTTTCAATAAAAGTTGGATTTTTCTTTTCACACTAGCCTCTTGATTGATTAATTTATATGAACTTGGAATACCCTCAATACGATGTTTTCACTTTAACCTTAAAACCAGAAATATAACAAAATAATTTTCATTCATTCACAAAAAATGGCGATGTCTACTGTTGCGTTTGAGCTCTTAATTTACAGGTGTAGAATATGGTTACAAAAAGAAAGAAAAAAAAGTTCATCTATTTCAGCAGTTGAATTAAAAAAGTGAAACTCATAAACAGTATTACACGGGAAAAATGTTTTCAATTTCTACCTAATTTCCGTATTAAAAATCGATTTGATTGTTTCTTACGTAATATTCAGAATTTGGGGTTTCGTTAGCTGTAATCATCCAAATGAGGAAAAATAAAATTACAAAATATTTCATCTTTTTGTGTCTAGAGGATCTGTAGGTGTCTGAGTTATCGCTTTTTGAAATAAGTCTTTTCACGCTGCATTCAGTTGCTTAAAGACCCTCAGCAGTCAGATTTATAGTGCGTTCACACATGACCTGTGTTGCACACGTGTCATTTAACATTGCCATGCAAGTGGGTTCTGTCACACACACACACACGCACACGCACACACACAAACACTCCCTATCCACACTGAATGCTCTGGTGTGTGAGTATAGCGTGACTCTTTTATAGGAGTGCTCCCTTTTTTGCACAGTAAAATGGCTTTCAGAAGAAAAAAAGGTTCCCTGAAAGTTGACATGTTAAAACACGGCCCGAAATAGAAAGAGACAGACTGATTCTGTGACACTGGACTAGACTAGAAAGGAAAACGAACTTAAAGCAACAGTTAGGAACAATTGCTTGTGTTACACTCATATTATAACCTCATATCATGGCTCAATGAATGATGATTTGAGTATGTTGCAAAGCAAACTGCACCGATGCTAGAGCGGGGTCCTAGCTGGTCCACCCAATAGAGGAAGTTAGCTACAAAATAAAGTCAGTAAAAAGAAATACAAGACTGCTTCTTAAAAAAAAGTAAAACAACTGTGACATGACAACTGAAGTGATATTTTACTTCTTTTTACCCGATGTACTGCATCGCCCCGGGTTTCTGCGTTGCGGCGGGAGCGCGACGAGGGGGGTCGAGAAACTCGCTGCTCACCGGCTGGCCCGTAGCCGCAACTCACGTGGCGGCGGCCTCCGACGCTGCCCGAGCGGATTTCATCGCTCATTTTGCAGCACACAAATTGCAGTCATTGTGTAGTATCGAAACATTTTTTTTCGAGTCCTAGTAAGACTGCAGATGTACAGTATTGGCATTGGTATTAGTGAATCCTTGATGATGATGATTATTTGTAAGATAGTCCCACCCACATTTTCAATTTGTATTTTCCCATCAGATTTGGTTCTATTTGGAACACTGACGTGTCCAAATATGGCACTTTGCTCAATAAAGGCTTCCAATGTGTAAAATGCATGAAACCCCATTCTCACTGAATATCATTATAATATTAACAAATAGCCGTTTTTGTGGTTTGCTTCATTTCATTGTTAAACAAGTTTTCAAAATATAAGCCAGCAGGGCCCCAGCTATGGTGCCGTCCGTACCTGGGATCCATCAGCAAACACGCTTGGAGAACATCTTGGGTGTCTCCTGAGCAAGACACCACATAGACTTCCAGACAGCAGGATAATCATTCATAATTTTAGAACTGAAATCCAGACTCTCCTTAAGGAACATCCACAATCCACTTTCGCTGCTCTCAGTCCAGAAACAGGACCCCGGGCCTGGTTTCCTAAGTGAAATAAAGTGCTGGCCGGCGATACAATGGGAAATCTATAAGGATGTGACGGTGAACACGTACTTCACTTCTGTTTTTAATGGGGGTGACGGTGACGGGTGGCTTAACTAAACATTTTCAAGGGGTTTGCCAGACAAAAGCGTGGACCTGAGGAGACAGCGTGAGGGGTGTTATCTAAGGTGGAGAACAAAGCCGACCGTTGTCCCCGACGACTCTACGCTAACATCTGCTTCCCACCTCAGTCGCTGACATGCCAAGATGACAGAAGTACTTTCTCTGGATCTTGGATCGTTTTCTAGTTCCTCCTACTTGTGAACTTTGGGATCATCTTCTGCAGAGGATACAGAGAGGTCCTATCCCAAACTTCAAACTGTGCTTAGTTTCAGCACCCTGTGAGGAAAGTGGCAGCTAATGGGGGCTTTGTTCAGATGCTATTTGTTAGCTACATAGCATGAATGCTGCCAGAGCAGCAGTTTTATCAGAACATGACAATGCTTTGTCATGTTTGTCTTTGTCAACATAGTAGTAGTAGTCATGTCTTCATGAAAAGAAGAGCATTAAAGACTTGTCTTGTAAAAGCGCGATAGTGTGTGTCAAACACACACATTCACGCTGCTATTTTTCTTTTTCTTTCAAATATGAACTAATTTTGAATTCGATTCCAGCAACACATTCCCAAAAAGCGGGGACAGGGGCATTTTAGCACTGTACCATTACATGCCATTTTTAATATTTAGTTTTTGATTGTATTCTTTCTATTTATTTAGAATGTTTAAGCAGTAAAATGTATATATTAGTTTTTAAGGATTTAATTATATCCTTCTCATTGTTATTATGTTCGATTTTTTTATCATAAAGGGAGAGCGTGCCCGGCTTTTCCCACACAGTTTATATCAGTTACTTATTAGCTAAAATACAATGTTTCTTATACAAATAAAGGAAATAGGCAAATCATTTCCTATGCTCAAAATGTTTGCTAAATGTGAATGGATTCATTTCTCTTTGTTCCCATTTTTCCTGACATGGAAGCCAACGTTCACTCCAGGAATTTGGAGGTCAGAGGGCAATGACTCAATCTGGTTGAACGTTTAATTGAAGAAGGCCAACTGTGGCGCTTTGTTGTGGTTTGGGGGAGGCTAATGCCCTGTTTAACCTACACTGCATGTCTCTTCCTGTCTGAGTCTTTTTTTTTTTTTTTTTGGTCTAAAAACAAAATCCTTTCATTCTCTTTGTGCACTTCCATGGATCACACGACACTTCCTGAGATGGAAAAACTTTGAAGACCTCCGGCTTGCATTTGACAAACTGTTTCCCGTCATCAAAGAGAAATCACAGAGGACACGGGAGCTGATTGAAATGCCGCTTCTTTGGAATCTTGACAAACTTTTCAAAACTGAAGCGGGGTACACACAGACACATACACACATATAGATTTTTAACATCTTACATTATTATAATCTGAGGAAAAACGAGGAAAAAAAACACTGAGTGCGTTCTTACTGCTCTTATAGTGTGTTATGTACTTGAGATGAACAACATCTCCACAGACAATTATGAGTTTCCTCCCCCAAACCAGAAGTCTGATGTAGTACTAAGACTGGCAGTTGAGACACATCATGGTGCCACCGGGCATTCCGACTGCCAGGAAAGAGAAGTAGCTAGGCGAACTGTTAGCTAATCTGGTAACCGGATTGCAGGTGCAAGCTCTTCTCCTTGTCATTTTGATTGTGGTGAATGACACAATATACCAGGGGTCCATCCATTCATCCATTTTCTGTACCGCTTATCCTCACTAGTCAGCAACCTTAAATATTTAAACCATTTCGTCTCACAGAAAAGACCAGATCCACAAAACCCTTTTTGCATGCTACATTATCATTTTCTTTTACTTGTATGCTAGGTATATATATATATAAAACTATAGTGTGTTGAATTTATGACATCAATGATCTGCTACGGAGAAAACAAAACATTATTTCTGCATCAACAAAAACATTTTTGAAATTTGAAAAAGAAAGATGCTGAGTTGAAGGGTTACTTTCAAATGAAATACTAATATTTTTTAAATTAAAAGCCAAAGTTAAATGATCTGCCTGCTGCAAACCAGAAATACATCACAGCTACTGTAGCTTTAAGTCGCTTCATAATTGGCTACCGTTTCATTTCACTTGACGATCACTGAGTCAGTGGCTCGGCCGAAAGCGGTCTTGACCACAGGTTAATCACTCAGGATAATATTTTGCAGACTTCTGTCAATCGAGCCTTTGCTGCTTTTGACTGGAAGGGAAGAAAAATTCTCAAATTCAGCCCGATTATTGGTATGTGTGTATCCCACCCAATATTAGATGATCCATACACTAATTTACGAATATTGAACAGGTATAAAATTTATGATCGCGGACAAGACATCCAATAATCGGGCCTTTGCTGGCTTCGATCGGAGTGAGGCAAAAATACTCAAGTTCAGCCCGGTTGTCGGTATAACCGTTTTCCAAATAGATCAGGGAGGTCAAATTACTTCTAAACTCACCTCAGGATAATTGGTCAGGAAAATATTTCAGAGACAACAATAGTAATAATAAGTAGTAATAACTGGACCTTTCCTGTTTGATAGAAATGGTGGGAAAACTCTCACATTTGGCCCGTAACTTTAACCTGAAAAATATCTCTCTGAAATCCAAAGACTGCTTCAGTTTTTATTTATTAACAAGGTTTACACCGCAACAGCAGCAGGCCTTCTTCATCCAGCCTGTTTAGTCGATTTAGATTTCACGTGCCCTCCAGATTCAGCATCCCCACATTCCACACATATCTCGAAAGCCTCTGATATAAATTCCTCACAGTCAAACCAGCCCTGGCTACTTGTAAAAGCGCGATAGTGGGTGTCAAACACACACATTCACGCTGCTACTTTTATCCCGTCAGGCGCTGCTCCGGCTGACTTAAGCCACAGAGCTTGTCTTTGTGTCGACGATGGGAAAATGCTCAAAGGCGGAGAAACATCCCAGAGTTGATGGGGACGCCACAAACCTCTTAACACTAGAAATTCTCAGACATTGTCGGGGGAACAAAAATGAATACAGATCCTTATCAACCCTCAAAGTGTCGACACAACAGTGGACCGTGACGCCCTAAAGAAAGATCCGCTTATAAAAAAAGGACCATTAGAATTGAAAGGCTGACAGACGTTCCTATTTAAAGTAACAGTATCAAATAATGATTTTGTTTTTGCTTGAGGGCTCCCCTCACAAAAAAGTTAAAGTTATGACTTTAGTCTTTTACTGTATATACCGTACTCGGTTTACTCTTCTGTTTTCAATCTGTCTTATTAAACATAGTTGTGTAGCACATGTTGCATAAGCATATTCAATATTTTTTAGAATAAAGTCTTTTATAAGTGATTACAATAAACATGAATGGACGAACTGTTCGTGAATGAAGAGGCCCTCGCAGTAGGGTTGATATTAAGAATGAAAGACAAAATAAAGACGGTAAAGACTGCTGAGGCAATTATAATTAAAGGCCTGATCTTTTGATTGTGCAGCTCTGCTATTAACATCAGTGCACTAACCTATGCGCATCCGTACCTGATCGTGTTGTATTCAGCACTCATGAAGTACCACAGTTTCTATTAGTATTTTCGTTGTTGATGTTAGGATGTGCTGCACATAACCATTTGCCCAGTTGCAAACAACCTCTTAATGTAAATGTTAAGAATACATTGATTGTTTTCCCTTGTATGTCTGCTACGTGTATGCCACGTATGAACTTTTGTCCCTGCTGGTGATGTGTTCTCATGACTGTGATACATATCAGCTGTCTTAACTCGTGAATTACAGTACTAAAAGCCTTTGTCTGAGACAGAAGGCGTAAGCATAACATACAAAATGGTAATGTGAACTGTGAGAATTAGCTAGCGTGAAGAGAACAATGAGCTAATCAGAGGAGGAAATTGCTGTTTGCGTCAGTGGCGGAAGTGCGTAACATCGGGAAAACATCAAGTCCTCTGTTTCTGCTATGAGTCACAATAAGCCGCCAATTATTCACCTGCTGCGCCACACACACACACACGCGCACACACACACGCGCGCGCACAAACACACTAATCACTTCCAATGTACGAGCAACGATTGCAGTGTAATGCTAACAGGAATAGAAAGAGCTGGACTACCTACAGCAGTGCTTCTCAAACTTTGTCGCCCTAAGACATTTTCCTTTTGTTGTGAAGTCACAACCCCCTTTTATTGAACAATAAAGAAAACTCAATTGTTTAAAAATAAGCCTTTGAAAACATATGTACAGTGAAGCCCCGTTTCATGTGGAGGATATGTTCCAAACCCACTTGCAATGAATACAAATCTGCAATATAGAGAAACCATATGACCAATAGACCCTATTTATTTATTGGTTACCCCTCCCACACGCTTCAAACACATTATTAAACACTTTGTAGATGTATTTGAACACACACACACACAAATTGAAAGCTTAAAATGGATAGAAAATACTGTCCATATTGTGGCGTCTGAGTACATACATGTGCATTTAAGAGGCGGGGCCTATTGGGGTGGCGTGTGACCTCGGTGAGTCTGCATGTGAGTGTCTGTCCAACCATCTGTCCAGTAGTGATGCTTACTTTGTCAATTAAAGATCATTTTTAGAATCAATCTGTGGTTTGCACTTTGCAGGAAGTTAACGCAGCGAGCATGCTGGATCATAAGAAGGTCTGACACCATTCGGGGTCCTTCATCGCTGCTAACCTTCCAAATTGACATCCGCCGCAACGATGCCGAAATGTTCCCTCGGCCGGCTTCCGCAGAAGTGGAAAATGAATAAGACATCACATCTCAACGTGAGCAAGGTCATACTCTCGCCAGCAGCTGTCAGCAAGCTGCATTTACTGTCAAGTCCTGATGTTTTAATGAATAACTGTAATGTTCATCAAAAGGCTAAGTTGTATTAGCAATATGCTGTCTTGTCTGATTATGTACAGTTTACGACCCTCAGATAAGACTGTAGGCACATTTTAAATACTTTATGGTTGGCATCTTGATGAGCATGGAGGCAATTAAAATCAATTCACCGTTTCTCAACGTGTTTAACCATTCAAATTTCAAGATAAAAAATAAATACAGATAGAAAAATCCTACTTTTGGAAGAATTGGCCCAATTTACCTCTATCATATAATTCATATTTTTTCACCTTTCAAAGTGTCACATTCTACATTTCTTCAATTTATGCTACGGCATTTCAGTTTGGCGTTCTCTTCAGCATTCACACACAATTTCCAAGGAATTGCAATTTCTAGTTGCTGAATGCAGGGCAAATTTCGAGTGTTTTCTGAAGCTCTGTAAAAGATGCTGTAATATCATCATAATCACATCCCATTATTCCAAACAAATCAAGTTGGATTCCTCAGTTGTCTAGCGAAACTAATTTGTTATGCCTTCCTGATTGTATTTCTGAAATTGCAATTGCGCAGAGAAGTAGTAGTTCTTGTACTGTCGAGGCGATACGGAGGCTCTGGTTTCTACTAGAATGCCGTGGTTTAAGACGAACATTGTGTCTTCCACCAGACATCCTTCAATTATCTCAATAGGGACGAAGGGGTGGGGGTGGGGTATCCTTGGTTCGCAATTGAGTTCCGTTCCTACGGCAGCAATGTAAGCCAAATTTGTAAGTTGGAATGCGCCGGCACAATAGAGTCATAAAAACATTTCTAGGGCATAAATATAGAACAATTGCATAAAAAAACAGCAAGTACTGTACAGACAATAGTAAGTGAGAGTGCCTTCTTGTGCCATGTGACGACATATTCCTACGCCACGCTAACCTACACTAATACAGTAGTAAAGCCATAATTACAGTAAATATCCTGTAGGGAAAACACTTCTAGCCCATATATAAAACAATCAGTGAACAACAATATAATATATACAACAACAATATAATATATACAATATATGAACAACAGTGAGTACAGCGGTAACTGAGTGTGCCTTCTTGCGCTGCGTGACGACGTATTCTTACGCCACTGCGCAAACCAGTTCATTGCGCGCTCTTCGTAACCTTGAAATGCCATAGCTGCAGTCAATAATTGTGTTCAAAACACTTCCTTTATAAAACAATCAAATGAAAAGAGCAAGTGTGGCAGTAACTGAGCATCCTTCTTGTGCTGCGTGACATTGTATTCTTTGGACTTCAATTATTATTAAACATTCTTAGGTAAATGCACTAACAAATAAATCATGAGCATCGTTTATTTTCTGAACCTCGCGCTACCTTTCCGGACCTCAATTTCTTCTTCACTTTTTCATTTGTTGATTCTCTTGTTTGTATTACCTCTCGGCTGTCTTTACCTTTTAGCTCACATCCGTGTGATTCTCCTTGCCTGTTAAATAAATCCTTATCATGCACATTGCTTTTCCTGCACTCTCTTATTTCCCATGTCTCCTGCCCCTGTCGTCTAGCTGCCTCTCTCTTTCACCCGCCGTCCGTCTCCTGTAGATAGCTGCTGTAATGAAGCCATAAATTGGAGCAACGCAGCGGTGGCTACAGGTCGGGCTGGGGAAGGTGGATGTAAGGGGCGAGGAGGAGGGGGGAAGGAGGCTGACAGGAAGAGAGAGGGCAGAAAAAGGAAGAGAGCCCAAAGGGGGTAGGGGGGGGGGGGGGGGGGGGGGGGGGATTCATTTAGACAAGGGAAGAGATATGAGTCTTGTTGAAGAGGAGACAGTCTGCTAGGGGAGGAGCAGGAATGAATGAGGAGGGGGGTGGGATTAGGGGGGAAGGGGATGGTGGTGGGGGTTATCCATAAATTGGTTGAGGAATCACTTGTAAAAAGGTATAGCCTTGGAACATGCCATCCCTGTTGGATGTTGGGAGGGGTCACAGTGGCAGGAGATGGCGAGGTGTTCGGAGCAGGGTGGCGTGGTTCGAGGTGAGAGGGTCATCGGGGCTCGGTGAGTTAGACAGATAGACACACAGACAAAGCTCAAATGTACTGTGAAAAAAAAAGCCACCTCGAGACAGCAAGGGCCCCCCGACTGAAGCGGCCGATAAAGATGCCGCCGGCTCGTTAATACTCCTCACTTCGCGGCGCCTGTTTAATTACTGTGGCGGCTTTGGCCTAATAAGAATATTCATTAGGAGATAAGATCCTGCAACGTCGTCGCCGCAAATGGAAAAAAGAGTTGGGGGATTAATTTCTTTTAAAGCGCCAAATTATCTCAACAATGGCTCCTGATAGGAGCTGATACATTTGACTCTCAAACTTTTTTACCATTTAGATTCTTACACACTCAAATGCCACACTATTAGGGACACCTGCACAATTGATCCATCTGTCCTTTTTCTATAGCGCTTAATTTTAGGATGATGGCAGCTGATTTTGAGATGCTATATGCTCCAGCTCACCCTAAGGAGGACAAGTGAGATAGAACATGGATGGATGGTTTTACTACATCATTAAAGTCAGACTTTTTCCATGCTAATCATTCTCATTTTGGTGCTTGGCTAGAAAAAAATCACATGGTTCTAGTGCCATATATTGAGGCACATGACATCCATTTCTATTCAAGTTACCTACAGGTACATCTCAATAAATTAGAATATGGTAGAAAAGTCCATTTATCTCAGTACTCATACATTATATGGATTCATTAATCAATTACTGCCTAATTTCGACATTAAAAGTCATTTCCATTGTTTCTTGATTGTATGTTACATAATATTCTAGTTTCTAGAGGTGGTGAATTTTGGGTTTTTGTTTGCTCTAAGCTAAATATTTCACTCTGAATGTGTTTCTCTATGAGTTTCACTTTTTGAATTGAACTACCTTACTTAACGTAAGCTTTTGACACTATTCTACTTTATTAAGATGTACCTGTATAAGGCTCTAAAGTAACACATTTCTCATAGTGTCAATTAAACCTGAGTATTATTATTCCGCTTTTGTACGAGGTGTCATTAGATTTTGCAGGTGTACCTAATATGGCCAGTGAATATCATGTTTTTCTTCTGCAGCAGCCAGGTTGATGTCTATTGTCAGGCACACTGAAAAGTTTGATTTCTCGCCTCAACAGGAGTTCTGGACAGTTGGCTAAAGTTTTTCACAGTACAGCTGTTAGCTGAAGAGCAACCCGAGGGAAGAGAAGACAGGATGGGTAGGATGGGAAATGAACGCTGTTGACTGCGGTGCTCAGTTTGCCATGCTGAGATGCGTTAAACTGTACTGAGGCAAAACTGTGCGTAATACCATCAAAGCAAACAAAGCTGGAAAAAGTCAAATACATATAAATAGCCGCAAAACTAACAGCAACAAAAGGATGTGACTTGAAGCCATGCAAACATATCCAGAGTTGCTCACAGAAACGCAACTCAAACAAAGATCACTGCAGCTGAATCTTTATGGAAAAAGAAAATATTCAAGAGCTGAAATATAACGGAGGAAAAAGTGACATATCAAATGAGAATCAAAAAAATGAATCATACGGGAAACATACACCAGCAGGAAGCTTGTTTGGAAAGGTGAGTCCTGGGTGTCATTACCTGAGCATGCTTGACTGGAGCATTACGCCCCCCCCCCCCCTCCCCCCACCAAACACAAGCTATAACATCTTCTTTACTGTTTAATACGTGTGCGACACTTAAACTTACAGCTCCAGTGATGCACCTGCTCAGGTAACAACAACGTGATGCTGGCTAAATGCATGCTGTCTTGAGCTCACTGGCCTTTTTTTGTGCTTGGATCTACCCGCTCGCTGCTTCCAGCTGACACCCCGCAACCTCTGTACTCCAAAATACATATTTGTTTATGTAGGACTATATTCATATATATTTTTTAGAGAGTAAATAATGTGATGATGCTCGGAATGCCAGATATTATTCATGTTGTGTTCCTAAAGGTACATCTTATGAGGGATCATAGTCATTATGAATAATCAAGAGATCCAGGAATATTATCAATGCCTTCATCTGTTTTCCGTTTTGCTTTTGCTCATGAGGGTCTCAAGTGAGCTGGTGCCTATCCCAGCTGACTTTGGGTGAGAGGCGCGGCACAGCCTGGACTGCTCACCAGCCAATCGCAGGGCACATATAGACAAACGATCATTGGCACCTAAGGACAATTTAGGGTTTTCAATTAACTTAACATGCATGTTTTTGGAATGTGGCGGAGTATTCGGAAAAAAACTACGCAAGCACAGGAAGAACACACAGGAGGGCCAGCGCTGAATTCAAACGAGAGACTTCTTGACAATGACCCAGATGTGTTAACCACTACTATATCGTGGTGCTTAGGGATATTATATTCTACTACAAAATGTTATGGATTGTTTTCTTGTTTGCCGATTTAAATTTGATTCCCATCCATCCATTTTCTATCCCGCTTGACCTCATTAGGGTCACATGTTAGCAGTTTACACCCTGGACTGTCGCCAGCCACTAACAGGGATATTTGAAGTTGTAAGGCCAATAGCAAGACACGAATAGACAACAACCATTCACACCTATGTTCAATTGAGTCTTCAATTTACATGCATATGAGAGGAGGGAATTTCTTTTAATGTAATTTAATTTTGTCATTATTTCAACTGTGAAATCATTGTTATTTTTTTCTACCTGTAGCACTTTCCAAGTGATTTTCCTAACATTTGTAATGTCTTCACAACACTTTCTCTGCTAAGGACAAACGCCCGCTTTTCCTCACCCTCTCACTCACTGTCTGCCAACCATCCAACGAGCCGTCACTCGATGTGACGCAGCGTCAGGCGGGTGGTAAAAGGCGGGTGGAAAGGACGCTCGATGTCATGTCAACGAGACACAGCCATCTTGGAAATAGATACATCGGCGGCGTAATGGCCTGGATATTACGTCTCTTGTGGGACACTAAGAGTCTGGGGATGATAAATCTGATCCCACGGGGCCTGTGCGTGACTATTTCTGAGTGCACATCCTAATGAGCACTGAATGTGTGTGTATGTGTGTGTTTTTTTTTTTGTTTTTTTTTTTAGGGTGAAGCAATTTGTCTGCAAGAGAGAAACCGATCTGTACCTCTCGTCAGCTGGAAGCAGCCACGCAGCTGTAAATCTCAATTTCACAAGCCCCCCCACTCCCTCCCCCCCTGCCACAGGTGACAGCGGACCAAGAGCATCTGTTGCGTTCCAAGGCTTACCATCGGCTTCGGGCTGAGTCTGAGAGGGTACGGCCATGTAGGGCTCCTCCCCTGTGTCTGAGCTGACGGGGGGCTCCTTGCGCTCCACCATGCGGCCCCGCCCCAGGGGGCCCTCGGCGGCCTCGGGTAGGGCCGGCGTGGGGAGTGAGAGGGTGTGGTGGTGATGGTGGTGACGGTGGCCTGCCAGACACAACACAGGTTAACAGGGCGCTCGGTTTGCCGAGAGAGGCCTCGGTACACAGACACTACTCACAAAAAGGTAAGGATATTTATTAGGCTTTGGTGAAATTTAAGGATGAACCTACAGTCTTCCCCCGCGAGAAGCCTAGTCCTGCCACAAATAACGAAAATCAAGTAATTGATGCACTGTAAAATGGTTTATATTTGCGCATAGAGTGCCAAAAGATGCAGCAAAGCACGATACTTTTGTCTAAATAAAACTCCTTAACTCATTTCAACATACAACCCCAATTCCAATGAAGTTGGGACGTTGTGGTAAACCTAAATAAAAACAGAATACAATGATTTGCAAATCATGTTCAACCTATATTTAATTGAATACACTACAAAGACAAGATATTTAATGTTCAAACTGATAAACTTTATTGTTTTTAGCAAATAATCATTAACTGAATTTTATGGCTGCAACACGTTCCAAAAAAAACAGGGACAGGTGGCAAAAAAGACTGAGAAAGTTGAGGAATGCTCATCAACCACCTGTTTGGAACATCCCACAGCTGAACAGGCTAATTGGGAACAGGTGGTTGCCATGATTGGGTATAAAATGAGCTTCCTTGAATTGTTCAGTCATTCACAAGCAAAGATGGGGCGAGCTTCACCTTTGTGAACGAGTGTGTGAGAAAATAGTCAAACAGGTTAAGGACAATGTTCCTCAACGTAGAATTGCTAGGAATTTAGGGATTTCATCATCTACGGTCCATATCATCATCAAAAGGTTCAGAGAATCTGGAGAAATCACTGCATGTAAGCGGCAAGGCCGAAAACATTGAATGGCCGTGACCTTCGATCCCTCAGGCGGCACTGCATCAAAAACCGACATCAATGTGTAAAGGATATCACCACAAGGGCTCAGGAACACTTCAGAAAACCAATGTCAGTAAATACAGTTCGGCGCTACATCCGTAAGTGCAACTTAAAACTCTACGATGCAAAGCAAAAGCCATTTATCAACAACACCCAGAAACGCTGCCGGCTTCTTTGGGCCCGAGCTCATCTCAGATGTACTGATGCAAAGTGGAAATGTGTTCTGTGGTCCGACGAGTCCACATTTCAAATTGTTTTTGGAAATTGTGGACGTCGTGTCCTCCGGGCCAAAGAGGAAAAGAACCATCCGGACTGTTATGGACGCAAAGTTCAAAAGCCAACATCTGTGATGGTATGGGGCTGTATTAGTGCTAATGGCATGGGTTATTTACACATCTGTGAAGGCACCATTAATGCTGAACGGTACATGCAAGTTTGGGGAAAACATATGCTGCCATACAAGCAATGTCTTTTTCATGAACGCCCCTGCTTATTTCAGCAAGACAATGCCAAACCACATTCTGCACGTGTTACACCAGCGTGGCGTCGTAGTAAAAGAGCGTGGGTACTAGACTGGCCTGCCTGCAGTCCAGACCTGTCTCCCTTTGAAAATCTGTGGCGCATTATGAAGCGTAAAATACGACAACGGAGACCTCGGACTGTTGAACAGCTGAAGCTGTACATCAAGCAAGAATGGGAAAGAATTCCACCTACAAAGCTTCAACAATCAGTGTCCTTAGTTCCCAAACGTTTATTGAATGTTGTTAAAAGAAAAGGTGACGTAACACAGTGGTAAACATGACCCTGTCCCTGCTTTTTTGGAACGTGTTGCAGCCATAAAATTCTAAGTTAATGATTATTTGCTAAAAACAATAAAGTTTACCAGTTTGAACATTAAATATCTTGTCTTTGTCGTGTATTCAATTAAATATAGGTTGAACACGATTTGCAAATCATTGTATTCTGTTTTTATTTATGTTTAACACAACGTCCCAACTTCACTGGAATTGGGGTTGTAGTTCCTTGGCCCCAAAATGGCGGAAAAGCACCACTTTTATTTAAATGAAACTCCTCAACTCACTTCAACATAGTTCCTTGACCCCAAGATACCACAAGATGGAGGCAAAGCACTACTTTTGTATAAATGAAGCTCCTTAATTCACTTCAACATAGCTTTTTAGCACCAAGATGACACAAGATGGTGCCAAAGTAACACTTTTATGCACAGATATGCTGGGGCTCGCTGTATAACCTTGGAAAAAGTACTGAAACACTGAACAGTTGCCCGTTTCGGAAAGGTCAAATTACCTGTTAAGGTTACAGTTCATTTGAGGTTCATTCTAGGTTAAGTTCACCCGAAGGCTGAATATTCTGAAGCTTTGGTGAGCAGTGTACATACACATGCTCGCACACATAGTTCCCTCCGTCGAAGCACACAAGGACAGCTGCTTGGCTACGAGAGGCAAAAAGTGACTCCCCCCGGGGACTCTGCCAGCAACTCATTAGTAAATGTGTCTCTTCACATTGTCATGTCCTTCTCTTCTCGTCTTTCCTCCTCCTCCTTTTCTGACTGACATGTCAAAGCTCGACTGGACCTAGCAGAGTATAATCACATTTTTCCACCATCGCCAGAGGGCTCACACCTTTCATATGAAGGATGACGACATGCTGACTTTCCTTCTTTGCGGCGCTCCTGTCGAGCAACATTTTACGAAACATGGAGAAGTGCTTCTAAAGCTGTCAATACACACGATCACACTTTTTTTCCCCAACATAAGATTCTGTCAACGTCTAACTTTTGAATTCATTTGGGGATTTTTGGGATTCTTACGTCTGATTAAATAATAAAATTATAAATCATACACAGGTGGAGGTTAGGATCTACGTAGGAATGTGTAAAATTTGGTGCTGTTGATTTTATATATATTGTAATATATTGTATTTGATTTGTTTTGTTAAAGTTAGTGAGGAAAAGCGGTATGGGAAATGGATGTATTTATTTATTTCATTTATTTAACATTTAAATTAAAATGAATAAATTATTAAACTATTGCATAAAAATGTTATCACCTTAAAAACCTTTCAATTTGGATTATGTTAGTGAAGAAAAATAAAAGTGAGGTTAGGTGAGACCAACTTTTTTTGTTTAATATTTTAATGAACCAAATTCAATGACGTGGGACAGTCTCACATAAAAACGTATAAAAGTATTTGGCGTTGATCTTGATCTGTGATTTGTTGTTTGTGAGCAAGGCAGAAGGTAGAAGCCATAAAATGCTGCTGTGCAATCTGGAGAAGGGTCTAATCTTAGTATTCCGAATGTTTTTTTTCTTTTAAATCTTCAATTCTCAGGCAATAATGCCCAAATTCAAAGGATCGAATATATAGGAAGTAGATAACTGAAGGTTCATTCTAATCACGAGCATGAATATGTATCACAAATCTGAGCTTTCTGCTGTTTATTTTCAAAGCAGCCTAATCACATTAGCATGTGACGTGCCCACTTAAGCCGTCCTTCTCAATTTGGCACCGGCTTCACATTTCACTTAATAGAATGAAGCCTTTGTGGGGCTCAGCTCTCTGATTTTTACCATGGAGGTGACAGCAGCGTGTGTAGGCACCAGCAGATGTCTTTCACTATGTGTTTATGCTTGTGTTTAAAGAAGGGGGGTGGGTGATACTGACGATGCTGGTAAACTAGCACACACCCTCTCAACACCATCCAGAGCCTCCACTTCATCTTCTTCTTCTTCCTCCGTGTGGCGTGGCAATCATTAAAATGATTTATTTAACTATTGGCCCAAGGCTGAGAGATTAGTGTGACAGGCCTATTTTATAATTCATTCCCTTACCGCCAGGGGAAGTGCAATTCAGGCAGATGACACACATACAGTGTGAGAGAGAGCGAGCCTCAGCGCTTTCGGAAGAGTGGGGGAGTGCCATAAACTGCCAAAGGATTTACACCCTCTCTCTTTTTCCCCTCGCTACAGATTAAAAGCGAGGCGAGCATGTCTCGTCTGGAGTAAAGAAGGGGAAAGTGGAGAGGAGGCATTTATTTATCTTCAATGACATATTAACCTCTCACACTGCCACTGAGAGAAGGGCTTGTGTGTTTGTGCTGTTAAGTGTGTGTTTATGTGTGGATGTATGTGTTTATGGGCGTAGGTGCATTTTCCATGAACCTGGACCTCAAACAACAGGGAGGATCACAATGGGGTGGTGGGGGTACAGCCATATTAGGGGTGCTAGTGGATGCAGGGCTGGAAGGACTTCAAGATAGGTATTCTTTTGTATGGATCTGACTGTTTTCATGTGGCAGCTGGGAGATGTTTGTGTGAGAGAGACACACGGACCAGTCTCAACGTTATGACCACTTACACAGTTGTATACAATAGGTTGAATCAAATAATAACACTTACACTTAGAAAGGTATTAACAATACAGCAAAATCTCTTTAACGAGTTTAACGAACCCTGAGGGCGTGCAAATCAGAATGTGACATTTTCCGAAAAAAATAAATAAATAAAAATAAATAAATAAATATATACACATATATATATATATATATATGTATATATATATATATAGTGTTTGCGACTTTTTTATGCCACACAATTTGTTCTAAGAATGTTCAAAGGCGATATTTGCCCGTCGTCATCAAAGTTGAGCGTTTTATTGTGTTCACATATTACTCTGTTAACCAGGGTTGACTTATTTTTACATGATATGAATGCATGATAGTTAAGATGTGACTTGGAATATTGCCTATACTGTTAAAAAAAAGGTTTATGATGGCGACAGGTGATGCCGGAACTCATTGTTTGTATTTTTATGGACCGAAACTGCAAAAGTTTCCTCTGGTGGTACTCAAAAGAATCACTGAATTTAATGCAAATAAAAGTACAATACATGTTTCATTGACTCATTATCTAAGTACAGTTTTCTATTTTCCTACATCTAGGCATAGTGGTAATTTTCAAACTGTGCACAATGTTACAGTGACTTAAAATAATAAATAGACTTCAGGAATAGATTTAACTGCCTCGTTTTTGATGAACACTTAGATCTACTACAGGAGTGGCCCGCAGACCGGCGGTTGATGGTGCATCACCCACCATACCCCCACCCATTTTTTTTTAGGGTGGTGGTGGATGACTCTAATGGTCATAATATAGTGGTTGGTGTAGCTATCTACTGGGGTAAACGCACCCCCTTCACAATACTGCGTGGCTGGTAACAGTTTCATTAAGTTGTGAATATAAAGTTTAGTTTTTGTGAATATTATATTGTTTTGTTTGTGTGCTATGTTTGTTGGAAAAGTACACTTTTTTTTTGCCTGTCTGTTTGATTTGTTTACTTTTTCATCTCATCTAGAGCTAATCCAAGCCGCTTTTTCTCCTCTGTTCACGCCTGTCATGATCCTCAAGCGAGACATTTGTTCACCATCAAGGCCTTTAACCACCAACATCAAGATCCTTCCAATTAATGCAGCAAATGTCAGGGCTAATCGATGCAATTGCAGAGGGGATAGAGGGGAATGGGAGGGGGTGTTAACATAGAGAATGACAGGGTCTAATTGAGCTAATAAAATCAGAATCTTGATTAAAGATCTATTTCTAATTCCTATAGGGGGCCACAGGAGTAGGGCTGCATGAGGAGGGCCACTACGAATTGGAAGGGGGTGGGGGATGGAGCAGCCATGATTGAGTGTTTCATTACCTTTATAACTGGAAGGAACGTCTATCCAAAAGAAGGAATGACATAAATTCAGTTAAACACGTGGTCGTTAATAACCCGTCTATACAGGTGGGAGGAGTTTTCATTTCCTTGAGAGGGAAAAATTCATCGAGGAGATGAGGAGGTGTGGCCGGACTGAAACAGTGCTCGAGATAAAATGTTGCCCTCGGTCATTTGATTGCCTTTTTACGGGAAATGCGGGATACTTACCATTCAGTGCCACGAAGGTATCTGAAAGTAGAAGAAAGGATAAAGAAAAAGTATGTTATTGCGTGTAATAAAGAAACTTTCACATTCACTTTACCACGAAAGGATTTCATCATCACCCTCGTTGCTTTATATGTGACTAACGTGAAAAAAAGGTTCATTTTTGTCTGAACTGGCATTGTATTATTAATAGAATAAAATTAACCAGGATATTTACATACACTGAACTCCAAATTATCCATACCCTGCCCACATTTGGAAATTTTTTATTTTGATTGGTTTGATCCAGTTAGAAAGAAGAACAAAGTTAGAACAAAGTTTTAATAAACATTGAAAGTATAGAATATATACCTCTTAAAAAAATGTTATGCCACTTTCTCGTGTCATTTCCAACCATATAAAACAGTTTAACTCAACCCTGTAGGGCAGTAATTGAATTACTTAGAATCCCGAAATTTCTACCACAGACGCAATATTTTTCGTGAGCTTTTCACGTTTGATGAATATTTTTAATTTATTTGCAATATACAGTGGTTCCTTAAGATATGAGTTTACTTTGTACCCTGACCATGCTCTCAACTCAAAACCCTCATATCTCAAATCATCTTTCACTGTTGAAATGACTTGAAATGCCATTAATCAGTTCCTGCCCCCCCCCCCCAAAAGACAAAAATTTAGAATGCAAAGAATTTAAGTGTTGCCACATTTTTTGCTGTAATTCAATGGACATTGTGCTGCTCCTTCTGATGTGTGTGCATTGGCCACCTGGGGGGGGCAGTATAATACAGACAGAGACCCACATGAAGAAGTTTCACAATTGACTCAGTATGCTGCAGTAATAGTAGTTGCTCTTTTTAGAGGACTAAAGTATGCCTGTGAGTGTTGTTATATTGTCTGGCTATGTGTTTTGCTCCACACTTTGTTTTCAAATAGCCGTTGCTTACAGGGTTATGACACTGCGACACCGATGCTATTCATTAGCCCGTGTACAACCTTTTGAATTGTTTGTTAGCATTAAGCTAAACGGGCTTATCTAAAGCAAAATATGTGGTTGTTTTAAATACAGAATGTGGAATTTCGTTTGACAGGAAAATTCAAATGGGAGTGTCAATTAACAGCTGAAAGCCTCTTTTTGGAAGAATTGTTCACTATCTGCGGCACGGTGGACGACTGGTTAGAGCGTCAGTCTCACAGTTCTGAGGAAAGGGGTTCAATCCCTGCCCCCGCCTGTGTGGAGTTTGCATGTTCTCCCCGTGCCTGCGTGGGTTTTCTCCGGGCACTCCGGCTTCCTCCCACATCCCAAAAACATGCATGAATTGGAGACTCTAAATTGCCCATAGGTGTGAATGTGAGTGCGAATGGTTGTTTGTTTGTATGTGCCCTGCGATTGGCTGGCAACCGGTTCAGGGTGTACCCCGCCTCCTGCCCGATGATAGCTGGGATAGGCTCCAGCACGCCCGCGACCCTAGTGAGGAGAAGCGGCTCAGAAAATGGATGGATGGATGGATGTTCACTATCTGCCAAACTGCTGCTTGTTGTGAAGTATGTTGAGTTGCCTTCTCTGTCAACAGTGCTCGTATATCAAATTTTTTATCGCAAGTAAAATAAAAAAAAAATGGTCGAACAACAGCTCGTATCTCGGAAAACTGCTGCGTTGGGTCATTCGTATAGTATATCAAAGCACCAGCGTGTAATTTCTGGCAAATCGGTGAACACACACTCGGGTTACCAAATACGCTCACAGAAGGGTAACTGAATGATCATATAACAATCCCTAAGCTTAACCGCTTTAAAATTACAGCAAACTGTTTTTTTTTTTTTTGCCACCAAGTTTGTGGAGTGTTTTGTGGCGACATGTTTTCTTAGGAGTGTGTGCTGTGGGTAATAAGCTCGCTCAAGTCTAGTGAGGCTTGTGTTATTGGAAGCTATGAACTTAATATAGCGCTTTCTGAAGTCTCCCAAGAACACATTGAATAGCAAGTGTATCACGACTGTCAATTCACGCTAAACTGAAAAGGAAAGGGGTCGAGAATACAATGTATGATTCTTCCCCTCTTGTATCGAGATATTTGAGGCTCGCTAAATGGGTTGAGAGTTCTACGCCTTGTTTTTGTGTCACTAAATGAGTGACTGCACACACAAGCAAAATCCTTTTACCCACTGTGGCGCTGAATGTTTGTGGGACAGTGTACAAGAAGGAAGACAGTCTTTGCGCCACAGGGCACAGAGCTCGACTGACCGAGGGGAGTAAAGATGGAGGGGAGTGGAGTGTAGGACGAGAGAGAATGGGGCAGATGGATGGAAGATGCTGAAAGAGAGGATTGTGATGGCGGAACAGATGGGGGGTGGGAAAAAGGTGACGGCAGCGAAGACGGAAACAGAGGATAGTGGGTGAGTTAGCATACAGTGTGTGTGTATTATGGGATGGCTATGGTCGTGAAAAAGGAAAGATACGAGAGAGGGAAAAAGGGCCTGCTTACTTTGGCAGTCTCCCAGGCCATCTGTGTTACCATGGTCCACGTCCTGCTCAAAGGCGGATCTGCAGGGAACAGAGACATCATGGTCAGCAGCGGGAAGCGGGCCAAGAGCCGGTGCGATCCGAGTCACATCGCTTCGGGAAAACAACAACAAAAGCATCCCTCCGACGCGGCATATTTCTTAGCAATCCTTCGGCGAAGCCTGCAGGAGGCCTTTAACTGGAACGCCATCAAAGAACACCAAGCAGGCACCCTGAGGTCTCAAGCCAAAGGGTTATGACGAAAGAAGCATGTAGGCTAAAAAAAATCCATAACTGGCACAGAACCCATCGCACGTTCTGGTGGTACCAAATGATATATTTTTTCTTTGCACGTTATGTGAGACATTTCCCATGTTTCATGTCTTGTAATGTAATACTTCATTACTGTACATCAGTGGAATTTTAACATCCTGTATTCTGTACTTTGTTAGTTATATTTCTAGCAACTTTCACTTTAACTCCACTAAATAAAATGTATACTCTTACCAGGATACGTTTCCCCTGACCATCTTTGTTACTTCAAATTTAAATCCCAATCATTTTTTTGTTGACAAAATGACTGAACCGTGGAGCACAAAGTTGAAGAATAGTCCCGCCTGTCCAAAGTGAGGCACACAATTTCCCCCCGCAGAATACAGACAAGATAAAGCACCTACTGGTGACTCTGCTGCTCATACATCATTCCCAACAGCAGATGACCACCAATACGAGTGCAGTAGTGAACTCCGTGGTGGTGATAACGAGAAATGCATTTCGTACATTGGATGAAGTGCCTCTTATGCCTACTTAAAGTGGCAGCAAAATTGGCACTCAAAAACTCCCCGTCCAACCTGAAGAAGCACATCAACATAGGTTAAACTAGTTCATATTAATCCAGTGAAGTCAAATGTTAACATTCTTTTTGTCATGAGCATTGTGAGCATGGTTAACATGTTGGCCAGGCTAACGTGTGCAAGCTAATTCTGCTCATAAGCCATCACGCAGATTTTAATTTTTAAGTGCAAATAAATATTCCTTGTAAATTTGACACATGACACAGAGAAGACTGTTGCCAACAACCCTGCCAAATTTGAAGGTTTGAAAAAAATCGGCAAGGATATAAAATGAGGCTTCAAATTTATGAAAAATCAAGCCATTGTCTCCACTCTCAAACGCCGTGGCCGTGTCCACTGAATGCTGAAACCACGCTGATAAAAGGATGCTACTTTGTCTTGTATCTTTCTTATGCCTACTCATCCCTACATGTTTCAGCTTTGGCTTAAAAGTATTCGACGGGTGGGATATATCCCACCAGGTCGTCGCAGGGCTTTCCACGCTGCGACAAGAGGCGCTAGCCACAAGCTATCTCGCGAACCAACCGTCTTTCAGGGCTGGCAGATGAGTAGCTGGCTTGTCCGCAGTGTCACCTCCTCACTTGGGAATTTAAATAATAACACTGAGCTGGGAAGATGCATTTTTGGGGTTTAGGCAGAACTGGCTAGCTAATTGCACGCTGGAGTGGTAGAAAAATAATAACCAACTAACTCGCAATTTTGCTGGCTAACCAATGATGCAAACAAAGGTGCTCAAGTTCTCCTTTTGTCGGGGGTGGGTAGACTTCTGCCAGACGCCCAACTGCGTCACTGGGCAACAACTGGACTTTCAGCTAGTTTATTCTCTCTTCTGCATCCAAAATCTGTTCAGATATGAGTCCCAATCACATGGGCCGAGGCCAGTGCGCTGAGTTGTAGCCAAGCCCAAAGAGCCATCACATGACACAGAAGGGGTGAAATAAAGGGTGAGGGGGAGAAGTTTTTGGAGATGCTATTTTCTGCTACAATCTGCACAGAGACCTGTTTTCAGCCTGAAAGACCACCAAGCAAGCAGGAGATCTGTGAAACAGAGCGGACCAACTGTCAAGCAGGATCACAGTCACGCATGACAGCTTCTCACAAACCTCATCCCGCCTCTCATCTTCCTCACCCGCCTCTGCTTACAATTACTGCATGAAGGTCCGCCTGCTGCCCCCCGATCCAACAACCAACCCAGTCCCGTTACAGAAAATGTGAAAACCTTACAAGGAAAAGTACCAAGAGGTTCACGGAGGATAACAAACAGATTTTCACCATAACTGTCATTTCGTGGAAATAACCATTCACCCTCTCAAACCACAACAATAATTCAGTCACCAGCAGCATTTCTGAGCTTGAGAGTTTTGCCAGCTTTTTTTTCAGCACCAGATTTCCTCACAGTTACTGTAAACCCTGACCCCCTCTATGCATACATGCCAAATTTTGTTTTTTAAGGGTTTTTATTGGATCGGAGTGCTTGTCTTATATAGAAGAAAAGAAAAACACATTTGGGAGGCCAAAATTTATGGGACACATTCATTATAGCAGTGCCCCAAAAAGAAAGAAAAATACATTTTCAATCCAGAAAAAAAAAGAAATTGCATTTTGTTGTTTTTGGGATGAAACAAAAATCCCACAATTGAGAGATACTGTAGATGCATACATGCTTAATAATAATATGCATCAAGTTTATCTTTTCAAAATTGTCACAGATGCTGAAAGGATGTTGCTTGATGATTTGGGACCCAAAACCTAATAACAAATATGTCACATATTCCACCATGTTCACTGGGATTTTATTTGGACAGGACCACTCCAGTGACATTTTGTGAAGAAAAAAAAACAGACTTGCACAGCTAGTTGTTGTTGGACAGAATTTCTGGGGCCATAACAATCACTTTGCTGTTTCTAGGGCAAACTGGGGCAGAGAGGTTTGTTGCCCCACATGACCAAAAAAGGGAGGAGCAAGTGAGAACACAGTCAACTCAGATTTACACTAAATTACACCAAAATAGGGTTATGAAGATTAGGGATTCATTTATAGAAATGAATTTTACAACATATCACTACTCTTTCAGAAAGTTGGAAAAAAAAAAAAAAATCTGGCAAAGCATCATCTGCCCCAGCACTACCTCAATTGTCCCAAAACCAAAACACTGGAAGCCTGGAATCCCACTGGAATTCCAATTCAGATTAACATTAGGGACAACATGGTTAAAATAGGTTTCACAGCTTTTCCCTGTGAATTAACATTGAGCAATCACACTACGACCTCAGCGTCTATCAGTGACGCAATAGAAATTTACTATCCATTTGTCCCATAGCGGCTACATCATAGTAACAGCAGAAGAGCCTGCTGGAGTTTAACATATGAGGGTTAAGATCATGCATATATGCAATTTGGAGTAGCCCATTCATTTCGATTCGTGGCTCAACACATTTAATCACAATTTTCACTTGGCAGTCAATTTACAGGCAAAACTCAATGCAGAGATTTGTACAGGACTGGCAGATCTGAGATCACAAGAATGGACCACAGGGAGCGGGGGGCTTGGGGCCATATTGTAGTGGCGTAGGAAAGCCCAAGCTGTTCGTATTAGAGACATAACTCGACGTGGCAATGTGGTCTCACTGGCACAAAGGCCAGATGGTGTTAGAAAGGTGAGGATGCATGCGAGAGCCAGAAAATTTCAGGATAAACCGTAAATAAATGCATGCAACTAGTCTCCAAAAGAAATTAGGCTTTTGGACTTCTTCTTTGTGTAATTCTATAAACACAAGAAAAGCATGATCGTAGAAGACCTCATTTCATCCCACGAGGCATCCTCCCATTGTTGATGAAATACACTAAGTGGCTAAAAGAAACCATCAGGCTGCAATAATAACACCTATCTTCCTATCCTACACTAGAGAGAGGAACAACAGCGCAGACAACTTGTTGACAGAAAGCTGGTCAGTAACGAAAGCTCTCAAGGGTCAGCAATGGTTGGGGAGCAAGAGACAGAATGTGATGACACCTGTATACAGCAAAGACTCCATGTTGGTGTTGGTGGCGTCTGTTGTGTGCATCAAACAAACATGATATATTGACACCTGAGGCTCAAGTCTGACTGAAATCTTTCAGCAGGGAGCCATGGCGTTTGTGCCTTTACAAAAAGTAGGGACACTGTAACTGTGTTTCACATGTTCAGAAGTTTTTTTTTTTTTTTTTTTGTCCCCATAATGTTTTGAAGAAGACACCAAAAAATACTGGAGGCAGAGCTGTGGCATTCTAGTGTGAAGCAAAGGGCCCGCTGTCCAAGCATTTGTATTTGATGAGGTAGGAATGACACAGTATTGCAACAGGTTTTCTTTGACATTTCATTACCAGCCTTGTTTCCCTGTTTCCAGCCTTGAAAATAAACAGCAACTTTGTCTTTTCACAGCTGACTGGAAACAACAGAAATATTGCAAAGGAGGTAGGCCATACTGTCTTGTGCTATTACTGGCCCACTGTCGGCTCCTTCAATCAGAACTCTCCGCTGGCTCAGCTTTGCAAAATAATAACAGGATGGGTGTGACTTTTTGTGTGTGTTCATGTGCGCCTTTAGTAGCACTGGCACACCAGGCTAATCATTTTGCAGCACAGGGATCACATTTATTCAATGTCAAATAGCCACTGGAGCGCCGGTCCTTTTGTTATGACTTCATGTGTAAAATGTTTTTCCCACCACAAAAGTCAAATATGCTGTTTTCTCTGAGAATATAATCGGGCTCTGTGTCCCAGCTACCACCACAAAATTACAGTGAGGGTGACCATCAAGTGTTGCTCAGGCTGAGCAGCCAACCCCTAACCGTGCGGCGTACGACGCTTTCCTTCCATTCGGCCCTCCAATAGCCTTTGCAGCTGAGGGAAATTGCACTTGCACACCATAAAATTAGAAAGCTCACAGACATGTCAAATCCAGAGATGAAGGCTACCAAGCATGACAAAGAAGGTGGAACATCGGATTGAAAAACTTGTAAAACGCTTGTATGGCCTTTCAATACAGCCAGGATTGCATTCAAATTCACTGGACCAAAATACTTGTTAAACCTGAATTGGAAGTAAAGGAAGTTGACGGCCCAAGTATTCATTCCAACTATAACTTTCTATCTCATATTAATTTTAAATGATTTCCATCCATCTATTACATGCACCACTTGTGAGGAGCTGGAGCAAATCCCAGCTGGCACTGGGCGAGAGATGGAGTTAACCCCGGGCAGATCAATTTTCCAAAATCTTCAACCTACTTTCTTTGCAAGTCTATGAATAATTTATTAATACAAAACATTTACGATACTACCATCAATTCTAATAAGGTCAGATTTGTTTCAAGAACAAGGATTTGCCCGTGAGAGTTAAAGTGGACTGCTAATTTAATGGGCTCTGAGGATTCTTCAAAAGTAGCCGCTTGTTTTCCAAACTGCGCCAAAAGCTGAATCAAATTCAAGTCACCCAAAGATGGAGTGTTGTTCATGCAACCTCCACAGAGGACTGGCTAGAGCTGAGATTTGAACCTTCAGATGCCCCACTTCCAAAATTTAAAAATTTTTCTGTCACCAAAAAGAAATAAAAGGAGTAGAGAAAGGTCCAAAGTAAATCAGTTACATTGCATTTTTCTACCTTCAAGGCACTAAGTGCTTTTACAATGTCACCTCACCTCACATAATCATTAACGGCAATTTAGAGTCTTCAGTGAACCTAACATATATACAGTATTATTAGTACTGTGGAAGTGGGAGCACCCCATAAGATACCACACAAGGACAGAGAGAAATACTATCCTCCTTTTGGGAGGTTAGTTTTCCATGACAAAAGAGTGGTAGGAGAAAAATGGAGCATTGCAGCAAAGAGATGATTGTGGGGTAAAATACAGTTGCATCCAGGGTCAAGTATGTTTCGAAAATAATGACGAATTTGCTTGACCAGTAGTGGTTTATGTCACCCAAACTGGCTTAACACTCTTGTAACTACAATAATACTTGATAGTCCCTGGTTTTGCCAATGAAAAAAAGTGATGCTAGTGAGAAGAGCCATGCGGAGCAGAGCAGTAGTGCAGTGAAAATGGGGCTATACATATGGTCCTTCTCATCCACCATAGCTTATTAAACACTGTGACTTCAGTGACTTACTTGGTGTCAATCACTTGTCTGCACGCTCCTTCCGACACCCAACCACAGTACGGGTCCCTGGAGGCGATACAGGACCTGGGTGACAGACAAAAGACATTCACCCCGACATCACTAGAAAGACTAGAATAGCCTGTTTTTTGGGCCTTGAAATGAAGAGGAATCACTGTGCTGCCGTGGCTATTAAACGTACTTCTTGCATCTTCCGTGCCTTTCGCAGCGAGACAGAGGCACTTTAACCACACAGGAGGTGAATGCCACCCACAGGGCGTGACCCTTGGGGTCGATCTGCATGCTGACGATGCGCTTGTCCTCCACGCCGTCTATATTGCACCTAGAGGAAGGACGAGACAACGTAGATGACGGGGTGAGGATGAAGAGAATTTATTGGGTTTAAAATCCTTGTAAAGTGAAAAGAAACAGCTTCTAAATATGACACGCCTCAGACTTTTTGTTAGCATCACTGCCAAATTGGAGTGATTGAAATAAATCGCCAAGTATATAAAATGAGGCTTCAAAATCATGAAACATAAAGCCATTGCCTACGCTCTCAAATGCTGCTTAAATGTCAACTGTCAATCAAATACCTCTACTATGACCCAGAAAAATGGATGATACATCGTCTAGCATCTTTCGTATGCCTACACATGACTAAATGTTTGAACCGTGAATATATATCAGCTTAAAGCCGCCGTTGGATGTAATATAACTCACCGGATCATCGTGGGGCTTTTCCACCTCGCGACAACGAGGCGCTCTAATGCAGCCATACTAGCACGAAGCTCCTGTCCACGTTCGCTCTACTGCCCTCTCTCTGTGACATGCGTCCACGCATGGCCAACAACGAGGCGCTCTAAAGCGACCACACCAGCCCGAAGCCCCGGCCACATGATGGCTGTCAAGTCTAACTTTTTAAAAGAAATTCTCCACCTTTCTCTGCATGATGTGTGCGCACTCATGGCTGACAAACAGGGCCTCTAAAGTGGCCACCATAGGAGACTATTCGAATAAAAGATGCATTTTGGGGTGTGGGGATAGCTAGGTTGTTAGCTAACTGCCTCCAAAAAAACCTGAAATGCTGAAAAACATTTAACGCCCTAGTTGAGTACTACATAGTTCTCGGCAATTACCTTTAAAGATGAATACTGTATTCTCTTAATTCACTTTACAGGGTCTTTAAAGACAAAGACTAGAGAAATGTTTGCTGTTAGGTTACAAAACCAGATTTGACGGCTCATTTATGGAGATAAAAAAGTGGGTGCGATTAACACGAAGTAGAGGTCGACGAGATAATGCTGGAATAAAGACCATGAGGTCAGGGGGAGAGTGGGCAACAGAAGGAGATAAACAACAAAGTGATACAGATACAACAGATGGCCATGGTGAGCAGTCAGCAATACCACTGCACTTTAGTGTAAAACCCACGAACACAATCCACTTCCCCAACCATCCACTTCCGTGTCCCCGGCCAGTCTTTGTCCACCCGACCCCAAAGGAGTACACTGTAATCCCTTTGGGCGTGCCCAGCATCTTTCTTTCTATCCTTCCTTTCCATCCTTTCCTCTCCCCATCCTCGGATTAATCCTCCCCTTTTGCAGTGCTTCGATGTTGCATTAACATTCTCAATTAGAGCTTAGAGTCCAGCTACACTGGGTAATGCTCTCCAATCGGGTGGCGTGCTGATCCAGCTAATGCCAGCCAGAGGGTAGAACTCGTGCAAAGTCACTTACTGTACTCGAGTGATGCCAGATGGCCGACGGCCGACCGCTGCTCAGCTAGCCGGGGAGCGGCGTGTTGAGAGAACGATACAGGAAGGAGACACAGGGAGGAGAGAGGGAAGGAGGCAGGGCCCTGCCCTTCATCCTCTCCATAAGGCCCGTCACATGGCCGCAGTATGTTGGCTAACAAATAGCGGTGACCTTGAAAGCTGCCCCTGTCAGTGCTGTGCGACTCCTTCCCCCAATCTCAGCTGTCTAATGCCATGTCTGCACGAACGTGGATATTTTTAAAAACATATATTTTTCTATGCTATGTTGACTTTTGCAACGTGGACTTTTGTCTACAAGAAGACAGACATGCATTTTTTTTTGCCTTTACAGTCCCCTTGCATTGGAATCAAGTCGGGCAATGACCCACGAGATCCAGCAGAAGGATGTTTTTCTAGAAGTTGGGACTCGTTTTGTAATGCCCACCGAAAGCTTCGCTAGCATGTCATTTTCAATAAAAGGAGTCAGTTGGATAAGTTTAGGATTGTTTAGTCTCGGTGGAGGTCTATGCTCTAATTTGACCATTGTAGTTGTAGTGCCTTTTCCAGCCACTGCTTTCTCCAAGGATTCTGATTGGCTGAAATGCTCTTATTAGTTTGACAGCCTGCAAATACTTTATGACATTATTATTTTTTTCTAAAGTGGGACAAAAATATTTTAAAATGGCAGTGCACATGTCAATGCAACCTAAGACAATAACACGACCTCGCTGATCTTCAACACTGTTATTTCTCCCCCACTCTGTTGGTAATGCTGCTCCTTCACCCTCGTCCATTAGACCACCACTAAACATTTGCCTTGGCAGGGTCTAAAATGTGGCTGGAATTGATATTTATGTGCCAAATTCATAATGACTCTTCATTCAGCGGAACATATGCAACACACACATCTGTGCATGAACTGGCAGCCTTGTCAAGTATTAGACGAGCTCACCGGGCTGACTCTGAAGACAAACACAGACCTCAATGTGAGCTTGTGCAAACGTGTTTCCTTTAATCAGCCAGGAGTTTTGGAGGAGCTGGGCTCTGCTGTGGTCACCGACCGCAGAACTACGTTATCCAGAGCCTTGGGTTTGATGTCTTTAATTTAGGATCTGTGGTTGGGTAGAGTGTAACCTGATAAAAATCTTTTTTAAATGATAGAGTAGCCATCTGCTTGGCTGACTCTACTGTAGAAGTTGGGTCAGGGGAGCGGTATATTGGGGTTGGTTGCCCTCTGTTCTATGTGTATGAAATTGTATATGGACAAGTGCATCCAGGTGTTTGCCGTTTTGTGTCTAATGTTTCTGTGGTAGAAATACAAAGAAAAAAAACCATACTTTTCAGGATTGTAGACGTTTAGTTCCTCCAGGAACAAGCTGTCGTTGAGGAAACCGTTGTTCATCTTAGCGAGGAACTTGAGGATGATGCCTTTCTCAGATCCCAGGAAGACCACAGTGCGGTTCTTATGGGGGCCCGCCTCACTGTCCACCACAATGCGTGTCAGTCGATAGCTGAAACACAAAATACCAACACTTAGTTTACATCTTCTGGTCGGAATCAATAAATGTCATCCACTTTCATCTTGGTTTGATATATTCACATGGTGGAAAATCCAAGCAACTACATGAAATCAGTCTCTTGTACTGTTGGTCATAATAATGTAAGCAGAAAGAAGGTTTAGTGCATGGACTAGTGAGTGAAACTAGCTGAACTGTGGATAGTTGATAAATTTAATAAAGAAAATCAAAGTCACGTTCAGTAAATCAAGGGTTTCATTTGTTTGCAACCTTAATTTATGTGACCATTATGTCCGATTTTTATGTACAGTGCACTGATGCAGCCGTGGCTGTTTTGGGTGCTCTACAAATAATGTTGAGTCGAGTTGAGTTATTTGCCACTTGCGGTTTGGAGCAAAGTTGGATAACTTTCTCACGACAAATAAACACAAGGCCACCTAGAGACTGATTGATTTGAGCCGCAAACAATTGATTACTGTGATCACAAATGACCAAAGATCCAGCACAAAGGGAGAGAGATCCCGAAGCCAATCACTCTGATGCGACAGAAACCGACTGGACTGTCGTGCAGTGTTTGCTGCGATTTGTCAGCAGCCTCTCAAAACATCCACACCCTCTCCTTATTCTCGCTGGTTTCCTCTTCTTTGTGGCTATTTGCTTCTTCTGTGACAATCTCGCTATGTATTTGTCTTTGAATAAAACAATAATAAAGAACAATTGTATGTGGAGCCTCCAAATCCGATAGAGTTTTTCTGTTACAGCGCGTCGATAGATGTGCGGTGCTCAGTTGCTTGCTGTGCGGCGAAGAGAAGCTATCTGTAATTTTTTTTCGTGATGTTCATTTCAGTCACGTTTGGTCACGTTGCAGCGGGCTTAAATCAAGGACATACCTTGGTTGTTTTTCGCCCGAGCAAAGTGTCATTTTTATTCAGTATGAGTAACAGATGGCAATGAAGAGCACCAGCAGGGAATGAAAGTTACAGGTTTCCACCTCTCACCTCTTTCTTCTGGACCACTTTCACAAAGTTGTGTGTGGTTAATTTATCACTACCAAAATGAAAGTATGCAACATTGCACAAAGATCACAGTATCAATCAGGGTGCCTTTCATCAGGCAGCTCAGAAGCCAAAAGGAGGATTGGCCACAGCAGGGCCCCAATAATCTTGTTGACTGAGTTCACTTAAAAAAAAAAGCATGTCCGTTGACTCCTGCAAGGAGAAAGTTGCAACTATATGTGTCACCCATCCTTATTTTCTGATAACTTATGGCTGTACGTGAACTAATCGTAGTAGTACTTTTTTAATAGTTTGCAATGGCACACAGCTGCTTTGCAACATACTGGAAGCTGGAGTTTGCCATTCTCTCAGCGCTAAATAGGGGAACACTGTAAAGATACACGCTACTATAAAAGGACAATAGTGAGATGGAAATATAATTTGAAGCGAGATGAACATTAACCTCATTTTACAATATAGTCTCATTAAACTTAACCTTGTCGCCCATACATTTGCTCTAAATGTCTGTTAAATTGTTTGGAACAATTAATAAAATCAACAATAACAGCAGTCTGAAGAGAAAATGTGGTTTAGATGTATTCCAGAATCTTCAGGGGAACCAAGGCCGGCGTCGGTGAGATTTGATTTGAGAGATACAGTCTCTGTTGTTCGTGTTTTTTTTTTTTTTAATCTCTCGAAGACTCCTTGTAGTATCTTTCAATTCTTTGATTCATTGTGCTCAGCAAGCTGAGGTTGTGTGACCTAAAAGGTGGATGCCAGGGTTTCTCAAACTCTGTTACTGCACGTTTTCAGTTGACTTCTTTGTCTTAAAACCAGTATTCTACAAAGGGATGCTGACAGCTATCATAAAAGACCTCGCTCTACGCCCCCCCCATACGCCTCAACCACGCTTATTTTTTTCAGCTTACATAAGGCTTTTAACTGCTGACGCCGACTCACATGCGAAGCACTGCTCATTGTGGCGTCATTTCTAATTAAATAAAACAGTGATTATGTAAAACCAAAGAATTATGTGTGTTTTCATCACGGTGTCTTGATGAAAAGAGACTGGCAGTTTTAACCTTGATGATAACTGTTCGTATTCTAAACTGAGCTGTGGCGGTATGTAGGTCAGACCGCTGCAAGATGTGCGATGAGGATGATGATAACTTGCAAAAAGCCAGGAAGAATTCTTCACGCGGTTCATCTGCTCTGCGCTGGTACCACCAGTGAGGCTTGTCAAAGGTTTGCCAAGCACTTCAGCAATTCAATTAGAATAACATCCCAAAAAATGTTGGATTGACGCTGAGATGTCCATATACAGTAGGTGTACTGCTCTTAAAATAATGTTGTTATGTTCATAATAATGTAAAGAGTTTAAAAAAAAAATCATCAGCCATGCATGCACTAGCTTTGGACAGATTGGAATAGACCAGAATTATAAACCATTAACAGTTGTTACGTTAACTAGAACGAGAGCTTTTTTGTTTGTTTTTAATTACACTGACTTATCTTGATAAACACCACGAGACACAAAACAAAGGGACAATTGGACTGACCAAAGTGTCTTCTGCTCAGTGAACATCTAAAGTATCAAGCTACATTTGAACCTTATCTAACTTAACACAAAGGAAACACAGACCATTGACCATGTCTTTATCACACTACTATGAGATCTTGTAGGGGAATAAGAGAACAGTGCAGCTCATAACAGTAAAAACAGGTCACCAGCTGGCCTGTGGTATAGCGCCGGAGGGTTTTAATGAGCCCGACTCTCAGAGTAGCACTTCACCTAATTATTGTGCCGCTCCAAAGAGGCTCCGATGACAACAGTCTTTGGAGTGTGTAATACTCACCGAACCATGGTCTTGAGGAACCAGGGCCGGTTGGCAATGGAGGGCACTGCCTCATCCATCAGGGGATGCATCTTGATGAAGTTGAGCGTGTCGTCGGGGAACTCATTGGAGACCTTGTACCTCTCCATAGCTGGACTGCCGGCACAATCACCGGGCCTGCAAATGAGAAGGAAAAAAAATTAATAAATGAATGAAATGAACTGTGGCTTTTTTACACTGAATTGCTGTATCAAACATTTTATTTTAAAGATAATGATCAGTAATTCCCCTTTGCTCACTGCATTTGTTTTTGGTTTGCTGGTTGGTTTGTCATGATGCAAAAACTACACCATTTCTACAAAAGAACCCATTACATTTTGTTGAAAATCCGGATTAAATTTCGCATATAGGAATTAACGCTCTCTTTTTACCATATGAGTCATGATGTAACCATACTCCCTACTGTAGAATGCATATGGTAGTCCATTTAATTGTAACGTCCAACACAAAAACAGGCACTTATCAGTATGATGCAGTGAAGTGATAAACTTAAATGAAAGGCAGACTGTTTGACACAGTTCTTGTAATGTATCTAATTTGAATGTGTGGGTGTAGCTAATGTCTAAAGGCTTTGAGGACAGTCTGTGTCCAATTCTCTTTGGTTACAGGATCAAGTGACACGCTATCTATCTGATATATTTAAAGAAAGAAGGTGAGATGGCTGTAAAAGAGAAGCCGCCCTTGATAGCGCTTCCTCTTTGCAGGCATCTCACCTCCGAGAGCTTGTAAAAGACTTTTACAGCAAGGTCTTTGATACCATGCCACGCCATAAAATCCACACCAGCTCTTAGAACTATTAGCCAGCTGGCTACTGGATGTATGAGGTGGCAAACATGCAAGGAGCAGACACTGGCTTACGGACTTAAACATGAGAAAGTTTGTTGTGGTTGCATAGGTCAGATGGTTAAGTTTGCATGTCATGGGCAGTCTAGACACTCATGTCAGGTTATACTGTAACCCCCCGTCAATGTTAACTAGAAATCTGTCAACTGTTCCAGCGTATCCCTAATGGTGTGTTGCTGGTTTTAAGCACGTGTCAATCAACCAGGGAAGCAAACATTTGAAATAATAACTACACATTTGCAGGAAAGTTATGCATCAAAACAGTATTTTTTTATTGTGTGTTATTGTATATATTTTTAAAGCTAGCTTTTGTTCCAGTGGCAATTTAAATGGAGAAAAAAAAAATCACAATGTCCACAGTCACCAATTGCAAGGCAGAATTCGTGGCGTTAAATTACTGACCCCAAGGACAACAATTTTCTTAAATGTAATGTTATGTTATTTTCTTGGCAACTTGGAGCCGGGGGCTCAGCTGCCCCACACAGCCGGGAAAAGGCAGGAAAGAGTCGAAAAAAAAAAAACACAGCTGGACCAAATCAAAGACATACCCATCCATCCATCCATCCATCCATTTTCTTTATCGCTTATCCTCACTCGGGTCGCGGGCTGCTGGAGCCTATCCCAGCTATCTTCGGGCGGGAGGCGGGGCACACCCTGAACCGGTCGCCAGCCAATCGCAGCGCACATAGAAACAAACAACCATTCGCACTCACATTCACACCTACGGGCAATTTAGAGTCTTCAATCAACCTACCATACCATAGACTCCAAAAATATCACTTCAAGGATTTGAAGATTAATTTTGTTATTCACATAGTTTCATAATGATTGCTTTGCTCAAGCTTAATTTAGTGGGCTACTTGCCCCTGGGGGATTGATGCTACTAAGGGGGTAGCATTTGCATAATCATGTTGAATGAAGGCAATGGCCACAAGTGCTGGAAGCTTTTCTGTGCGGTATAGCTTCATTTATATGTACAGACATATGGGGAGCGGAACGGAAACAGACACTTCTTATGTACGAGAAGCGTGTGAATGGTTCGACAGGGAGGCTAACACATGGAGGAGCAGCCTGCTGCAGGGCCAGACCTATGGGTGCCACTGAACCCGCCGTCTGTTTGCCGCCACATAAAAGGGTCCCGAGAATGAAAATGAAATAAATCACAGCAAAAACAACTGTCTGGCTGTCTGATCTTTATCTGACCAGAGGGGAAGAGAGGGCTAACTCACACCTACACTCAATCGCACAAAAATATGCTCGTCGCTGGGGAATCATCTGAAGCTGACTCTTCGGTCGTACGGAAGGTCACGTAAACGCACACTCACACAGTGTAGAAGCAATTACTTGAGCCCCGGTCTTTGTCGTAAATCTGTTCATTTTTATGATGAAGAGTGGAGTAGCTCTACGCCAGCTAATTAGCGAGCACTAGATTGATCAGGCTCGAGCGTTTGTGGAATTAGGCGTAAACTGTAAAACGATCTCATGCTTCATTTGTCAATGCGAGCTCCTTTTTGATGTGGGTCACCTGTGTGTGCTAGTGTAACATTATACTTAACATGCAAAGCCCCAATTAAAACAACAGTTAATAGAGCAATCTTAACATAAAATGTAAGTTCATTTAGATCAGAGTCCAACCAATTTGTGGTTGTTTATGTATTCGTATGTTATCAGGGCACTTCTTGGTTTATGGAGAATGACGTAAGAAGAGAGGAGGACTACAACAATAATTCCTCTGAGAAAATGAAAAAGAAAAAAAAAGCTAAATATCGTAAATTTCTTGATTTGCTTGTCCCACAGTTGCTACTTTCTGGCCCATTGAGAATGACAAGAATAACAATGGGAAAAAAACATTTGTATTCTCTCTTCTAGGGGTTGATTGGTTCCATCATGACTCAAACTGAAAAAGAAACAATTCTTTCTCTGACAAAATAGGTGTAAATGCTAGATATAACGATATTAATTTGTGTGCCCCACCGTTTGTTAGTTAGCAGGCTCCTAAAACATTTGGAACAGGTTGGTGGGACACAACCATTTATTCCATGGTGGGGGGAATTACTCCGTCATGATGTGAAAAAGAGGAATCAATTAGTTTCACTAATAGTGTAAAATTTTATAACTTATTTTTAACTTTTTAACTATATATTTTTTACAACAGGGTTTGTAGGTGAAAAAACTAATTGGGAATAGATGGAAGTGACTTTAACATTTGCATTATGTGGCAGGGGGAACGATTATGCCGTAACTCAAATGGATTTATGCAATTTACACCCAAATTAAAAAAATAATAATAATTGTAGTTTTTGAGTAACTAACTAACGAACCAACAAATAAACGAACAGTGATCAAGACAATACCGCACTCCTTCATGCTCGGTAGTAATTAATAAACACAGATTGCACTGTATTGTGTGTGTGTACGTGTGTGTGTGTCTGTGTCTCTGCACACTGATTAAGTAGCTTCAGTGGTACCTTGGCTTGGGAACCCTCTCCTCAGGAAAAGGCGTCCAGGTGGAGTCTGAGGATTTTTGCTCTTTGAAGCGCCCCGTGAAAGCGTTGGCCACCTCCGCCATGTCATAAGCACACACAGCCGAACCTGGAATGCTGCCACCACACAAACACAACACCAAAACACTGAATGAACACATGAAAAGATCCACCATGGCAAGGCCGGCCGGGACTAGTACGGAGAGGCAGAAAAGCAGAGAGAGGCTGGCTTTAGCTGTACGAATTTGAAATTTAGTGTTGAAAGGTCAATGCAGAGATGCCATCAGCTAAGCTTTATAAATATTAAAATGTAGCATGTCAGGATGAACTAACCATTCATTCAGAGGGTATTTTAGAACACATAATTGTACCGGTTCTAAATAAAGAGCCAAAATGGCACATTTTAACGTGTTATTTTCTCACTGTGTGTAGGTAGCTTAACATTAATAGCTTTATCCTACTACTTATTGGTTTTAAAGTCCATTAAACCTCATCTTGAATCGTCGCTAGACCCCACAGAGCGAATGGACCACATTGGCTAAAGACCAAATGCCATGTACTTTCTGACGTTAGAGTCAGTGGAGGTCTGTTTATTTTTCATGAGATTACTGTCCAAAGTCATAACAAGAACTCTACTTTAGGATATACAACACAATCACAATATGAGGTCAAAGTCAGATCAGAACATAGTGTTCTGCTAGGTTTGTAGATGACATTTTTCAAATGCTGAGACAATGTTTGTGAACATCACAAGAATCCAGTTTTTGAAGGATTTGGTTTAAATTAAAGTTCATAATTTAGGACTGGCATATAATGTAAAGAAAACAATGCAGCTAATCCAATACAACTGCCAAGCAAATATTTGGGACAGTGTGCAAAATTTCTCAAGGAGAAAAAAATAGTCATCGTGGTCAACATGTGCCTTGCCTCACACAATCCGTCTGCCAGCTATAACTTATAACTGAGTTTCCAATCATTGTCATTTTTTCCCTTTTAGAATAACATTTACTTTGTGTGTCAGTGACATTTGTGCGATGACCCAAACATATGCGATGCCTGCAGAATAAAAACACAATTTCAACCTATACCGAGGCACCACTTCACTATAGTCTTGAATGACAACAAATGGGAAAAGTCTTTACAGTCTTGACGTAGCGTATAGTTCGACAGGTCCATGGGGGGACAAATATTTGACTCGCTTTGGGCACTACCAAACCACAATATGCTGCTACCCCAATTCAGTTAAGCGCAAGCTTCTCCATGGATCATTGGTGGAAGCTTATGTTTCCGATTACTGTTTTGACCAATGTCTTTGAATTATGTGGACTATATTTAGCAGTGTGCTATTAAATATGGAAGTTAAGCAACATCCCAGGCCTGCCAAGTCCTATGAGGAAACCATGACTCGATCTCTCCAAAAGGCTCGAGGGCATCAGTTCATCACAAGGCCACTGTGATGGACAAAAGATTATTTTAACTATCTAATGCTATTCATTTAACTGTAGAAAAACCCAAATCTTGTCTGATAGCAGCTGTCTGCCTGGAATCAATGCATGTCATGTTGATGAGTCACTTTTGCTATTTTACAACACGTCGGGGCTCATAAAATTCAAATCTAACAGACTTTCTTTCACGATGGAGTGTGTTTTGAAACAATCGGGCTGGATTTTCGGGTCGTTGCATCATGGATAAAGTTCATGGTGAAGACAAAAGCCCAGACAAGGGCGGTATTATCAAGAGCTAGCGGTGTACTTGGATTAGCTACTAAATTACAATGATTGTTGTCTACATTGGCTATGTTAGACTGTCAAGTGTCTGGTTTTAGGTGGTAGACAACGAAGAAGAAAGGAAAACAATGTGTGAATCTGAGTGAGAATGGATGTTCATCTATATGACCCCTGCTATTGGCCAGGGACCAGCCCAAAAGATGGGATAAGCTTGGGTTCAACTGCAACTATAACGAGGATAAGTGCTATACAAAATGGATGGATGTATTTCCTTTGGGATACATTTTGAAATCCAATTTGAGGTTGACTGGCTTTAGAATGTATTAATGCTCAACGAGCCTTCCCTTAACTTCTTCCCCAAAGTTATGAAATACTCATCACCTTGCTTTTCCGTAAATGATGAGATGCTGACAGACAGTCATTAAATGACATAAACCAATCTGCTCTAAATATGCTCCCTCTAATTTCCCACCATTACTGAGAAATGGAAATGCACGGATCAAACGATGATGCACTTATAGAAATATTCAGAGCCGGTTCATTGAGTTTAAATGTCCATTAAGCACGCTAAATTGCAGTGTCACAAGCAATTGTCTTATCTGCTAAAAAAGGAACCATAAAATGGAGAATAGGCGTAAGCCGTATGGCTTGGTTGTAATTTTCAATTTAAATGCTGCCTGTGAATATGAATGCCATGCCGAATACAAATTGTAAAAAGAAAAAGAGGTTAAGCACCTGCGCGCCAAAAGGGCAGTGGGACTGTTTTGATTGGAGATGTAAATGTTGACCCAGTGGACTCTCACATCGCCACATGGCGCCGTGCACGCACACACTTTTAGATCTCGCAAAGGTTGACCTGTCACCGTGTGGATGAGCTGTTGTTTTGATAATCGGGTTAATGAATGCAAAGTCGTTGTTGATGTACACATACAAAATGTGCGTCTGATCGTTGTCTGATCTTTAGAGGAATTAACTCAAAATGTTGCTAGCCTCAAACTGTAGTTCTCAAACTGGTGTTCCTGAACCCGAAGGGGTCTGCAAGCAGTATCTTGGGGGTCAGCAAAATAATTTTGCAATTAATTATTTATGTAAATTATGTCATGACTTTTTTCTCATAATAGTGAAGCTTTTTTTCCCTCTAAGACATAAATTTGTTATTGTAACATTCTGACTTTTCTCGAAAACAGGCAACCTTTTCATTCCTGTTGCATTTAGGGATAAACATACAAAAGTTTAATTGCTATTAGGATATGATATGATGATAATGATACAATATACCCTCTGTAAGTGGTCCCTGGACCCAAAAGGTATGAGAACCTTGGCCTCGCACTTCATTCTGAATACGATGGCTACCTGTTGTACGGCGTGGAGAAGGTAGCCATCACGACGTCCTTCCCGTTGACGTGAATGACGTCCGTCACCGCCTGCAGGATGTTGAAATAGAAGTGAGAGTCGCCCGGGATGGAGCAGTTCAGGCGGGACTTGAGGAACGACGTCCATTGTTTCTCCAGGACACGAGGTGAGCCGCCTCTGTCATTCTTGCAAACCCTCGCCACACGAGGAAACACCACCTGGCCCCAACATCAGTGTGAAAGATAACATTAGCCACGTGTACACACACTAAATACACAATATATACACCATAAACAATAATGCGCTGTCTAATACAATAGTGCCTTTGTAAATTTAGCTGAGTTATGTGTGAGATATTACACTAGCAGATAGTTAGCCTGGTGCTAACTGCTATACTTTAGAAATAAAAGTAGCTGGCAGTTTTTGCTTGCTGCTAACCACTATGTGTGTGAGATTACCCCACAGCTTTTCACCAACTATGTATGGAGATAAACTTGCAGATAGTTAGCTTGCTGCTGTATGGAATACAGTAGATATTTAGCTTGTTGCTTATTCTTAAGTGAGCTACTACACTAGCTGAATGTAGCATGCTGCTAACTGCTATTTGTAGGATTTTTACACCAGCAGATAGCGTGCTGCTAACTTCATATGGCAGACAGCAGATATTGAGCAGTTCGCATACCACTGTGTGGAGGTTATGGCAGATATTTAACTTGTTGCTGTGTGAGACATTGCAAAAGCTGTAATTTGAGTGCTGCTTTCGTGTAGTTAGCTTGTTGCTAACTATGCAGAGACGTGGTAAGGCATATTTTTAGCTTAATGCTTGTTGCTACATAACATATTACACTAGCTGCAATTAGTGTGTATTACACCCGCAGCTAGTTAGCTTGATGCTAACTATATATGAATAAAGCATATCGTTTATCTTGGGTTAGGGGTTAGAAAATCAACTGAAAATCGACTAACCCATAGGTTAGGAGTTAACCAGCTATAGGTAGGTTACTGAAAATGCTTAGAGTAGGGCTAGCTGCTAGCATTAGCATCAAAATTGGGTCCGCGTAGTTTAGTAGGACTGTGCAAATATAGACAGTATTTGGATCATGTGCTGGGTCAACATTGTTACAACATCTAGCAGCAGACTATATAAAATGGATGGCTCTAGTCGGAGCCACAGCTTTAATTACAACACTGCTGCGAGAGGCGTAATTAAACTATATTCACCGTGCACTTCAAACTTTAATCTTGACCTGAAAACACTGCTTACACTAAACAGTGCAAACGCAAGTGAACATGCATTTACACCTACAACACACGCGCCCTGTGACGACCACACGCGCACGACAACCTCCTCCTGGAAGACACATCCACGTATGTTCGCAGTAAGATTAAAGAAAGAACAGGCGACACTGTGTCGAAGTGAACGTGTGACAAAATGTCAGCTTTACTCATTACATTTAATTCGGTCACACGTCAGCTTACTGACAAAAGTCAAACTCTGACTTATCAGTAAATTACAAAGTACACACGTTTATACACGCTGGAGGCTAATCATTTTCCCTTAGGCAACTTCCATCAGTTCTTTTATTTTATTTTTATTTTTTAATATTAAAGCAATGACTATCAATTTGCCATTAAGAACAGGTGAGGTGTTCTTAAACACCGATGAAGGTCAATCTCATGTTTAGTAATCACGTCAGTAAACATTAAATTGCTCAGTTCTTCCGCCGCATTCGTAATTATACCGCTTTCAAAAAAACTGTGCGCTTCTGTCTGTCACTCCTGGCGGGGAATCCATTATTCCGGAGTTTCTCGTTAGCGCATCATCTCGCTTCTTATTCTCACTCCCTCTTATGCATTTTATTTGTTCTGAAAATGCATATGGCAGGTCCATTTTCTTCTACCTGCTTTCCAATTAACTTTCAGTTGGAGGAATACAACAGCTGAATTGAACGGGTTAAACAGAAGGAGCCTTTGTTGCGGTCCCCCCGAAGCTAAAACTAAGTCTTATTTCTCATAGAGGAATTCGACTCGGGAAGAAGATAGGAGCACTATCCGAAGGATGCAGATGTGCAATTCAAGGAGTATATTTAGACTTTGCGAATGGGATCTCCAGATCTATTTTAGGTCCTTCATCCTGTCCGGTGTTGATCTGTATTGAAAAACATTTGGCCTCCTTCCAGGTATACGATACACCCATATCCTGTTAGTTTTTGCACATACCTCCTGCTTATGACAACTCTGATTACAGCTAAACAATAGCAGAGGAATGAAGACATTGCTTACCTTTCCCATTGTGTTGTACTCCATGGCAATTTCCCTGAAGAAGAAATAGATGAAGTCTCCATAATTGACTGCCTGCACAAAATATGGCTCTGAGAAGACAAAGAAACATGAAAAAATGGCACAAATTGTTGCAGCAAAAGCGATGTGACATGGCATTTCACAATAAACAACAGCTATGTCATATCATAACATTCAGGAAAAAAACAACAACTGGGAGCCTCAAGTGCTTCTTCCATCATATCAGCAAGAGCATTTGCATACAAGGTAAAGGCAGTTCCCCATTGAGATTTGACAGGCTCGACTGGTGCGCTTGCTTTGCCCCTGCGGCGCACCAATTTCCGCTCTACATGCACCCTTCTAGAGCGGGTCGGCAAAAAATGAACATGCAAAATTAGCATATTAGACACAACACACAGGCATATAGAAGCACCAGTGCATAACAGAAGTCATGTATTTCTATATTGTCTGTCAATTTTCGAACCACGGGTACAGCACTTATTTTACAGCCACGTACGTGGATGATGGATGGATACTTGTAGATAGATGGCTTTGAAGGCAATTACCAATATATACTGTACGGATTCAATGCCTCAGATATCCACCCAACCATTGTTGAGACCAATTATCCTATTCAGGGGAGCTGAAGTTCACCAGTCCAAAAATTAACTAGTTCATAGTTCTTTCTCATTGCTGACGAGCTATTCCCCTCAAAATACGGGCATTTCATTTTTCCATTGTTGCTACCCATTCAGTCCGCACTAGTATCATCTCATACAGAGTTTTAACTAAAGCATTCTGATCCAAATAATACTTTTCCTCGTAATCAATTCTCACAATTCTGTACTGTATTACAAAAGAACCATCGAAGAACGCATTTACTCAGACTTATGCAGTGTCCCTGAACGCAACTTGCGTTCTCACGCTGCTGCGAGTGTGTGCTTTGAATGGTGGCCCTGGCCATACTGAATCAGCTGCCAAATACAGCATTTCTCCGCCAACGTATGAAGGCTCGTATATAGTGTGTCCAGACGGGTTTTGTCCTGGAAGTCCTTAACAAAACCTGGCACTCTTGAATGAAAATGAGCTTTCGTTCGAAAACCGTTCACAGATGCCAAATGCGCATTCGCAATCACGTTCATCAGGCAGATATGAAGTTCGATTCACGTTCGCCCAAAATATGAATTAGTTCATGAACTTTCGATAATTAAACTCATCCAGGTACAACACTGGCTCCGAGTAGTGGCAAATAACAGATTGTTACTTTGTTACTTTACTTACTTACTCTTGACATGGAAACTCAAAAGACTGAAGCGAAGTGATGATCGTTTGATAACTATGAAATTGACTGCTTTATGGAAATATGTGTGTGTGTGTGAGCGTGTGTGTGTCATGGCTTCACCTTTTAGCCACTTGGAGTCATGTTTAACCGTGCGCAGAGTCGGGCTGTCTCCAAGGCTACGATAGATGACCGCATCAATGGCCAGAAAGTCGGTGACCGTGGCCGAGTACAGCTTGCCGTCTGGAGGGGGATGGAAAGAGAGCAAAGGAGATTGAGAAGTGAATGGGACTGGAGCGGGGGGCACAAGGGAAAGTGTGAACTCAAGTTGAGGAAGAAAATACACAAAGAACATAAACAGCATATTCCCGGTGGATGTCAACAGGCTTTACACAGTCATCAACCTGTTGCAGATGTGTAATTCTTCACCAGCTACTTCAATGCGCACACACACACACACAGAAACCAGCACCAACGTGACCTCGGTCCACCTCAGCTGGAACCACAGTGGAAACTCAAACTCCATAATTGAAAGGGTAGCTGGGAGAGAAGCCGTCTCCATTACTCAGCGCTTCCAGCTCGCTGTCACACATTAGCCGGTCAAGCTGAGCTGCTTCGGCTGGAAGCTCGCAGGGATAGCTCATCAATAGCGCCATTAATCAGTTGGCAGCCAACATGAGTTGGGGAGCCAATGTCTTTTGCAGCCCACGGGGAGGTTGCACGGGAAGACTCTCACCCCGCAGGCCGAAAGCCGACTCATCTGGGGTTGCATGCATTTGTGACTTATTTTTAGTCAGCCAAGCTTATCCATCCTTCCATTTTCTATTGCAGTTGTTCTCATTTGGGGAAGAAGATATCTTAGCTGCCTCTTGGCGAGACACAGTTTACACCCTGGGCTGGTCGCAGCCAATCGCAGGGCACATACTGTACAGAACAGTGGTGTCAAACATACGGCTCCAGGGCCGGCCTGTCAGGGGGTCCAATCTGTGACTTTCAAATAAGCAGCTCATTTAAAAGTAATTGCAAAGAGGAAAAGTATAAACCATCCATCCATCTTCCGTACCGCTTATCCTCAATAGGGTTGCGGGCGTGCTGGAGCCTATGCCAGTTGGCTCTGGGCGAGAGGCGCGGTACACCCTGAACTGGTCGCCAGCCAATCACAGGGCACATATAAACAAACAACCATTTACACTCACATTCACACCTATGGGCAATTTAGAGTCTTAAATTAACCTACCACGCATGTTTTATGAATGTGGGAGGAAACCGGAGTACCCGGAGAAAACCCACGCAGGCACGGGGAGAACCACCACACAGGTGGGGCCAGATTTGAACGTCTTGTGACATACAAAAGGGGCTTGATCCGCAGTAAAATATAAGCAATTTAAAAGTGAATTACATGCACAAGTTAATTTTAACAAGGAGATATTAAATAGCATAATTGAAGCACAATGGCTAATGACCAGCATGGTAATGACGGGAAAAAAAAAGTTTTACCCTCACCATTTCATCAGGTGTCTTCAGAGGGTGAGTAGTTTTACTTTATGTTAGTTTCATTGGACAGTTGCTAAAATATAAACTTGAAACATTGGACGTACAGTTAATTAAGGTTTAACAATGGCGACAGTTTAAATCTGGAAGAAATTTCTCGAAGGAAATTGTTTTGAAATTAGAACAACTTGGAAGCTAACCAGTGTCACAGAATAGATTGTGTTTGACCTCAGAGGTTTTACTGTTTAATATTTTGATGCTTTGAGTCTTACCAGCAAAGAGGGCAACATTGGCATGCTTGGCATCATAAGGACAGCGAGCCATCCCGCTGATCTCCTCTCCGAGAGCTTCCAAGGTGTCCATCTAGGATCACAAATGGGGTAAATTAAGACAATGTAGATATGAAGCGTGACGAAAACAATGGACTTAAAATGCAAACGATACAGGAAACTTTGCCTTCCAATGATAGGGGGAAAAAAACATCGAGAGGAGAAAAACCTTGAATGGTTATGGCGGGGTGACTCAATCTGTAAACCTTGGAGGGTTGCATGTTAGATGCATGAAAACTGGGTGTTTGCAGAGTTTAAACAACAATTTTTGACACATTTTTTTTTTGCTTCAATTCAATGGGCATTGTGTCGCTCCTTCTGGTGTGCGAAATGGCCACCTGGGGGCAGTATAATAGAAACATACTGATATATATGGATATGTCACAGCTTCTCAGTAATCTGCCATTTAGTTTGACAGTAAACTTCAAATGGGCAATAAACAGCTTGAAGCTACTTTTTTTGAAGAATTGCTCACTACATTGCAACTGTGTTTTGTATTACTTATGAGGGATCTGGATCAGGCTGGTATTCATAATTAGAATGGGTTGACTTCGAAAGAAACAAACAGCCACCTGTTTACACTTTTTAGAACATCCCGCATAATGGATTTCTCCTTGACCAATCTCCGACTGCTCCACAACGGGTAGTGGAAATCGATTAAGTTGTTTTGTGATTACCTAACATACAAACAAACCAAAAAAATGTGAAATGAACACAATCTGCTCAGGGGAGAAATGCATTGGTTTAAAAAAATGTGTGTCCACAAGTGGCCAACATGTGGCCAAGTGGAATTTTAGGTCAGTAGTCTGAGTAAAATATTTGTGGTATCATCCCACGAGCGAGTCCATGTGACCATCTGTGGCTGTCACAGCAGAGCATGTAGAAAGCCCATTTTCCACGGCATTAAACATATTTTGCTTTCCACTTCCTTTATGCGTTATCTTAGCGCGTTTAGGAAGAGCTTCAATACATCTTTAATCAGTTTATTGCTACGTGAAGAGAAATCCAACGAAACCAAACGCAGGTGCACTCAAAGAGAATTTGACAATGTTTTGAAGCTTGCTACTTTTTGAATATTTGGTTATAAAGGACTTCTAAGTGAATGTTTTGCACAACCAAAGCTTTAATCCTTTCGCTAATGGTGCTATTTTCTTAAAGACACTTGCCTGGCTCTGTTTAATCATTATTTCAGGATCTAGTAGCACAATTCCAGCCTCTACTAGAATGCTGTTAGTGTGTGATTGGCAGTGAACCACAAGTGAACGAAAGGTCAATACTATCCCTCTATGGGTCAACTGGTGTTCCCCAGCATGCGTCTTGCTGAAAGCAGAAATACACACGAGGTCAGGAAGACGACCGCAAACGCTGCTTATTTTTTCTCTCCTCTCTTCGGCTTCTTCATTCGCTTAACAAATAGAGAAGCTGCGAAGTTCTTAACGCTGCCCTTTCTGGTCTCTAAACGGGTCATTTTGTTTTCTATTTCTGTCCGTGGAGGGAAAAAACAGTTATCATCTGCCCACTATAAAAGGTCACATGCACTCACACACGCTAACACGCTCAACGCTTGCCAGGGAAATTGTTGGCAGAAATCATAAATACACCAGGACCAGCAGTAGTAGCAAAATTATGAGTCTCTCCTTCCTACTATTTTTCCAGATCTTATAGCAAGGTTGTACAGTTCTGTGGTGCCCTGAAATACAAGTTGAATTCCCTCCGTGACCATGCTTGTGACTCAACACACCCATTTCTCAAATCCATCCACCCATCCATCCATTTTCTGTACCACTTATCCTCACTTGGGTCGCGGGCATGCTGGAGCCTATCCCCGGTATCAAATCATCTTTCCTTAGTTAAATGAATGGAAATTCCATTAATATGTTCCATCGACCCCCCAAAAAATATCATATATATAATATATATTTTACTTTGGATTATTATATTACCTGTCTACATGTGGACATGTAAACCATTTGGGTTAAAATAGCCATTGCTTAAAGGGTTATGAAATTGTGACACCAATGCTATTAGTTGGCCCGTCAATGGTGCTATGCATTGTTTGGTATCGTTCTCGTATGTCGAATTTTTGCTCACAAGTCAAAGCAAAAAAAATCGACCTAATGACAGCTCGTATCTCACCGAACTTGTAAGTCGGTCACTCGCATCTTAAGGCAGAGTTGTTGTTTTTTATTACAAAGGCCAGACTGTTTGGAATGTGGTTCCATCTTCTGATACAGCCCACATATGAACATCCCCCCTCCCCCCACCTCACCCCCCCGACTGCCCCCCCACCAGCCTTTATGAACTCCCCCCCTACCGGCCCTTTAGCCCCTCTGTTGATGTCACCGCGGCGTTGACCTCTGTCTAAGGGTCTTGGGCAGCTGGCCCTGATCTATTCCGGCCGTTTGAACGTGCGGAATACCCTCCCAAAGTAAGTCGCTGATATACGCACAGCTCCTGACAACCTGTCAGGCATGTGTGGAGGAACACCAGACCTGTCCGGGGCAATATCCTGATATTCTTAGCCAGGGAACAGAGCTCCACAAAACCTGCCAGCATGAGCCAAAGCAGTTGTAAACATAAAAGATTTGGATAGTAAAATGCCTTGAATCTTGTTATGTTGTCAACACCGCTAGCCTGTAAACTGAAGAAGTGCTACACAGTATAGATCCAAAACATGGACTCGAACTACTTGAGGGAGACATTATGCTATTTTGGCACAATTTAAAACAGTTCCTAAGTGTCTGACATGATTAAGTCACAATAGGCCAAACACTTGTCCTCCCTAAGCAGCCCTGTTGAAATCAGAAGATTTTGGGATGTTGTCCCGTCTCATCAGGTAAATGAGTCATTGCCCACCTTCTACTGCAGTGTGCCAATGCAAGTATGGTTTTACGTAACTATGACGACTACTAAGCATGAATCCTGGGAGACATGTGGCTGCGGGAGAAAGTACAGAGGTGGAGCCATGAATCTGAGTTGAACACAGAACAAGTTGGAAAGTCATAGCTACAACAGGATATTACTGGATGCTTACCTATAAACTTTTAAGAACACTAAGGTGCCTCCGACGACACTTCAGCTCTGCTTAGCTTTTGACTTTGACACAATAATGGTTTTGTGTAGTCTGGATGTAGCCTGGCAAAAAATGGAAGGCACTCCAGAGACACATATTTATATACAAGCAATCAAAAAGTCACTCTTCCATAATATCTTCATCATGTCAAGTACTAAAAGTAAGGAATGTGTGGCATTTTTAAAATTGAGCTCATTTCTCCCTGAAATGTTCAGACTTTTTTATTTTAATGAAGGATTATGGGAATGTGTAGAATTATTATCAACTCATTTGTTCCACCATTGAGGGATTCATGAGCCGAAACAACGACAATGTCCGAGGGGCGGAAAGAAGGATCAGGCACTAACACACTGCCACATTAATTAATAGGACAATAAAACATCGCACACATGAGACAACCTGCATAATTATTCATACCCGAGTTCACACATGGGCCAAAACCAACCGAGGACGCAGCGATGGGACATTAATCGTCACGGCCCATTTCTCTGCAACCTGTTTGCCCCGCATGTCCTGTTTCTGACACTTTTACATGCTGGAAAGAAACCAAAGTCTTTGCAGCTGTTCATAAAAACCTCACATCTTAACCTGTTCGGGATAAATTGGTTTCATCTGGAGCTGCACGTCGTCATTTGCAATTGTTAGGTTTACTTCCACAATCTTATAAGCTCGAATAGATATATACAAAAAATTGCTTTTAAAATTAGAATATTGTATATACAATATTACAATATTGTGATTGATGTTGAAAAAGTAGTAGTTACATAACTACATGACCAATGTCAATGTCACCGATACAGAACCCATTCAATTCATTTACGGATCTGGATCGAGCAATTTATTTTTGTTTTTCATCTTTGCGGTCCATTTACATCGGGGCCAAGCGGGGCAATACCCACCAGATCCAGCAGATGGCAATGCAGTGAAAAAAGCTGTGTCTGTTGTAGTAATGTGCATTACTGGCACCTACAAATCAAACTGAGATGTAATTGTATTTCTGCCATCACGTTCTGTCCTTTTTCTACAATATAGGTCAGTGGAGCCCCCTGTTCCAAGGTGACAAAAAAACAGGACGATTTTTTTCCATCGAACGAGTCAGATGGCCAAAATGTTCGTTATGGAAGTATATCCGTGCCATCTGAGTTTAAATTGAAATTTCTGACACTGAATCTTTAAAGGCTACCCTTCCAGTGTCTAATCACATGATCAATGAATAGGCTGGACGTTGGATGAATTGAAAAATGTTCACTTGCTTTTCTAGGGGTTCTTCCTGGTTATCCGTATTGGATGGTTAAAAAAACAAATCTGTTAGAAATACAAATACACACTCTGAAAGTAAGATTTGTACTCAAAAATTCCAATTTAAATTCAAATGTAGGTGGCACATATATACTTCCATCGTTCGGCCTTGGTATATAGTTCTCTACTGTGTGCCGTTCCACATAGGAATGTTTGCAAATGTGAGAACGGGACTCTGAGATCTCGGACCCAAGCTGGGGATCACCTGGCGACCGAACCGTCTCCAGACGCCCCGCTGATGTCCAACACTTTGCCCGGCAACAGCAGATGAAACCCCTCGTTCGTTCATACGTGTGAACCAGCTGGACGGACTGTTTATTATTACGGCGCAGTCAGGGAGTGACAGGCGGAGAAAGCAACAGAGGGGAGGACGTCGACAGAGAGGAATTAAGACTGGCAGGAGAGAAGGAACAAGGGAAGGGGGGTCTGAGGGCTGTTCGGATCTTGAATGTGTGTGTACCGACATTAACACAGAACAAGGGACAAGGGATAACTAACAGTAGCTAATGAAGAGGCAAAATTGGAAGAGCGCATGTAGGTTATTGGTTCGGGTGGGAGCCACTGCCTGCCCTCAGTGGGCACCCTCCACCTCTGCGCCCCCTGACCTCCCTAACACCCCCCCTCCCAGCCTCCCTCCTGCTCGCTCCTTGTTGATTAATGTGGGATGAGACCGGCCCCTGAAAACAGAAGCTCTTTTCACTGTTGTCACATCGGGGGAGACGGAGAGGCAAACTGTGGCGCGCACACTCACACACGCACGCACCAAAAACACACACAATGGTTGACCAAAGCAGAGTGAAAGAACCCAGCAGGCCTTCAAAGATCTGACAGCCTGTCAGCATTCCTTTTGGCGCCTGTCTATTTTAAATGAGTGGAATGATGGACAGATAGATGGAGGGATCAATTGACTGATGGATCGACTAATTGATGGCTTGAAAGACAGATAGATTGCTTGTGTGCATACTTTCCTGCAATTATTATAAGACCCATCTAAGAAGTATGGTGCTTTTTTTTCTTGGAAAATTGCAAGCAAAATGCGCTTACAATTAAAACATTTATTAGTCTCGCAGCAGGGAGACTGACTCACTAATCAAGGAATTTGCCCCAACACATTCTAAACACGGAAAAGTAGGTCTTTTACCCTCACATCAATCACATTTTATAGTGTTTCCCTTGCAAAAGAAATTTCCTCACATCACATACGTAGTGTTTAATATAAGAGGTGCTCATTTATAGCATTTGCAAAGGCAAGCGTTCTTGTATATGCACAGAGCTACCTCCCCCTCTTAACTTTACCAGGCTAACAGCAATGCCGGTGCAGTAATAGCTAAACCTTGAAACCATAACCGTGGGACCTATAAAAGTTAACCACGCCTGATAAATGCAGAGACATAAATTCCACATCCCTGCAGTAGGACTCCCAATATTGCCGCGTCCACTCTGTGTACTTAATATGCTGAGCCATGAAGCCAATGGCTGGTTTTTCTGGTAAACACATCTAGTGACGCAAAGCAGCAGTGTGTGTGTGTGCGTGTATTTCTTTTCCCATAGTGTGTGCTGCGACCATTTCATCCTGGCAAAGCAAACAATTGACCAGAGGTGGGAAGTAAGGAGCTACATTTATTGAAATAACTTTTTGGATACTTGTAATTTCAATGCAAATGGCCTACAAGAAATCCACTTGGAACTTAACATAGAAGAGGCTGTCTCGGTCTGCATTCGTAGATTATAATGCTCTGTGGAATAAAACAAGGTCAACCTCAGCACATGAATTCAAGTCGCAGTTGTGCACATTTAAAAGAAGCAGGGAGATCAGCAATCTGCAACGTATGCAAAGCACTGAAGATAAAGACGTAAGTTGGCAGAACTCAAATCGCCGTGACACGAAAGATGCCAGCATTGCTGATGTATATATATATATATATATATATATATATATATATATATCAAATTTTATATAATTCTCTCTCTCTCTCTCTCGCTCTCTCTCTCTGACTTTGGTTTACGTTCTTGTTTAAAACATTTTTTTTTTTTTTACAAAATATATTATTGCTGTAAAGTGAAATCAGAATTTGCATATTCTATATTATATTTTTCTCCATTCGAAATTCATGTGCTATTTAAAAAATGAGTTACTCACCAGTTACTCAGTAGGTGAGTAGTTTTTTTTCACTGAATACTTACTCAAGTAATTATTTGGAGGACTACTTTTGACTTTCACTTGAGTAATATTATTTTAACGTAACAGTACTCTTACTTGAGTACAATTCTTAGCTTCTCTAACCACCTCTGCAACCGACAGACAAACAAACATCCTCCTTAACAGACGTCTCCTCGCTGCATATCCTCTCCAGTAGTTGCTCCTAGGCATTATTATTTTCTTATTTTCTACGACTGTGGCTCCCAGTCCCAATATTGTAAATGTCACTTACCCTCATTCTTTCATGACACGTTGGGGAAACAAAGCGAATTAAATTACTCACAGTTTCATATTATTCACTGTTGGGATTAGGTTTGAAGAAATGTAATTAGATATAGTCAAAGTGATTTTTTATTTCTGGTGTTGGCTTTTGCTTCGCTTACTCTCAATTAGGCAACTTCTCAGGTAATTGCTCATTGTGGAAATTCAAAAATGCATCCTGTAGTAGCTTTATTTTCTCGCCTTTTATCTATTTCATTTTGTAATTTTAAACTCAGAGAAAATGACCCTAACAGCATCACGCTGATGGAAGTGTGGTGAACTAAAATATTTCTAAATAAAGGTTATCTGAAAACACCAATTACGTACTCTGACAACACTGTTAATGTTGTTTGAGTAAGCAATTACCCTAATTTGCCTCCACTTGTCTCCATGACCTGACAAGTGTGTGACCAGAAAAACTTTGGGGGGGGAGCACATTCTTTCTTTACCATTGTGAACATTTTCATGTCTAAGCAACAAAGCCAAAATACACACGTAAAGTCAACTGAAATTACAAGAATGTGCATGCCAGGCCAGTAGCTGGAAATACCACAAACATGACACACATGCGAGCAAAGTGCTTGTCCTCGTGGACTGAGCCGTATTTTGAATAGGGTTCATGAGTATACATTACGGTTAAAGTAATTGGAATGGACACTTAATTGGAACTGTACACTATGTTAGAGATTTACACAAAAACAATAAAGTTGACGCTTTTAAAAACATGTATTCTGTTTATAATAGGTTGTATTTTAACGTTTCAACATGTAACCATGCAAAAAAATATTTTTTCCAAGGTCTCGTGGAAACGGCCACTTCTGTTGTTCTAAATTGGCGCGCCTGCTTAACTTAAAAGCATCATGTTTAATTATGCTAACATGATGGGAACCCCCCCCCCCCCCAAAAAAAAAAACACTTACTACCACAAGCTTGACACATGTAAGTAGTTATTTTTTTATTTTTGAAATGGTTTCATTTTTGAGGAAATCCTTAGCTATCCATTCATTTTGTATTTCTCTCTACCAAGTTGGATACACTGGTCGCCAGCCAATCATGGGGCACATATAAAGTACAGTGGAGATAAAAAGTCTACACACCACTGTTCAAATGCTAGGTTGAACACTATTCCTACAGTGAAGCATGGTGGTGGCAGCATCATGATTTGGGCATGTTTTTCTTCAGCTGGAACGTGGGCATTAAAAAAAGGTGGAAGGAATTATGAACAGTTCCAAATAGCAGTCAGTGTTAGCACAAACTCTTCAGGCTTCTGCTGTTGTGTTGTGACATGCATTTAACATGATTTTGAATGTGATTGGTTAATTCTGAATTATTTGCCCTCTCAAAAAAAAAAAATATTGAGTTGTTGATTAATCAAGGAAAAAGTTTTGAAATGATTTATCTTACTCTTTTTTTTTAATAATCACACAAATCTGCCATGTGGGTGTGTCGACTTTTCATATCCACTGTAGACAAATGAACAGTCACACTCACATTGAAACCTGGAGACAATTTAGATTCTTCAGTGAACACGACATGCATGTTTTTAGTATGTGGGATGAAGCTGGAGTACCCGGAGAAAACCCACACAAGTACGAGGAGAACATGCAAACTCCACACAGCAAGGCCAGAGCCGATTACTCTAACCCAGACCCTCAGCGCTGTGAGGTAGACCTGCTTGACCACTAGCTCACCATGCTTCTCAAAAATGTCTTTTTTACTTTGTAGAAGAAACACATTTATAGCAGACCGCCATTCCACTTTTTATCTGCACACCCACCGTTTCGAAAATCCCTGTCAAAAAAGTTTTTGGGGTTGGTCTTTTTTAAGGTTATAAAGCCTACTTAATGAGCCACAAAGTCATACGCCACTGACATCAAGTCCCGCTATAAAAGTCTAATCCATTTTTCTTTTACCCAGTGGTCATTAATGGATTTTTAAAGACCTTTTTCCCCCATTTTATTGAAATAACCAGGCTTCTCTTTAAAAAGGCTTATTTGGTGTGCGAGTGCAAGTGCATGCGAGAAGATGGGCCAGTTTGTCCGCCTCTACCTGCAGATAAAGGAGTTGTGCAATTCATCTATCTACGTCCGCCCCGCCGCTCCCATGTGGCTTTTGTTGGCATGTGCGCAGAATGAGTGGCAGGCAGAGAAAAGGTGGGAGGTTTTAAGAACGGACATCCTTACCTTGTAGGTTCGACATGAGGGGTTGAACGCGTTTGTGCCGCAAACAAACAGGTTGTCGTCGTTTTGCTGCAGGAGGACTTTGATGAAATTGTGACATTCGTCCTGCAGCACACAAGAGAGAGAAAGAGAGGAAAATGAGACATTTGTCTCTTTTGTAATTGGCACGTTTACGCTAAAAGGCACATGCGGTGCTCCAATGAAAGGTTGCGTGGATACAAAAATGACAGGGTGGCCCTCTGTTTGAAGCGCACCATTTACACTATACATGAAGCAAACTGCAGGCGTGCAATCATGACACACAGCATTTCCTTTCGCTACGTCAATGTCATGTTTAGGGATGATTTTTAATGGCAGCACCGGGTCTACCCCCAACAACAATGAAAGCAAAAGGAGATAATTGTACAGTAAATCCAGGGAAAATACAATTAGGCTGCCATTTGATGGAAAGATTATCTCTAATGTGCTCTATAAATTGTGACAGCTGAAGGTTTTATGAACTGCAGGGAGTGTGTTATTGCACCTGCATGGTCTGTACGTTTGTGTGTGCACGTGTGTGTGCGTGTGTACCTTGTGCTTCCCTTTCATTCGGCATGTGTCCACGTCAGCTTGCCTGGACTTCCATGTCAATTTCTGTAGGAAGAAATCCAGACAAGTTCAGGTCAGGAGGACCATTAGGACCAGGAAACAAATCATTAAGTGAGATGAAAAAACACAAAAGCGCAGTGGATGGGGCTACTCACTGGACACCTCATTAGGTACACCTGCACAATCTAATGAGATCCAATACAAGAGTCGTATCAAACATTTTGCTCAGTTTTGATTGATCCTGTTAGGAGGATGTCTTTTTGGGCAACTCAAGTAATGAGGTAGTACTATTATAAGATTTATTCTTGCCGATGATGAAGAACAATTTTGATATTCAGGACAAATTAACAAGGAAATTGAGAATTGGAGAAAGTGTCAAGGGAGACACAATGAGTCTGAGCATCATTTTTTTTTGGGACTGCAATCTATTTTGAAACAGTCCCTAAAAAACATATAATGTTCTCAAATAATTGCATTATTTAGTTTTTATATTTTTCATTGTATTATTACACAGGATCTCCCCAAAAGATTAACATCATTTCGCAATCTAGTAACATAGGCAATTCACACTCAAGCGATCTAAAATTTTAATGAGATTTGCAAAAGCTAAGTTTAATGTTTAATTTTTCAGGCAAGAGACAGAAAAGCACAGTACACTAACTACCACTCTTGTTCTTCTATGCAGCTAAAATTAAGGTGAAATGAATTCAGTCTTTTTGTGAAATCAGTTCAGAATACATGTGTTTGTGTTTTAATTTTGATATTATTCTGTTTTTCAACATGAAGACTATTTAGTTATTTATTTGTTTGTTTGTTTGCCTAGAACATGTTAGATATTCACTATCTTGAGCACTGCATAATATTGAGAGCTATTTTTAATATTTGTGTTACTTTACATGGCGAGCGTCCAAACGTTAGGAGCACCTCTTTAATATGATGCAATGGCGTTCTTCAAAACTCCAAACTACAACTACAACTAATAGAGATACTGATAGAACATAAAAAGGCTTCACGCCACCCAAACAAAAGGACAGCACCAGGACAACTGTACATATTTACAAGACAAGGCAACAACAATAAGCAGCAGTAGAGAATTTGGCAATGGTACATATACTATACCATACCTGCAGATGTGGATGGAAGGTTCTAAACTAACACCCCTCACTCAAATGTGCAGGTGCCACTAGTGAAATGTCAGTTGAGCACATGCTGTGATCAGTTATGTGAAATTCTCACTCTTTCACTGTCCTGCTGAGGCTGCTGCTTAAACGTGAACATTCCCACTTAAAGCTGATCAGGGACCAGTTCACCATTTGAACTTGTAATTGTCTGGTATTAGAGGAGGGGCAACCGATACTGACTCTGGATCAGCTTGAGAGCTACAGAGCCCCACAGTGCTGTGATTAGAGCTCATGGGCTGATTGGTTAGTCTTTGCAGAACGCACGTACGCACGCACGCACGCACGCACGCACACGCACATGCACACACAATGGCCTGCTTGTGGCTCAGTGGTAGCCAACACAACATGTCAATCAACTATAAACACACCACTGCATACATCCACTTTCATTGTCACACACACTTATCAATCAATGCTAAGCCTTGCAACACTGTCACACAGACACACACACACACACACACAGAGAAGAGTGGCCCCTGAGTGCCGCTCGTGATCACTCGTTGCCCGCCGCCATTGTCGAGCATGTTTGGAGCTGATTAAAGAGTTTCGGTCATCAATCAACGTGAGCCTTTCATGTGCTCGCTGCTCTCATTAGGGCCCATTGGCTGAGCTTTGACATGGTGGAGGGGCACGCCATTATTAGAACTGCAGTCAACCCTGCTACTTGTAGGAGATAGCGACTGAGGCATGCCGCAAAAAAATGTGAGTAATTGATACCTCTCCCTATACTTTTGTACAATTGACTATGTTACTACAATTCAAATTAAACAAACTGTCAGCGCCAAATAGTTTAATATCATTTCATACTTATTTTAGAACAACATTGCGCATGCACAAGCAACTAAGACGCTCCGTAACTTTCACTAACAAACCAGGCCAAAGGTTAGCTCCTCCCTGACACAAAAAGCCCTTTCAGATGGGATGTATTCCTTTAACAATACTTCCTTGACACTAATTACTACTTTACTATTAGCCAGGGCTTTGGGGCCATCTTGTGGCATCTTAGAACACTGCAGAAAGAGCACACGCAAAAATGTCAAACGAGTTTTTCAGAGAATCGTCAAAGATTTTACAGGTGAAATATATGCAAATATATTGTTCCCCCACTATATCGCGGTTCATCATTCGTGGAAATTCCTGCTATATCGTACCAATAGTAATCTTTTGTAAGGGTTTTTACAGTATAGCTACTTACTGTAATGCTCTCGTATGTGGGAGGGAGCCGCAGTCACCGATGTTTACTGAACACCAGTAGAACAGTTAAACACACCAAAGGAGCCGCTGGTGGCCACCGCTCACGCCCAGACACTCACACGCAGACTCGCAGACATCCCCTCATCAAGCCCCACCTCTTAAAGTCTCAAATCTAACACACAGCCTATACAATGCGTACAGTGTTTTCTATACATATTATGCCTTTTTGTGCGTGTTCAAATATATTTACAATGTGTTTAAAAGGTGTGTTAAGTCCGTGTAAAGTTCAACTACAACTGTCTTCTAAATGTGACAGGAAAGAGTGTTGTGAATTGTGAATATCATGTATAATGAGTGAGGGCAATGGAGAGCCTTGTTGTTGCAGCTGAGATGCAAATGCAGGATCTTATCTCATCTCCGCCTCTACTTCCGACACCATCTCTCTTGAGCGTAGATGACGCAGGCGCGACCTCGCCGATTGATTGGATAATCTACTTAACAGGGTCACCGTGATGCACGCAGCGAGTAAGATGCCCACGCAACACATCCACACACACACACGACAGGTGATTAGGGTTACATAGTCGCCGGTGGCAAAACAAGACGTTCTCCAAGCCGGACGCACGTCTAACTTACTCACCTTACTGAAAAAGATCTCGTCATTTGTGGCGGTGTCTGTGTCCACTGTGTATATGTGATCCCTGGAAGAGAAATAGACAGATAGAGATGGAGAGGTCAGACAGTCTAAAAATTCAACAAGCAATACATTCATTTGCCCTGCAGGCAGAAAACGACCTCAAAAGATGGAGCTTTGTGTAAACTTTGTTCAAACTTTAAAAAAAAAAGAACAATGACAATAGTCAAAAGGAGGCCAGAGCGAATTTGCTATGTCAGACAGAAACAGTCAACAAAGCTTTGGAGTGCCACGGCACAGGGCGGCGGGACAAAAGCCTCTTTGTCCCAGAGGAAGAGCTTCTGTGGGGGTGAAGCATGCGTGAGATCCGGGGGATTGGGGGGCGAGTGAGGTGGCGAGACGAGAGGTGCCAAGTCACTCAGAGCTGTTCAGGTCAATTAAGCTCACTGTTGGAGCTACAGGAAATCTATACCAACGCTCATTACAGCTCAGACTTGAAGACGAACGCGCGCGTCTGGAAATTAACGAGCCGCTGCTGCCTCATTTGTGTACACAATGTGGACAAAAGTGTTGGGACACCTGGCGAAAGGAAGTAAAAATGGAAGGAAATAATGAGCTGTTCAACTCTTCTGGGAAGGCTTTCTACAAGGTTTTGGAGTGTTTCTGTGGGAGTTTTTGGGCTCATTCCACCTGGAAACACTGATTACATTCCAAAGGTGTTTGGGGTTGGAGGAGGGCAATTTATTCCCCAACAGACTCATCAGAGCACGTCTCGATGGTCCTTGCTTAGTGCACTGGGAAATAGTCTTGCTGGAACAGGAATGGGCATATTTTCAGTGGTAAAAAAATTTCTTCAACTCCATTCCTTACTTCTTATTGCATCTTGTGTAGGATTTTATGCTGTCGAGCACATTATTTTCAAAGGTGCACTTAAATCTATGATTATTATTATACAGTACATATGACGTAATGCATGATGTGGTTAAGGTCGTGAAATGAATGACTGTTAAAAGGCCATTAAATACATATAGATGTGAAAGACACTCTTAATCAACTTTGTCTAAATGAAAGATATACTGTAGTTGAACATAACTGATATATTGAAAAAAAAAACTATATAAATATCAACAACCACAATAAAAGAACTCATAATGGAAGGGGGAAGTCACAACACAACACAAACATCGCCAGCATGTGTCCCATTATTTCTGTCTCTATAGTGTTAGACCCAGCAGCAGGGCATATGGAATACATAAAGGGTTAACAACATCCCACATAGACAACTACACCTCGTTACCATAAAGAATTAGGATACAGGGAGACGGGGGAGGGGTTGCAGCAACGGGGGGTACATTTGGTGTCGCGTATTCGTGTGAACGCAAGGAGGATTTACCTCATTTACGCACAGAGGTGGCCTTGCCCGAGCACTGCTTTAATTGGTCGCAGATTGGGTTTATTTTAAAAAAACGTTTTTTTATCAAAGCGCATAAGAGCGTCGCCGTGGAAGTAATGTCTTAATTACGTTCCAGTTCCCAAACCTGCCCTCAGCCCGCACGTCCTGCCTCGCTGTCTCATGAACTAAATCGAATAATGTCTTCGGAGGGACGCGCGTTTTGAAATGAATCCACTTATATCGTTTTCTTGGGAGGGGACTAGGATGAATACCGAGTCTCCTGTACATTATCAGCCTTGACGCTTAAATTGAATAATTAATCATTCAGAGCAGTTGAAATTAACCAAGTATGGCTGCTGCCATACGGGGTGGACATACCGTATTCCCAGTGAGATAAAAATCGCTTTCAACAATTCTCATTTAGTCACAGCGGGAGTTAAAATTACACTTCCCATTCAAGTGGGGGTACACATGTACCGATTAATTGATTTTTAAAATGTAAGAGATCCAACACGATGAGGAAAAAAATCGGGTTCTTGGCGTTCTTATAGTGTATTTTGTATTCACACCACACACATAACAATAATCTCCTGACCGTTTTAGGAGCAGATGGGGTAGGAAAAAAAATTACCCTCAATACATTCCACACCACAGGATCAATCAATCAGGATAATCTTTTGCACGAATCTGAGAATTTGACCTTTGTGACAAGGGCCCGATTATCGGTACACCTTATCATCAATTGTGAGAGGAAAGTAATTCCTTCTTATGTTCACTTAGAATGTCAGAGGTCGCTCTTGACTAAAAGGACAAAAACCATTTTTGCAGTAAAAGCTACTTTCGAGCACTCCCATTACATTGGCTAATTTATCTGTTTAATGTCCAAACTTCCTGCGGTGTGTTTTTCCTGCATTTGTCTGTGTCACCTTGCTGCAATAAATGTCATCAATAAAAATTGGAACAATAAAAAGGAATACTTATAATGAAAGGCAAGCCAGAAATTAAGAAGACCAAAACGGGAATGTAAAAGGACCATGACGGATGGCATCAATTTGGTCTTCAATTCTTTCTCTTATCGCTCAGCAAATTGCTACTTTAACTTACTTTGAAATATGCCCATTTTATATCAAAAAGACAGAACTGAATCAAAGCGATTAAATCAGAGGATTGCTTGGCAGATTGAGTGCGCTGTCGTAGTTTTTTTTTTACCGAGTGCAATTTTAAAACGGCTCGTGAGCAATATGTAATTGACTGCACCATAAATTTGCAGCTTGGCTCTCCACGCGGGGCCTCCACTGTCCCGTCTTGCAGGGCCAAGGCCTTCCAGCTACACGGGTTTGCTCTCCAGTCAACATTAGCGGGAGCCAAGAACATGAGGCATCTATTTAACATCCTGACTGAGGATGGAGGAGGACAATGGAGCGGCTGTGTCAACATAGAAACATACGCACAACATAGAAACATACTCACTTGCACAAACACACACGCACACACATGCCTCCGTTCCCCTTTTCCCATCTGCACCTGAACGCATAACTCGGACGTTGAACGCCATTCGGTCAGCCAGAAAATATCGCCGACTGTCACGCTTTTAATAAAACAAATTCACAATTTGGGATAAACTCATTTAGTTTGATGGTACACATTTTTGGCAGCTAAATACACAGTGTGTCCATTGTGTATTTTGGAAGATTATTTCCAGGCTTCGGTTGACCACAATAAATAGTCAGGGCATTGCGTTTGATGTGTTGTTTTACAGTGGCAACTAACTTCATCCATCCTTCCATTCATTTTCTTTTGCGCTTATCCTGATTAGGGTGGCAAGGGAGCTTGAGCCTATCTCGGATGACATTGCGCAAGAGATGGCGCAAAGCATGAACTGAACACCAGCCATTGCAGGGCACATATCGAGAAATAAAAATTCGCACCACAGGAAAAGTTAGAGCAAGGGTCACCAAAGTCTTTTAAACTGAGAGCTACTTCTCTGGTACTGATTAAAGTTAAGTGCTACCAGTTGGATATAATCCATCCATCCATTTTCTACAGCGCTAATACTGTTCAGGGTCACGAAGAGCTGGAGCCTATCCCAGCTGACTGCAGGCGAAAGGCAAGCTACACCCAGGGACTGATCACCAATCAATCTCAGGGTACATATAGAGACAGACGACCACTCACACTTGCATTGTTACGGGGTGGGAACTGAATCCACACTGCCCGCACCGAAGTCAGGTGAGTCGACCACTACACCATCAGTGACGTCTTATTAGACATGCCAAGTAAAACTATCATACTATTATGGAGAAATCTCAAAAGTGTTCTGTCAACTGACTGTCTGTTGTCGTACTAGAGCGGCCCCAACTACCGGAGACAAATTCCTTGTGTGTTTTTTGGACATACTTGGCAAATAAAGATGATCCTGTTTCTGTTTCTGTTTCTGATTCTGATTCTGAAATGCAGCAAAAAATAACCAACACAGACTGGGTGGAACAATGAAGTCTCATAGTGACCCATGACAAACATGCACACAATATCGCAGAGCGATCACATGTGTGAGACTATTGGAACTCTAATTGCTTAGAGATGTTATCGGAAAAAAAAAGAAGAATAAAAAAATAAAAAGTAAAATCATCTTTTAAATAGCGCAGGGAACATGTGGTAAGACTCCACATTTGATTTTATCTGAGGGACTGTTGATGTGCACTGGAAAGTGCTGGACATTTGGTTAACAACTAGGGACCACCCAGTATTTGAGGAAATACGACATATTTGGTCCCATGGAACCCTGAAAAACCACAGAGATCAGGGTGTGCCACGGGAAATTATACAATTTCACTTAATTAGTCCAAAAATGGGCAGCACGGAAGATGACTGGTTAGAGCGTCTGCCTCACAGTTCTGAGGACCGGGGTTCAATCCCCGGCCCCGCCTGTGTGGAGTTTGCATGTTCTCCCCGTGCCTGCGTGGGTTTTCTCCGGGCACTCCGGTTTCCTCCCACATCCCAAAAAAACATGCATGGCAGGTTAATTGAAGACTCTAAATTGCCCGTAGGTGTGAATGGTTGTTTGTTTATATGCGCGCTGCAATTGGCTGGCAACCAGTTCAGGGTGTACCCCGCCTCCTGCCCGTGATAGCTGGTATAGGCTCCGGCACGCTAACGACCCTTGTGAGGAGAAGCGGCTCAGAAAATGGATGGATGGATAGTCCAAAAATGTCTGTTTATTAACTAAAAATAAGGTATCATTGTTCATCTTTCTATGCCGCCAACGTATAGTGACAGGCAGAATGATTGCTCTTCCACCAAAAGGTACAATTAACCTGTGTATCCACTTCTCGCCATTCATACAACCGAATAATAGCTTAGTGTTCAACAAAACCGGCCCCGAAGGTCAATTTGTGAGTAAACTGAGAAGAGACAAAAAATTAATTCCTTGGCTCAATCGATTCGGAAACACTGGATTAGTGGTCACACGAATACGTCATTTTAAAATCAGTAAATTGTGTATATGCTATCCCAGAAACCACAGAGGGTCTCGCTGTACGTTGGAATCTACTCAGAGGGAATTAAATAATGGCTGTTTGACAATGGATAAGTGAAGCACCACCGGCTGCCAGTTTGACTCACTCGCTGTGGGCATTCAATTTCCAAAATTCAGCAAACAGAAATGCGCAAGTAGGACGGAAAGGCATGCGGATGTTCTTTCAGACACAAATACGGGACTATTGTGAAGGAGAGAGCGAGGACGAGCTGAGTAATGGCGGCGAGACGACGGGCAAATGGGCGAGGCCAGTGTGTGCGATGGATGGACGTGGACATGAAGCCATGAGAACACTGGGGATTTGTGCGGAGGAATGTCGTTCAGAGAATTCCGTCTGAGGTCCGTCTGCTGTGTCTTTGTAAAAATATCCTCCTTCTGGCATGGCAGGAAAAGAAAACCACAATTAGCATACATCCCATGTCGTCTGGTGCCAGTGGTGGGAAATAACAAAGTACAGATACTTCCTTACTACACTTCAGGTATCTGTACTTTACTTTAGGAATTTATTTTTACTTTTGACTCCCTACATTTGAAAGCCGATACCTGTACTTTCTACTCCTTACTTTAGGAGGCTCGTTAAGCCTGCGGCATACTGGAGCTATCTGCTGAGCAAAATGTCATTCGAGACCATAAAATATATCAAACATGTTAGATATGCATCTCAAGGCCTCTTGAGGCAGAAAACTCAACGAAAATCACGCACACACAGCAAGCTATCTGCTAAGCAAATGGTCTCAAATGACTTTTTTGCCCAACAGATAGCTCCATTCTGCGGCATGCTTTACTTTTTTTCAGCCGACGCAGATGACAACACGACGTACTATCTAACGTAAACTGAGAGAGATAAAGTCAACCACGGATGAGATCTTGATTGATTGAGATCTTGGGGAAGGTGAAGAAAATGGAGAACATGGAGGAATGTGAGTGAGGGAGCATTAACATATTCCGACAATGTGAAAGTGCTGTTTTGTGCCAGCATAAAAACAACCATCGTAAAAAAATATACACTTAATAAAAAAAAAAACCCCAAAGACATAAGGTGTATTTTTTTCCAGTTGTTATCAGTAGCTAATTGAGCATTTATTGTTTCTCAGTTTACAACATTAGCAAAGCAGTGGGAACATATTGTTTTTCTGAAGCAGAAACCCTTACATGTACGTCACTTACAGCCCACCCTCGCCCATATTTCTCATAAGTGGATCACGGGGGGTAGCGGGCAAACCATTGTGCTTTGTGTTGGCTTTCTCTGGATCAAATCCTCAGCACAAAGTGGACTGGAGAAGGGGACCGCTGAGAGCCAGCAGGCCCCTGTGGGCTGTGTGGTGGGGGGCATGTGGAACTTGTGAATAGGCCCAGGGCATATGAGGGGCCCTGGGTTATGTTGTGCCATGAAATACAACAAGCCAGAGTTCACTCGACCCCCCCCCCCCTCAAGCTGGGGTAGGTTGGTCTTTTACATGGTTCTCCGTTTGGAATAGTTGCGTGTGAGTGTGTGTGTATGTGTGAGTGTGTCGCAGGGTTACTGGGGTTAGGGGTATGTTTTTGAGCATGAGGCCTAGCCATATTGATTTGTATCAAGGGCGCTTTATTCAAAGACACCATTGGAATGCACAACCGATGAATGCAAATCATCAAACGCCAGTTGTATGACACATGTCTAATACCTCCCCTGCCCCTTCCCAACTGGCAACACATCAAGCCAATTGTGTTGTTGCACAAGCGCGCATCGGATTGGAGGTTCACGGGTGTTGTGGCAGCTGGGGAGTGTAGGTGGAGATGTACTTTAGCATGGAGGGAACAAATGTTGGATTTAAAAAAAAAAAAAGGAAATACTGGTGAGCTGAAGAGGCAGCGTCTAATTGTTGGGGTGGATTAGTGTATCACATGCGTGGTAGAAGTAACCTCGCAGTTTGAACAAAAAGTGGCTTAAAATTGTTACATTGATGCAAAGTCAGCAAATTCCAGTACAGCATCCCAAAATATACCCACCTCCCCTGACTAATACCCCGATTTTGAGCAGGCACAGCTGCTTTATCGCATGGGCTTTAACACATTGGACAATATCCCCAACTTACGCAGAATATAAACACATGATATACCAACCCATAATACACCACAAGGTGTAAAGTTCTAAAATACTGTACTTCATAAAAACATAGTGATAACAAAAGTCAATAGGTTGGTAAGAATTAAACAGTTTGAGCCTCATGATTAATACATTACGGCCTTTTATGCTGTGCATGTATTGGCCACCAGGCGGCAATATAACTGTCATGCAGGCAAATGCAGAATCGTTTCACTCGACTAATGTAAGCATCTCAGTAATCTGCACTCATCGTTTTTTGCAGAGGACAAAGACATAATATATAAACATATGCCTGTGATTATTGTTAGATCGTCTGTCTAGATGTGTTGCTGCACCGTTTGTGTTTAAAATCCATTCCTTCAAGCGTTATTCTCGTAATTATCTTTGTTTTATGTTTAGTTGGACAATAAACTTCCAATAGGAGGAGCTTGAAGACTCTTTGAAGTTTTGGTCACTATGCCACGCTTTTGGTTGTTGTGAAGCGAGCTAAGTTCACAACCACCATAGAGCGCTCGTACCTCAAATGTTTGCTCGCGCGTCAAAGCAAAACAAATCAGTTCGTATATCTCGAAAAACCCATATCTCAAGACACAACCGCATAAACTGTACCATCCCAGAATATTATATAATATAGATGAACATATTGACAAGCCTAGAGTATAACTACAGGTATATAGTGAATTTGCCTCAACTATCCAAAAACCTAACCCCACGGTATAAACTGAACCATCCCAGCAGACAACACAGGGGCATAACTGGCTCAGAATATATTCTTACCCCAAGGTACGAACTGAAACATCCTACAATATACTACAGTGGTAATAAGCACACTACCAATGGGTAGAAAAGACCCAGCGTTCAAGTGGGCTTGGTCACGATGAGACTGCTGGTAAGTCAAGTATTTTAGACACACATTACGTTACGAGCCAAACTTTATACCAGGTGACTATTGTAAGTGTAAGCTTTGTTGTCCATCGTGCGTACATAGCTGCATGTCGAGGGGAGAGGAGGAGGCCAGTGTGTAATCCCAGTCATTAGTGGGTTTTAGCAGGATTTGGTACAGCTACAATCATGGACACTGTAGCTGCCTCCACCATTGGAGAATGCGCCAATGGCAACCATACGCCATCCCTTGCCTCAGATCGTTGCCGTTGCCATAGCGAGGGGCCAACGGAGCGCCGGGAATGGCAACTATGCCCCGTGTGTGCACAGAGCCGTGGTACGCTGGCCCGTCCAGGCTATACAGTAACGCATTCACACATGCCATGCATCATTCTGTATACAGTAGACGGCCTTCATTCCCATGCATGTGCCTTCATGTCTTCCAACTATAAAAAGAAAGTTTATACACGGCTGCTATTATGTTGCAAACGGTAACGTGACCACTTCTAATTCAGACCAAGCCTTTTCATTATAAAGGTGAATATTTTAAACCTGATTATTCCATCAGCATGTTACCAACCTCTAAGTGTGGCTCATTCACTCAGGGACATATGTATACTTCCAACCACCATTGAATTAACTCGTAAGGAAAAGTTGATTATAATCTATTAAGCTGAGCAGTTACATGTTTTACATTCATTGAAACACACACAAAAACAACAGTAACTTTAAATAAATTTCACCTTAAAGGTGATAATTAAAGATTGTTCTTTTTCATAAAATGTCACATACAGCAGCATCGTTTATGCAGTATTTAAAATGCTAATTTATGAATATAGTCGGTCCAAAAACCAATAAAACAAAATTATAAAGAGCAGAATTGTTTTTTGTCACAAAAAGAAGAAATAGAATAGCATTAATATATTAATTTGGTTCTATGAAATGTATACATTACGCCAGTAGTTCTTGAACTTTTTACACCAAGTACCACCTCAAAAAATACTCTCCAACTACAACCATAATGATCAACATTAGCGTAGTAGGCTGAGGTTTTAGGCCTTAAAAGTATATTGAATATTATTGTAAGCCACTGTAACATTATGAACAGTTTGTACATTAACATTGTGCTTAACTACAGTATAGGGGGAAAAAAACTGTACTTAAATAATCATTCAATTTAAATATATTGCACATAAAAGTTGAATAAAAATTGCAGTCATAAATGTATGAAAACAAACAGAAAACAAAAAGATTCAATGAAAATCTATTGTACTTCAAAGTTAAAGAAAAATGAACTGTACTTAACAAATATATTGTACTGGATTAAAAAAAAAAAAAAAAAAAAAGACCAAGCCACTGTAACATTATGGACAGTTTAAACATTTAATTCAGTGATTCTTTCGCAGACCGCTGGAGGGAGCCCGTGTACCATCACTGGGCCTCGTTCCACATCTTGAGAACCACTGTGTTACACTTTGTTTTGTAGGAAATTGTGCAAAAATGAAAAAAGACAAGCAAACAAAGGTCCTGCTTTAAAACACTACAGAAACCACAAAATGATATATTCTGCCACATACAATTAACATCTGTTAAGTTAGCCCGATATTATTTCAGTTTGGAACTAATATTTTATTTTTAATTAATTAATTATAAGTCTTTTTAATGTACAACCCCAATAAAGTTGGGGCGTTGTGTTAAACATAAATAAAAACAGAATACGATGATTTGACGATGATTGATACAATTATACAATGAAGACTGAGAAAGTTGAGGAATGCTCATCAACCACCTGTTTGGAACATCCCACAGGTGAACAGGCTAATTGGGAATAAGTGGGTGCCATGATTGGGTATAAAAGGAGCTTCCCTGAATTGCTCAGTCATTCACAAGCAAAGATGGGGCGAGGTTCACCTCTTTGTGAACAAGTGCGTGAGAAAATAGTCCAACAGTTTAAGGACAATGTTCCTCAACGTAGAATTGCAAGGAATTTAGGGATTTCATCATCTACGGTCCATAATATCATCAAAAGGTTCAGAGAATCTGGAGAAATCACTTCATGTAAGCGGCAAGGCCGAAACCAACATTGAATGCCCGTGACCTTCGATCCCTCAGGCGGCACTGCATCAAAAACCGACATCAATGTGTCAAGGATATCACCACAAGGGCTCAGGAACACTTCAGATAACCAATGTCAGTAAATACAGTTCAGCGCTACATCCGTAAGTGCAACTTAAAACTCTACTATGCAAAGCAAAAGCCATTTATCAACAACACCCAGAAACGCCGCCGGCTTCTTAGGGCCCGAGCTCATCTAAGATGGACTGATGCAAAGTGGAAAAGTGTTCTGTGGTCCGACGAGTCCACATTTCAAATTGTTTTTGGAAATTGTGGACGTCGTGTCCTCCGGGCCAAAGAGGAAAAAAACCATCCGGACTGTTATGGACGCAAAGTTCAAAAGCCAACATCTGTGATGGTATGGGGCTCTGTTAGTGCCAATGGCATGGGTAACTTACACATCTGTGAAGGGACCATTAATGCTGAAAGGTACATGCAGGTTTTGGAGAAACATATGCTCCCATCCAAGCAACGTCTTTTTCATGGACGCCCCTGCTTATTTCAGCAAGACAATGCCAAACCACATTCTGCACGTGTTACACCAGCGTGGCGTCGTAGCAAAAGAGCGTGGGTACTAGACTGGCCTGCCTGCAGTCCAGACCTGTCTCCCATTGAAAATGTGTGGCGCATTATGAAGCGTAAAATACGACAACGGAGACCCCGGACTGTTGAACAGCTGAAGCTGTACATCAAGCAAGAATGGGAAAGAATTCCACCTACAAAGCTTCAACAATTAGTGTCCTCAGTTCCCAAACGTTTATTGAATGTTGTTAAAAGAAAAGGTGACGTAACACAGTGGTAAACATGACCCTGTCCCAGCTTTTTTGGAATGTGGTGCAGCCATAAAATTCCAAGTTAATGATTATTTGCGAAAAACAATAAAGTTTATCAGTTTGAACATTAAATATCTTGTCATTGTAGTGTATTCTATTAAATATAGGTTGAACATGATTTGCTAATCATTGTATTCTCTTTTTATTTATGTTTAACACAAGGTCCCAACTTCATTAGAATTGGGGTTGTAAAACCTCTAAAATATATTTTTATTACTTCTTAAACATGCTGATTTTCCTGTATTTCTAAATCTGACATAATTCCAGTCTCCATTTAAGTCGAGAAAAATTACCATTTGTAAGTCAAAATGACATTGAGCAGGCAGATACTGTACACATAAGTAAATCTGCCTCTCAGTATTTATATTCTTTTGTAACAAACTCTCCTCCAGCTCACCTTTGACCTTTGCGCACACTATTATTGTACATGAGGGATTCTAAATATCACAAATGGTACATATAGAAAACCAAGAACAAAAATCCCCACCATCGGGAGCATATAGACACACTGATATGATTAAAAGAAAAAAAAAGATGAAAAAAAAACCTGTATGACTGCAGCATGGTAAATGGATTCGAATCAGAGTGGTTGATTTAAAAGTGGATGGCCACAGCTGCATGCACTACAAAGATACAAACACACACACACACACAAGAGCACATCTAGCAAAGTAAATGATAAATCTCCTACAGCTCCGTGATGAATTGCCTCTGAATGTCATGCAGCGTGTACCTTGAACATGAAATATGGGGCGCCGGGGAGAGGAATCTTGCATCAAGAGCAGTTTACTGCTGAATTACGGCAGGCGTATACTCACCGGCCACAACATTAGGTACGCGGGCACGGTCTCATCACATCCATGGACCTCACACATCACCTTGAATTTACGTAATCGTGCTTGGTTCTAATTTACACTCGGGAGAATGTATACAGTAGGTGTACAGGTGGTTTATGTACTTCATGTGTCGGCCAGCGAGTGTACCCATACATACAGTGAAATCCTGTTTATCACAGGGGATACATTCCAGATCCACCCACAATAAGTGAACATCTGTGATTTTGAGAGACTGTATGGGAGAACTATTTCCCCACATATACCGTAGTTGTATCCATTTTTTCATTGATCGTTATTTGTGTAAAATGGTGTTGTTTTTCTCCTAATATTCGAACTTCAGTCAGTAGATCTATTATGTTGTCGGCATAAAATTCCGACTTTACTCTTGTAAAAGAAATAAATAAATAAATCGCTCCTTCATATCAGGATTTGATTTGCAAAAAAACTCCTTAAACCTGTTCTGATCTTTTTTTTTTTTTTTTTTTCTCAGGGTAGCCCTAATCCATTTTCATGTTCATTGCCCTATCTTATCAGGGAACGTATACAGCAAAATTAATCAGTTTAACTCTACCAACCAACACATCTGACTTGAATTGCTTGTATTTTTAAAGCAATATGCAGCCATCCGTTTTCTATACTGCTTATCCTCACTAGGCTGAAAGAAAATAAGAGACGGAAGGAAAAAGTCCAAACCCTGTCGTGCTTTCTGGAAGACTGCATGATGGACAACCTCAGCCTTGCATCTCATCAGGCTCGACTTCTTCCTTTCTGGCACTGACTATGATTCAGAATATTAAGGCTATAAATGATTCCTGACTTGAATTTGTAATGGTGATTTAAAAGCTGACAGGGCTAATGACATTTTAGACATATTGGTGAAAATGATATGAGCTACTCAACAGGAGCTCAGTAATGTGCTCACTTTTAGAGCGCACGTGACACTGACCAAGTAAACAGACTATGCGCTATCCTCAAATCAACACATTTCATTCAAACACACAAAACCTGATTTATTAATATCAATCAGCTCATCTGTTACTCGGTTTGGCCAAGTACCCTTTTCCTCCATGCATAAGCCACTTTGTCTATTTACAATTTCATCAGTCGCTAGACTCGTAATAGGGATCTTGTTAATTTATTGCTAGCATCAAAACGAGAGTCAAAGGGATTCAATAGCGTGTGCAGCCATTAATTAAAAAAAACAAAAAAAAAACTGCCTGAACTAAATGTGGGGCTTTGGACGGCCTTCACAGAGGCCATCTGCAAGCTGCAACGCACCAACGACTGACTGGAGGCACGATGGCAAAGCTGGCTCCGGAATAAACAAGTCATCTGACTGCATAAAAGTGACTTTTTAATACACTGCTTTGTTGGCTGACCACTTTAACATTGATCGTTTCGCCTTTAACTCCTCATCACTCAACCTTTACCGATATCCTGTTGCAATGCAGTCCACGACGGCGCTTAACTTGTCTGCGCAGGGAGTCGATGACGGGTCATCCGGCTCTCTCTAATCTCCCAAAAGACATTTCAGTTAAATCCAGGGTCACATACCCTAGGCCATGTGGCACAATTACCGTCTGCGTTTACTAAAAATGCTGAGAACACATGCACAAATGGAAACTAGAGCATTTTTTGCACAATTTGTTAGAGCAAACATTTTGATTAAAAATAATACAGTATGTCTCTGAAATCACAGAAAAGCAAGACGTTGGCAAATTCAGCTCCAGTTCTAACGGAGCATGGCTGGAAATTGTTTAGTGTTGTGTTTTTAGGTTGATAGGTTTCAAGGCTATGAAAGGGGGCGCAAGGAGTGTTTTCATACAAATATTTACTGTAATTAGGACTTCACACCTGCATTAGGATAGGTTAGTGATAGACTACAGCACATTTTGACCTACATACAAATTCGGATAACGTCACCGCCGTGGGAATGTCACTCGAAGGATGCATTAACAGCATTTGCTCTGCGTTACACATTGAGCAATACAGTGGAGCCCCCCATATTCGCGGTTCGGCATTCGCCAATTCACCTATTCACGATTTCGGTGGGGGAACCTAACTTCCGGAATTCACGTGAACTCCCACTTATTCAATTTGTTATTTGCTGAAGTCCTCGCTCTCAATGTTTTTTTGTTTTTTTCCCCGTGGCAATTATAAGAGAGCGTGAATGATTTGCACCTTTTCGCTATTCCTGTTAGATAGGGATTGACCGCGAAAAGGGAAAATCACTAGACAGTCACTGTATATGGCATCAGTTTGTACAGAATTTATTGTATTAACAGTGATTAACTTGATTTTACACATATGGCAGTTATGAATGCTAAAATGTTCCGATAAAAAGTGGCAAAGTGGGACAACAATAGAACAGAAAATTAAATTTACGTTACACACACCTGCTCAGTACAATATGCTATGCCCAAAAAGTCAAAAATAACGACCATGACTTAAAACATTGCAAAGCTTTTATGATTGCCACAATTCAATTCACAATATTTTCTCCATCTGTATTAAACAAATGTTCGACCGCTCTATTGACTATTCATACAGCACACGGAAGACAAACCCTTTGTTGATCCCTTTGACAACTGGTCAGTGTAATAAAGTGGACAACACACACGCCCTTCAAACAAGCACGCGCACGCCAACAAACACACCCCTCAAATAAACCCTCTGTGTCCCAATTCCCTCCCCCCTTGTGCCCCTAAAACTGCTGGCTGCCACCCCATGGGGAGCAGGTGGGCGACAGGCGCTCCAAAGTCTCTGCCGCCCTTCCCTACGCACACAAACACACACGCTTCACACATACAGCTCTGCCGAATAACCACAGATATGTTCAAAAGCAGCAGTGTCCCTCGGCCACTTAATTTGACATGCTTGGGAGCAAAACAAAACAAAAAACACCCCCTCCATTGTGTCTTTTCACCCAGTCAGGCCTGAACTCTATTACCCAAAGAGGGGGCTTGGATCAAGCTGATAAGAACGGCAGAGAGCTTTTTTACGTTCCGCCTTGGTATCAACAAGCAACGTTGACATTGCATATGATAATAATTGCATACATGCTGCTCCTCTAATTGCTCATTGTGTCATGAGGTGGAGCAAGATTTCTTAAATGGTAACTAACATGAGAGATGAGGAAAATCAATGAGAGCGTACTGTGTGCAACTCCAGCTTTGGCCTCTGATTCAAATATGGCCCCTAACTGTATTTGTATGGGAATAAAAGCCCCACAGGTGTTGACATTGACCGGCAGAGACACAAAGCGTGTGACATTTGTGAGGACATTTAAGTTGCTAGGAAATCAAAACAAACCTCTTGAACATGTTTCTTCATGTCTTTTGTTGTTAACATAAAATATGATTGACTGAAAGCAATCTAACAGATGGTAATACTGTAGATAGTGCTAGATCTTGATATTGTACATAAGGAAAAAAATGGCTTAAAGTTGTCACACTGTTTATATTACGAGGTCTTGTTCTATACTTGAATGCGCACAGGTTTGGGGTTAGTAAGGTTCCACTCCAGTCCTGTGCAGGGCAGTAATTACAAAATGGCTGACAACCTTCAAACAGTTAAGGGACAAGAAGAAAAAACCTTTGTGGTGGTTTGTGGTGGTTTCTTGCCTGCCTCATGCCACACCCTCCCGAACGGTTGTACAGAAATCACGATGTTGGATTTGTTAGCCTACATTTTGTGCAAAACATGTTGTTTTTATGAATTTAAAAGTTGACTTTTTATGCTTTTATTCAAATAGTTGTGTTGTGGGAAAGCCTGTCCACCCATCAAGTTTGAAATTAAACACCACAGTAAGTCATTTGTTAGCTGCCTATTTCTGAAAATGTGTGTCTGAGCGAGCCCTTCTGCAATTCTGCCCGACTGTTACACAACAGTGGAGATAATTTACATAATAACCTCCTTCAAATCTAGTTTTTTCTGCCCATGACATGACCAGCTGTGTGGGCTAAGATCCGGCGTTCCACTTTCAAGACACTACCAGAGTCCAAAGTCTGTTTGGTGATCTAGAGCTAGTCCAAATATATTGCTTTCTTCTTTGACTGACACCACACACATCTGCAGTTTTATTGATCTCACTGAGGTGCAATAATGTTTAACTCCATTCCTGGAAATGGATAGAATGCACAGTGACAACTGGTAAACAACTTTTTAAGATTATGATAAAAATGCAATGGACTCAATATCAAGTTCCACTAGAAAAGGTGATGGTAAACGTTTTGTCGAAAACCGTTGAATACAGGGATGGGAGCCTCGGTTTACGGCAGTCAGTTGAGTTGTCGCCAATATTTCTTTCCCAGTTTTCGTACACCCACTCGGTTTTCGTAGAGTTGAAAATGGTCTGCACCAAACTCATCCGCCTGCCCGCTGGACTCAGGTACTATTTTCCTGCAATCAGGTGCCCTCAGAAAGCATCCCATATGGAGATTAATTCCAATTTTTTTTTTGGGTGAGCGTGCGTCACACCGCACAGTCATTGGAAGCATTTTGAACATTTTTTGTGCTTATTTATTGAGTTCAATAAGTGACCACGGGGCCAAAGAAAGTTCCAAGTGCTGGTCTTTTGTTAAGAAAGACAAGAAAACCATCAAATTGAAGAAAGGACTTGTAGCAAAGTACACAAATAGTTGGCGAGCCTTCCGAAGAATCATCTCATGTTTTATAAGCCATCAAGAATAATTGTAATTGAATAAAGGTAAAAGTTATGTTGAATGTTCATTCATCCTTTTCATATCATTTACATTTATTCCACATTGTTTTCTGTATATGTTAAAGTATAGTTATTCTCCATAAAAAGTATTTTTTCTTAATATTTTTGGCAATGTGAAACAGATTCATTTGATCGATATTATTTCTTATGCGATGTTAATAATGTTTCAGTTTTTGCTACATTTTGGTTTTAATAAGACTTTTTGGAGTGGATTCAGCAGGAATATCGAGGCTCCACGGCACGTTTGAGGTCCATGAACGGCGTGCAAAGAACTCGTCACGCAGCACAAGAAACCGTCTTTTTCATACAAATACTTACTGTATTTGTATTTTAACTTTACTACTGCATTAGCACAGCTTAGTGATTATGGCGCGTTCCGACGTTCGTATGGATTCGTCACGCCGGCCCCGTGGGATCGGAACTCCATGGTAAACCGAGGATCCCCTGTAATTTTTAGGATGCAAGCACTGAAGCAACATACCTCCTGCCAAGCACAAAGGCAGGCGGAAATAAAAAAGTAGCGAGTCTAAGCGATAGATCGCTTGTGATTGATAAAACAATAGATACCTTCCACTTCTAGATCGATAAGCCACCTGCTCGGCCATCACTGTCAAGCTCACAACAATCACTGAGAATTTGTTAGCCTACCTGGCAGCAATGAATAAGGTCTTGTTCATGATCATGATGAGCTGGATGTCCAGTTTGTGTCGCTGCGTGTTGTTCCTGCCGGGCTTGTGGCCCACAAAGGCCGGGTACTGCTTTGTGTCTGCAAAGGGGGAAAAAAGCGACAGCTAAAACACTTTGACGTAGCGATTGCTGAAGTTTATGCTGTTATGCGTACAATAGGGATTTGGATCAAATGTCAACACATCTGTTGCGCCTGAAAGCCTGTTGCGGCCTTAAATTATATGGTAAAAAAAAAAAAAAAAGAATTCCACTGCACCGTGAAATTGTTTCGTTGTTCGTGGCCGAGGATGAAAGCGCTTGTTTGACTAAACAGAAGCAGGTCAATGTCAGGCTACTCTAACAGGGAGAGACACTTTGAGCATTTCTCTGTCGACCTCACTGTATTTATCAAAGGGAAAAAGAACACATTGCGCTTTTGTATGTGTTGGGCCCAGAAATGTTATTTATTTATTTTGTAATTCATTTCTCTTTAAATACCTTCACAATGAATTGAAAAATCAGCAACGTGATTGAAGTGTAGATTTTCAGCCCTAATTGAAGGACTGTTACAATTACATTTACATATACCATTAATATTTCCTTTTCATAGCGTTTTTACTTGAGCTCCTCCACTAGTACAGCCTAGCCTAATACATGATTCGGTATGTTTTGGATCCTTCGCCATATGTTTTCTTACCGTCATTGCCATTGACGGTAAGTACATTGTACTTTCACCTAACATAACATTCGGTATTAACCATACAGCGTATGATACGGCTAACACGTTTTACTATGTATCAAGTGTGGTAGTTTGACCAATTAATATACCGGTACTGTATAGATCAATGACAAATATAACAGTTACAGTTCTTTTTTTGATTTTTATGTGTTCTTTTTTACATTGTCAGGTATACGTAGAGACAGATGGCTCTATTTTTGTGGACGGTGCGCAAATATTTGTGCTTGGCATTACAAAGGGTACGTCCTTTGACGTATGCTGTCAGTCTAAACTAATGCCTGCTGAGACCACATCCAAATCTTGGCGCAGCTGGTCTGATGTGATTTCGGTGAATTTGATCCCGATTAACGGAGGAAGCTGACAAGCATGGGGACAACATGAAAAACTCCACCCAAAAAGTGAAAACAAATTGGAAAAAAAAACAATTGCAAAAGAATTTGAAAAAAAAAGTAGGGATAGTGGAATCCGCAGGTGCTGAACCGCGAGTATGCGAGGGGCCACTGCATAGAGAAGCGGGATTGAATGTATGGGGAAGGACTTTTGATAAGGACAGCCAAAAGAAGACACAAATGCACAGTATCCTACTCACAGTTGCCGTGGGAGATGCTTATAGGCTCGCTGTCTTCGGGGAAGCCCGCCCCAACTAAGTGCAAGAGCGTGAAGCAGAGGAGGAAGGCCTCTGACCTCATGGTCGCGCCACTCTGCAGATGCTGCTGCTGCTGGTCCTCTGGTGCAGATGTACCTCAGCCTGCTGGAAGACAAACAAGATAAAGATGAAAAAGTGGATGGAGGAGGCATCATGATTTTCAGGTAGAAAATAGCAAAATAGCCCCTTACACGTTTCTGCATTCGATAGACAGATCCAATATGGATGAATTTTTGGTGACTCATGTGAGCCATATTGCAAATTGAAGACTCATAAGTGGATTAGGAAGGTGATATGTGTCATAGCTTGATGTCAGGCAAAGAAGATCTTTCTCTTAATGCAACGGCAGGTTAACGTGCTCTCAAGTAGTATCGAGACCTGCATATGCAAAGGAGGGGCAAGTACATCATTTCCTACTTGTGAGTCATCCGACAAACACACTTCCCTCTTTCCGAGACACTCATTACTACTGTGCTAACTCCTAAGACTCATTATTATAACATTATACAAAAAGGTATAAAAGTCAGTTATTAGTAGGGATGGGAAATTAAAAACAGGTTCTTTCGTAGGAATAGTTTGTTTGCTTGCGTACTCTTAGAGGGGGAAAAAAACAGTACTTTCTTAAAGTGCCTAGTTCTTGGCCGCGATTGGGTTAACTCCATGGACCCGGAGAGAACCGGCTCTGCTTTTGCCGCTCTGCTCTGACCTTCAGCTCTCTCGGGTGTGCCTATGGGGAGGCTCCCCAGACTCATCTGGAGGGGGCAGTTTCTAAAAAGTGGGTTTCTATAATCGTGCTTTTAGCAAAAGCAGGTCAAATGTTGCTTTTTTACAGAATTTTGGGTTTTGTTTTGGATCAAGTTGAATGCAAAAGGAGCACTGTAAATATGATTAATTATTATTCGGAAAAAATATCCAGTGGGAAAAAAATCTATACCAGGTTGAATAAAAGAGAGATGGCAGGAATGATAAAAAGTCTCTCTTTTCTCGCTCTCCTTTGACTGTTCTCAGTCTCATTGTTTAAAGTATCAGTTGGGTTTAAAAATCCAAATATTTAATTTCCTCTCTACAAATAAGAGTGGAACTGGACAATTTCCTAAGGGATTCTGATATCTTCACAAAAACTGCATTCAACTTTTTTTCGGTCTTTTGACACTTTGAAAAGTAAGTCGGCCTACTTTTCATTCTTTTTCCCCCCCAAGGATAGATTACGGATTACGCATATGCTTTCATCTGTCCAAAAATGAAGAAATTAAGGCGTTGAAGTAAACTATTATTTCATGTCCTCACCCAATGACAAAAGATAAGAGAAGTGATAAGGAATCGGATCAATAAGCGGTATCGATAACGGAATCGGAATCGCTAAATTCTTATCACTTCTCATCCCTGGTTGTTACCACCACCAACCAAAGAGTTGGCATATATAGTTTTGATCACTGTTTGTTTGTTAATGAAAAAAAAAAAAATATATATATATATATATATATATATAACTGACTATAAAGTATGCCCTATCTCTAAAACATTAGGCTGCTCTGTTGTCCCATTTCCTGAATGACCTGGGATGTTTTACTTGATTACGTAAACACTACATCGTCAACAAGCTCATACGCTAATGCAATTTGATATGTAATGCATATCTATGTGCTCCGAGCCTAGACATGCCACGACGACTCCCCCCGTCGTTTATGGCAACAGATTACAGCCATAAATCAAACGGGACAATTATTGCGTTAGTAATCTAATCAAGAAGCAAGCGTTTCATTTGCATTATGATTTCTTTTCTCCCCCCCCCCCCCTAGTTTGAGGGTCGAGACATTGCTGGGAATGCAGAGGATGCTTCTGGGATGAAGAATTGAATAAAACAGTCCGTTTAGATTTACTTCACTTTAATAAAAGTTGTTTATTCCAACACGTATTATCCTTCACTAAAGGCAGGAAGAGGAGGGGGAAAGAGAGAGAGGGCAGGGATTACTTTGAATTTGCAAGGTCTTTCTCTTTCTCTGCCTTCATGCTCCTGTGAATCTTATTGAAGAGACGGATGAAAACACTATTCACACGGAGGATCACTTTCACACTGAGGAGAATAGCAAAGCTTGGAAAGCCTAGAAACCTTCATCTGCTTTCCTCCCGCTCCTCTTCCTCTCATGAAAAATGGTACAATAATCTGGTTACTCCGTAGACTTTTCATATATCATGGAGCTGCATTTATAACCAATTTACTATGGAGCACTGAAGATGAAAAAAAAAAAAAAGAAAATATGAGGGGGGAAAAGATAGCTGCATAGATGTATGAAAATAAAGTTATGTTATGCTATGTTAACAATAAAAAGTTCTGAATTATTGTTTTTATTATTGTTGTCATGATATTGACATTCTATTCTTGTGCAATTATGAGGGGTTTTTTTTTGTAACATGACTTTTTATTCAATGAATGAATGAGAATAAGGTCGTACTATAATGAGGAAAAAAGTAAGGAGTATTAGAATAACATAACTGTAATGTTACGAGAATAATATTAAATAAAAACTAAAACCCACAAAAGTTGCTGCAAAGAACTGTGACTAATTTCTCATAATTGAGATTTTTTTTGTCATGAAAAGATGAATGTTTTTTCATTTTTTACTGTAATTTATTTCTTGTGATATGACTACCTTTTTATTTCTAATCTTTATTTCATTCTTGTACAATTATCTTAAAATTTGAACATTATTCTTATAATATTTCAACTTTCTTCTCATTATTCTAAGACATGATTCACGAAGAACATGGGTAAAAAAATATCAGTATGGCTCTCATGCTCCAAACTTCTACATTTCCTCTCTCTGCTGAACTTTGACCTGTAAACCTTGCCGCAACTGAATGATTGATGAGTGACCAGGGGTACAACATTGTCGGAGAAGATGGTGAATCGCACCCCCTAAAAAAAATGTTGGAAATAAATATTCCTACAGTGGTATTTCAAGATGGGATCTTGATCGTTGTGAATTAAAGGTTAAACTGCAAAAAGCTGCTTCTTACATATGTTATAGACTTGGATGTTAACAGCAATGCCAGGAGATTAATCAGCCTTTATCTTCCATTTGCACCGATGGGATGTGCTCAATTCAAATGTTATACCCAAAAAATTAAAATCCACTGAAAAGACTCTGATGCACTAAATGGCTTCAAGTGAAACTCAAAGGCCGCTTTCATCACCGCATGAGTAACAGCGAGACCCGCGCTGGCAATTCTGGAGGAGAAATTGCTTCCTTGTGTGCTTAAATCTTGGTCTGAAAAGCTACTGTAGCGCGCACTCTCGCAAAATCAGGACTCAAGGACTGCATGTGTGGCAGTAAATTACAGAAACTCCACAGGTGGAAGTTGCAGATTTCTTTTCTATATACAAAAAAAAAAAAAAGAAGAGGCCTCTCTTTAGGACTTTTCTTCTGGCTTTGAACGCACACCACCGCATAAAACCGCAGCTACTATAACTAAGTAGGCGGCATTCTGAGTCCAAATGTGTGTGAATGAGAGAATAAGTGGGTGTAGGGAGTGTTAAGCAAGCTAATTGCTGGCAGGTAGTAAAAATACACGAATCCATCTTGGAATAACTTTCAGGAGCTTTCCATGGAATAACATTGACTCCAACTACATCACGTATATCCCAAAATGAGCAGCCCCACGGGGGCAACCAAAACCAACGAGCGCCGGGCTTTGACTAAACACATTACAAAGCCTGATGATGTTTTGGTTACTAATACGCTAATGTGGACGTGTTTGCACACGCTCGGCTGCAAACATTTGTCAAGGTCAGCCATTATAATTGGGAAAAGGAAGGAAACGGCATCACATATTTAGATAATTGTCATTCTAACAAACGGTGAAAATATGTGCCATATTGCGCACAAACATGGCTTTGAAAGTATTGAATAGGAAAAAAAACAAGTATATATTTTTTTAATGTAGAATAAACCACTTGCACAACTGAACACATGGCTAAAAACTTTCCGACACACTAACTCCTGCTAAAGATGCCACTTTTGCTAAAAGAAAATGTACTCCAAAATATTTTATTTTTTTTACACTTAAGAGCGTTAGTTAGAGCTAGGGTAGCAAAACCATTAATAATTACAATGGTACTTTTAGAGTATTTGAATTTGGTGCTACTTTTGTTAGCTGTAATAATGTAAGTTGACAAGACCGTACCATTATTTATTTTAGGTATTCCATCATGACTTCATAAACAAAAAGAGAAATTCCACTAACAAAAGTAAAGAAAATTGTGGAGTGCCCAATTTGTGTTTGTTTTTCTTTGTTTGATTTTTTTCCCAGCCTACTTTCCGGTTCACAGAAAATGACTCAAGAAGATGGGACCATACCATTTTGATTCTGGGCTGTGAAATTCTTATCTGTTCATTCTTTGTTAGCTGGCTACTTACTGGGTTCATGGAAAACTACAAAGATAAGATGGAAAAAAAGATAATCTAGTTCTCATTGTACGTCTCTTTCTTTTGCTAGCTACGAAGTTAAAGATTACTTACTTACTGGTTTCCTGAACTACGACATACGTAAGACTTTACCGAGAGAAGATGGGAATGAACACTTTTTTTTTATTATTTTGGAGTGGCAGAAACAATTCCAGGCGGCACGGTGGGGAGTGGTGAGAGCGTCTGCCTCACAGTTCTGAGGACCGGGGTTCAATCCCTGGCCCCGCCTGTGTGGAGTTGGCATGTTCTCCCCGTGCCTGGCTGTGTGGGTTTCCTCCCACATAACAAAAACATGCATGGAAGGTTACTTGACAACTCTAAATTCCCCGTAGGTGTGTACGTGAGTGCGGATGGTTGTTTGTTTCTATGTGCCCTGCGATTGGCTGGCGACTGGTTCAAAGTGTACCCCGCCTCCCGCCCGAAGATAGCTGGGATAGGCTCCAGCAGCCCGCGACCCTCGTGAGGATAAGCGGTATGAAAAATGGATGGATGGATGGATGGATGGATGGATGGGTGGGACTAACAATGAAAAGAGAATTCCAAGTGTCCTGGAAATTAAAGGTGGCGTTTTCACATCATCCTGCGAGCAAACAAACAAAATGTCAGTTTTCTACTCATTACAGAGCAAAATTGTACAGAATCCTATTAAATTCCTTTTGAGAACACTGACATAACTTGCTTTACAAGTCATCAAACGTGACAGAAAACTGACATAGCTACTATTTTATCTCATTACTATGCAGCACTTTCTGTAGATTTAAATATAAAACGGTAGGATAACATGTACATTGGGAAGAAGTGATCACAGCATTGTCGACCATACACTTTAATTGCTGATGACAACAGAGGCATGTCTGTATATTAGTGTTTTTCTTCATCAGTGCATGGCATAAAAGAAAAGGAAGCGTTCCATATTTATAGTTAAGTAGTTCTCATAAATGCTGTCTGACAGCTTTGATACGAAGACGGCGTGCCTGTGTTTATATTTGGCAGGCGGGATAACGTGCGCAGATGACAGGCGCGCCACAGGGAGGGGTCATCTTAGTGGTAATGTGGATGTGAGACATGATTGAAATGCAGAGCTCATTTTGAGGAAAAGCTGCTATTCGCACAGGTAGAAAAAACTAATATTCATGACGAAAAGTCCATTTGAATGTGAATACAAGCAGTGAAAAGGTTGTTCAAGGTTTGCACGTTTTCCTTCCTACATTTACATCCTCAATTCCTACTCAAAATTTTATTTCCAATTTGCAATAATATCAGCATTTTTGCTGTATTCTGATTCAAAACACATCTGTCGCGATATGAACATAATACATTTAATATTCAGCATCTCACATGAGTAAGATTATTGTATTTTATTTACATTTGTTGTGTTTTTGGAATGTTATTAGATACATATTGATTTTGATCCGCTGCAGATGACGTATGTGGAACAAATGTGCGCTGTTATTTTTCATTTTTCTATAGTATTGATGGTTTCTATAATTGCGACGTGATAGTGGTGATATTAAGAAGTGGATTAATACATTGGTTAAGTCCCCACACAAGTGCATGGCCCGCCACTACTTTTCATGGCGTGAATGAATGAATATTTGTGAATAAAATAAAATCTTAAATGACAGTTTGGGCTAATTTCCTTGCTTTGTCACATTCTAGTGAAGAGATAGAACAGTTTCAAAGCTTAGCTACAGTATATAGATAGCATGTAACAGAGGAAGTGCAGGTAACGCCAGCCCAGTCAGGTTGCTTATTGTCGAGGTCGCGAGACTCAAATCAGAGGCTGATTTCAAGTCTTGTCAGGTCAGGTGTCGTTTAGTCATGTAGCGCCTCCTTCCAAACACTTGGTAAGTCAAGCGGATGAATTCAAGACTTCAAAAATTCAGTCAGTGGATGAACAGAATGCAAATACCATGTTTTGATGTGAATTCTATCCATCTGTATCTCTTTCTATGAGTTATAAGCATAAATGATACGTAAAAGCATGTTATTTGTGGTGTAAAGCATTAGCATTCCCAATCGTATTCTTCTTGATTTGTTTTGAGAGTTGGCAAGAGTCTGAAACATGCATTATTTACTTAAATCATGAGTTGCAGCTCGCTCTGTGAGTGCTTGAACGGCTACATCAGACGCGCAGTAAATGTAAACAAACGATCAATTTTCTCCCACTTGAGGGTTCACAGTTACCACTTCACCCTCAAGTAAGCTCAAGCTTAAACCAGACGACTTACAGCCTGGACTGCTCACCTCTCAATCACAGACTGCTCACTAGTTAATGGCAGACTGGTCTTAAGTCATTCGCAAATTGGTCCCCAGTCTTTCACAGACTGGTTGCTAGTCAATTGCAGACTGGTCATCAGTCAGTTGCAGAGGGATGGCCAGTCAATCACAGACTAAACACGAGTCAACCGCATTTTGGTCTTCAGTCAGTGACAAACTGGTCACTAGTCGTTTACAGACTAGTCGCTAATCAATCGCAGACTGATTGCTAGTCAAGCATAAATCACAAACTGCTTGTCAGTCATTCACAGTCTGGTTGGCAGTCAATTGCACAAAGTTGTTGATTTTTGTTTCCTAGTTGTGTCAAGACTCGAAAAGACGGCATTTTTCTAGATTTTTGAAAAAGTTTGGTGAATAATGGATGGATCTTAATGACAGAATTCAGGCACATACAGGACTAAGTATATTTGGAGGTCCACAATTTAGTGCAGCTCCAAAATGGGCTGAGAGAGGGCATACAACACTGCTAAAACAATGTTTTCTAGCGCAATTACACATTCAACCCCAATGCGTTTTTCATGCAGTTAAACTTTACTCCAAGCTGCCCACTTACTGATCCCATCGCCCAACATGCATGTGAATGAGGTCTGAATAGGGCCTGAGAGCAGAAAAGGAAAAGATCAAGCCGAAAAGATTGCATAGAACAGTCGAGATTTGAAGGCACTGATCCACCAACATGGAACACATCCAAGCATCAAGACTCCAAACTGGAGCCAAGGCTTTTTTCACTTTCCAAGAGAAGAGACACCGGAGGAGCTTGAACCGAGGAGTGTTGCCTCAAGAAGAAGCGGAAAGAACCCACAAACACTGACACACATTTCTTTACACACTTCTTCACCGCCCTCAGATCTCTCGCTTGCAAGTCAATATCACTACAACGATAATCCATCATGGTTTGATTATTAAAAAGACAATGAGGTAGGCATGAATGAGGTGCCCCGTCGCTGTCGGGCCATTTATTGAAACAGAAGCCCCCGATGCATAGACGTCTCCCTTTTAAGGGCTGATGGATTGATTGTGGAAGAGAGCCAAAGAAGGCTCAAGGGAAGCACAAGGAACAAGAGATCAGAGGCACAGTGCCAACTTTGCCAAATAGCAGCCTCACAAAAAAAAAAGACATTCACAGTGTGGAGATAATCCACTGTCTTAATAACATCGCCTCTGGGATGTTAAAGACATTCAGTTTGTGCATGAATCTGTGATTTAATGATTAAACTAATAAACCAGCGGGATGTTTTGAGGAATTTTGACAAAAGAGACTGGTGTGAGACAGGCATGTGAGAAAGACCCAAAATGTGCACTGACATCACACCAACAAGCATAACAACCCACACTGCTTGTGATTTAAAATTAAAAGTAGGTCAAGAAATAACGAGGCTGCTGAAGCGTACATAAGAGTATCTGGAATTCCTCTCACATTCAGCCATACATTTTCTCCCACTCAGTCATGGGAGAGCCGGAGTCTATCCCAGCTGATTTTGGGTGATGTGCACCCAGGACTGGTCGGCAGTCACGAGCAGACTGGTTGCCATCACAGACCGCTTGGCACGAGTCACAGATTGGTTGCTAGCTGCATCTGGATTTGACAAGATTATGATGGTTGTAATGGAAATTTTCATGCTTCCAAATACATTTTCATGAGCGAAATTCCAGTCGGTGAGTTTGGATGCCCCCCCCCCCCACCCAAGGTGGATGCCTGAACCCGGAACCTCTCGACTGTGAGGCAGAATGTTCTAACATCGTTCTCACTGTGCTGCGGGTATAGAAGTCAATTTCTGCACATGCACTCGTGTATCGCATAGGACTAAGTGAGATATTCCGTTTCAGAGGCTATAACGGCGACATGGATGTTGGCAAACTGTAAAATACACAGTGTCAAGAGTATGAATCCTTACCAACACAGTGGAAAGCCATTTTAGCCTTAAAGGTATGTACTGTTATAAATCTCGCTTGACAGTAGGGGTCCATTTCTATCCCTCTAGGTACAGCATTCTACAACTACATTCTACACCATTGTAAGTCGTACGTGCTATATGTGGAACGCAGTGGTAACTGTATAGAAAAAGGTGCCATTATTTGCCTCATTTCTTGTGATTGACAGGCGATCAGTCCAGATATGAATTTCCCTCTCGCCCGATGCCTCGAGTTCACAGTTCACCTCGGCTTGTGCGCTCGATCCTTGTCGAAAAAAGCACGAGTGTGAGCTGGGAGATTTGTTTTCTGGCCAGGTGCAGTGCAGAAGAAGAAACATCATCAGAATGTCAGTGCGCAAAATGCCACTTACACTGCGCCTCCATGTGGAGCGGCGGTGGGTGGGGGGGGGGGGAAGTTGAAGCTGTCACATGTTACAAGGTGAATTTCATTGGGAAACTCCCTTCACGGCAAACTGTGGCCCTCCCTCAGGTGATGCTGTGTGGCCCTGTGGAGAGCTTCCAGCTGTGAAACGCCGCTTGAGTTCATTTTGGGTATTTTGTAAAGGGTCTAATCTGTGCTTTCGCTTTTGAACACACTTTCTTTGGATGACTGTCACTTTCCGGTGATGCAAAGTGACATTAGAACGCCCAAGGAGCGTAAATGGTACCAGATCAAACTGAATTGTACCAAAGAGTATGTGAAAATAGAATTATGACGCTTTTTGTTCCCAATTTAAAACAGTTCCCAGCTAGATTGTCTCATGCAAGTGAGTGACAGATTTCGATACCATGATTGAACAGGCAAGCAAGTGGCTTGCTAAAGTTAAGTCATGCTTAGGGACATTTTGCATTCAAAACATGTTGAGAAATGTCCAATATTGAATGCAGTAACAACGCACGGCCTCCTCAGGCCTTCTTCTGCTGTATGACAGAGAACTCTATTTCCCTCCATGGTTAAGTTTTTACTAATCCAAAATGCATGAGCCATAAAATGCTTTTTTTTGTGCGCTACCTTGCAGACAGGGAGCGGACTAATGCATGCCTTCTTTCTTTTTTAAGGCCCTGCAGAAATTTGGAAGGATATGTTTTGGAGAAGTAACCGAGTGATGATAGAATGTGCTCTTTCTTAAACAGAAGAAGATGAGGAATCACTAAAACGATAGAAAAGTAAGATGGATATTTACAGCCTCCTGTTTTTTCCCCAACAGGCTGTAAATGAGAAAGGCCTCCGAGTCAATAATGTAACAGTGGCTGATTATGTCATGTTTTTGGTGTGCAGGTTTGAGAAGATTTTGGGGCAAAAATGGAAACTTCAAATCCATATAGCAAGTATCAGATTCAGATGTGTAATTAGCTCTTATTATCCGCTTGTGGTGCCTTAGGGGCAAGAGACTCAGTGCCAACCAGATGCATGTATTATTATGTTTAATACAGAGCAGGGATTCATATATTCATCCACTTTCTAGACTGCTTATGCTCATTAGGGTCTCAAGTGAGCAGCTGTATTTCCCAGCTGATTTTGGGCGAGAGGCAGCCGAACTGGGATTCAAACGCAATTAATAAACTTTGTTGACTTTTCCATATGGGAAATTGATAAGCAATTAATCTGTTTTTTATGTTTAATGGGATGGAAAAATCTTTTTCTGAATGTTCTAAACTCCTGTTTCTATACCAGTGTAAGTTTACATGGTGTAGAATAGATTTAGCACAACTAGGCTTCAGCACAGGCACAGTTCATCGGTCTTGTTTGAAGTGTGAGTGTGATTTCCTGTCAAATCACCCTATCCTTTCTCTGCTGTGTGAGGCGGTGAAGTGCTGAGGTCTGCCCAAGGTTGCCATGGAAGCAGCATAGCGAATGTAACCACTGTATTAGGCTAGCTCGTTCCCCGTGACTTCCGCCTAGCGACGAGCGGCTCGGCGTTACGTGCGAACCCGGGCTATTCTGATGATCTGCATTGCTGCTAAAACGTCCCATCTGTATGCACACTTCTCACAGACTGCCCTGTCTTGATGATAGCTCCATTTTTATAAGGGATGACATCATCCGGCTAGCCAGTTTGTTTTCTTTCCCAGCTTCAGCGCAGCGGTCCCCAACATTTTTTGACCTGTTTAATGTAAATAGCAATTGTTTATTTTCCAGACCAGCATAGAAACAAACAGAAATATTACATATACACCTCACCATTGCACTTAATGTAGTTATTGTAATTTGCGGGAGCCCTGGACTTGTTCTTCTTCAATGAACCAGTCCCATCTCGGGACTGTGTAATTTTGTTTTGTTCGCAGTCATTGCAGAAAATCCCACTTTATTAAGAGAGAATGTCAGAAGGCAAAGTATTCCGTGTTTTTCTGGGCAGTTTTGAAGGCTTTATTGCCTCATTTGTGAGCCAGTCGCCTCATATTAAGCAGAGGCTTGTGCCTGAAAATCACCTGCAACAATAAACCCATTTTCAGTAAGACTGCTGATATTGTCTTTCATATCCTGCTGACTTTTTCTTAGAAGTTGCGGTCTAATCCTTTGGTCTTTTTCCCTTTCCAAAGTTTGTTTTTTGACTCACATTTGCTAGCTTGTGGGATTACTTTTTATATATCCTTTCACGTGACGGAGATGAGCAGCTTCTTTGTGTACAAAGGCACAAAAGAAAACGTCTACCTTCATACCCTGATGATCAATAAAATATTTTGTGCTCACTCTGTGCAGGCCATGGAAGCCCGGTGTTTGAGGACCACTGCTTTACAACATTTCATGGGCCCCCTTTTATTTTTTTAATAACTCCAAATACCAGACAGAGAGGAACAGGCGGGAAACATCATCAACTCTTCATCAGTTCAAGGTTCATGTGACCACAAAGAAGACACGCGAGTCACGTAATACTGCGTCATCTCATAAATGATAAAGCATACCAGCGTAAAGTCCCCACAATGCTCCATGATTTCATTTTACCATAACTCCAAATCATTTAATCTTTGTTAATGTTCTTTTGTTATCTGCAGAGCTTCAATTTCATGCAGGTTCCATTATGCTAAGTGAGTGAGCGTGTGTGCCGGCTGATAGCCGACTCGCCGAGGCCTTCCTCTTCCATTGGCTGTGACTGGGCGTGATGCTAATCTCTTTAAAGGTAATGGTAATGTGAAGGCCACAGGAGAGTAGAGCCTACAACTAGCGCTCACTTCCTTACCCTCCTCTCATTACTTGGCCATCTGTCCTATTGATTTATTGTACACCACCTTGTTCGGGGACTCTTTTTTTCATTCCATTTTGCCTCATACAATAATTAATTTCATTTAACTTTTTCAGCTGTTTAACAGAAGTCATGTTTTACTTGTTTTTAAAAAAAATCATGATAATGATCTCTCATCTCATACATCCATCCATCCATCCATTTTCTGAGCCGCTTCTCCCCACTAGGGTCGCGGGCGTGCTGGAGCCCATCCCAGCTATCATCGGGCAGGAGGCGGGGTACACCCTGAACTGGTTGCCAGCCAATCGCAGGGCACATACAAACAAACAACCACTCGCACTCCCATTCAATTTAGAGTTGTCAATTAACCTACCATGCATGTTTTTGGGATGTGGGAGGAAACCGGAGTGCCCGGAGAAAACCATCTCACGCATTCTTTTACATTTAGTTATAAGGTTGTTATTAATTTGGCTACAACCTTATAGGGAGGCGTGTGGTGTCCAGTTGGAGTTAATAAGTAAACAAATAGGGTTCCTTTCCACATAAAGGGCTCCTAAATCTTTGTTTCCAATTAAATGTTTCCTTGATATTTACTGACCTGTAATAGAATGACCTCGTGCAAAAGCTTTTAACAAAATCTCTCTCAATGAGGCTGAACCCATTAAATTAGGCTACTTAGCCATGTGGGCTAATCAGCTATCGACTATTAGCTCTGGGCTCATGCTAAATCAATGCTTTTAGGTTTTTTCCATGATAATGACGACTTATTAGTCCACGTTGCTAATAAGAACTAACAGGTGGCAACTCATAGGAATAGGAATGAATACTTTGTGTGCATTTGCATGACAAGCATGGAAGCGTGGGTGAATGCATGCGCCGCAGTTTTATGACGACTTGCTGGATGAACGCTGGTGCCTCAAGAGAGGTGCGTTCATCACAATGAACACAAGTTTGTTTATGAGCCTTGGGGTCAAAGTGAATTGACATTCAAAAGTTCCTGCGAATGGATGCATTTGAAGCACTCTGCCAATGATGCAATGGTGACGCAAGTGCCCAAAGCGCTTTAAAATGCTCGGCTGAGGCCGGCTGACATGAGCAAAAAGTACATATGCTAATTGCAAATGTAACTACGTGTGACAAGTAAATATGTGCTGTTGTCTTAAGGGAGTTCTTCTTGTTTTGACACTACAAGAGGAAATGGAATTAGCAGAGACATTTTAAGACTTTATAGTACATAGCAGTGCGTCTGATATGTGTTTTAAATGCAACTCACATCATTGCCATAGTGTTGTAATTGCAGTGTAAGGTTACCATACTAGCGGTCCCTTAGAGACTGGAAAATCACACACTAAGCGGAAGCGAAATGACATCTGAACCACGCTCCTCATCCAAGAATGACAAAAAAAAACCTCATTGCCAGTTGTTTTGCAATTTATGTCAAATAGTGTACAAGCTCCTTCATAGCGTCGGCCCCTTCCTGCCCATCCTCCCATCACAAACAAGCACAGATGACGGTTTGCCGATAAGTAATTTTGCATGCCATTGGTGATCGGCAACATGTTACATTGACTCTGTCATTCTATTTTTCTAATGGAACTGTTGCATTAATACAGAGGACAGGGTTGTACATCATGGTGTACCCTGTGAGGTCAAGGAGCGTCGTGTCCTGCAGACAAAAGCATGATTAGAGTGCTTAGTACAGATATTTTTTTTCCACCAAAACACAAAAGGCATCAAAGGTACCAGGGTTAGCAAGAATACAAGTTCGTAGTCCAACAAATCAACTTTATGCATCAAACTGATGCAATTGTTGTCAAATTGGAAAGTGGGAAATTGCCCGTGTCTGTAGTTACAGCGTCATACATACATTGAATGATAAAGACGATGCCTTCCAACACAAAGAGGCATGGGCAGTGAGTGTCGAGTGTTCAACTTCACATTCATGGCCGCTCGCTATCTCCCTTGATTTCGCCTCTGATGCCAGGTCGGGGGACGGCAAATTTGGAGGTGGACTTCAACCCTTAGTATCTTACACTAAGAGCAGTGAGATACCCAATGTGAATGTGTATTTTGTTTATTTTTCTCCTTTTTTTTTTTTTTTTCCCCCTGGACGGCCACCAGGCTGGCCATGACGTGCGAACCCTGAACCCGCCTCCAGGACCCCTTCCACCCACCAATCTTTTTTTGTTGTGCCTTTTGGGGAACGTCTGAAATCCGTTCCTTAACGGGAGCTACTGTCAAGGGTCCGTGTTTTAGTTTAGATTATATTTAGTTTTGTTTCATGTTTTGCTGTGGTCCCATGTTGTTAATGTCTTCACCTGTTCTCGTCAACCAATCAGCTCCCTTGTCGAGGTGTTTCTTGTTGTCTCGTCAATTTGTTTGTATTTAGTTCCCTGCTTTCTTTCAGTCTGTCGCTGCATTGTCAGTGCCATTTGTTGTTGTCTCCTGTCACATTTCTCTTGTCATGTTGTTTTATGTCGTGAGTTTACACCTAGTGTTACCTTGAACCTAGTTTTTGTTCAGACTTGTTCATTTAGAATTTAGATTTTTTTTTTCTTCCATGGGCCTTGTGTTTTTTGAAAATAAATACATTCTTTTGAGATTCCTGCCTTGCTTCCTTGCAATTGGGTCCTCCACTTGTCTCCAACGCCTCAAAAACCGTTCCTGACAGTGAACACTTCCTTCGAGTGTTGCTCCTCTCAAGTGTCAAAAGCATCCTCTCATTGGACAATTTCAGACACTCTTTTGTGCATCTTATTAATGTGTTGAGATCACTTTGTCCATCTCTTCAAGATGCCAAACAAAGTTCTCCTTCCAGAAACCTTCATCAAATCCTCTCTGGTTTTTATCTTAACCTGGTTATGACTTCCTGGCAGGGTAAATGGGCGCAGATATTGTTCTTGGTCTCTGAAGGAGCGCAAAGAGGTGTCCGAGCTGGTGGTCTTCAGGTTTCGTGTTTGCCCTCTTAGGTGTGTTGTTTCTGGTGAGCTAGCCAGATGGGTGAACATGTGACTTCCATCCACAGCTAATACCAAATAACTACTTCCTTTCGATAAAACCCATCAACAGCAAAGTGAGCGATTTAACAGCTTTTTTAATAATAGGTTCCCACGGTATGGGCTGAGATCTGAATTGAAGTTTATCGGAGAAATTGGGAATGGTTGCTGCAGTGGCCCAGTGAGGGATATAATGGGGGGGGGGGGGGGGGGGGGGGGAAGAGATCACTTCCACAGACGCATCAATCACTGCTGTTCATTCACTAGATAAAGACGCGTCACGTGGCTCGTCTTTTCGGAGAGAATTTGATGGCGCATGTCCCCATTTTGAAAGAGACGAATGGCAGTGTCGCTTTATCAAAGCGAAGTGACTGATAGCTGGAGGACTCTGATTCATTATGTCTGCTCACTCATTTCAAAACAACTCTTGATGACAAAGACGAGAGGGTGAAAGCGGGTGGTAAAACAAATGTCTTTTTACCACATGTAAGCATTTTGTCGGTCTGGATACATTTTTATTTATTTTTTTACTTTTTTAAGCTAATGCGTATTGCCTCTGATCCAAATGAACATGAAGTATGTTTGGCCTTGGTGTCATTTTAGTTTTTGTTATTGCTCTTTAAAACAGTTCATCAAGGGTCCAAAAGAGTTTATTGTCAGTATCATCCATTCATCAGAGCTTTTTCAGTTACAAGTTAAAACTGAAAAGAAAACAATGATCCTACTGATTCATTGCACTCTTTGCAAACAAAGATTTAGAAGCCCTTTATGTGGAAAGGAACCCTATTTGTTTACTTATTAACTCCAATTGGACACCACAGGCCTCACTATAAGGTTGTAGCCAAATTAATAACAACCTAAATGTAAAAGAATGTGTGAAATGGTTTTCTCCGGGCACTCCGGTTTCCTCCCACATCCCAAAAACATGCATGGTAGGTTAATTGAAAACTCTAAATTGCCCGTAGGTGTGAATGTGAGTGCAAGTGGTTGTTTGTTTCTATGTGCCCTGGGTCGTGGGCGTGCTGGAGCCTATCCCAGCTATCTTCGGGGCAGGACACGGGGCGCACCCTGAACTGGTCGCCAGCCAATCGCAGGGCACATACAAACAAACAACCATTCACACTCACATTCACACCTACGGACAATTTAGAGTCTTCAATCCCCTGCATGTTTTTGGGATGCGGGAGGAAACCGGAGTACCCGGAGAAAACCCACCCAGGCAAGGGGAGAACATGCAAACTCCACACAGGCGGGGCCGGGATTTGAACCCCGGTCCTGAGAACTGTGAGGCGGATGTGCTAACCAGTCGCCCACCATGCCGACAACCGAATTATCTGAGTTATTCCATTAATCATTGCAGTCCTACAAGACACACACCTTTTCCATAGAAAGGTTTCAACACCCATACTTTCCCAACAACAATCCTTACAAGTAGTTTCCCATTATATCTAAAGAGGAAAAAAATGGGTGAAAATAATGTGGTTAATATAATGATATAAAATGTTTTTTTAACAGTTTCATCTGACATTAAAAGTCACGGCCCAGCAGCCCACACTGTGATCGATTGTAGTAACACAAACAGGCAACTCACAGACAACAATTACAATTCCTCCTCGCTGTTACAACCGTGTATCTGCAAGTGCGTATGTTTGTGTGTTTGTGTGTCCGTCCTCTGGAGGACATCCTCTGGCGCGTTCAAATTAACATTTCATCCCTGTGACTGTCTCTGTCAAACTAATTCATCATCATGTGTGTCCCTTCATTCCGCGGCTCCCTCATGTCCAGCTGGCTCCCTCAAGATAAACACAACAAGTCTGACTCTTCCACCTCACACACAAACAACAAAAACACACACAAAACATCCAAAACAATGTCCGCCATCACTATGTCCCGCAATCACTTGGCTACGTTATTACCAGCATTTTTTAAAAAAAAATTTCAAGCCTAGATTGACAGGCAGATTATATTCAGAGGACATGTGATTAATGAGATTGTCGTAACAAAGTAAATCAATTTAATGGAATTGAAGAAAGAGGAGGAGGAGGCTTCAGGTTCGATCCATGTTGTTTTTACTGGGTTGCCGACTGTCTAAGTAAAATATAGCAAGCATTTTATTGGCAAAGAGCAAAGGAAATTTTAATCCATGTTAGTTGTAATAGATTTATGTTTGTTGTGTTCTTTACCATTAGTTTATATGGATATGTCGATTTTTATGATCACGATGTACAGTACCGTACGAAAGGCTGGGGCTACCATGAGATGCTGTTTTAGCAATGTTGTAATGACAATATACTGTATATAACCAGAATCGCACTCAGGAGAGAACGGACCTCCACCCAAGGCAGAAAAGTTGAATGACTGCTGTGAAAAAACATTCGGTATGCAACTATTGAATATTTTTAGAATCAAGTATTCAATTTATCACATTATAGGAAAAAAAATATTTTGTGTGTGGGGTACAGGTATTATTTTGTCCACTTGTGATTCTACTGTAGTGTCTGTGACTTTGATTGTGTATGACTTTATAAAGGCAGGGCCTTGCCTGGTGGGTGACGTGGGTGTCGGCAAATGAGAGTTGGCTGGCTATTAACTAGTGTTAACTAACAATTCCATTCAATTCCTATTCAGTCAGCCAGTCTGCATGTTGAGTGACTCGGTAGTGTCGTGGCCACTGGCAGCTAATGTACAAGTTGTATAAATGTGTTTTCTTTTCTTTTGTTTTCTTTCTTGTTTGTTGTTCTTACTGTGTGTTCAATAAAGCGATCCTTGACCACTTTTGGGTCCGTGTTGAGAAATGATCCCCGGAAAGCTTCGAGTTCGAGGTTTTTCCTTCAACATTTTGTATTATTTTATTTTTTTAACCATCGAAAAATATCCATCTATCCATCCATTTTCTTTACCGCTTATCCTCACTAGGCTGCTGGAGCCTATGTCAGCTATCTTCGGGTGGGCGGCGGGGTACACCCTGAACCGGTCACCAGCCAAAGGAGGAAACCGGAGTACCCGGAGAAAACCCACCCAGGCACGGGGAGAACATGCAAACTCCAGACACGCGGGGCCGGGATTTGAACCCCAGTCCCCAGAACTGTGAGGCAGATGTGCTAACCAGTCTTCACCATGCCGGCCTTAAAAAACATATAACACACAAAAAAAACGAGGGGTGTATTAAGACTTACAGGACTATTTTATTAAGTTTGGGTCTCCAGAAGGAACCAAATGACTAATTAGAAATCTCAAGCTGAAACGGCCCTCATCCATCCATCCATGCAGATATGATTACATCCAAAGTATTACAGCCAAAGATGCCGCCTTCTCTAATCTCAGGATGTTATAGACATGCATGCTTCCAAATAAAATATCCATCCATCCATTTTCTGAGCCGCTTCTCCTCACTAGGGTCGCGGGCGTGCTGGAGCCTAGCCCAGCTGTCATCGGGCAGGAGGCGGGGTACACCCTGAACCGGTTGCCAGCCAATCGTCATCAAAATGTATTTCAATGAAGGTTCATGCAGCTCATAGATGCTTTTGAGGGTTTATAGTCACCTCTGAATTGTTACATCAATGTAACGCATGATATGTCTGTTGAGTTGCAGCTAATCAAGTGTTATGGCTGTGAGACTGTGACGAAGTGTATTTTTGGTTGCTGTTTGTTTCTTTTTTGAACAAAGTTCTGCCTTCTGTTTATTGGTTCAAATGGCCACTCACCATTTATAAACACGGTCAATTTAAATTGTTGGAATAACACTATAATCATTCAATTTGGCCATACACAAAAAAAAATACTGTATGTCGACATTTGATTCTTAAATGAAATTAAATGTTATGTATTTAATTGTTACAGCCTGGAAACATGAACTGTTACATGTAGCTTATTACGATATTAAGTTGCAGCTATTTCCTGAAAGCAAAACAAGTGTGAAAGACAAACTTGTTGTCCCTCCGTAATTGACTTACTGTATGGGCTCAAGCTCACCCATGCGGATGTTCCAGTCTTTTCCTTTATTGCAGACGGATCTGTGGATTACTATCTTCACTGTGATGACTCCAAGCATGGGATTATAAATAATACTACTTGCAGTTTTTGTTTTTATTTGCTTGTTTTAAGGCTGAATCCTGTACAACACAATGCAAAAACCTTCCCAAACCTGCCTGTGGTTTGTCAACACTCAGTGCTATAATGAAACAAAATCAGGTGGTTCTCAGCCTCATAGAGAACCAGAAGATGAGTTATGAGATAAGGAGAGCCAAATCTGACAATGAGCCAATCCGATTCATTGCTAAAAATAAACCTTCTGATGTTTGCCTGTTGCCAAAACCGGACAGTCAAATTTTCACCAAACCTGCTACAGTGGCCAAATTGATTTTATACATATTATCATAGAAAAATGTATCACTCTAAGCAAGGGATCCAGGGCTGCATGAGTACCCACCGGGGGCAGTGAACTGTTCGCCAGCCAATCGCAGGGCACGTCGACAAACAAGTATTCACGGTCACCTTCACACCTAGGGACAATTTAGTCTTGTTGAATGAACCTCTTGCATGTATTTGAAATGTGGGAGGAAGCCGAACTACCTGGAGAAAACCCATACAAGCGCGGGGATAATACGCAAACTCCACACAGCCCAGATTTGAACTCCCACTCTCAAAACTGCGAGGCAGATGTGCTAACCACTAGTCCCGATGTGCCGCCGATTACGAAACATTCGTAGCCACAACAGGCTGAACAGGGAGAAACTGATAATGTGACACAAAGTTGATTCGGAAAAAAAAGAATGAAGGATTCCCGCGACCCTTGTGAGGATAAGCGGCTCGGAGAATGGCTGGATGGATGAAGGATGTGAAAATACATGAGTTGAGCAATTGGTTACATCTCCCATGAAAAGCAAAGGCGGCAAAAGTACCTGCACTCTGTACTTAAAAAGAAGTACAAAAAAAAAATTAAAAAAAACATTTTAAAGACTGGAAAAAGTAGTAGTCGTACTGATTCAACCTCTATAGTTAAAGAGAAGTAGAAAAGTACAGACTCTGAAATGCACAAAAGTAAAAATGAATTTTTACTGACAATTGTATAGAATACCTGTTTTGATTTTTTTTAAATCTCTGCACATAATATGTTCTCTTTTATTAACTTACATAGTGTTTGTAGGGAAAACGAAAAAAAAGAATGTGCTTGTTGTTTAAGAGCTGGCAAGTGCTGATAGGACTTTTATGCTCAAAACAAAAGAATTCTACTTTGTCAGAGTTAGGAGTAGAACGTACAGGTAAGTCTTTCACACGTAGGAAGTAATCAAGTATATTACATATACCTGAAAAATCTACTGTAAAATAACAAAATATTTGTACTTCGTTACTTCCCACCACTGGTGAATTGACGCCTTTAAAGTGAGTGCCAAGTTCAGTTCTTTCCACTGCAACCAAGAAATAATGGTAGTCACTGCAGCAAGGACATCGAAGTACAAAATTGGGCAAAATGTTCCATTCAAATGACTTTGATGTCCATTTTTACTCACCATTTGAGCTCAGACTGACGCGTTCATTTTCTCCCGCACAGACGTCCTGTCAGTCATTTGTTTAACGATGCAGCACAGAGACGTACTGCATATCTCTCTATGGTGACATATCAACATGATAAATTATGATGTTGTTGCACAGCCATGACTCTGGGGAAGATTTAGAAGGAGTAGTTCTAGAATAGACTATGCATCTGTGAATACATTGGCAGGGGTTATTACTCCATAAATGTGTATCTACATTTCAAAGCACTAACGGTGCCATTTCTCAAACATTGACTTTGCTCTTTGATGTGATATTTTGTATAGATTTCAAGCCAAGATTTGGCAGATCCATCCATCCATCCATTTCCTAGGGTCGCGGGCGTGCTGGAGCCTATCCATAACGATTGACCTGGAAATATGGGGAAAAACTGGAATAATATGGATGAGATTGACCTGCGTGGCTACACAGGGCTTTTGATATTAGCAGGTGTATATAGGTCCCGTGGCAAGGCTACATATAGTCTCTGGGATGCAGAGAGTGGCAGGGCAATTTTTTTGTGCCACAATGCCGCTAAAAATCTTTCACACTTTTTCAAAAAGGCTGATATTTGACAACCGTGAGTCAAGACCAGCAAGGCGTGTGCCGGACAAACTGTCGCCCGGAGTTCCTAAAGGCTCTGGATGCTGTGGAGCTGTCCTGGTTGACACGCCTCTGCAACATCGCGTGGACATCGGCGACAGTGCCTCTGGATTTGCAGACTGGGGTGGTGGGCACCGTTTTTAAGAAGGGGGACCGGAGGGTGTGTTCCAACTACAGGGGGATCACACTTCTCCGCCTCCATGGTAAGGTCTATTCAGGGGTGCTGGAGATGAGGGTCCGTCGGGAAGTCGAATCTCAGATTCAGGAGGAGCAGTGTGGTTTTCGTCCTGGCCGTGGAACAGTGGACCAGTTCTATACCCTAGACAGGGTCCTCGAGGGTGCATGGGAGTTCGCCCAACCAGTCTACATGTGTTTTGTGGACTTGGGGAAGGCGTTCGACCATGTCCCTCAGGGAGTCCTGTATGGGGTACCGAACCCCCTGATACGGGCTGTTCGGTCCCTGTACGACCGGGGTCAGAGTTTGGTCCGCATATCCGGCAGTAAGTCGGACTCGTTCCCGGTGAGGGTTGGACTCCGCCAAGGCTGCCCTTTGTCGCCGATTCTGTTCATAACTTTTATGGACAGAATTTCTAGGCGCAGCCGAGGCGTAGAGGGGGTCCGGTTTGGTGGCCTCAGTATTGCATCTCTGCTTTTTGCAGATGATGTGGTTCTGTTGGCTTCATCAAGCCGTGACCTCCAACTCTCATTGGAGCAGTTCGCAGCCGAGTGTGAAGCGGCTGGGATGAGAATCAGCACCTCCAAATCTGAGACCATGGTCCTCAGTCGGGAAAGGGTGGCATGCCATCTCCAGGTCGGGGATGAGATCCTGCCCCAAGTGGAGGAATTCAAGTATCTTGGGGTCTTGTTCACGAGTGAGGGAAGAATGGAACGGGAGATCGACAGGCGGATCGGTGCAGCGTCTGCAGTGATGCGGACTTTGTATCGGTCCGTTGTGGTCAAGAAAGAGCTAAGCCGAAAGGCGAAGCTCTCAATTTACCGGTCGATCTTCGTTCCTACCCTCACCTATGGTCACGAGCTGTGGGTCGTGACCGAAAGAACAAGATCCCGGATACAAGCGGCCGAAATGAGTTTCCTCCGCAGGGTGTCCGGGCTCTCCCTTAGAGATAGGGTGAGAAGCTCGGTCATCCGGGAGGATCTCAGAGTAGAGCCGCTGCTCCTCCGCATTGAGAGGAGCCAGATGAGGTGGCTGGGGCATCTGATTCGGATGCCTCCCGGACGCCTCCCTGGTGAGGTGTTCCGGGCATGTCCCACCGGGAGGACCCCGGGGACGACCCAGGACGCGCTGGAGAGACTACATCCTTCGGCTGGCCTGGGAACGCCTCGGGATCCCCCCGGAAGAGCTGGATGAAGTGGCTGGGGAGAGGGTAGTCTGGGCGTCCCTGCTGAAGCTACTGCCCCCGCGACCCGACCCGGATAAGCGGTAGAGAATGGATGGATGGATGGATGGAGGGAACTCATTTAAATAATGAATTCAAATGATTGAAAAAAGAAATACTAATACTATTATAAAAATCCTACTATACCAATAATACTAATAATACCATTGATACAAATTTTTAAAAAACCTAATAAAATTAGTATATTATATTTACCACTGTACCACCACTATTATGAATAATAATATTAATGTTGCCTTGTTTAGCTACACGACAGAGGCAAATTGTTAGAAGCGGTTCTCAGCAAGATGCAGCACAGTTCAACCACAATTAATAAATGTATTGTTAAATTAAATGAAAATGATCATCTTCGCCAAGGCAGTACGGTTGTACTGAATCTCATTAGACTGTGTAGATGTACCTAATGGAGTGGCCAATGAGTGTACAAACAGTAGCTATATGGGTATATATACAGTAGACTGGTTATTAGCCCTCCTCTTGCTGGGATAAGCATCTTATCCTCATTTGCATGCCTTTCCCAGTGCCTTCATTATTTGCATGTGGAGCTGAGGAGATGAACAACAACAAGGAGCTAATCCCAGCAATGTTCCTCGGAGGCTTCCAGCTCCAGGGAGGAAAAGACGCAACTTAAAAAAGCAATCATTGTCCCTCACAGAGCAGATTAACTAACTTTGAAAAGTTACTCCAGGTCTACTTAAGAAACTCCACGTTTGTTGACTCTTCCTTCTTGACCAAATATTTCATTGCGCCCATCCCTTGTCTTCATGGCTCCCCGCTCCCACGTGTGATCCCGCTTGTGTTTACTTGTAATCAAGTAGGAGCTCACCGAGAGGGAGACTCAACAGTCACAACCCCCCAAGTGGGGAGCGCAGCCAAGCTCTTAATGAAACACTGGGACTGCCGATTAAAAGTTATTATTCCGCTGCCGCTGTCACTGAATGGTAGTCGTGGGGCCTTGGAGGTGGGGGAGGGGGGCCTCTATCTATGGGGAGCAATGAGGGGAGAGGAGAGATGAGGGGAAATGGGGCATAAGGCCACATCCACATAGACAAATCTATTTTTTGGGTGTGTCTTTTGGCTTTTCTTTCAGCTGCAACCTATTGCTGTGTCTCAATTGAAGGCTACATTTGAAAGCCAATGATGTCATAATTCTGCGCCAGAAAGAAATTGTTAACTTTCACAATATCAATAAAAAAAAAAGAACACCAATTGATAAAATTGTGCTTTTTCTTTATGTCTGTGTAGATTCTAAGTCATCCCGTTCAGGGTCATCTGCAAAGGTTGAATTGAGGACACTGGACTCTTCTTGTTGATTTTGTTGTGTTTTTTTTCTAGTTTGGTGAAAACGTTCAACAATGATTTAGGCATAACGATTCTCAACTCCTAGCCCCCCTACCATTGTGACGTAAGGTTAAGGGTGGAAACTCTAAAGCAAATCTCCCATGAAGTGTCCCATTACACAATGGCTGAATCTTTGGAAAACACCAACATTTCTACTTTGAATGACGCTACAAATGCAGATGTCGAGTCTAAGAAATGCTAAATATTGGAATTATTTGAAAATGTTTTTGTTAAAACATATTCCCTAATTATTGCAAACTATATCATTAATTTGAAATACAATTACAACAATTACATTTTTGCTAAATGCGAAATATTTTTTAATATTTAAGTACATCAAATTCAAAAAATGCTCACATATTTTGAAAACACTTTTTAAAAACTTGAACTTCATTAAATGATGAAATATACTATAAATACTGTATACAAAATACTTTTTATTTTTTAAAAAAGCAACTATATATTTTCTCTACTAAATACCTTTAAAATAATTAAAATAATTTTCACAAAATACAAAGTAAAAATTTTAAATACTTAAAATGTACACAATAACCGTAAAACAAAACATAAAATAAATATTTCCTTTACAAAATGAACATTTTTACAAACAATTTTAGAGCTTAGAAAATGGCAAATATTTACATATGTTTTACAAAATGAAAATACAATTTTTGCTTTTGTTATTGTATGTTTAAAAAGAAGATGCACACTACAGTATTATTGCCTTAATATATGTATTTTTGGAATGAGAGTTCTTAGCACATGTGCGCATAGGAAGAGGAGCTATGTTGAGGTATGTGAACCACTACACTACCCATGATCCTGGGGAGAAAGACAGGACATGATTGTAAAACATTCACACTCATTTACTTTAAGCAAAACAGAGACTGTCTAACTAAAAAAAAAAAAAAACCTTGCCACCAAAGCACTTTATTAAAAAAGTGCACCTAAACATGAAGGACAGCAAAGGTAAGACCAAACAATAACATCTATTTGCCTTTTCTGTCAGAAATTGTATGATTATGTGAACTCTGTGCAAAAATAATGTTGAAAGAGAGCCACGCTTTCCCTCCGCCGCCTCACGCACGGCAAAGACGGCCTCCTGCGTCGCCTGCATAAAACATGAGCGGTCTGTATGGACTGTCGAGGGGGAAACACTGTGCGCAGGGCTCACAATGGGAAGCGGGAGAAACCGTATGTGTACACACATAATGTGTATTCCTAATGGATGATTACATAAGTCCTGCGGGGTTCGTCGTATTTATTTTCCTCCTCAAGACCAAAAGAGCTCACTTGTTCATGCACTCCAATACAATTTAAAAAAAACTTGTACTGGGACACACAAGGGGCTTTTGTGTCCGTTTTCGCTTGCTTTCGGGGCACACAATTCCGTCATAATTTTAGCCCATTGTGACCAGACTTAAGGCGGCCATTTACACCAAAGAAAGAGAGCCGCCAGTGTGCGAGCCTGACCTCAGCATGCTACTCCACAACTCTTGTTTTCTGCCATCCATATCCTGTATATGCGATAAATGTGCACTCCACTTAAAGACTAATATGGCACGTTTCTCCTGAGCTGTTTTAAGAGTAAGAATGACTTTGGAGATGAGATGCAAGCTCCCCACAGGAAGGCCAAAGCTGAGATTCAAATCCGATCCTCAGAAATGTTAGGCACACGCGCTAACCACGAGGTCACAGTGTTGACCAGCAGTGATTCAAATACAATTACAGTACTGTAAAAAAAAAAAAAGAAAAATCTTCAAATTGACAATAGGGAAAATTGGTGAGCAATTAATGTACCGGAAATTTTTTGGATTTAACTTTGAACGGGATGGAAGAATCTCTTTCTGAATGTGCTGTTTCCAAGCCAGTGTGGGTTTCCATGGTACGGATAGAGCCCAACTGCCAGGATGAGACTGAATCAACAGCGTAAAACTCCACACAGTAAGGACAAGATTCAACCCTGGACCTCTGAACTGTGAGGCATGCATGCTAACCAGTAGTCCACTCTGTTGTACTTGGATGCATCAATAAAGAAAAAGTCTCACTTTCATTGAAGATTTAAAAATGTGGAATTGAGACCAAGAACCTGCAGTACAGTGCATAGGTCTTAGGTCACCATTGAAATTGCTGTTTTAGCATTGCTGCAGTGAGAAACAATGTCACTGAGTTGAGCGCGGACCTCCACCAAGGCCGAACCAGGGCTGAAAAGGATTCCATTAATAGGCAGTGTGCAGAACGCTGCGATGGATTGTCCTGCTACCAATTCCAATGAATTATAGATAAACGAGCATCCAGAGAGATATCGTGTTGCCTTTCAAAGTGTGGTGAGCTAAGAAGCCGAGGAAGTGTCTTTGGAGGTGAAACTGTATCCCTCTCAAGGGGTGCGGGAGGTGGTCTGGGAGTCCAGCCATTTTGATGCATTTACATCTTAACAACCTTTCTGCATAATTGAAAAAGTGCTTCTCTTGATCTGCGATATGGTAATGGCTTTGCATTTTTGCTAGTGACTTTCTGGGTCTCAGAGGGAGCATCTGTCTTTGCGGAGACAGAAAAGACCCGCACGTGTCACCCCTCCATCTTTGAGTTCTCCAAATGCATTTGACCGTGTATTTTCACAAGTGGTTGACGTCGACTGATTACAAGATCCAGTAAATCTTCAAACAGCAGTGGACGGAAGGAGGGAGCAGCGGAGGGGGAAATGGCAGTGGGATGGGGGCGGAAGGATCAAGGATAGGGGCAGACTTTTCATGTGGTTTCATCCCACTCTAAATGGCTTCCAGAAGCGAGCGCGCTGCAAAGCCTCAGCGCTTAAATCAAAGCTTGTGATGACATGCTACTGGTTTAGTCAAGTTGGGCGCATAAGACGTACAGAGTCAAAGGTGATCCTTTGTTCTGAACTGCCAGACTAGGAGGTAAGGTGAGCCAACGCACGATGGGCCCTCAGAAGTTAAACAAAATCCAATACAAGAGGCTGGCTTTTTGAACAAATTTGATCCATATAAAAAAAAACATCTACCACACAAAATCATGCGTATTAGGTTAACTGAAGACTCTAAAATTGTCCATAGATGCGTATGTGAGGGTAAATGGCTGTTTCTCTATATGTGCCCTGCCGGCCATTTCAAGGGTGTACACCATCTCTCGCCCAATGTCAGCTGGGATAGAATCCAGTTCACCGTATTGAGAACAGATAATGGAAATACAACACTTCGTTTCGGAAGTTGATGTTTTAATTTTCAGTTTAGTGTCGTGTGTAAAAAAAAATAATAATAATAATAATTGCTATAAATAACTGTTGTTAATAGTAAACAAGATATGGTGAATCTTTCCTTTAACGAGTACCGTTTTGCGATTAAGTTTTAGTTCTGTTGCCATTACATTTACATTCATGTTAGGTTCATTGAAGACTGTAAATTGTCTGTAGTTGGGGATGTGAGTGATTGTGATTGGCCAGCAACAAGTCCAGGTTCTACCGTATTGCCAAAAGTCAGCCGGGATAGGCTCCAGCTCATCCTAACCCTAATGAGGACAAGTGCTATAGAAAATGGATGGATGGAAATACAGTAATGCTTCACGGTGGAATAATAAGCACATCAGCCTCAATTATCGCACTACTCGTCACTTTAAACCGCATACTCTCAGTGCCCTTTGCATAACGGTCATTGCACCGGACTATTGCGATATTAGCCATTCGAACTGCTCTAAGTGCTAGAGGACTCTGCATCTTTTTGCACAATTGTTGTTTGTTGTTGTTTTTTGTCAATGTCTTTATGTCTCCAAAGTGTTCTCTGTAAATTGACTGTCTGTTGTACTAGAGCGGCTCCAACTACCGGAGACAAATTCCTTGTGTGTTTTGGACATACTTGGCAAATAAAGATGATTCTGATTCTGATTCTGATTCTGATTCTGATTCTGATGTCAGATCGGGGTTCAACTTACATTTGGATCACAATGAAAAGAAGAGACGCAGCTCTGGATTGTTTCTCAACATTTGGACAATGGCGAGTGCAACAATTTTGCTAAAATTCCAAACTTTTCCATTTCTGAGGGTCCAATGTATCGGCAGAGAACATAATGAGAACCTCATGGACGAGCAAAAGATTCCATTTTGTGACACAATATTTTATGTCGCATTGTTTTACCAGCCCCAAAGCCGCAGAGATTAAAACCACTTCTCTAGATGCCGCCTGAGATTTCCACAAAGTCTTTACTGTCCGACATGAAGGGGGGTTTGATCTGTGCAAATAGACCCAAAAACATGACAGGTGACACGCCATCAGCGCCATCTTTCATCTATATATGAGGACGCCAACGCAGCGCAGCATCAAAACAAATAACTCAACTCAAGAGGACGGCTGACAGATGAATACGCTCGTCCGCGGCAATGTAAACAGCTCGGCAGCCGAGTTTGTCTGCTGTGTGTTTGTACAGATGCAACCAACCCCATTGCATCTCCTCTTATTCTTAATTGGATGATTAACACAAAAGTGGCAACAGTTAAACATCAGGTCAAAAGGCGTGAAGCCAAACAACGGCACTTCTCAGAAATAAACATCTGTCACGGGCAAATATGCCCTCATTGTGCACACGCTTGACCTATGAGGCAACACATCCACGCCGTCGTCACCGGCGCAATCGCTTAGCCATTTGCCAATTAGACTGTTCTCTTCAAATGCATGGGCTGGCCACCAATCAAATGTAAAGTGAGGAAACCATACGAGCGGAGGAGAGAACGTGTTATGTGCTCCATGACATAGCTGAGTTATCTTTATGTAACTATAGCTACTGCTCTCATTTCCAACTTTTAAGGGAATAAAAAAGCTTGAATCTGTATTGAATACTGCTGTGGGTGAAGAGGCTAAAAGGCTCACAAAAAACACTTGTGGCGGGGTGATTGTGAAATGTCTATAAAACAAAACTGGGCATCATGAGGGCCTTCACACCAGACTGTTTATTGTTATACTGAATCACTTTTTGTGGGGCCTCAACATACTCGAAAATGTATCCCATTTTTGCACGCTTATGTATTCTAGTGAACATTTATGTTTTGGGAGGGGGGGGGATTCCCGAACACAAACCCCAAACACTCACTCAGTAGTGCCCCCTGGAAAGTTAGAAAACATTTGCCCCCGACAAGTTTGACTGAGTGACACGAAATTTGAGGAACATAGCTAACTTAACAGGACGTATGAAAATGTCTGAAGGACCCATGCCAGAAATTGAACAGGAAGATGGCCATTTTGGTTCAGGGCTTGTACTTTGATTAACTTCTCTTGGGGAATTCATCTAGATGAGCGTTAATCGGAAGAAGGTATACTCGACCAGTGTTTCCGAACTTTTATTTAGCCTACTTTGTTAGGCCTACAGTAAAACTTTCGTTTTCGTCTGACACAACCGAATCATACAAAACCTGAGGCAATATAAAAATACATAGAATTATACCAAAGATTAAATTCAATTAATGTGTTCCAGACACTCAAAAATTCTAAAAGAAAATACATTTAAAGAGAAAAACTTTTGAAATTAATATAAATGACTAACAAAAAGGATAAAATAACACTAAACATCACGTTTACCTTCATTGGGTAAATTGGTTTGCACTTAGCGCCATCCTACCTTCAAGGCACTCAAAGCGCTTTGACATCATCTCCTCATGACACAGTATGAGGAGCAACTGGGGTTTCAGTAGCTTTCACAAGGACACTTTGGCAAGGTCATAGAATAGAACCCACAACCTTCGTGCTGAGAAACAACCACTCGATCGCCTGAGCCAAACCGTCATGCTCACTGAAGACTTTTGATGGCTTATAAACAAATCATTTTCAAACAGTTAAGTGAAATTGGTTATTTCCTGCAGCACACCTGATGATCTCTCATGGCACATGAACGTGTCACAGTACACAGGCTGGGAATCATTGTACTAAACAAATGGGCAACGCTAATTTGCCAAGCTGCTTTTCCTATGCCATCACGTGTGGGGGGTGTATGGCATTCAAGTTTGATGATCATTTGGAGGATTCACCGTGAAATAAAGGAGTGCGAGGGCCTGATCATTACAGCTTGCAGCTGTAATTCTTATTGACACTAATGGGTCCCTCGCTTCCTCCATCCATCCCTTAAGTCCTGTGCAATGTCACTGTATCCACAGTCAGAGCCATGGTGCTAATTACATACACAACGTCATACATGTAAGTCCTCCCTCTGAGTCACAATCAATACAAAGTTTGTTTCAAGAGCCGCTAATGTCTGTGGCTCCGATGAAGACAGCCAGGACACGCTGCGATCGATACAGCCCCGGTCATACTGGTTTTTATCGCCTTTCTTTCTAGCTGTCATCAACGTTTAGGAGACCTCCCCGTTGCAAAAGAAGCAATTACCACAAACCTTTCCCATCAGGACTTTGGCTCTGTTCCATTCATCTCAGACTGTGTCGTCGAGTACATGGGTCTTTTTTTAATTAACCTTTTTTCCCCAAAATAATAACAATGCACGTTGTTCAGAGCATGCAAAAGAAAAAGGTGGTGCTTCTTGCTGTGAGACCTCTTAGCCATTTTAAACACAAAATAGGTAAAAGTTAATAGAAAAACAATTATGAAAACTAGTCCTCTTGTTGCAAGGCGGAGTTCAGGGTACATTGTTTTTTTGTTTGTTTTGTTTGGTCACTTTCCATTTACCGTATTTTCACGACCATAGGGCGCACCGTATTAAAAGGTGCAGTCTCAGTTACGGGGTCTATTTCTGTATTTAACACATACATAAGGCGCACCGTATTATTGGGCGCAGGCATGGTAAAACATACGCTAGCTTAAAACATATGGTAGCATGCATGCATGCCAAAAGAATGTTTTTAAAACGGCAGCGGAAGCAAAACTGAGTTCGGTTGTACTTTATTGAAGTATTTAACAATGTACTCACGTTATTTTTTTGATCAATCCTCATCCACAAATCCATCAAAGTCCTCATCTTCTGTATCCGAAATGAACAGCTGGGCAAGTTCTCCAACAAACACCTCGGGTTCCCTCTCGTCATTGTCAGAGTCAGTCTCGTTGCCGGGGGGCTGTTCAGCAATGATGCCGGCTTTCGCGAAAGCTCGGACAACAGTCAAAGCGGAGACCTTAGCCCAACCATCCACAATCCATTCACATATGGTGGCGTTACTCGCCCGGCGTTGACTCACAGTCTTAGTTGCACTTGGTTTTTCACAGCTGCTGTGAGATGGGCGCGCATGGAGTCACAGATCAACGGGGACGGTGACCTGTGGAAAAAACCATCCGGTCTCTTTACGAACACCTCACTCAGCCACTCTCTCATTTTCTCCTCGTCCATCCAGCCCTTTTGATTGGCCTTAACGATGACTTCGGCTGGAACCTTTTCTTTATGCAGCGTCTTCCTCTTAAAAATCACCACAGGTGGCAGTTTCTGTCCATTACCATGGCAACCAAGCACAACATTAAAAGCCGACTTCTCGTGCCCCATTGTGGTCCCCTTCTTCTCTACAGTGTGGTTCACCGGGATGTCGAAAGTGAGCGAAAGTGAGCGGCACCTCGCCCATGTTGGTGATGTGGTTGGGCTGGATGTGTCTTTTTACTGCAGTAGGAGCCGAAGATGGCCACCTTTTCCTTGTAATCCGCCGTAAATTGCTGCGCCACGGTAGTCCTTGCCCGGGTGGATAGATGGCGCCGTTTCATAAAACGAAAGCAGCAAGACGCCCTCAGTCGAATGGTGACTGTAGAGACGCTTCTCCCTGCTGTTCTTTGATCATTAATCCATCGCTCAAGTTGGTCTTCCAACTCGGACCACCTCGCCTTGTTTCCGCGGAAACTCAGCTTTGTCTTCTTGACTTGGCGAAGCTCGTTTTCCTGCTTCCTCCACTTTCGAACCATGGATTCGTTTATCTTAAATTCTCTCGCGGCTGCTCGATTCCCATGTTCCTCCGCATAACTGATAGCTTGCAGTTTGACCTGTGCTTCGTAAGCGTGTCTCTTCATAGGTGCCATTTTCGGGGGTCCTTAGCCAAACCGATGTTGTTTTGCACAATGCACACCCCGGCGCTATATACCTACTGGGGGCGTGCCTTTAGCATCCTCCTTCACGCGCACCCTTCCCCCCTTTACGTCCGCATGCTGTCCTTAGTCACGTCCACCTTTCCTCTATATAAGCAGCGTGTCGGCAGGGAACGCTCCCAGCCAGTCAAGCGGAGCGCTCATCAAAGTCACACATAAGGCGCACCGCATTATAAGGCGCCCCGTCCATTTTGGAGAAAATTTAAGACTTTTAAGTGCGACTTATGGTAAGTCTTCTTTTTTGCTAGCTGGATGTCTATGGAAATATTGAGGGAATTTCTTTATTTTTCAAGCTAATGTTAGCATGTTAGCATTTTTGTCTTTTCTAGCCATGTAATCTCAAATGTTACAATGACAAATAGGCTCGACCAGGAGTGGTTTGTGTCACCTATGTAGTATCTGCTTCGCACTAGATATACTACTTCATAGAATTGGGTAGTACGAGCTTTTTGTCAGTGAAATAGAGCTGTGCCGAGCCAAGTAAGCACTGTGCAGTGGATTTTTTTTTGGTGGAGTAGTCCTTCCGCATTCTGGAGTAGTCCTTCCACATTCTAAAAACAAATTAAATTAGGTTCATGGAAGACATTTTCCATCAGGGTGGATGTGAGCTTTAATGGTTGTTCGTCTATTTGTGCCCTGTGATTGACTGGCGACCAGTCCAGGGTGCACTGTGCCTCTCGCCCAAAGTCAGCTTGGATAGGCTCAAGGCTCTCTAAAGAGGACAAGCCCAGAAAATGGAGGCAGGGATGGATGAAATTTGATATTTAATCACTCGTCTGTATTCGATATAAAATACATACAACTCTATAGATATGATGGTTTAATGTTGTGGTGTGGATCAAAGGGCAAATTGCATTGAGTTTTCTCTTTGTTCAATAAGTGCCCAAAGTTCTGTCCATCGCCATCTCTTCCTGTATGTCTCCCTTATATATTTCTCCCCGCTACCCATTTTCCCCCCTCGCTCGCTCTTGGCCCAGCCAACAGCTTCATTGTCTTTAGGTCGGGGGTGAACAATGTCAGCCCACACGAGGCCCCAGTGCGGTCCCGGCTGAGAAGGCAGGGGAGCGCCACAGAACACCCATAATTCAACGTTTCAAGCAGGCTGCCCGATAAAGAGAAGCCTCACACATGGCTGCCTATGTGGGTCAGCCTTGGATCATTTGCAGAGGAGGAGGCCAGAGACTGGCACCAGATTCACCCTACACCCCGCACCCCAATGTGTGAATGAGTGAATGTATCGTCTTCGCCCTGGAAGCTGGAGACCAGACCCCCCCACCCCCTCATCCCAGCCAACTCTTCTATGGGAAATCTGTCCTCTGCTGCCTTCCTCAGAGCACCCGCCCCCACCACCACCCCCCACCCCCGCCACCCTCCGTCCTCTAACCGACTGCACCCAGATGCCTTTGTGAGCTCCGGGACAAAACAGGGGGCGCTTTTGGGGCCACCAATTAGTCCTCCCCCATGGGGTGACATAGCCGATGAATAGAGGGACCTCCAAACCGTCCACGCATATAATCTCAGCTGTCTCTTTAGAGGCGACACTGTCACAAGCACACAGATTCAACCTTGTTTTCGCAGGAGTCCGATTCTTGATTTAAAGGCACGGCTCGTTAGTGCGAAAAAAGAAAAAAAAACGAGCACCCGGATGCAGGCGAGCCACTTTGTCACAGCGGAATTTGTTCCTCTTCATGTGGGTTCATCCCGGAAGATATACAAGGATGACTTTCAGACAAGGTGATTTTTTATTTGTTTTAACCCCATCAATCAACGAGTGACATGAGCCACAATAGAGAGTGGGAATCCATTACCAAAACAAACAAAGACATAGCAAGACAGTCTACTGCAGGAAGCTCAAGCACAAGGGGTGACTGTGTAAACTAAAGTGGTGATTGAGAAGGCCTGGGGAGGATGGGGGGGTGGGGGGGGGGGGGGGGGGGGGGGGGGGGGGGGAATCACCTACAGCATGTACAGCTGCCGGAGAAAACGTCTCAGATGTTGAGACGTCTTAATTGTTGCTCAACAGCGCTTTTGACGAGCAGAGAATAACACAGATGTTTTCGGAAGCCATCTGAAAAGAATTGCAATACAAGCAGTTACGCCATTCAATCATGTTAAAAACGAAAATCTAAGAGTTTGTTGAAGAATGTGCAGCTAGTCTGGAAATAAGAATGATTCAGTGCACCCACTAGACACAACATTAGGTACACTTGCACAACCCAATTAGAGAACTGTGTAACTACCAAGACACTAATGCTCAGTTTTGATTGACACCATCAGAGAAGTATTCATTGATGAATATGTTTATTATTATGACTGTAGTTTCTGTGGGCTTGGAACCAAATGGGACACTTAAACTTGAGTCGAAATAGGTACCACGTCTATAAGGCTGGATTTACACTGCAGGTTAAAGGTCTTTAAAAAATTGCCATCCATTTTCGATAGTGCTTATCCTCATTAGGGTCACAGGTGAGCTGGAGCCTATCTCAGCTGACTTTGTACGAGAGGCCGGGTTCACCCTGGAATGGTCGCCAGCCAATCGCAAGGCACATATCGACAAACAAGCATTGGCATTCACATCAATGGACATTTTAGAGAATTCAATGAAACTAAAAGCTATGTTTTTGGAATGCAGGAGGAAGCCAGATTACCAGAAAATTCTAACCACTAGTTCCACCCAGATGAAAAAGTTATTGAACCAAAAAAGGTACTACAATAATTTTCTGTGGTGAAAATTCCCAAGTCATCGAAAGCATTAAAAAGGCACCCCAAATATTAGAAACATCTCTCAATATGATGCGGTGCCTGCAAACTACAATAATAAACATATTGCTACATAAATCCCTATTTCTGATGCAGCTCTTGTGTTCGATCGCCCGTTGTGTGTCTCTAAATGCCATTTCATTCCATTTTCCTCAGGAACGATCAACTTTAGGGAGCTTATGAAGCGATGCAAACCCAAAGACAGCGTAAGAACTTCTTCAGCGCTGCAATCTGCTCGCATCTCTTCTCAAATGTCAGACGTGACGACAAGTAGACGTCACTAAGTCATCTCATATCTGCTCGAAAAGACTCACATTTATGGAAAATGTGAACGTGTTTACCTTTGAGCAACTGAACAAGCTGAAGACGATCATAATGCAGGACACAAATAGAGTGAGATGTATTATATAAGATTTCTCGAAACTTGCTAACATTTCAGTGTGAGTTTTCTTCGCAGTGAACCCCCCAACACCACCGCCCCACTCCTACGCGCGCACACACACCCTGAATAAAAAAGAATCAAGGAGAAGCACATAAGCTCTTTGTTGGCGGCCATCAGCCGAGAGCACAGCCAGGCTATTTTATGCTCGGCTGGAGAGTTAGGCAGCGATTTATCTTTGTTTCACGTCGCATACCTGAGGAATACTCTTCTATTCCCAAACAATGTGAGGGGGTAAAGGGCAAGTAATTTATGGACTAAAATTCCAAACCCCCACACCAAAAAAAAAAAAAAGAAAAAAAAAGAGGTTCAGGGTGTTGTGATGAGAGGCTGTTGGTGTCAAGCGTTCACACGTGAAGAGAAGGAGATGTTAGGTGCAAGGCAATAGATCCATACAAGACGTCCAGAGCGAGACCTAAAATAGCCTGGGCCTTAACCCAAATGATAGGAATGGCTGCACTTTTTTTTTAAGATTAGTGTGTGACCTCCAGGGTAGAGAGTGGACTGACTTAATCTTTTTCTCCTCTCCTCATCTCTGTCCACTGCCTTCCTGCGAAAAGGAGCCGGCTGTCAGGTGGTACAGCGGACCACACACACACACACACACACACACACGTTATTTCCCACTTATCACATCGTGTTTCTCTTTAAAAAACTATTTAGTACTGACTAAGAATTTCATAAATGTTCTAATTTCTCACAGTGTGAATTACAATGTAGTGGAGTAACACATTTGTATTAGATCACAGTTAAACTGTCTCTATAGAGGCAGCACAGAGCGACGAGTGGTTACCACCTCTGCCGCACAGTTCTGAGACTCAAATCTTCGAATCTGGGCCCTGTCTCCCATGGTGGCGAGTTTAGTCCTGGGCTGGTGGAGGGAGTGGGTGTTGGAGGACCGATGGCACCTTGAGGTTGTGTTGCCTAAGAAACTCTTTAGGCTAGCAGGAGCATTGCCATGGAGACACTGGTGGGTAAGTAGGCAGAGTTTATATTCGGTAGCAGACAGGTAGCCAGTGGAGTTTCTGAAGAAGAAGTGAAATGTGGTCATATTTGCGACTCCTCGTCAGGATCCTGGCACAGCAGGTTCTGGATGTGCTGGATGAGTTTCTGCATGCTCTTATATTGGATATTGTGTTTTTATGTAGTATTGATGGTTTTTGTAATTGCAATGTAATAGCGGTGGTATTAAGAGGGGGATTTAGTCCCCACTAAAGGCCCAGGTACTAAATGGACTGCCCGCCACTAGTACAAGGTACAGTATATTCATTTAGGCGCATTGGCAGCAGATGGTTTGCGTTGCAGATATGGTATTGTTGACTTAATTAATAACAATTAAAAACAAAGAATCATCTTTGTAAACTCACATTTTGACACAGCTCTCATATTGGAATATCATTAGAATGTGTAAGTGAACCTAATTTTGCGGCCGGTGACAACCGTTTAATTGCCAGCAGCACACACTGCGCATAATAAATGATGGTAAATCAGAGAAGGCATGTTCATTGTCTCTCACTGTTTCACTGTAAGACTGTTGCATTCATGTGGCGTAATGAGCAGAGACAAGCCTCAGCTTCTTCCTGACCTAGAAAATTTAGAAGAAAAAAAAAAAGCAAGCAATAAATAGACAAACTGTAAATGGAAGCCTAAATAAAAATAAATGAGAATGCTGATGATTTTGGACATGCAGGCTCATTAGCCACTTCAGAGGAATTCATCACATTGTGCCGACGAGATGCTTCTACTCTCTCCTCCCTCGGCATTTACTACCGCTCGGTCACTCTGCCTCCGTTCTCAGGCTCAATTAAGCTACAGTAAGTAAAACAGCGGTGCACCCTGTCACATTCCATCCACTCGCGCTCACTGAGAGACCCGCTAAAACAAACGGGCCTAAAGGAGCCCACTCCAGCGGCCATTACCATATGAACAACTCACTTCCCGCATGCACAATGAACCACCTTGACAGAGCCTCCCTCGGCCTTCGTGGAAACGTATTCAAGTGTGCATAAAGAAGGGTCTGTGTGCACTTTGACGGTCCCGCTCTACCTCTTCTCTGGTCGTGCCCGGATTAGCTCCCGCTGCTGCAATATGTACCTCACGAGGCGGGAGGTGAGGGGGTTTGCACACCTAAGAACACACATGGGTGGCCGGGAGTGCAGAGAAAAATGTGCACACACAAGAACAAGCACGCACACGGTCACCGACAGGAGCAAGATACTGTGCAACTGAGAGGTTATTTTAATCAGCCTTCAGCCCAAAAAAAAAAAACACTTAGTTTATTTGTCCAGGAAATTGCAAACATCCAGCAGTCCACCAGTCAATTACAGGGCACACATAGACAAACAACCATTTACAATAAAATTAGCACCTATGGATAATTTATTGTCTTTAATGAACCTAACCTGCATGCTTCTGGAATGTGGGAGGAAGCCAGAGTACCCAGGTAAAAACCCATGAAAGTGTGCTAACTCCCAGCTTCGAACTTAGAACCTCTCGACCGTGAGGCAGCCAGCTAACCACTACTTCACCCAAATATAATAGATGAATACAATTTGTACATTTTGTTGATGGTTTTAGGAAGGGATATTCCCTGAACGGGTGTGGCTTTCCTATGCCGCATATCAGGTGGAGATGCAGATCTGCTTAGCCACAATAGTGATTGACACTAACAATAATAAAGACAAATAATATTTGTATTATTTTAGGCAGCTAATCAAGCCAATTTGTCCAAAAACAACAACAACAAAACTGCTCTCCAAATCCAAATTTAGTTTGTCCAAACGGCGTTACCATCACAAATCATGGGGCATTCCAGTTATTTAACTCATGTGTAAATCTCTTAAAAATAATACAACTTTATTGTATGTATGACTTAAAGTGACCTAGTTTGGACTGCATTGTACTGTTGAGCGTTTTGCATTTTTCATTGATGGGCTGCATGTCTGCTGTTTTGTATTTTCTGCAACCTTAAAGATTTATGTGAGAACTCAAATTACAATGGTGAAGGTCAAACTCTATAGATTCATCATTGCTATTTGCCTCAATTTATGGATGTGAGAACTGAAGATTAATCCGTGGCCTTAGACCAAGACTGGACTTCTTTGGTACTAAGTCTCAGAGGAAAAAGCTTTGGACGCCGAAGGAATGACTGTGAGCTTCTCCAGGAGACCCAAATGGAACAAAATCAAAAGTGCAGCGTATGATGATTCATATGTAGAGAATGTACGAGATCTTAATCACTGCGTGAACGGTGACTAAAAGATCAGCCAACGACAGCTGAGACAGACAGAACTCAAACCCCGGAAGAATGAATGCTGACTAAGGTAATGAAATCCAGTGGGAAAAAACCTTTGTAGGTCCCAAAAAGTGGTCATGGTTATTGGTTGGTCATTTGTTACTAGTTTTAAATTGGTGTATTTCCAAGGTAGGTTGTTATTATTACATTATCAGTGTCTATGTAAAAGTAGCCACTCAAGTTTAAGCCACTCAAATAACACTGCAGAACACAACTCAGGCCTTCAGGCTCGTAGGGAAGCACACTTATAATTTGATCATTTCCTCTGCTAGCCTTCAGGCCCCGCAACAGCAAACAATAGCCTTATCGGCTCAAACACAGATGGGGGAAATATCATGTGATTTACTGTTCCACCTCATAAAAGTTTTTTTTTATCCTATCTTTACATTTGATCAGTCACTCGTGTTGAACGTCTCTTTGTGATGGCAGCCCGAAGGGTGAGCGGGCAGCAACACAATCACAACAACTCGGGTTCAACAGAAACATGAAAAATCGGAGACATCCTGCAGTTTGGCGTAGTCACTCCGTCGTGCTTTTCAACGTGTCGCAATACAAGAGGCAGGTCGTTTAACCGCACTGCCAACACGCACGGTTAAGATCCTGCTCGAAAGCACGACTCAGTGTCCTCGCCGCTCTCTGATGTTCAAATTGCAAACATATTGTCATTGAGAGAAAATGAAGGAAAGCAGATGGCGTTTTAGCATACATTGTTTTAATGCTCCCATGAGTGTCTCTGTTAAGCATATGAGTGGGCTTTAGTCACTGTGTGACTTCTGAACGAACTTCATGGCCATTCAGATGATGACATCAGACTGGAAGCAGACATACAGTGGTGCCTTGATATCCGAGTTGAAGTCCTAATAACTCATTCATTCGTAACTCAAAACACTCGTATCGCAAATCCTCTTTCCCCATTGAAATGAATGGAAATGCCAGTAACCAGCCTCCAAGAAGACAATTGTAAAGGGTTTTAATGAAGAAAACCAGAACGCTAGACTGTAATACTGTATATTACTTTGTCAATTCATAAAGTAATGACATAATTACAGTATATAAAAAACATTTGCATTAGTTTTTCCAGTCTGTATTCTCTGATGTACAGCATCGTGGTCAACTCTTCTGTTTTTAAATATGCTTTAGAAATAAATTGGATTGGATATAGAATGTAAAGAGATTAAACCGTTTTTGCCACTTTTCTTACTCAATTCAATGGACATTGTGCTGCTCCTTCTCGTGTTTGCACCTTGGCCACCTGGGGTCAGTATAATACAGACATAAAAATATACAATAGACCACCGCTAATTGCGGGGGATAGGGACAGCAAATAGTAAAAAGTCCCCTGACTCCCAGCACATGCAGTGTATCTGATGTAACAGCACATGACAGATAACTGTATCCCCAAAACACTGATAGTAGATAGCTGGGAAGAACATATAAACAACCCAGCACACAACATATGCTCACCTTGAGACAATGTGAGCTTTACAGACCTGTGAGTACATGTACCGGTATCCTACAAAGAGCAATTCCATTTACATATGTTACTACTTCTTGGGTAATAATGTAATGGACTCCAATGCAACGTGAAATTGATGGAGTTTAAAGTAATCCAGCTACTATTGTGCCCAGGCCAACAGCTTTCAGTGCAATCCAGGCCAACATATTCATATACAATTCATCTGTGTGCACATTTCTGCATGCTAATGTGTGCAGAAAGGCATCTATGGACCTGTGTGACCACCATCCTCTGTGCACCAGCACGTAGCATTAACAGCAAATGTCTCAGGGCCATTAAAGCTTTTCCAAAGCTTATTACAGCTCACATGTGAGGATAGCATTTCATCACGCCCTCAGGTAATATAGTATGCCATTTGTTCCCTTACAAATGACTGCAATTGTAACACGCTGCGCTATGTGTCCAATGGAGAGATTGCTATCATTTTAAAAGGTAACCAAAGCCACTTCACTTGGGAGGTCCTCCTCCCTGCCCCCTTAAGTTCTCTGTGGATACATCCCACTGTGACAGATATATCTCCTTTAAGCTCTATTTACTCGAGAGCTACAAACCTACCAACCTCCCCTATGCGGTTTTGTTACTACTCTTCCACAACCACACACACACAAACACACACATATATATATATATATATATATATATATATATATATATTTGTTTGTTTGTTTAAATAAAAATTGTATTTTAGGACAAAAGAACAAATATCACAGCATTCCCAATAATGTACTGTAAATGCTGGGAGAACTGCATTAAAAAGAAACGAAATGGGCCATATGTGACCCGCAGGCCATATTTTGCCCTCCGATGATATCAACAGAGGAAGGTGTCATCGGTCTGTGTGAAGAAGAAAAAAAAGCATCCGAGGCAAACACCGTGTTAACGTGTCTACTGATTAATCTGGCCATCCATTCCTCTGTGATCCACACACAGGGAAGAGCCATTTCTAAAGCATATAAAAAGCTCCTGAAAATCCAAGAATCAATATCATCCCCAACCACAATTTTATTTTATCTATATCATTTCATAATGTTGGAACAATAAAAAAAAAAAAAAAAAAAAGAGATGACATTTGCTTGTTTGGCCAAAACATTAAATACAATCTCATGATAATAATGTTCTGTTTTGAACCAGCTACCACATACGACAAGCTTTTTTTTCACCACAGCTCCACCTGAAGGATTTGATGGGTCACTGCCCCAATGCAAACCAATGCAAGAAGGGGGAGAAGACCTAAGACCTTCCACACAGGAAGGATTTAAACTCCTAGCCTCAGAACTGAGAGGCAGATAAGAAAACCACTTATACACCATGCCGCCTAATTCCACCTTATCAACATAATTCTTAATGATAAATTAATCGAGTATTAGTTATTAATCCAACCAGTTCGGGGTGTACCCCGCCTCCTGCCCGATGACAGCTGCGGTAGGCTCCAGCACGCCCGTCACCCTAGTGAGGAGAAGCGGCTCAGAAAATGGATGGATGGGTGGATAGTTATTAATCGATTCTTATCTCAATCCCAATTGAATAGGTTCTTCGTCGGCCGATGAACCAAAGTTTTCATGGATTTTGGTCATGTCATTTCACAACTAGTTAACAGATCCAAAAAGTAACAACTCTCCGATAGTGTAAGCGAAATCTTAGCTTTACTCTTTATACACAAATTTGTACTGGATGACATTATATTGGGCGGCACGGTGGCCGACTGGTTAGAGCGTCAGCCTCACAGTTCTGAGGTGCGGGGTTCAATCCCCGTCCCCGCCTGTGTGGAGTTTGCATGTTCTCCCCGTGCCTGCGTGGGTTTTCTCCGGGCACTCCGGTTTCCTCCCACATCCCAAAAACATGCATTAATTGGAGACTCTAAATTGCCCGTAGGCATGACTGTGAGTGCGAATGGTTGTTAGTTTCTATGTGCCCTGCGATTGGCTGGCAACCAGTTCAGGGTGTACCCCGCCTCCTGCCCGATGACAGCTGGGATAGGCTCCAGCACGCCCGCGACCCTAGTGAGGAGAAGCGGCTCAGAAAATGGATGGATGGATGGACATTATATTGTGCGTACTAATCCCACGGCCGGTGAGCTTGATTCCACCATTTAAAAAGTACAACTCTTCCATTCTATTGACCAGCAGAGCATTCCAAAAAAAACAATCAATTAATTAAGGCACCTCCCCTCGTACTCCGCTGATGCTGTAGTCACAACTCGGGCAACATTTACTCCATTAATTAGCCCCGTGTTACAGGCCAAGAGGCTATCCGACTGCCTTCTGCAGGCCGAGCGGCGATAGTAGCGCTTTATTATGCAAGTGGCCCAGGTAGAGAGAGCAGGTAATTGAGGCCACGCAGGCTGCCTCACACAGACAGTCGACTGAGAGGCTGCAAAGTGGGAATGGAAATCGCCGCAAGCCCGCAGTGGTCTGCCCTCGAATGAAATATTAACTTTTGGAGTATTTAAACGGAGGGAAGCATTGCAATAGTTAAGTGTGCCTTACTGAAAAGTATCACACATGCGTCCTTAAATTCTGTATCACATATGATGCTGGAGGTATGAGCCATTTAACATGAAAAACTATCCACCTACCTATTTTCTACAGCAGTGTTTCCCAACCAGGTGGCAGACTGCCAAATAAGTGAAGTAGAAGAAGACATGAGCAATTCCATCTGTTCATTTTCTGTTGCGCTTGTCCTCATTTAGTGTGTTAAGTACATAGCTGCAGCCCATTCCAGATGACTTTGGGTGAGAGGTGGGGTACACCCTAGACTGGTCGCCAGTCGGGCAGGGTACACATAGATTTATTTTTTTTTGGGTGGGGCTCGGGGGGCTTATTTTTGTTTTTGATCCAAAAACTGTATTCAACATAAATACAGGGGCCGGCACGGTGAACGCACATAGCCGCCTCACAGTTCTGGGGACCGAGGGTTCAAATCCCGGCCCCGCCTGTGTGGAGTTTGCATGTTCTCCCCGTGCCTGGCTGGGTTTTCTCCGGGCACTCCGGTTTCCTCCCACATCCCAAAAACATGCGTGGTAGGTTGATTGGAGACTCTAAATTGCCCGCTTTATCCTCACTAGGGTCGCGGGCGTGCTGGGGCCCACCGTGCCGCCATTCGAAACTACTTTATGGTATTTAAAAAGAGTAATCTAGACTCCAGTCAGGTGAGATGACATCATTGGTATGTGCACTACTTCCTCATTCTTTATGCGCTATCTGGGATTGCTCATTTACCACCGTCTGGTTCAACCACACACACTCTTAAGTCCTTCACCTGTTAATGTGTGAAGCAAATGACTGCTGCAGTGGCGCCAGGACAAACACATGTCCCAGTTTATGAAGTGGCCATGTGCAAACATGTTTGTTCTTGAGCAAGGGTGGGCAAAGCATGGCCCGGGGTCCACATACAGCCTGGTCCGTTCTTTCATCTGGCCCAGCAAGCTCTTTGATGCATAAATGTATCATCTTTTTTTTTTCTTTACCTAAATTAGTTCATTAAAGGTATTTGTATTAATTAGTACCATTAAATAATTGATTATTTTTGTATTAATAATTTTTACATATATAATCATATTTTTTTAGATTTTATCAAATAATTATGATTAAACAAAAAATGAGCGAGAATGAATTACAGTATGTTGATTATTGAATGGCACGGTGGTCGACTGGTTAGAGCGTCAGCCTCACAGTTCTGAGGACCCGGGTTCAATCCCCGGCCCCGCCTGTGTGGAGTTTGCATGTTCTCCCCGTGCCTGCGTGGGTTTTCTCCGGGCGCTCCGGTTTCCTCCCACATCCCAAAACAAACATGCATGGTAGGTTAATTGACGAATCTAAATTGCAGGTGTGAATGGTTGTTTGTTTGTATGTGCCCTGCGATTGGCTGGCAAACAGTTCAGGGTGTACCCCGCCTCCTGCCCGATGATAGCTGGGATAGGCTCCAGCACGACCACAACCCCAGTGGGGAGAAGCGGCTCAGAAAATGGATGGATGGATAGATAAAGAATTTATTCAAAATGTATTTTACATATTTTACATAGACATATGTAACTCATTTAGAAAAGTATATTTACATCAGTCCCAAATGACCTGGTCCATTTGTTCATTTAAAAAATTAAATGTGGTCCTTGAGCACTAAGGTTTTCCCGCCCCAGTTCTAGATAGTCTGTAGGAAGTGTAGGAAGTTCATCTTGTGACTTAAGTCACTTTAAATTCAAGTTCCTCATTTAAATGATGACAATAGGACAAAAATGCTGCTCCTGACTTTCCGTTATCTAGGTCAGAGCTGTACCTCCAGTCTCTTCTCCCCATGCCACCCCCTCTCCTCGCTTGCTTGTGTGCTGATGTAACGTACTGTAAATGTGCAGCAGGAGCTCGGGATGGTGCTTAGAGACAGTTGGTACATTTCTAAAAACAGCAACACTAATATTACCTCGCGAGAGAGGTTATGTTTTAGTTAGTTTCTGGCGTAGCTCCAAAACTAGTTCATCCATTTCCGTGAAACCTGGCCAAGGTGATCAATATGTGCTAAAACTATAGTATCAGACCCAGATTTGTTGTATATTTTATTTATTATTGTGAATCTTTAATATGGTAGAACAAAATGGGTCTTTGTCTATATGTTCCCTGCGACTGACTGGCGACGAGTCCACGGTGTACCCCGCCTCTCACCCAAAGTCACCTGGAATGGACTCCAGCTATGTACTTAAGGCACTAAATGAGGACAAGTGCAATAGAAAATGAATTGATGGAATTGCTCATATGTCTTACTCTCTTTCAGTTGTTTGGCAGTCTGTCACCTGCAGGACTGGAGTGGAACATTAGTGAACGTAACTGAACATCTGATGACAAATTTACAACAATTACGCCACTAAGCGCTTGAGTGCAAAGACGAGTGATATTGTTTTCATCGCCATAAACACGACTGACGCATGGTCTGAGCAAGAAGCCATTGCATTTTAGCATAAACGGTTGCATCTGTCTAATCCTAACATTTTACTTCATTCTCAATGAACCGGAAAGCAGCCTGCTAACTAACAAACATATATACAATTTTTTTCTTTTCACGCTTGTTAAATGAAGGTATTTGAGTCACAGTAAAAGCATTAACCTCGCCCCAGACCCAAAAATGGTATAGTCCTGTCAGCTTACCCCATCCTCTGTGAAGCACCTATTGTGGGTTGTGTTACCAGTTAGGCTTACGTTGTGCTTTATATGCCACCTTGTCTTTTGTGTGGGTTCATCCATCCATCTTTCTTTCGCTTTTTAGGGTCGTGGGTGAGCTGGAACCAATCCCAGCTCACTTTGGATGAGAGGCGGAGGTCACCCTGGACTGGTTACTAGCCAATCACAGGACATATATCGCATGGACAGACAACAATTCGCACTCACATTAAAATTTTAGAGTCTTCAATTCATCTAACATGCATGGTCATAATAAAAGGAATTATTTGACATTGACAGTACCATTCTTGTGGGGAGTGCACGCTACTGATAGCTGAAACTGGCGCTCTGCCTTTTGACTTTTCTTAACAGTTCACCTTAACTGTGCTTTTCACGAAACAGAGTTCTATGCTCGGAGTCTTTTACAAACACCATAGCTTCCTGCTGGATGTCTCCGCTCGAATTTCATTACAGTTGCTGCAATGCTGGGAGGAAGGACTCTTTCAATTGGTGGCGGTCCGCCCTGCCATTGTTCCAGTCACTGTGGAAGAGCTAACACTTGCGCCCACTAACACCATTTCTGAATGCCACCTTGATCCAAAGGCAAAGAAAAATAGTCGGTCAAATCGTGTAAATGATTAACAAATGCTGAGTCTCGATAGCCTGCGATGTTGTAATGCGTTCCTATCTGGTTACCAGGTGAGCTAGCGTTACCACATCTCATGCTCGGTGTGTGAGATCACGTGTTCTTTCGCACAATCAGAGTAGGACTGAAGACAGGAAAGAAAGATTGGAAAGATGAGAGGGCAGAAGAGGGCAAAGGTATTTGATTTCTTGGCCATTTTGTTTTATTTTGCTGCTTCAAATAATGTTACAAACAGGGTTGCATCGTGAGAAAAGTTCATAAATCCCGCTAATAGCCCCCAAAAAGAGAATAATCTCCCTCCAATGTTTAATCATGTTGTCACATCAAGCTCTTCAGAGGTGTTGGGTGGTGAGTCATGCCTAAGCCTCCCAACTCAATTAAAAAGTCAAGGGTTCAATTGCAGTGTGATCTAACGATCAGTACATTTGAGAGAAATAAAATGTATATTCTTACGTGAAATGAAGCTTTCAGTGAAACAGACAAGACCATGCACTGATTCTGAATGCAGTTTCTGTAGCCAAGCAAACCACACAGCAGAATTCATAGTCTTTCCACACACACACACAGTATGCAAACACACACATCAGAATCAAATGTTCACACACCTTCGCTGACCACTGGCCTCCCTAATAATCCAGTGGAGCAAATTTTAAAAGCCCAGCAAAGAGGCTTGTTCGCAAATAAGCTGAAAGGGCCCCCGGTAGACACTGATGAATGAGTCAAGCCAAGCATGCTGCCAACATTATCAAAAGCGGGGCGATGAATGAATACATTATCATGCGAGGCACTACTTCTCTTTTCTGCCCGCCTGACTCGCAGCTTGTCACTCTTTCCTGCCTGTCAAGCCTCTCGCCTCACGACCCACACGCATGCGGTGCGGCTTTTGTGTGCGTTAAAGAAGGTAGAACGTTATTTATCTTGGCTTAATCACCCTCACTGTCGGAGCATCAGCCCCTCACTTCCTGTCTCCTTCGCCAACTGTCCAGACACTTTCTATTAGAGGCTCTGAAAGGCTGGCTTCCTTCTCTCGCTTCTCTCTACATAGAGATACATACATCTTCCTGATTACTTCCCATTTCTGCAGCTCTTATAACACCTGGCAGTCTGCTTGCTCTTGCTTGATTGCTCTATCTTCATCAGTGCTGTCTGTCATAGATCTATTATTTCCCAGCCTTCCCTGAGATGTGATGCTTAAAAGTCCCATTGAATTAATTAGATTTAGCACTGATCTCTATGGCTTCCATTAATGTAATACAATAAATGCGTTCACTGCTTCAAGAACAGTGAGATAGTACAGGCCTCTGACAAGACATGAACCTTTGTCACCTCCAAATTCAATGGATGATCACTTTAACTGTGAGCCAGAAAAGTGGAACAGTCAGAAGTTGTGGTCAGTAATATTCCATTCCACTCCTGCAGGGGGTGGTATTTCACATTACAAAGTGTTTGCAAAACAGATTAAAAATAACTATCAAAGAAGAAAGAGGATGGGCCATGCCAAGATAAGTAACATTTTCCTAAATTTGTCTCAGGAGAATGTCCAAAAGTCTGCAAATAATTTCCACTTCGATACTGTTCTACTCCAGTCCTGCAGGAGGCAGTATTCAATATTGCTAAATATTTGCCATTTGCCAAACCAATCAAGGAGAAAAACAAAATCAATCAGATATTTTACAATGACACACAAAATCTTCATAAATCCACCCCCCCCCCCCCCCCCCCCCCAACAAAAGTCAAAAAGTCGTAAATTGCAAGGGATATTGTTCCACTCCTTGTGTATCACAAATAAAAATGCCAAAGAGATTTACATTGGTGTTTGCTAAATGTCAAAAAACATCGAGTACAAGCAATCTATTTAATAAGAATTTCAGCAATTCTAAATAGACTTCCTTAATCCAAACCAGGTCTAAAGGTCGTAAATTGTAAATAATGCTGTTCCACTCCAGCCCTGCAGGAGGCAGTAGTGCACAATAACTTGTTTGCTAAAGGCCCAGGTAATGAATGACAGAAAGAACAGTCCATGGTTTCTGAATTGTATCCGCCCATTCATCCATTTTCTACAGCGCTTGTCCTCATTAGGGGTAAGGGTGAGTTTTAGCCTATACCAGCTAAACTTTAGGTGAAAGCCGAGAAACACCCTGGACTGGTCAGCAGACAATTGCAGGCCACATATAATCAAACGTATCTTCCTTGACCACACAAAAATTTAGTGGGTGTCCTATTTTTGTGTTATCCTGCTAACACACACGCACACATATATGTGTTATTGCTAATCTAAAATTCAAGACTTGAGGTCTCTATCTCCTTTTTGGAGATTTGGTTTGATTTTTCTTGAGGTTCAGGAATTACTTTAGGATGTGTGTTTGTTGTGTAAGTGTGTCCGTTGTGTTCTGAATATTTTTTTGTTTGTTTAGCAATGCTAAAGCTTGGTCACCTTAATTTAAGTGTTTTATATTCTGCTCCCAGATGGCAAAAAAAAAAAATCATGCAGAAGACATTTCCTGTGCTTGTCGTCTTTTTTTGTTGTTGTGTGTCGATCATCAGGCCTCTGAGAATGAAGAGCAACGTCACACACACATCCTGCTTTTGAAAGTAAAAAGATGGCACAGAACATAATCCAGGTGACAGTTTGTTTATCTTTCTACAAAGCATATTTAAACAAACAAGACAAAAGTGTTTAGTCGGAGAGATGCAGGATTTTCCCGACTGTCACACCAGCCACCAGGCAGATCAGTACTAAGTGCAATGTGCTCATGACTGCGTGCTTGCGTGTGTGTGTGTGTGTGTGTGTATTTGAGATGTGAGTAAGTCTTTGTGAGGCCTCCAGTCAGCAGAGTGATGATAAGTACTCCCAGCCCGGCACTCCGCATGAGCCGATGGACAGACGGGCCGGGAACACTAGAGGCCTTGTGGTCGCGGCCAGTGTGTGTGTGTGCATGTGTGGGCACTGTGGTGACGGGATGTGGAAGGGGGTGGCGGCAAATGAGATGGGGAGATGAGGGGCTGTTGGCAGTGTACGCCAGAGCGTTACTACCAGCTACGCCACCAGACCGTGCCACATGGCTGCAATTTGTTCATTAACTATGTAATAAATGTACGCGCACACACAGAGGTAATATTGTTCCGACTTCTGCCTGATTGGATTGTGAAATAGAGGATCCTCCAGGGACTCACTTGTAGTCCCCCAGCCACTCTGACCAAGAGAGGAAGAGACAGGCCTGATTTCCTAACAAGGTTTGAGACGCAGGAACACATGTAGTCTATATTTTTCTGTTTGCTTTAAGCGTCACCATGAATATATCAATTGAAGTAATATGACCCTGTGTAAGGTTTTCTGATATTATTAGTGACCGCAGTAATAAAAGCCCTATTATGTCGAATATACAGTATATACAAAAGTGTTGAGATCCATGCCGTAAATATGAAGTAGATTTTTATTTTTTCCCAGATAAGTTGTGTGAACGTATCCAAGCATGTCTTAATGAACCTTTATAGCTTTGTACACTGGGGCAAAGTCATGCTGGAACAAAAAAGGGCCTTCCCCAAACTTCCCCAAGAGGCCAAAATATCTTGAAAATATGAATAATGAAGGTTGAGGGAGTGCATTTTGAGTCTAATTCATGACTGATTCATTTAATTGATTAAGTGAAACAAATCTGTACTCATTTTTAGCTTAATAGCTGGGCCGTCTTGATTCAGATCAGTTTTGTTTTATGATGACGTGATTGGTGTGATTGTTCTACATAGTGGTTAGCACATCTGCGTCACAGTCGAGTGGCTCTGGTTTCAAGTCTCCGGGTTCGAGTCTCCACCTGGACTCTCACCATGCATTAGTTTTCTCCATATAGTCTAGCTTGCTCCCCATTCCAAAAACATGCATGTGAGTTTCATTAAAGACTCTAAATTATCCACAGGTATGAATATGACTGTGAATATATGTCCTGCAATTGGCTGGGGAGCAGTCCAAAGTCAGCTGGAATAGGCTCCAGCTCACCTGCAAGGATAAGCAGTATAGAAAATGAATAGTTTGATGTTCACTCCATGTAGGGAATCTTCAACTAAGTACAGATCATTGCAGAGCTTTTACTCTCCCCCTGGAAGTGATTAATATTAGCCCAAGGCCAATGGCAAGCAATCTGTCATCATCATTAGGGCGACAGATGAGCACAGGGATCCTTGTTACAAATGACCCGGCAGCTAGGATGTCATCTGACGAGGTCCCGTCCGGTTCAAGGCCGACTGCAGCGGCTTTGGGAGCGCCTTGATTGCCACTGAGCGATAACGGCAGCAGAAACACCGTGGAGGGAATTCAGAGTGCATGAATAATGAGACAAAACCTTCCTTGTCGAGTTCACATGTGCAAGGCAGCAGTGTGGATTATAACCTGTGAGAGAGTATGACTGCTGTTGTGCCGTAAGCATACAGATCACCTTACACGTTGGCTTTCCTCTGCTTTGATGACTGAAGCTTACACACACACACACTCATGCATGCATGCATGCATGTGTCCACTCTCAAAACATACACCCCTCCAGGATTAATTCACCTGCCGCACCTGAGAATGCGACCGCCGTGATGTCACCTGCACTCTCATCACTTCAAAAGGTAAAAGAGCACCTCGGTGCCATCAGTACAATGAGCCAGCATACCCTCTCACTTTGTTTCATGGCAATCCCCTCCTTGCAGAGGGTTCATACGTGGAGGGTGCAGAATTACACAGACAATAAGGCATTCTTGGGTTACTGCTCACCGGGCCTTTACGCTCACATTGACAAGCTTTTGTGACATTCTACAGCCGTGTTTCCCAAAATTTACGAAGCCAAGGTATATATTTTACATTTCAAACAAACAAAACGACAACTACATTTCACAAAAAGATGAATTATGTACTTTCTGGCATTTAGTGGAACTGTCAATTGTTCTGCCTGTCACTATGTGCCGCGGGCACAGATAGATGAACAACGATACAAATACGAAAACGATACAAATACAAAATACAAATACATTTTGAATAAATTCTTTATCCATCCATCCATCCATTTTCTGAGCCGCTTCTCCTCACGAGGGTCACGGGCGTGCTGGAGCCTATCCCAGCTATCATCGGGCAGGAGGCGGGGTACACCCTGAACTGGTTGCCAGCCAATCGCAGGGCTACCTTATTTGTATTAAATAAATTTCAATCATTTTCTGAGCAATTACAGTAAATAAAACTGGATACCTATGCGCCATACATACAGTGGATAGGAATCACTGCAAGAGGATGGCTTCGGCTTGTGAAAACTCACACACTTAACATGCATGTGTTTACCCGAGAGCCACAGCGCTGTGTGCCAGTTGGCTCCGGCATGAACGCTCCCACCGGAGAAGCTCACAAGCCGGGCACGACACAATGAGATGTGGTAATAGCGCAACTGCCACATTAGGTTGCGTTTGAACCCAAAAGAAAAGCCTAGAGCCGAAGCTCAAGCAGGGCTTCTGCAAATAACACATACAGTAAGAGAACAGAGGTAGAATAGATGGATGTGGGATGAGGGAGTTGACGATGTGGATAAGTGGATAGCCTAGACGGACAGACAGACCAAAAAATGCCTGTCCAATGGATGGATGGACAGACAGACATGAATAGCTAGACAGTGTCATATGATACAAGTTAACCCTCTAATGCACCCAACCACAATCATAATCAGCATCATAATGGTGGGAAACAAAAAGCCTAGCGCTAAAACATGAGTAAGTAACGTGTTGTTCAGTATTCATTTGGCATATAAAGGGGGCTGAATCTAAAAACAGTAGTAAAGTAGAATTTTAGAACAGTAGAAATGGACAGATGTGAGATGGGATAGTTGGGTAGGAGGGTAGATAGATGGACAGACAGATGTATCAAGGATGAATGGCTGGTTGGGATGGGCATGTCGGAAGCTAGATAGGTGGCTAGACAGCTAGATGACTTGACAGCTAGATAGATTAATGGATGGAAGGATGAATTAATTGATTTGATTGATGGACATGGATGGGATGACAAAAATGAAAAGATATGATACAAGTTGGCCTCTAATGCACCCAGCCACAATCATAATCAGGGTGATAGAGGTAAACAAATATCCGAGAGCAAAATAAGGTTCAGTATTAATTCAGCACATTCTGAATCTAAATACAGTAACGCAGGAGTCAGGTAAATGGCTAGGATACTAGAATAGGAATAGTCGGACCAAGAGATAGATGGATGGATGTATTGTTGATTGGGATAGGTGTGTCAGAAGATAGGTAGATGATAGCTAGCGAGATGATTACATAGCTAGATAGGTGGCTGGTAGGAAGGATGACTAAACTGACAGATCAATGACCAAGTGACTGACCAAGTGACTGAAATGTAAGTTGGGTGGTAGTGTATTATGAGACAGTGGAAGCTCCTTCAGGGATGGCTTTATTTCTAATCCATCATGTGATTTCAGCCTGATCTACAAAACACTCAGCTGAGCATGAAACAGGAGGCCGGGGCCGGTCATCTATCTCCCTCGGCGTAAACATGGCAGCGTTAAATGTGCCAAAACACACTGGTGGAGCAGCAGCGCTCGATGAGGAGCCCTCCAAACACTATCTATAAGCCTAACTGTGAAAATATTCAGAGGCAAAAAAGCCAAGCAGCAGTGGGGGGTGTATTTGTAAGGGAGGGCATGAAAAGATGCACACGCAGAAGAAGAGATTGAGGGTTCACCGCTGAGATAAAAATGGAATCCATTTTGGTTCTTGAAGCACACTCATGCATAGTGCGAGGACCCGCTCAGGGTGTTTGACTGGCATTGGCACTTCTCTTCCCTCTCCTCTCGGTCCATTCCAATTGTTCTGCCTTCCCCTCACTTATCATTTCCTCCTCTCCTCTCCGGTCACACCTCTTTCCTTGAATTTCTCTTCCTCTCTCTCGAGGCCCCCAGGCCCCCCCAACACTGTCACAGGTCCTGAAACTATGGCAACGGAACGAGAGAGAGCAAGCGCTCTCTATGATTAATAGATGAGAGATGAGGTGCCAATCGCTCGAGTCTGGGGAGGAGGGACGGGTACACTCTAACAACACTGTGCAAACATGTATGCACAGTCACACGCAACACGCACAATGAGCCTGGAGACCCAACACCGCTGCAATGAGGCACCTTTGGTGCTTCGTGCCAGTGTAAGCCTGCAAAATCACAAGATGAATATAAGACCACACCCTGGCCTGCCGAGGTGACCACTTGATGTATATCTTATAAAGACCGTTACTACCATTCATCCATCCATCCATTTTCTATATGGCTTATCCCGTGGAACATCATTAGGGGCTGGAGACATGGTGAGAGGTGGGATACGCTCTGACTGGCAGTGAATCACACGTCTGGCTCGAGTTGGGCGACATTGCTTTGAAACAAAATCTTTGATTTTTTTTTTCCCACAGATAACAGATCCACGATTTGAATCAATCATTTCCTACTTTGCTTATTAAAAAAAAAAAAAAAATGACTGACATTTTTTCAAAACAAGTTTTGCTTTTTGTTTTGTTTTTTTTCTTCTGGGATCTGTATATTTCTCCTGATACCAAATAAAATATAACCAGCCTTTCCCACATGTTGTAATCCATGCAACCCATTCTTCCACGCAAACCCTCTCCCTCCCACACAACACACTAGGGCAGTCACTATCAAATCTTTTTAGAGTCCATTCTCCTAATCCATTCTCCTATTGATTATTAATCGAATAATGGAATAATAATCACTCTCCCCCCATCCCCACACTATTACAAAAAAAATATATATTGTTTTCCTACTAACATGCATTTTATTCTCATTTTTGAGGGACAGACTTAAATCCTTAAACTGCATGTTGGTACCTAGTGTATGGTATAAATTTGGTGAACAGAATTTGAGACAGCAAAATGCTAAACGGTTAGCAAAAGCGATTAGCATTAGCGCGCTAGCGATTGCCATTGTAAGTATAAAAAACACTAACTCCCATTCAGCCCACTCATACTTATCATGTTATATGTACAATACACATCTAACAGTGTCTTAAAAATCACTTATAGACCCTACTTTGTCGTTTTTTGGCATGGTTTATCATTGGCCCAACACTGCATCCGTCTGCAATAAATGTCCGTGTGAAACACGGGTTCCGGCAGCACAAACATGGTTCCAGGGTGGAACTTTTTTTTTTTTTTGTATGTTTTTTGTCCTGCCGGAGCTTAAGGGCAGAAATTTTGCATTGACCTATTTTTGAAGTCAATTTAGCCAAGTTTTTCGGTTGTTTTTTTTCCCCCTCCCCTAAAACACACCATCCAAAATAACAGTCAAAGGACATTTGGCAAGACTGACTTGCAGTTGTTGGGTACTCTTATTTTTCTTATTAAATTATATGGTTTTAGGCGGCATGATGGACAACTGGTTGGCACATTTGCCTCACAGTTCTTAGGACCGGGGCTCAAATCCATCGAGTTTGCATGTTCTCCCCGTGCCTGCATGGGTTTTCTCCGGGTTCTCCAGTTTCCTCCCACATCCCAAAAATAATGCATGGTAGGTTAATTGATTACTCTAAATTGCCCGTAGGTGTGACTGTGAGTGCAAATGGTTGATTGTTTATGTGTGCCCTGTGATTGGCTGCCTACCAGTTCAGGGTGTACCCCGCGCTCCAGCACACCCGCGACCCTATTGAGGATAAGCGGTACAGAAAATGAATGAATTAATTAATGAATTATATGGTTTTAGTGTAAATCTTATAGAGGAAATCCTTATGTTTAACATTCATATATTTTTCTTAACAAATCACACTTGGGAAAACCCCAATGTAAATGTGTAATTATTGTACCAGGCGTGCCACACTTAGGGAATCCCTGAAGTAGTATATAAGGGAAACAAAAACCTCCTTAGAAAGAGAACAGTGGATTACAACAGAGAGTGGATTCAGGGTCTTATGTGTTCATCATTTAAGGCTATTGTCATCTCTTAGCACAGTACCATGTTACATTCATTGGCAAGTTGACACAGTTTTGTCGTCGTATGAAGTCACGCTATTTATGTAGCTGCAGCAGGGCTCACCATTCAGCTTGCCTAAGTCGAGCAGGGTTCTGTACTGTACTAAAACAAGCTGACCTAAACTGCCCCGTTTGGTGGAAAGAACAACAGCGTAAGTGAACCACATTGGACTGCTTTCGATGCTTTGTAGACTAAGTCTAATGGAGCGGTCCCAAACCTTTTTTGCACCACAGACTGGTTTCAGCTAAAACAATATTTTGAAACAAATAAAAACTACTAAAAATACAGCTCACCTTTATGCTGAATGTAGTTGTTGTAAATGCACTTCAACGAGCTGATCCCATCTTGAGGTAATGGGAGACAATGACACCTGAAGCATTTCACTTGTGCAGTCTACTATGCTTCAAAACAATATTCATCCATCCATTTTCTACCCCTTATCCGGGGTTGGGCCGCGGGGACAGTAGCTTGAGCAGGGACGCCCAGACTTCCCACTCCCCAGCCACTTCATCCAGCTCTTCCGGGGGAATCCAGAGGCCTTCCCAGGCCAGCCGAAGGACGTAGTCTCTCCAGCGTGTCCTGGGTCGTCCCCGGGGTCTCCTGCCGGTGGAATGTGTCCGGAACACCTCACCAGGGAGGCATCCGGGAGACATCCGAATCAGATGCCCCAGCCACCTCATCTGGCTCCTCTCGATGTGGAGGAGCAGCGACTCTACTCTGAGATCCTCCCGGATGACCGAGCTTCTCACCCTATTTCTAAGGGAGAGCCCGGACACCCTGCACTGAAAACTGATTTTGGCCGTTTGTATCCGGGATCTTGTTCTTTCGGTCACGACCCACAGCTCGTGACCATAGGTGAGGGTAGGAACGTAGATCGACCGGTAAATTGAGAGCTTCGGCTTTCGGCTTAGCTCCTTCTTTACCACAACGGACCGATACAAAGTCCGCATCACTGCAGACGCTGCACCGATCCGCCTGTCAATCTCCCGTTCCATTCTTCCATCATTCATGAACAAGACCCCAAGATACTTAAATTCCTCCACTTGGGGCAGGATCTCATCCCCGACCTGGAGAGGGCATGCCACCCTTTTCCGACTGAGGACCATGGTCTCAGATTTGGAGGTGCTGATTCTCATCCCAGCCGCTTCACACTCGGCTGCGAACTGCTCCAGTGAGAGTTGGAGGTCACGGCTTGATGAAGCCAACAGAACCACATCATCTGCAAAAAGCAGAGATGCAATACTGAGGCCACCAAACCGGACCCCCTCTATGCCTCGGCTGCGCCTAGAAATTCTGTCCATAAAGGTTATGAACAGAATCGGTGACAAAGGGCAGCCTTGGCGTAGTCCAACCCTCACCGGGAATGAGTCCAACTTACTTATATGCGGACCAAACTCTGCCACCGAGGAGCTTTTTAACTACCTCGGTGACCTCAAACCCAGAGATAGGAGAGCCCGCCTCAGTGAACCCAGACTCTGCTTCCTCATGGGAAGGCGTGTCGGTGGGGAGAATACTTCGAAGCTTCACAAAAATAGTATGTTGGAAATGGCAACAAGGTATCCAGTCGTTTTTCTAGCAGATTTGTCGAAAAGTGTACGCAGTGCTTTTTAACCACAGTACAACATGACTGAGATGAAGTAGTTTATACAGGGGCACAGGCAGATGTACCTGATTTTCAAAATAAAACTTGTTTCAGACTCTGATGCGCTGTAAACATTTTTTTGTTAAGTCTCTCTTTGCAGCCCGGACCGATAGTGCAAGACTTCATCCATCTACTGTCAAGTGATGACACAAAGCCCTGCTGCTACTGCTTTCGGATTATCTCTGCTAATGCATCCCCCTCTCCGTTCCATTTGACTAATGACAGGCAACCCAACTCAGCTGTGACAAAAGCATTTTGACATGTTCCATGGACTACGGTGAGCATTAAAAACAACAACAACAATTCCATGATATTTTAAGCTGATTGTAAATGCTCCAGGATGTTTGATGCTTTTTCATCCAGAGCCCATTTGGCCGAGTTTGGCCTATAAAACGTTCCTCCAAGTCAATGGGCTAGCTTTCTGATTCACTTTGTTTCAAAACAACAATGCCTTGCCAAGGACCATCAGACAAAACACCAACAATACACCGAGCCAATTCTGTCATTAACTTGCAGTGTGAGAGTGTTTTTGCCGTGTCCTTCGTGCTTCTGGCATTTTTGGCATACGCGACATGTTCAATCACTTATGCTAATGTAACAAGGATGCCCATTGTTTTTCGACATGGACTTGTATTCATTAAAGCCGCTTGGAACGGCACAATGAAGCTTAGAATGTGGAACGTCTTGTTTGCATGTGTGTGTTTTTGTGTAACATAGATAACATTTCACAGCCAGTGATTAGCAATTGATTACAATGCTAGTGAACCATGTGGTGACTAAAGCCACTGTATGGCGGAATCTATTCTTTCCCAGCACTCTCACAGAGGCAATGTTCTGTGAATAGGATGTTTTGGGGAGAAGAGCAACTAAATCAATTGCATCAAACAAATAAGAAAATCTACAAATAGAGCTAACAGGTGTAACAGCACACTCTCGGTGACCTTAGCAAAAATCACTAAATGTGCTGTATGACATCTTTGATTTTGGAAAACGTTGAAAACATCTTTCATGATGCCAGTGTGTATTTCTAAGAAAGAAATGTGCAGAAACACACTATAATTTTATGATTATACCTTATTCCGAGTCCTGCTATTAAGGCAGTTTTGACATTAACTGCTGAGTCGGCGTAAATGTTGCGGCAATTTTGGAGATTGTGAAATGGGTTCAAATAGGAGCGAGGAACAAAGGAGGTTTTATTTGAGCCAATTATTAAGATTCGTTTATTTTTCAGGCACTATTGCTACTTCTTCAGAGCACAGTGCACCAACTCAGCTGTTGAAACCACGCCACATTGAACGCATCGGTCGGAAAAGAGTGGAATAGTGCAGCAACAAGGCAAGTTAACATCATCATTTCTGCCTTTCTTGTCATGTATTCTCAAATGTTATAATGGTACAACGATGACCAATCGGCACAACCAAGCAGTGACACATACAATAGCCACTCAGCATGCTTTGAACTAGAAATACTACCTTGCAGTAACTGGTAGTCCAGTATCTGGTTTCGCCAATGGAAAGGTATTAACACAGTAGCGGTAGCATGCAGTGGAAAATGGGCATTTTATTTTCAACCCTAGGGCTGTTCCGTATACAACACTCGTGTAATGCTAGTGGTCAGTCAGCCCGAGAGGTGTCCTGGCTGTTCCAGGACAATATTTGAAACCGTCTCTGACGACGGAGATCAATACCTGGGAATCAATGCTCCCTGCTTTGCACACCACTCCTTTATCTATTTAAGAGTCACTGTAAAGGTACAAAGGCAACTAAAACATAAATAGCACACTTGGTGTAGTTGAATTGTTTAAAAATATATTGACAAGATTACAACATGGGGCAGCATGGCTGAAATGATGGTTAGCACGTCTGCCTCAAAGTTGAAAGCTCCCAGGTTCGAATCACAGCTCCTGTGTGGAGCTTGCCTGCTCTCCCCGTGTCTGCGTGGGCTTTAACCGGGTACTCCAGTTTCCTCCCACATACCAAAAGCATGCCCGTGGGGTTCATTGAAGACTCTAAATTGCCCTTAGGTGCGAAAGTGAGTGTGATTGTTTCTCTACAGTGTATGTGCCCTGCAGTTGGCCTGCGTCCAGTCCAGGGTGTACGCCTCTTCTCTCAAAGTCAGCAGAAGTAGGCTACCGCTCACTTAGGTCAAGCACTACAGAAAATGGATGGACCATCCATTTTCTGAGCCACTTCTCCTCACGAGGGCCGCGGGCGTGCTGGAGCCTATCCCAGCTATCATCGGGCAGGAGGCGGGGTACACCCTGAACTGGTTGCCAGCCAATCGCAGGGCACATACAAACAAACAAGCATTCGCACTCACATTCACGCCTACGGGCAATTTAGAGTTGTCAATGAACCTACCATGCATGTTTTGGGATGTGGGAGGAAACCGGAGTGCCCGGAGAAAACCCACGCAGGCACGGGGAGAACATGCAAACTCCACACAGGCGGGGCCGGGGATTGAACCCCGGTCCTCAGAACTGTGAGGCAGACGCTCTAACCAGTCGAATCGTCCACCGTGCCGCTGGATGGATAATGTGAGGTATAATCTCAAATCAATCCAACGAGTACAAAGGGTTTGATGCTATACAATTGTCTCGAAAACCCCCAGCAAGCCCACACACCGAGGGTGTGCATTAATAAAACATGGCTTCTATGAAATACACATAAACGCACCTACTATTGAATGCATTGGTTTTGACGCTCATTGAATGAGCAGTGACAGTTAAAAGCAGCTTGACTGGCCTCATTGTTTAGAGAAGGAGGCCAATTCATTTGAAAAGAAGCAAAGCCATTTATCAATTATTCAAAGCCACTGTATTCAGGCAGCGTCTTTCCTCAAGTGGCACATTTAAACACCAACTCTCTCCTGTTGGTCCCCTCTTCCTCGCTCTCTCTCTCTCTCTCTGTTTCTCTCTCTCGCTCACACACACTCACACACACATAGACACACATGCACAGTGTGACGAATACACATCAGTCACACACGATTGCTATTGTTAGAGGATCGGTGAATCAAACGCTTCACAGAGCAACGCTCCAACATACAGCTCTACTGCTGGATTCCAAAGTAGTATTACTGTAATGCATCTCTCCGCAATACAACATGTCAGCGTATGAATTGCTACAAGGCGCATAAGCACTGGTTTGAGCTTTTTGGGAGCCTCTGGAAGACGGAGTGGCCATATTTATACAGCCCTTCTCTAAAATGCCTCCAGGAGATTTGTGTGCCTTGAGGGCAAAAACATTTTTAAATTGCAATTTCACAATGGAGATCGGTGTAGTTCAATGCCAACAGAAATAGGGTCGCATCAGTAAAAAAAAAAAATAAACAGCAAAACTACCACACCTTTAAGGTTGTTCCCAATACACGGAAAATAAAATCATGTCAGTGCTATATATTTATCATCACTATGTAGCAGAGGGAGAAGAAAACCACTGGGAGCGCCCGGGTGTTGTCATTCGAACCTTGCGCTTGTGGCTTGTTGAGACCTTCTTCTCCTCTCCATGCTTGTTTAAAAAAGCAACAGGGAACAGCATGGAAACAACAACTTTTTAACAGATGAAATTTGGTTAGAAATTGCAACACTGATGTTGGACTAGAGCAATAGTGACCACTAATGGTTTCCCTGCAGCATGCACAAGCTGTCCCTGAACACACCCCAGTCTGAGTGAGCAGCCAAAGCCTGCTGCCACACTTTAACCCAGTGTGACCAATACATAATCAATAGCTTCATATTACAAGTAACTTAAGCAATCCCAATACATGGCATTGGACACATCCGCCTCATGCATGCATGTAAATCACTACTGTTATTTTGAATTGTACCGTATCCAATAAAGGAACCATGTGTTCTACTCATTAAACATTTTTATTATCAATCTAGATGAGACTTGTTAGGATTTATAAGGGAGCTTAAACCAGCGGTAAACAATACATCTCGTTTGTTAAAGAGCAGCATGTTTAAAAGTTCCCCTTGTTACATATGTTTAGAGTAAAGATGACACCTCATTACTGTTTTTTTTTTTTTTTTTTTAATTGTATTTAGACGCAAATGCTGCCTGCAATACTGTAGTACCCCCAAGCTGACACTTTATTCCATTATGGATAAACAGCATGAAAAGGATGACGCACGCATATGTGCGCTACAATAAATGTACTGGTAGGAGGAAAAAACAACATCGTCAGCATTGGGCTTTAAAGTGTGCTTTCCAAACTTTCAAATCACTTTAACAAATAGGTGAAAAGAGTTGTTAAAGTGGAAAGTGAGCCTCGCTTGCCGCTGCACTTGACGCCGGGCTACACAGAAACCAAGCCTCCTCCCTTAGGCAGCGAAAGGAGCCATTTAAACAACACACCAAAAAAAAAAAAAGGCAATAAACACGCGTTGGAAGTTCAACAAATATAATGAAATCTTACCTTCAGCTCATGAATGGCCAAATATCGTAGCGGGTGCTCGACTCTTGTCTATTAGTAATCCATAAAATGTGATTCTTAACGCAACGACTCACAACAATACGAGCGCTACTTTTCTCTTGCGCGTCTTCTTTTTGTGTGCGCGCGCGTGTGTGTGTGCGTGTGTGTGTGTGTGTCTGTGTGTGTGCGGGGCGCTCAAATCAGAATATCCATCTCAAAATCCACACGAGAGAACGAGAAAGAAAAGGGGACTGGGGGGGCGGGGGGGGGGGGGCGACGGTCACGGAGGTGCGCGCAGGCTCGTCCACGACAACCGCCCGACGGTCATCCTATTTGGGGATGAAGCTTCTTAGCAGACTGGAGCTGGAGCGCAGGCGAGCCCAGCTGTCAGCCACCCGCCACGCACACACACACACGCACACACACACACATGCACAGAGGCACACGCACACGCACTGGGAGGAGCTACGCCTGCAGAACGAGGGGCTATTGTGTCAATGGGTGCCAGTTACGGACAAGTGTATTTCTATTTTTACGCACGGAGGAGAAAGCCGGCGCTGCTAATAATAGTTTGGACTCTGGGAAGAAGAGCGAGGTGTGTTTGAAAACGGGACTTACGCTGGCTGAAATGAGCAAACCATTGAAAGGGCTGCACTGCACTAAAGTGCAGGTGTTAAACTCAAGGCCCCTGGGGCCAGATCTGGCCCCTTGTAATTTGTTTTGTGTGTGTGTCTCCTTCATGTTTCTTGCTGAATGGATTTGTTCTTTTCGTTTTGGCAGAAAATCTGGACCAAAATTGAAAATTTACTTCACTTTTTCCATATTTTACAAGCATTTTATTCTTCTTAACATAAGAACAATAGCTCTATATTTAAATACAGTGGTGCCTTGAGACACGAGTTTGCCATGAATCCATTTCAGTGTCCTCCCCCCCAAAAATAAGATTTTTTGTAACATATTATTCGAAAAATAGCACTCGATAATGTTAGACTTTATAAGGAGATAACATAATTCAATAGGATGTAAATAATTACATAGCATCATGATAATTCAATGGGCATTGTGCTGCTCATTCTGGTGTGTGTGCCTTACAGTAGCTCCTAGGTCGCAGTATAATATATGAGGACATACTACAAGTAGATTTGATTATTAAACAGAAGACCATCTCAAATAAGCTGCAGTAATAACCACAAAACCGTGAAATGCACTTCCCGTATCTCGCTTTTTTGACACCATTTGATGTCATTCGATTGTAAATGCAAGTTGACCATTCTCAACGTAATGGAAAACACTGATTTTGATTTCAAGTGACAATGGCTCTTTCAATCCTTGCCGTTGTGATGCAAAAACAAAAAGCTACAAAAAGCCTTAGAAAAAGCAAACCTTCCTTTGACACTGACGTCTCGGTGGATGTCCATGAGTCCACTGTAGTGGTGTGACACACCGTGGAAGGAGTATTGCTCAATGGCAATGCAAGTTGGGGTCATAATGCAATCAAATCTGAGACCCTTTGGTCACACGCAGCAATGAAGCCACCAGTCGGCTCAATCCTTCCAAATGCTGTTACGTTTATCCTGTTAAGCACTGAGCTGGAGTCTAGCGAACGACAAATACACTGCCTCCGTAGGGTCAAATAATACTCACTGGAAACCCACGCTACCACTGTTCGCACCTATGGGCAATTTAGAGTCTTCAGTGAACCGACCACATGTTTTTGGAGTGTGGGAGGACTACAAGCACAAAGAGAACATGACAAAAAAGAAAAGTCAAGCCGAGATACCAAACCAGAATCTTCCTGCTGTGAGTCCCAAAGCGCACAAGCTCACATGTTTTGCTTCGGAGCAAGGTCCCGGAAAATCTGACCTCCCTGCAGCAAAGCGCTCCAAAGCACCTTTGTTCTTTATTTAAGTCCATGCAAACTAGAATATGATTGAAAGCATCTGCTGTTTTTGTTTTTTGTTTTGTTTTTGTTTTTTTGTGTATGTTTTTCAAGTCTCACGTCTGTCATTTCTTCCATGTTGTAGCTCAAACTACCCCACCCACCCGCCCCACTCCTCCATCCGGTGGGTCACACTCCACACAAACATGCATTTATGCAGGAGTGGGCAAGGTGTGGCTTGCGGGCCTCATACGGTCCACTCCACTCTTTAATCCGGCCCACCGAGCATTTCCTGTACAAGAGTCCTGTTGTCATTGTCTGGCGGAATTCTCACATCTCCAAAAAAACGCCATCTTGCTTGTGTTACCAAAAAGTCATGATGAATTGATTAGACAGTGCAATAGGCAAAAATGATCTGCATGCAACTTCACCTTCATGGCTGACGGGCTTCCTCCTGTAACGAAGCATTATAATTATACTTTTTTTTTTTTTTTAAAACAGGCCTACTTAAATGATTGTATCTAACCTAACTATTTAACTAATTTTTGTCTGAAAAACAAAGAGACTTTCAATCTTGAGGTGACATGATGCCACAAGGCTCCTCCTGCACAGTCAAGAAAAAGTGGAGTAATATGACACTTCTCATGAGGGTTACTAGATTTGCTCTCAAGCTATTTTACAACACTTTGATTTGGTTTATAATTAATAAAAATAACTACGATGTGGGAACACCGTTCGTATCGATTTGTGGAAAAAAATATTAAATGGACTATATTTGGACGTATAAGGTTTCTGCCCAACAGTGATAATTTGTTGCATTCATTTAGCTATCTTTTCTTAAAATGTGTTCATAAAATGTATGTATTTATTTGGTATTTATCTTTATGTGAATTTATCTTATTAAATAACTGGTTAATTGATTTATTGTAAATAATTACATAAACATTTTAGTGAACTACACTGAAACAAGTCCTTTGAATTTACTTAATTTCAACATGTACAGCCGTTGCACATGATTAAAAGGTGTTAAAATGACACAATAAAAAATTACAATAAAAATTATGTCATTTTACACATTTTAATCATGTGCAACCTATGTACATGTTCAAATTAAGTAACTTCAAATGACTTTTTTTCAGTGTATACCATAGTGAAACAAACCATTTTACATTTTTTTGCAGTACATTCAATATTTAAAAAATATTTAATGGGTTAATTAATGATAATTACATTAATATTAAATGATATAAAAATATGTATGAATTAATAAACTATTTAAAAAATGTTATACTAACATTTTTACTTTTTTTTTTTTTTTTTTTTTTACCTGATCGACAAAGGACCTTGCCCATCTGTTCATTTAAAAAATCTGATGCAGCCCTTGAGCACAAAAGTTTGCCTTCCCTGCTTTACAGCTACCGAGGTTGCATTTCTCTAATCATTTGTGCCAATCTTATCAACGGGGGCCATAAAGTAAAAACACTTAATAACAACTGCCGTTCTCAAAAGGTTACACGGTACATTTAGACTGCAATCTGATGCCAACTTTTAAGCCTGCAACCAAACCAAAACCAGCACCAATTTGTCAGATAAGTAACAGCAGCAAGCTACAAAACAGATGCTTCTTATTTGCACATAATGTATGTGAATACTTCTAGATTACATTTTTTTAAAGAAAAATCTTGAAATAACAAGCCACCTGTACAAAAGAAGTTACTTGTGCATACATCACGTGTTGTAATTGCGCGTCTGCCTGGACCCATTGCCATCTTGTTAGTGTAGCAACTCAGTACAGAAGTTCCTCCACTTGGCCCCATGCCAAACAGTCGACAGTCCACTAATGGCCTTGTGCCTGCAAGTCCTCTCTTCATCACTTCATTAGGTTTAAATTCATTTACCACCATGCAACTGAAGCCCGAATGCAGACTCTGGTTGAAATGTTATGTTAAAGCACCTAATTGACTTGAATGTATTGCTGTCCCATTATAATCATACAGTAATGTACTGTTAGTGAGCCTGTTTATTTGTTATGTTTAGTTTATGTTTAGTTATGGCTCCAGCAGCTGTTTGCATACATACTGTACATAGAGAGTTACGCTCCAATTCATTTTATTACCTCTGCCAAGAGCAAAAGCATTAGCGTTGTTAGCAGAATTAACACAAAAACGACACCACTAATTTCCAGGAAACTTTGTGGAGAGGTGGTCCATGTGCACAGTAAGAACCCGTTACATTTTGGTGAGGTTCCAAAAATGTTTTCCATTGTTGCGTTACAGTCCACTTGCATGGGGGCCAAGTGGGGCGGTGACCAACAAAATCCAGCAGATGCAGCTACACTGGCTGTAATTGAATGCAAATTAAAAGTATATTCTCTTTTTGCAGTTCCATAAAGGGAGCTTCCCATTCCCCAGAGTCCAGTTCACCGATTTCTAATGGATGAGGTCGTTAGAAAATAACTACCAGTAATTAACTAAATTACTGACAAAAACCGAACTGTTCAATCCTGCCCCAGAATAAAAAATGGTACAGTCCTGCCATCTTACATTCATTCGCTTGTGGACAGTATATCATAGGACCTTGAATTATAGAGTAAGCCGTCTTTACATTTACGGTGTCCGACAAGATTGCGTGTTGCACCAGCAGTTACAGTATCTGGCCGCTCATTCAACGCCATCTACGGCCTCGTGCTGGGCAAAGCGCACGCTGCCGATTGCGGAAACCTTCGCTTGTCACAATGTGATCAAACAAATATACACATACGTGGAACCTGCTAGAGTTCAATTCAAACTGTCCAGAAACAAAATATGCCACAAAAGTCTAAACAAAATTTGGAGTTCAGATATCATTATGTGTGATGTCAGTAACATGAACCCCGAACCAAGGAACTGTGAGGCAGACATACTAACCACTCGTTTACCGTCTTGTCCTAAATATTTCAGAATTTCCTAAATTAATTTCACCAAATTTCTGCAAATGCCTTGCTGTTCTCTCTTCATTTTGTGTTTGTCAGCCCTCTTCAGAGGGTGAATAGTTCTACTTCATTTTATTTGCAATTTGTTTATCTTGCTCACTTTTCGCATCAACATTTTTAAAGAAGTGGCAGGCGGGGTAAGAACCACTCATTTTAAACTGTGAAGAAATATGCTGGAATTTGATCTGCCTCGTTCACAAAAGCGGTGCGGAGATGAGGCAGTTGAACTAGAGCAACCATCACTGGCTGGAATGGGCACAGACAGCAGGCACACACCAGGGATTCTTCATGAACTCAGCTTGGTTCCGCATTGACCCCGTTAAACTTCCTGACAACGCGTTCCTTCCTGTGTTCTCCACCAACTTGGTGTAAACTATTACTTCTCCAGCGTCACCTTCAGCTTTCTTTAAAAGCTTTGTGCTTGCCTGGAAACTAGCGACCATATTTGTTTTTGTGTAGCATTAAAATCGCTAGAGTTTCCGAACCTTTATTGAGACAGGGCTCATATTTTACTTTAGAAAACTCACACCGCCAAAGAAAAATGTCACAAAAAGTGGATACTCAGGTTAATTACATACCTGCTGCTGCTTTGCCTTGTCATTATATGTCGCTGGTTCAGATAGATGAATACTGTCAATAGTAAATGGTCATTTGTATATACAGTATGTGCCTTGCAATTGCCTGGCGACCAGTCCAGGGTGTACCCCGCCTCTCACTCAAAGTCAGCTGGGGCTCCAGCTCACCCGTGACCCTAATAGGGAGAGGCAATACAAAAAAACGGATGAATTGGAATCTTAAGGCAGCACGTAGCCCTAGCGGTTAGCATGTCTGCTTCACAGCCGAGTGGTTCTGGCTTCGAATCTTGGAGTTTGCATATTTTCCCCGTGTTTGCATGGGTTTTCTGAATATTAGTGCTCTTTGTCAAAACATTCATATCTCAAATCATCTTTCCCCATTGAATTTCATGGAAAAGCAATTAATTCATTCCAGCTCCCAACAGAAACCCCCCCCCCTTTTTTTTTTTTTTTTTTTTAAGAAAAATTGCACTCAACAGTATTGTAATGTATAAAAACACATAGTAATAACATTTGTTTTCCACAAACACGGAAAATGCAGCACCAAAGATGACAGTACCAGTAATTGAATTGCTCTTTCTTGTTCTTCTGTGGGGTCTATCAGGTGGAAAACCAGCTGAATGATGCATTACTGCCACCAACTGACGTTGTCCTTCCACTGCAAGGAAACCGCTGTGAAATTATTGGTGGCCTGATGTTGTGAATTTGCTGCCGCCGCCTAGCGGTGAGAGTGCGTAGTGCACAAATTTTTCTCTAAAATAAAAATAAGTAAAAATCGGCCACACAACGGCTCTCATCTCAAAAAATCTCAGAGCACGTTCTGGGATTGTCTGGTGATTGTGAAAGGCTCAGGTTTACCCATGGCCTAATGAGGAAGATCGCTATAGGAAATGGATGATTCAAATCTTCAACGCGGCAAATTCAGTATCATGTGATTATTACCACAGATACAGCAAGTTCAGATCTTTTTTATTCTATATATAATAACATATGCTATGGGACATCTGAATCTAAAAGCCATTGCACTCCTGCAGGGCATGAATCAGTCTGGTGCCTTTCCTCTTTCTACATCAATGAACAATGGAGCCAGTTTATTTTAGCCATAAGGTGTAAGGTAGAAAAAGGTAAACATCGACAATTTGTGGCCACCGCATACCTGCTGCCTTCTAAAACTTTCCATATGTGGCTTCTGTCACACAGGAAAGTATCACAGCACACAATTCTTTCTTTGTCCACGGCTGAATCTGAATCAGTATCTGATTTTACATTTGGACTTGCACGTTTACGCTTTGGGAGAGGAAGTATAACAGGAACACCAAAAGGTAAAGTTCTGAATTATACTCTTTCATTCGGGTCAAATGACCAATGGAATGTGATCCAAACTTGTTTTTGTGATTAAAACGTGACGACCAGCACTCTTCTTTTTTGTATTTTCTGACCGCCTGAATGCGCTGCAGCACCATGCTGCCTCTCATAGGTCAGTCTTGGTACTATGACAGACATTTAGCCCATCTAAATTAATTGAATCTAACAAAACATTTTACCAAACAGATACTTTGGAGACTTGGGATATGTAGCAAGAAGAACCACTCTTCAAACTTCTGCATTCGGCAAAACAGGTCAAAGCACTTCCTCCTGGCTCGGGTGAATGGCGAAGGGGGCTGTGACAAAAGCAATTCCACACAACAAAATAGGATTCTCAACGATTAATTAATTGATCATCATACCCATGTGTAGTCCACCAACGTGTTTCTCTTATATGTGTACTATTGCGGTTGTAATTTGCATTGTTGTAGAATTGCATTGCATAATATTGAGAGCTTTTTTTTGTAGCTAATTAAGGCAGCCAAATTAATGAGATCAGCTTTTGCTTTGATGCAGTGCAGTTCTACATCAATGCCAACTACCGTACACTAAGTTATAATAGAGTCATCATATTTTTTAAATCAAAAACTCAATGTCAAGACAGCTTTATTGTCTTTCTAAAAGCAAATGTTTAAGACAGAGAACTCCCAATTAGCGCAGGATACGTACATACAGACCTACCCGTAATAGGTGAAAATACAGGATATAGCGTGACGATGTAATTCTTTTTAAAATGTAGTTTTAACCCTCCCACATACCTTTAACACATTTAAATTTTTAATTTTAAAACACACTTAAACTGCTTAAAATAGCTTTTCAACACATTGTAAATGTGTTTGAGTGCAAAAAAAAACTAATTTATTACATAAAATGTAGAGAAAATATTGTATGTATTGTATGTACTGTCTGTCTGTGGACATGCCTTTAAGAAGCGGGGCCGAGTTGTGTGTTGTGTCACGTCTGTGAGTCTGCGTGTGAGTGCCTGAGTGAGAGCTGTGGCCAACAGCAGCTTCTGTGTGAGTGTGCCCATTGTATTTCTGTGTTTTATTGTCCTCCTGGCAGTCAATAAACAGCTGAAAAGTGCACATGGCTCTGCTTTCCCTCATGCGAGGGCATTACATAAAGTAAGTATACTTACCCATAAAAAACAATTGGTTAAAAGAAAGCACAATATAGCTGGGGCACGAAGGAGGCCGAGCATTATCTAGCTTGTGTAGAGGTACCTAATATTGAGACAGTAAAGGTGTAAATCAAGTGGATGAAACCAACCACATCCTTTCTATCACACAAAACGTATAGATTTAAAATAAATTACTGTCAGGTAATACGTTTTGAAGAAGTGGGCGTGCATGCTGCGTGTTTTCTGTACATCTTGATATGTCACCTCCTCCATGTGGAGGAGGTGTCAAAACAGTCACAATCTACGGCAATATACATCTGATCCCGCCTGCATGACAGACTGCCACATTTGTCAGGAAGTCAGCTAGATATTGAACACAGAAATAGCTGAGATACTGTGGCCCTGGAGCATTTACTACCTGACAGTAATCTCAGGGAGATGTCACTCTCACATGCACCGGTGTGTGCGTAATACATGTACATACGTGCATAAACACACACACACACACGGCAGACACATCCCTGCACAATGCACCAACAATTCTTTTGCAGCTCTTGGAACGAAGCGTACAGGAGTGATTGAGTGGGTTGCCCCAGTTATGAATTTAATGATGCCAAGTTCCCTCGCCCACACACAGACATGAGCATTCAGAACCAACGTAGGCAAGCTCAGATTGGTTCGTGCGGTGATAATTAATAAGCAATGGTAAATATTATTGTACGCACAAGTCACCCAGTGTCACACTAGGTCATTTTTAGTGCCATTCAATTGGCAAGTGACATTTTCATTCCACTTAGTAGAATGACTAAATATTTATTTGATTGTTCCTGTCTGCCACGAGCATCAATGTGACTCAATTGGTCATTGTATTTGGATGCGTGCGAGTGAGCTGTAGCCTATCACAGCTGACTTGCATGTTTATGGAATATGGGAGGAAGCACGTAGCGCTATTGTAAATGCCACACATGAAAGCCAGATCCAAGACTCAAACCTGTGACCACTCAGCTATGAGGCAGGCATGCTAACCACTAACAACGTGCTGCCCTATCGATCACTATCCATCCATCCATCCATCCATCTTCTATACCGCTTTATACTCATTAGGGTCGCATTTGTGCCGGAGCCTATCCCAGCTGACTTCAGGCGAGAGGTGGGGTAAACCCTGGACTTGTCACCAGCCAATCGCAGGGCAAATGTAGACAAACATTCACACTCACATTCACACTTAAGGACAAATTAGGGTTTTCAATTAACCTAACATGCATGTTTTTAGAATGTGGAAGGAAACTGGAGTAAAACCATGAGAAACCTGAGAAAGGCAACGCGAGTACGAGGAGAACATACAAACTCCACATAGGAATTCGGATTCAAACCACCAACCTGCAAAATAGGAGCATTTAATACATTTAAAATCATCAGCATAAAGTTTAACTAATAGGAAACTCCTTGACATTCTTCAAAATAAAAATGTCAGCTTTATTCATTATTATTAATTAGAACAGTTGTTGCAGTACAAGACTTTTTAGACTATCTCTACAGTGTCATGAAAAGCGATCGTTCCCCTTCTAAATTCTTATATTTCCCACATTGTTTAAGATCATCAAACAAATTTAAATATAAGACAAAGATAACCCAAGTAAACATAAAAATGCTATTTCTAAATGGCGATTTTATTCATGAAGGAAAAAAAATATTCAGCTAACTGGCTCAGTGTGAAAAAGTAATGAAGAGTGTGTGTGTGAGTATGTGTTATCTGTAATGGCAAAGTGATGTAATGCATGGCCAGATAGGGTAGAGTATGCAGGCGCACACACGCACGCACGCACGCACGCACGCACACACGCACACACACACACACATAAGGTTGGCAGGTAGCCTAAGTTTCCTCTGGTTTGCATGAAAGCCATAAATAAGTCAGCATTTCTGCATGATAGGTCTGTAACTAGCAGTGACAGTTAGAGAGCATCGACTTTTAGAATCTCAGATGGGACTCAGTCTGTATGTGTGTGTGACGTGTGTGGATGTGCAGGTGACTGGATGGGTTGAGTGCCTGCGCATGTGATCTCATGTCCTGCCCCCATCCCTCGTCTACCTCATCGTGAGGGCTGAAGGAGACTGAAGGAAGGGGGAGCGAGAGACTTTTTGACGTCAATTGCAAATGCAGCGGTAAAGGTTTTTAGGCAAACACGGTGCATTATTATTGGTTTTATCTCAACAATTCTGCAGCAGAGTAGTTTAAAAAAATGAACTGGTCGAGCAACTCTCTCATCAGCAAGGCCTTGAATTGCGAGACAATACTGAAAATGTTTCATGCATACAGTACTGGGAGTAGACAGTAGACAGGTGTTGTTGATTTTTGAAGGATTCTGCCTGTGAGTCTGCATGTGAGTGCCTGAGTGAGAGCTGTGGCCAACAGCAGCTTCTGTGTGAGTGTGCCCATTGTATTTCTGTGTTTTATTGTCCTCCTGGCAGTCAATAAACAGCTGAAAAGTGCACATGGCTCTGCTTTCCCTCATGCGAGGGCATTACATAAAGTAAGTATACTTACCCATAAAAAACAATTGGTTGCATACAGTACTGGGAGTAGACAGTAGACAGGTGTTGTTGATTTTTGAAGGATTCAAATAAATTGTGGGGTCAAATCTCAGGCCCCCGTGTTCTCAATTGTGTTTACGTGGGTTTTCTGCGGGTACTCTGGTTTCCTAAACTGCCCATAGGTAAGCATGTGAGTATAAATAGTTGTCTTTATGTGCCCTGTGACTGGCTGGCGACCAATCCAAGGTGTACTTGGTCTTGCCCAAAGTCAGCTGGGATGGACTCAGGCTCACCCATGACTCTAATAAGAGCAAGCGTCCATAGCTGGACTGATGCATTAAAATAAAAAAATCTAAAGTCTGAAATATATACACAAAATTCTATCAATCTATATCTATCTATATGTGCTCTGTTTTCACAGATCTATGCCAAATTTAACTAGCGACCAGTCCAGGGTGTATACCTTGATGACATAGCGCAATCCATTGCAATGAGGGCTAGTTTTTTTTGTTTTGTTTTGGAAACAAAAGAAGCTCTCTGCAAGTCTGCATAACATAAAAACAAATCCTAAAATGTCGCTGCACTGCGAATTGGCCAATCAGCACATTGGGATTTTGTTTAGCGAGAGGTCAGTTGAAAAAATTCCAAGACATTCTGGCTGTTGTTTAAGTACAAACCCAGAGAGAACAAGAGGGACGGTACCTGTTTTTGATGGTGACGTTCATTTTAGCATGCTGGTCCACAAAAAACACAGCTGGAGCCAACATAAGGGGCAAAATGGACAGATGATAATGCAGCATGATTAGGGGAAGGGCAGATTCTTAAAAAAAAATAAAAAAATTAAACAATTCAAAAAAAAAACAGAAGAGCAAAACATTAAGAATAGGACCAAGAACAAAATGACCCAAGTGGACATTGTTTAAAATTACGAGAGAAGCGTAATGAGGAAGAGATTAAATCACGGCGGGGCCACATAGGCAGGAAACACACACAAAGGGTAAATTTCAGAATAAGTAGTACACAGCTGAAAATAACAGCCTAATTCCAGTTAGAGAACATGTTAAAAGACTCTTGACCACCCACACAGGTTGGGCAAGTTTTGGAAGTCGCCTCTTATCAAGCGCTTATCTATTTTCTAGCAACTGGCTGTGCTTATGCAGCAGAATACACTGTGGTATAGTTGGAATGTAGACCAAGTGGCGACTGAATGAAACCAAATTAGAAATTAAATACTGGCAGTGGTGCTATTATGCATGACAATAATAATGTTGGGGCACCGACTACTGAAATGTATTAGTCTGGAATGGATCAGATTTTGTCTGGGTTACATCACTTTTTTTTTTTTTTGGACCACTTGTTGCTAGGTAGACTTCATAATTTCCCCATAGGCCAATGAATGAAATGTTACATATTGTCATTCAGTCAAAATGGATGTATTTGTAAATTTGGTGAGCAGTCAGTTGTATCCCCAAAAACAAATACATTATTATTTGGGCCCAAGAAATGGGCAGTGTGAAGGACCTCATGGAATCATTGTTTATCATTATTTTTCATAATGAATGTGTATTTCAGGGCTCAACATGTCCCAAAACTTGCCAATTTTGGCAAGCACATGTAGGCTGGTGAAAATGTAGGGCTCATGAACATGACTCCACCAAAACTCACTGCCCTGTAAAGTTAAAAAAAAATAGCCCCTGACACCACTGAATTGGGTTTAACATGACACGACACAAGAAAAGACTCAAGGACCCATGTCCGAAATTGAACAGGAAGTCGGCCAATGTGGTTTGAAACGGTCATTCTGTGCGAACTCCAAGACTTTGACCAACTACTAAGGAACTTTCCCAAATGAGCCCCATTTGGAAGGAGGTAATCTAGACAGAAAGGTGACCCTATATTACTATTTTTTGGTTTCAAACAGGAGTTTGCAGTGTTAAAACTGCTAGCAAATTTGAATGCAGCGCCACTTCAGTAATCGCTCACCCTCCTTGAGTCGCTGACTAAAGTCTCGTCCTTCACGAATGTGCACGAGTGTGATTCTCAAACTAGGCCATTCGTAGTGGCATGAAAGTACATAGTCGTGATAAATATTAACAGAGAAAATGTATCCAGCTTCCACAAATAGCCACGCTAGCAATATTAGGCAAGCATTAGCACCATAAACAAACCGTTGGTAGCCACAAATGCTATGTTGGTAGCATGGCTTATTTGCAAAGGACTGTTACAATATCACTAAATGTTACAGGTTTGAAGGTAAACAATTTTGGGAATGTACAATCAATTAAAATCAAAATGCGGTGATAAACATACCTGTGGAGCAGATATGTAGCTAATTCCTCGTCGCTTCTGAATCCTCCCAGCTCCCAGAGGTCCCTTCACTCTACTTCTGTTGCTAGTGTTATGCCCAGTTGTTGTCAAATGACGGCGGGCCATTCTTTTTTATTTATTTTTTTTATTTTATTTGCAGCGAGGGGGGGATATTCCACCATAATTTAAACAAAACTCCTCAAGCCCATGGGTGTGCCCACTATGAATGTGCCCGCAAGTGCACAGCAATTGATTGACACCTAGTGAACTACATCTTTTGTCTCTGAATGGTTGTTTTTCTTCAGATGCGGTAGTTTCTTAATAATCAAATTAGTGGTAAAAGATGGGAAAAAATGCAAACTCCACACAGGCGGGGCCGGGATTTGAACCCCGGGCCTCAGAACTGTGAGGCAGATGTGCTAACCAATCGTTCACCGTTCCAGCCCGATTATGATTGTTTGAGGTAAAAACCTGACAAGACTGACAGAAAATGTGTAAAAAGCGGCTTCATCTCTCAATTAAAGGACTGCTCTGCACTAAATTTAACACACAAACAGCCATCTAGTGTGACACTGAACTGCTAAAAATGTATCACAAATCAGAAATCGATGTCTTAACAGTGAAAATATTGCTGAAATGTCTTATTCCTCCCTAAGTTTGGCAGTCAAAATGTCTACCCCCAAAGAAGTGTAATATTTCGTTGCTTGCCTTGTTGCTGTGCGAATATCCATCTAGTGTAGTATGGAACTTATTATAGAACCATCACTTGGAAGGAATACATTGGCATAGCAGATGTTCCCCTGACATTTCATATTACGACCAAATCTTCATTGCAGCTGTTGATCCCATCCAGCCCTGACCCCCAGTGTCTCAAGTCTCGGGCTGAGCCTGACCTGGGGAAGGTGGTTATGAGTGATTTAATGGCATGTACACACGCTCCCTGCTGAATAAGTCATCCTGCATCTGCGTACACACCCATGCCCCTCATCTATTTTTCAATCTGGCTTCCATTCTCACTCACATTCTGTCTGCTCGTCCAGCGTCCTCCATATTTGTCTTTTTTCTTTTTTAAATCTATCTCTCTTGTCGTGTGAAAATAGTACACAATAATATACTCTAAAAGGTTCCACAGCTGTAAGGAAGCTGCATGTGTGTTTCTATATTTGTGAGCTGGATTATGCAGTAACAAAGGCATCAATTTTGATGACCTTTTGGGAACTAACTGATAATCACCCAGGAAACAGTCCATCAAATTTTGGACATGATCTGTAATGTACAAGTACATATAGTAATACTCAGCATTAATTACCTCCACCAAAGATGTTATGGCTGAGTGCAGAATGATAAAAAAATACTACTTTGTAAAGAAGTGGGGCATTTTGTCACTTTAGTTAACACTGAATCATTTTCATGAAATTCTCAGAAAATATTTATTTATCTAACAAAAAAAAAGAATAATTTGTTTGGCCTTGGAAGAGGTCTAGACGTGCTCTACGGAACACCATTCTATCGTTGCGATTCCTATCTACTGGGTTGTCTTTCAGATGGAATACTAGGAGGGAAAAGCTGGAAAGAAGAAGAGTGTTGTCTTTTTTATGATTTCTGGCTATTGGTAGTAAAGTGGCTCGCACAGCTGACTTTCATGCTGCTAGCGTGGGATCAATTCCCATTTAATGTCCCATTCTCAATTGCGCTGTGACTGAATGGTGAAGTCCAGGGGTGTAGTCCGCCTTTCATCCTAGATCAGATAGGACAATTTCCATCCATCCATTTATGCATCCAGCCATCCAGCCATACATTTTCTACACAACTTATCCGGTTCAAGGTCACAGGGAGCTGGAGACCAACTCAGCCGACGTTAGGCGAAAGGCAGACTACACCCTAGACTGGTTCCCAGTCAACGACAGGGCACATATCGCGAGACAACCATTCACAGACACATTCACACTGTCACTGAGTGAGAACCAAATCCCAACCCTCAAGTCACGCAACCATTACGCTATCAGTGATTCAGTTATTAATTCAATTCCAACCTACACTGTACAAGTAAAATAACTTGTGACAGAAAGTCAAAGAAATTTGGACTGGCCATTTCTATTTCCAGACTTAAACCCTATAAAGAGCAGACTGAAAGAAGCTGTCAATCACATGTTCTAATACTTTTGCTCATGTGAAAAATGGGTGAATTCAAACAAAAGGTGCTACATACTGAGTTTTGTATCCAATCCAGAAGTAAACACTTGGTGAAATTTAGATTTTTCTATCGATGTCAAACTCTAACCTTCCAGTCTACTGCAAAACTAAATAATTCAACAATATACTTAGAACATGACTTGTAAATAATGTTAATTGACATAACACAGGTGAAGCGAGGGGAAAAAAAGGACAGAGTTTGGGAAATCCAATCATAACTTTTCTTCACTTGTGAAACAGGGTTGACAGAATCCCTCACAGCACTCGATAAGATTCAAAAGTGAATCCACTAACTCAGAATCCGGCTTCATACAGGGCCAGCTTTGGAATCCACCCCCTGAAACTCTGAACAGGATACGCATGACAGAGGGTAGCAGTCTAGTGGTTCTTATAGTTGACATAGTTGTCTTTTGCCCCCAGTGAGCTGTGATAGACCCAGAAGTGACCCTGAACAGGATAACCACTATTGAGAATGCCTGGACTGAATGGTCGCAGGGAGAATGACTCGTGAATAACTTAATAAATTATATTTAAACATGGGGAAAGGACATTTATTAACATTGTACCAACAACTCATTAACTTCAAAGGACAATAAAGACGTGAAAAATGATCAGCACAGCATTATTTATATCTCACTGTATCACAGGTAAGGTTGGGCATCGTTTGAATTTGAGCGATTCCGGAGCCTCATTTCGATTTCGGTTCCAAACGATTCTCAATTCTGATTCTTTTAGGGGGCTGGGTAAAAAGGTTTGCATGGTTTAAATAAAGGGTGTCCAAATTATGAACATTCATTTTCTTAGCAGCCTGCAGCATAGACTAAAATGAATATTTGACTCGGGGTTCTTTATGACCAGTATCAATATCAAACCTATGAACTAAAAGGCAATCTGTGCGGAACTAACCCAATTGACTTCATACAAATACTATAAAACGTTGATTCATTTACCTACCCACCGATGAGGCACAAGTTTAGTGTTTGCGATACTGTGAGCCGTTTATGTGAATTTTGTCCCAATTCATTGTGATATAAAGTTGCTAGTTTGAGTGACGTTTTAGCTCAATGTTAAGCTTTTTTTTCTCTCATCGGCTCTTACATTGGTTTGAAGACTAAAATAAACGCTAAAAACCATCAGTGCAAAAGTGCAACCAACCATTTACCTTGTTAGCTGTCTCACTCAATTTTACTTCACTGAAGTTCTGCGTGGTGTAGGCTGAGGCTTGGAGTGGGAGGGAGCACGTCAGACTTCTACACATCGTGAAAGCCTCCTTTGCATAATATAATCTTATTCCAAGTGTTGCACTGAGGCGACTGGTCATTAATTTGAACAAAGTTAAGACACACTTTTGTTCGCCGGCGCCATTGGGCACAAGCACATGTTCGTGCGCGTTCTTCTTTGTTGGTTTTCGCCACTTTCTTCTTCGGGGTCGGCGGACTATAGGCATTGAAACTGGGAACCGAAATGTTATAATTTGAATGATTCCGGGAGAACCGTTAGTCCCGGTTCCAATCGGTTCTCGATTCCCAACACTAATCACAGGTCACATTCTGTTTTATTCCCAGTAGCAAATCAAAGGATTATTCAGATTTACAACATAGGCTATACAGTACATCTTTACTGTGTCATTGGAGCATTTTTGCCATTATGCTCTGCATTCCACCTGAGACAGGCTTTGTCTTTGAGCCGCTAAATGATTGATGGGTCAGATGAAAGTAAATGTAGGTCACTATGGGTGAGGGTCGACACCGGCGACATAAATCAGACAGGGAGGATTTAACACATATGGTAATGAATTATGGCCACCACAAGTGTATTAAAAATCTGTTTTAAAAAAAATCAAGTCATAATTTTACACTGATCACTTCATGGAGTGGCGATTAGAGACCAGGTACAGAAAAGTGTGTTTTGAAGATGTTAAGGTGAAACATTTGAAGTTGTCAGACATATCCTGTATCAGGATATGGATGTGTTTAAATCCTGTAAAAACACACATCAGTCATACAGTTGGAGTCACTCAGACAAAGATTGATGCCAAAACACAGGATGATGAAGACAACCTGCTCTTAAAATCAATCCAAATGCTATCTGAGCAAATGCAGCACAGCTGTGTGATTTTTTTTTTGCTTCTCAAATTTATGACTTCAGTAAAAGAGGACATGACATTCTGAACTTCAAACACCGAGATTAAGAGAGAGCGCTGCTTGCAGAAATACTAAACATGTTGAGAAAAAAAGAGAATATCCAGACTATGAGTGGCGAATGGCGATGAATGGAACTTCACACCCGCACAAGCACTGGGTAAGTTAATTTTGGGAGTTGCAGCAGACAGTGGACTCAATACCATTATACAGAGTCTGACTGTGAAGTAGAAGATTTTAGGTTTGACTCTTGGCTATCTTGAACAAATTTATCATCTGTACACCCCTATTCACACTTGTACTTTGGACTTAGACACTGCAAAAATCGGTAGGCGCCATTGAACAATCCACCCCAAAAACATGTTCCAGTCTTGGCTCTGGCCCTCCTGTATGTAAATGGCATGTTCTCCCCCGTGCTGGTGACAGATCCACAGCGTACCCCACCTCTCACCCAAGGTTGGCAGGGATACCCCTCACCCCAATGAGGACAAAATGGATGAATGGACTCGTGACAGACACACTTACCAAATCCCGCATTGCAAAAGGAAACCGGCTTCGGGATGGAGTTTAAAATAAGAAAAAACTCTGGAGGCGTTGCCTAGCCAATAAGAGGGGGGCACACCCCTATCGAATGTACACTTTCACCAGGATGAACGCCTTCAAATTACAGTGGCTATTTCAGTATGCGAAATACCTCGAAATGTGGATTCATTGGTCCTAAGAATAATATCAATGACAAAGACACAAAATTTCAAAAGAGCTCTAATGATGACCGAGTGGATTAAAAGGATAGGCTGCTAATCAAATGGATGACATCACCTATGTTGTTCTCCCTAGGCAATAGCCATAATTACATATTTACAGTACATTGTTGTGTATCATACAGTATTCATGATGACATTACATCTATATTGCATTACCTCTTGCCCCAGATTTTAGCTTGAGTATTTTGACACACATTGGACTGACTCACAGCCAGTCCTCCTTTGTTCAATAGGTTTCTCCAGTGAACGAATTCTGTTTAATCTCCAGTCTGTCTGTGAAAGCAGGCTGTAAAGTAATTGTGTTGCAATGGAGACATCAGCTGCACAAACAACAAAAGGTCTTGGAGAGAGGAACCGCTGAGCCCTCTCTGTGTCTTTGAGAGACTGCGAGAGTGATGGTGGGCGCTCAAAAGGTCCAAAGAGAGACAAATGGAAGGCTGAAAAGGGATTTAAAAAAATAAGATGAAGGTGATAGGCATGGAGAAAAGTCAGGTTGAAGGGCAACAAAGAGAAAAAGATGGTGTCGTGATGAGAGAAAAGTACTGCTGTCAGCAACGGCAGGAGGGCAGGTGATAGAAGGATAATGACAGAGGGAGGGGTCCGGTTGACCTCTGCTGACGTTTCCCTGCTTGTGGCTGCTGGGAAGACATGAAGGAAGTGGGTGCAGTGATGGGATATCCTGCCCGCCAGGCCCTCATCCTCCCACGTTGGGAAGTCTAAGCCAGGATGAGATGTCGTCCAAGCACAACACAAACATGCACAAGGTCCACACATACACTTTGCAGTGACGCACAAATGAGCAGGTGTGAGCAGCTAGACACGCAAGCTGTCCCTCGTTCTCAACACAAACTACAGTGGAACCTTTGAAGACAAAAGTCGCAGATGTACAATTCCCAATTGATGATGGTGCTTTTTGTGGCGAATTCCGTTAGAAGGAGCAGCTTCAACTAGGGGTATAAAGAGAAGAATGTAAGATGAAGAATATACAGTATAGTGGTACCTCGACATACGAGCTTCAGCGAGAGCACCCCCAAAAGTTAACAGCTGCTCCTTGCGAGTGTTCTCATTTTGTACTTGTGTGTTTGACTGTTTGTACCATCCATTCGACCATTCAATGCTCTAAGTGCAGCCACACCTCCAGTATCTCAGCCCCATTCGTCATGGTAATGAAATATGTCATCATACTGTATATCGGGCGGGGTGTCCCGTCACTATGTGTGTACTGTTTGTCTTGTGTGACGGTAAAATGTTTCGTAAAAGATAGCCTGCATAGATAAAACTCATTTTATGATGTTGACAGTCGGACCCTGGAAGAGATTATTTCCACTTCCATTATTTTCTGGGTCGAGACATCCCTCTATCAAAATGGTTCAAAACGTGTGTCATGTGAACTGATGAGCCATTTCCCTGATACAAGTGGAAGGTAAAAGTTGAAAATACATTCTTCAAACTGTTTCATCTTCAATCATAATTTGTGCAAAAATGTTATTGGCTTACCCTTGGTCCATACACCAGTCAAAGTTTCTTGGATTTCTTTTAGTTGTTACATAACCTGGCTAACTGAGTGATTAACCTACTATGGTAACCGACAAATGGCGACCAAAACATAACCTCTCACCTCGTATTTCTTGCAGTTGGCAGCGGTAATAAACACCTCCACTTGTCCCAACAATATTCACAGCTCAGGTCATTTCCACTCAGGTCACCACATTTACATGGAAATCAGGCATAACAGTTCGCTTGGAAAGTGCATGGAAAAGCTGTAATACCTAAGAAAGTAACTAAATACTGATTAATAGAGCATGTAGATATAAACACACCACAAACATCTTTGGCACTGTTCTTATAGAATTAAAATACAATCAATTTTGACAGTCCTTCTTTTGATTTTGTTGGTGCATATATTTTGTTACTCGACCACAGTGGAGTCACCAATTACAATCATCCATGCGCCTAACCCAAAATATTAAAGCGGGGTACATAATACCAATTTTTGAAATAACAAGGGGGGGGGGGGGATACCATGTGTGTGCTTATTGCTCTTCCAATGTGTGGTGTACTCTAGATGACCAACACAGCACTCCACACAAATAATCTACACTAACAATCACATCTAAACAACCAAACTAGATGTATGTCGTAGTACCAAGACTGACCTCTGAGAGGCAGCATGGTGCCACAGGGCATCCAGACTGCCTGAAAAAAAACAAGCAGCAATGCCAGTATTATATTTCACGTCACAATCACGACGTTGACTACACACATAAGGAGTTGCAATCATAAATATTAAACAGGTTTTACAATTGTTGGCCCTGACCGTATTCCAAGCACATCGAAGTGGAAAGCTCATTCTTAAAATACCTCTCACTGTAAGATAATCGCTCAGGGTACATTTGAGATACATCTAGACTTTGTTGACTTGCTCATAAGGGGCAGTGAAATGCTTAAATTTGTACCGATTATCCGTAAATGTGTGCCCCGCTTTGGGGCAATTGGCATACTACACCCTGGACTAGTCACCAGTCAAACAGTGCAATTGTGTAGAGTGCATTGTGTGGGATTTAATCCTACGACAACTTCACAAATGTCAGCTATGAGAACCGCTACACAACCAAGGGTCCCTCAACTGAGAATCAGAACAAATAAAGAGAGGACACCAGAAGATTGCTGGTGCTAATTCCAAAGAAACAAATTAAATGACAACCATAGCACTGGAAAGCCTGTGAACAACATAGATAAAGAGCTTATCCAGGCCATGCCATGACATAATTGCTGCCCCAATGCTTTTTCTCAATAAAAACAGTCAAAAACCTGAGAGATGTGATGATACTATTACCTTTAAAACGATTCACATTTAGTTAAGGGTTTTTTTTTTTGTGGCTGAATAACAATACTTGACTATCGTGCTTGACTCCCTCAACAGTCACACAATGGAAATAAGAGCAGAGAGAAAAAAAGAGCATGAATCATCAACATGGAAAGTGGAGTGCCACGCAGCTGGTGCACCGAGTTTGTTCACACACAAAAACGAAAAGATTACTTTATAAAGGTTTTAGAGGAAACAAATAATAATCACCATGGGCCAAAATGAATTATGGTTTGGTGATCACTGCAATCAAGAGGAAACCTATTTCAAAATAACTGATTGTAGTTGTCATTTTGCTTCATTATGGTTTATTATTATTATTATTATTATCATTATTATAATTATTATTATGGTAAGGCCTTATGTCCTTGGCTGTCGGATATATTTCAGCAACTTATTTTTCCTGTGGAAAAAGCTGCCTCCCTAGTCTCCTACCCCTCCTCCTCACTGGCTACATCAAAGCACGGCCACACTCATAGTCCAACCTCATTCTGGCACAACTCTCTTACCTCCAGATCCAGTAATTACAGCTCATATAGGACATCAATATTTCTTGTCAAACCAGTATAATAACGCCGCAGAGCAACTCATGGGAAGAACACACACCCATAAAACTCATGGATTAGGCATTAGGAAGAAATGATTCATCCCTCAATAGCTTCAATATTTTACAGCCCAGTATATCTGAATTGAGACCCCAGTTTGACAATAGAGATTTATGCTAGTGTGGTTTTTAAAAAGTTGCACAAGTCAGCCTTTGGGTTTATTTTCAGCGGAATGAATTAATTTTTTATTTTTTGCATAAAGCAACAGAGCTTGCTTGCAAGAAATGGAATGTGAGTTTTTTTTGTTTTGGTTTGGTTTTTAGGTGCTTCAATACTGCCCTCTTGTGTGTCCATGTGTAAAACGTGCTATTTTAAATTTACTCTTTTTGTGTCCAATTTATCTCCAAGTTTGAGCAACTTTTAGTTTTAGTCAAAACATAACAAAATGTATTTTTGGTTGTTTTGTGACTTTAAAAATATATTAGATTCCTTTCATTTTACAGCAATGTAATATCATCATATCTGTTATGATCTACTGTATGTTTTTGTTGAGATTATATTTATTTTTGTTTCATTTCCTCCACGTTTTGCCTCAACACCACAAAAACCTGCAACTCTGACAATATATACAGCATCCATTTTCTATTTTGCTTGTCTTCATTATGGTCACAGAGGAGGGTGAGAGTCAGTACACCCTGGACTGGTCGCTATATTTTTGCAGAGCACATATTGACAAACAACCATTCACACTCACATTCACACCTGAGGACAATTTTGAGTCTTCAGTGAACCTAACATGCATGACTTTGAAATGCGGAAGGAAGCCAGGGTATCCAGAGAAAACCTACACAAGCGCAGGGAGAAGATGCAAACTCCAAACAGGAATGACGGAGCCCGGATTCAAACTGTCAACCTCAGAACTGTGAGTTGGATGTGCTAACCACTAGGGCAACAGGCCAACAGTGGAATAGTATTTTTACTTGATTGTTGCTTTTTTTTATTACACAGTGGTTCACTTATTTTTACACTTTCATGACAGTTACAAGTAGGACTAATTAGGTCAAACCAGCATCAGAGAACTGTGATTTAGTTCTGCACTAAAACATAATTCACTTGGACTCACATAATTATTAGAAATATATAGGGGAAATGTTTCCTGTTGTCACTGCTATTTTTGTGAAGACATGGCTTATGCTTGCAGTATTTGCCTTTGATGATGTCTATGATGAGATGCTGCCTAAAAAAATCTGAACCCCATGGGCAGAGAAATAAACGTTCTTAGGTTGTCTTCTAACATACATTTCAGACAGACAGCATTCAATAACCAACGCAGAAGTGGCATACAATATAATATTGAGTGCATTTATTCTCTAAAGCCGCATGTTTTGCAATGTTCTGACCTACTTTCTCAACTGTTTTCATCATCCGACGCCTTGACAATAAACGATGCCAGTCTCCACTAATGTCACGACGTGTCAGCCATTTTATTATCCATTGGTAAAGTTGGTCCCCTGTCCGCACTTGCATAGAATTGTTTTGAAGCCTCCCACACTATTTCCTAATTCAGCACTGTTTTAGTTTTTGTGTGGATCATTGCAGTCATTCTGGAAATATCTATCGACCTAATTACCTAGCTAACCACCTATTTCACGAGTAAACAAGTGAAAACACATGTGTGGAGTTTGTTTGTCCATCTGTTTGTTAGTTTCAGCAGATTTGAGGATGTTGAACAGACGGCGGGTGCCATTATGATTTTGGGGGTGGAGAGTTCCAATAATGCCACAGTGACTCAAATAGTGAAAATAAATTCCTGTATCTGCACCTTTGAACTCTTTAAGTTTAAGTCTTTAAGTGTATCTGTCCTATTTACTTTTTTACTATGTCAAAATAATTTTGGGGCGAAAATCATTTAAAAAGATTATTAAAAAAATAAAGCTAGTGCCTGCCTAGGCACAGTATTGATTATTTATGTATATATATTCAGATTAAACTGTTTTTAACATGTATTCTACTACTGTTTGGTCTATAGTTTAGGTTAAATTACACTGTAAACACACATCTTGTGCTAAATCAAGTTTATTTGTATCGCCCTTAATCTGAGTCTTCAAAGGGCTTCAAAGCTTCACAACTGATTGTAATAACAAATACTCTCACAAACTACAACATGAGGTACCCAGTAATGAATGTGTACTCCGTTTTAGTTTAATCCGTTTTGATTGACACTGTAAATGGTATTCATTACATGACAACAGTAGCCAAAGACAAGTGGAGTTTGTACAGAGCATTAGGCAACAGTGACACCTATTGATCACCCAAGCTTCACACATACCTGATCACTTTCACCATGTTTTAGGCTTGCTTTGAATTTACCTACGTATGTTTTGAGGCTTTCTTTCTTTTTTTTCTTTTTTTAAGTGTTTCGTTTGCATACTTACCTCTCAGTAAATGCTCTCCTCACTGGCCTTTTCTTGGACCAGAAAAAATGAGAAGAAGAAGAAAAAACTTTGCACTGTAAAAATATGCAATTATTCTTCTTCTTTTCCTTTCGGCTTGTCCCGTTAGGGGTCGCCACAGCGCGTCATCCTTTTCCATGAGAGCCTATCTCCTGCATCCTCCTCTCGAACACCAACTGCCCCCATGTCTTCCCTCACGACATCCATCGACCTTCTCTTTGGTCTTCCTCTAGCTCTCTTGTCTGGCAGCTCCATCTTCATCATCCTTCTACCAATATACTCACTCTCTCTCCTCTGGACGTGTCCAAACCATTGAAGTCTGCTCTCTCTAACTTTGTCTCCAAAACATCGAACCTTGGCTGTCCCTCTGATGAGCTCATTTCTAATTTTATCCAACCTGGTCACTCCGAGAGCGAACCTCAACATCTTCATTTCCGCCACCTCCAGCTCTGCTTCCTGTTTTCTCTTCAGTGCCACTGTCTCTAATCCATACATCATGGCTGGCCTCACCACTGTTTTATAAACTTTGCCCTTCATCCTAGCAGAGACTCTTCTGTCACATAACACACCTGACACCTTCCTCCACCCGTTCCAACCTGCTTGGACCCGTTTCTTCACTTCCTGACCAGACTCACCATTGCTCTGGACGGTTGACCCCAAGTATTTAAAGTCCTCTACCCTTGCCATCTCTTCTCCCTGTAGCCTCATTCTTCCCCCACCACCCCTCTCATTCATGCACATATATTTTGTTTTACTTCGGCTAATCTTCATTCCTCTTCTTTCCAGTGCATGCCTCCATCTTTCTAACTGTTCCTCCAGCTGCTCCCTGCTTTCACTGCAGATCACAATGTCATCTGCAAACATCATGGTCCAGGGGGATTCCAGTCTAACCTCATCTGTCAGCCTATCCATCACCACTGCAAAAAGGAAGGGGCTCAGGGCTGATCCCTGATGCAGTCCCACGTCCACCTTAAATTCTTCTGTCACACCGACAGCACACCTCACCGCTGTTCTGCTGCCCTCGTACATGTCCTGTATTATTCTAACATACTTCTCTGCCACTCCAGACCTCCGCATGCAGTACCACAGTTCCTCTCTGGGTACTCTGTCATAGGCTTTCTCTAGATCTACAAAGACACAATGTAGCTCCTTCTGACCTTCTCTGTACTTTTCCATCAACATCCTCAAGGCAAATAATGCATCTGTGGTACTCTTTCTAGGCATGAAACCATACTGTTGCTCGCAAATACTCACTTCTGTCCTGAGTCTAGCCTCCACTACTCTTTCCCATAACTTCATTGTGTGGCTCATCAACTTTATTCCTCTATAGTTGCCACAGCTCTGCACATCACCTTTGTTCTTAAAAATGGGCACCAGTACACTTTTCCTCCATTCCTCAGGCATCTTCTCACGCACTAGAATTCTATTGAACAAGCTGGTCAAAAACTCCACAGCCACCTCTCCTAGATGCTTCCATACCTCCACAGGAATGTCATCAGGACCAACTGCCTTTCCATTTTTCATTCTCTTTAATGCCTTTCTAACTTCCCCCTTACTAATCATTGCCACTTCCTGGTCCACCACACTTGCCTCTTCTACTCTCCCTTCTCTATCATTTTCCTCATTCATCAACTCCTCGAAGTATTCTTTCCATCTACCTAGCACACTGCTGGCACCAGTCAACATATTTCCATCTCTATCCTTAATCACCCTAACCTGCTGCACATCCTTCCCATCTCTATCCCTCTGTCTGGCCAGCCTGTATAGATCCTTTTCTCCTTCTTTAGTGTCCAACCTGCCATACATGTCATCATATGCCTCTTGTTTTGCCTTTGCCACCTCTACCTTTGGCCTGTGTCGCATCTCAATGTATTCCTTTCGCCTCTCCTCGGTCCTCTCAGTGTCCCACTTCTTCTTAGCTAACCGTTTTCCTTGTATGATTTCCTGTACTGTGAGGTTCCACCACCAAGTCTCCTTCTCTCCTTTCCTGCCAGAAGATACACCAAGTACTCTCCTGCCTGCTTCTCTGATCACCTTGGCTGCAGTGGTCCAGTCTTCTGGAAGCTCTTCCCGTCCACCGAGAGCCTGTATCACCTCTTCCCGAAAAGCTGCACAACACTCGTCCTGTCTCAGCTTCCACCACATGGTTCTCTTCTCTGCCTTTGTCTTCCTAATTTTCCTCCCCACCACCAGAGTCATCTTACACACCACCATCCTATGCTGTCTAGCCACACTCTCCCCTACCACTACCTTACAGTTGGTAACCTCCTTCAGATTACATCGTCTGCACAAGATGTAATCCACCTGTGTGCTTCTACCTCCGCTCTTGTAGGTCACCCTATGTTCGTGCCTCTTCTGGAAAAAAGTGTTCACTACAGCCATTTGCATCCTTGTTGCAAAGTCTACCACCATCTGTCCCTCCAAGTTCCTTTCCTGGATACCGTACTTACCCATCACTTCTTCATCACCCTTATTACCTTCACCAACATGTCCATTACAATCTGCACCAATTACGACTCTCTCTCTGTCTGGGATGCTCAGAACTACATCATCTAGCTCCTTCCAGAATTTCTCTTTCACCCCTAGGTCACATCCTACCTGTGGGGCATAGCCTCTAATCACATTATACTTAACACCCTCAATTTCAAGTTTCAGCCTCATCACTCGATCTGATACTCTTTTCACCTCCAAGACATTCTTAGCCAACTCTTCTTTTAAAATAACCCCGACTCCATTTCTCTTCCCATCTACACCATGGTAAAATAATTTAAACCCTGCCCCTAAACTTCTAGCCTTACTGCCTTTCCACCTGGTCTCCTGGACACACAATATATCAACCTTTCTCCTAATCATCATGTCAACCAACTCCCGAGATTTTCCTGTCATAGTCCCAACATTCAAAGTCCCCACATTCAGTTCTAGGCTCTGTGTTTTCCTCTTCTCTTTCTGCCGAAGAACCCGCTTTCCACCTCTTCTTCTTCTTCTTCTTTGACTTCGACTTCGACCCACAGTAGCTGAATTTCCAACAGCGCCCTGCAGGTTGACGGCGCCGGTGGCGGACGTTGTTAACCCGGGCCACGACCGATCCGGTATGGAATTCTTTGGATGAACGCTCATATTTGTTTGGCAAGGTTTTAAGCCGGATGCCCTTCCTGACGCAACCCTCTGCATTTATCCGGGCTTGGGACCGGCCTACAGTTTGCACTGACTTGTGCCCCCCATAGGGCTGCATTCTGTAAAAATATGCAATTAATTAGTATAATTAACTTAAAAAAATAGTCTACCTGTTATCACTTGAAGGAGTAGTCAATATTATTTATATTATCATCTCACTCAGCATAATGATCGAGGCGCTGGCTATGAGTGACCTCCCGTTTTATTTGCTATTTTAGTTATTTGTTTGCGCAAGTCATTGTGTAAACACGCCGGTGGAAACAGAATGTGACGATAAATAAGTACAGAGCAGTAATTACTGTCAAACCGGTCCTCGCGACTCTGTCGAATACAACTACAGGTCCCAGGGTGCACTGCGTCAACACGGTCGCTATCATGACGCATCTCCACCGTAGCCTCCTCTGATGAAGCTTTCTATTTGCTAACCTTGAGGAGAGGTTGGCTCCTTGTGGGTTACGGTTCAAGAAGCAGCAACGTTTTAGGCAAGCGAGGTTTCTCGGGAGCTGAATATGTGTCCGACGTGCTCTAAACCTGCCCGTGTGACGGCGAGCTGTAAAAGAGAGCTTCCCGGGGCTAGTGCGCTAAAGCTAGCGAAGTGAGTGGACCGAATCGGTACCAGTTCGAACCTCTTGCTCGGGCAGTTACACTCGAACCTGAATTTAAAGCTGCTCCAGTGAGGAGGCATTGACGGTGGACGTTATATAGGCGGGACATTATCCAAAAGTACGACACGAGGTAAGTACTAGTTACACATTAGTTCATATCGAGCCCATTAGTGATGGTGGCTAGCTAAACTTGACAGCCTAGTTGACACGATTCGGTTCAAGTCCAAAGACGGGTACCGAAGCCTCGTTGTAGAATACTAAATAGCCGTGACGACAACATTAAATGCGTTTTGTGTCAGTTTAAATGCCTCCTGTGGTGTGGTTGTCCTTGTTTCTAATGTGCTCGAGTCTCGACTTATCACGTGAGTGGCCACAGCGCAAGATGCAGGACGTGGAATTGACCCCTTTCTCGTTCATTCCAGCCGAACTATTACGACTATTATTTTAAATAAAACACTGTTGTCGTATCTCATTCTAAACTGACAAAACGTGTTCAGAAGAGTTTATCTTGTCAATGAATTAGCTAAAACACCAACTTCCGCGGTTAAATTGGGCATGCACTCATTGGACACTTCATTAGGTACACCTATCCTATTTAACTTTGCCAACCTTTATTGAGCCAAGGCAGATGTTTTCGATTAGAACGATGTCTCAAAAAGTACACACTACCAGTCAAAGGTTTTGGCACGATTTCTCATTCAAGCAGCTTGAGAAAGTGTGTCCAAACGTTAAACTGTACAGTGGACCCTCGCATATTCACACCTGCGGATTCACCCATTTGTGGATTATTATTTTTTTTAATTTAGAATAAACATTGATTGTTTTTACTTTTTTAAATTAATTTTTAGGTGTGTGGGAACAACCCTCGTTTTTCGTGGAAATCACTTATTGGCCGTATGTCTCTGCTTATTCAAGAATTGTTTGGGTTTAAAAAAATAATTTTTTTTTTCAACACAATTGTAATGGGTGTTAATTATTTGTCCCTACCCCGGGGGTCCACAGTACAAAGGATTGAACGACTAAAGATTTCTTTGTAGTTTTTGAGTTGAAGTCGATTAATCGATGTCATTAAAATAATTTAACTCATCTTTTTGTCACCCCAAACCGGTTTTACGTAAAGACATTTTGACGGACTTACATAGAAGCAAACAAAAATAAATGATTAAAAATTCTACTCACCATTGCGCTGAATGGATGCAACTGTTGTAATTAGAGGGAGCCCGTCACGTTTTTCTCGTTCAATGAGCTGGACAGACTCATCTTGTGTTGTGTAGCGTATTGGAATGTTGTTGTAGCCACACTCCAAAAATGTAGTTTATTTGCATTTCTCTGTTTTACTTTCTATTTCACTGCTATTTCAAAGATGGCCTTGCATATTTTTCAAGTGACCGTGCTGCCGGTCTCGTTTTTGGTAAAATATTTCCATACCCTTTCTAGCATCGTACGGTAGAATTTCGACCCAAGGTTGTAAAGGTTTGTGATGTTGGTGCATGTTGTGATAGAAATAAAGTTAACACGCATAAATGGACATAACATTTTGGTGACAATTAGTTGGAGCTTTACTTTGCGCCCCTGCCCTTGTTCCTCGCTGCCAGTCCAGCTGGTATGAATATTTTAAGGCTGGCAGTGATTGGAATAGCCGAAGCTAGCGAGGCAAACCGCGATGCTTATCCACAACCATCTTGTCCATCATCCTCCTGTTCTACAATTTAAATTATTTTCTATCCTGGAGGTCACCCAGTTTGTTTGTTTCTTGCCTTCGGAACCAGTTTATCTGTAGCAAAGCTGATGTTTGTTGCTATTAAAACAAACAAACAAAAAACCTATTTATGGGAAATGAAAAAAGTATGCTTTTTCTTAAATGAGTCAGATCAAAACGCCATATGTGTTTATTTGTTGCGGTTCCACGCATTATTGTGCTAATTGTTTCTTTTGCAGAAAGCTTTCCTGTGCTGATAATGTAGTCCAACTCCACAAAAGTGGTACAATTTGGAGTTCAACTCAAATTTTACCTCCTCGGAAGATAAACGCAACCATCGTCGTAGGCTTCACCACAGTGCGCACCGCACCTACAGTAAAGTGTTACCTCCACAAGTGTGTTTTGCACTTTCTTTTGATAATAACCATAGAACCGTAATGTGAACTATTTTTTAAAGGTTTTGTTCTGGAGGTTCCACTGTGTGGTGCAGTGATGACTTTTGGATCAGTCGATGTTGAACTCAAGACTTAACGTTCACAAAACATTCTGTTTATATCGTCACACTTTATCGGTCCTTCCTTTCCTCTCTCCCTTAGAGCCGGGCCACATCACATTTTATGCCACAAATGATGACGACTGTTGTGCGAAAGTAGGAGGAAAGAGCATTCACCAGGGTCATGAATCTTCATCAGGTCCTCACAGGGGCAGTTAACCCCGGGGACAATTGTTTCTCTGTAGGGAGCGTCAACAATGTACCATTCACGGTAAGTTACAGCAAATTCTTCCTATTTCTCTCCAAGCCACTCTGGTTGGCAAAGTGATCTGTTTCAAGCATTATGGTGGCATATTTCAGTTCAATACAATTCTATTGTAGAGTAGTTACAGTTTGGGTGATGGGCAGTTACAGTTGGTCCAAGTGGTTGGGAGGGCGGAGGTGGGGGGTAAATAGCACGCTAGATGTAAATGAGGGCATTTGCACAAAAAATGCCATTTTGGCCATGGGTATAAATGACAACTGCTTTTAGAGGTCTGAAAATGCCAACTTTGGACAAGTTGTGATCAGACTTTACACCGATTTGATCGGGCTGATCAGTACCGGCCGGTATTTAGCATTTTATGCTGATTGGCTTTAATGTCATAATTCGCCGTCAAATGACGTCATTGATCGGCTCCGCAAAAGACATTTACTCCGCGTCGCCGCGTGCGCAGTACATTTGAATCCAATAGCTAGTTTATTTTTAGCCTTGTCGCGTGTCTCTTGACGTAGTACTATAAATATCTGACGGCCAAAGAAGTTATTTTAAAAAAAAAAAAAACTTTGGCGGTGTGGGACAGACAACACGTAACGCCCGGATCAGACTACAAGACAAATTTGCTGTTTCACGATTGCACTGCCAGACTACTGCAATAAAATCTTGTATTCCGCATACCTTTTTTTACGATCATTGGGCTTTATCTTGTCAACTCAAATGTGACCGGATACACTCGTTACCGTGGCGACGACAAGAGTGAAGCGAGCCGACAGGTATTATAAGGACAAAATGGGGAAAAACGTGTGTTGGTGGTCCGTTTAAGGCTTGCTTGAGGTATGTTTTCCTACTTTTAATACGATACGGCTCACAAGCAGGCAATAAAATGTTATGTAGCCTAGCAAGCTAGTGGTAGCACGAACGGTTGAACGTAAACATGCCGCCGTTCTGTCGAATCATGCTCTAAAGTTTCGGTGTGGGTGAAATCATTTAATTCAAAATAAAGGAATTTAATTACAGTAAGTTAGCACCAATTATTTCTGTCATGTGTTGTTGGTTTGACCTGACTGATTAGAATACACGATCTGACTAGAGCAGTGATTTCCAACCTTTATGGAGGCAAGGAACATAAAGACAACATAGTACAATTAAAAAATCTCACGGCACACCAATAAACAAAAATATCACAAAAGGTGGATACATTAATTAGTGTATTTACTTCCTGCCATCTTAGAAGACAATTCATTTGTTCTGTATGTCTGTCACTATCCCTCACTGGCATAAATAAAGGAACAAAGATACATTTATTGTAAATATAATTTTCTCATAAAAAAAAAAAAATTGAAAATAACTTGTGGTCTGCAAAATTAACTGCTTTTCTTGGACATTGTGGTGCAAAAGCACTTCCCATTACGGCAAAAAGGTCTGTGTGTTTTACATCGGACATACGGTTTATTTTACCTCCTGTATCTCAAAGTACTGTATTTGGATAATAAATCAATAGGGTAACTACTTCTCTCCCTCACCTTTTTTTAGGAGCCACAGTCAAAGTGAATGTCAAGGCTGATCTTATCGGTTTGACCTCACCCTCACCTCTTCCTCTCATTGCTCTCTTTTATGCATCTTGATAGGCCTATGCTTCTGGTTGTGACGTGGTCATTTTGGGCAGCGATTTTGAACGAGTGCAGATCATTCCAGGGGCCAAACATGGAAATATCCAGGTGGGATGTGTCGACTGCTCGCTGCAGGGAGGACAGGTAGGGTCAACATCCCGGTGATGCCATTTCTATTACTTTTAATAGTTGATTGTTTCTGCCTAACATTTTCAAGAGACACAAGGAAATAAAATAGAACAAAGAGGACATACTGACATTTTCCTGGGCTTTTTCATAATAATGGTGTTAGTTCCATAACAGGAATGCTCGTGACTTTATCACATTGTTTGTCATATTCCTTGTTGATTTAAAAAAATGAAAAGGGCAAAAGAAGAGGAGCTGTGTATCCCTGTGCAGAAAAGATATACAGAGAATCCACTGTTGCTGTTATTATCAAGGAATCAACATCATGACGGTGGATTTGGGCCATATTTAAGATGAGGATTATTGAATATCTTGTAAAGTTTCACAACCAAGCCAATCATGTTCCTAATTATGAGCAGTTTAATTGTGCTTAACTTGTGATGGTCGTCACTGGTGCTCGGGAGAGGACGGTCATTCAAGGATTGCTTGAAGCATGTTCACGTACTTTTAATTCGATACGGGTCACAAGGAGGCAACAAAACGTTCTGTCGAATCATGCTCTAAAGCTTCGGTAAACATTGTTATCCACTCTAAGGTAATTTAATAATGTCTGTTCCAATACCTTTGCTCACTTGAAAAGTGAGTGGGTTCAAACAAAGGCTGCTCTGTCCTGAGTTATTTAACGCTTCTAGCTGTAAATCCTATGCAATGAAAGCTGGCATTCTGAACTTTTGTGTCCTATTCATCTTTTGATCTGAAATCCAAATGTCTTCAGGATACAACAAAAACAAAGGAATTGACCCTGCCGTTCCAATACTTATGGAGGGGACTGTATGTCACACTACACGGAAGATATCCAAAAAATCAAACAAGCTACACTTTTCATTTTGGTGTCGTAGGGCCAAATCGTTGGTCGTGGATGATATCACACTACAAGAAGTTTTGTCGCACACGACAAAATATGTTGGGCCCAATCTGGGAAATCGACTGCGCTAGCTAATCGGGCCAATATCAGGGCTAAAATCCTGTAGTCTTATCTGGGTAATATAGTGTGTGTGTATGTCTGGTTTACACAAGTTGACTAACAGCACACAAAGTGCATAAAGATATCTTCTGTAACAATCGTGAGTCTTCTCCAATCTGTTATAGAATCAAGACTGAGAGGTTGTGGGTCACTGTCGGAAAGTACTGTTGTGTGGGGGGAAAAAATACGTGGAGACAAGGTTAGTTGTGCAGTTTATTATCTTGGCAAAGAGGTCAGACAGTTTGACGCAGAGACATGCAGGATCTCAAAGGTCTGGCCAAGAGGGGGTCTCAAAGCTTGGTTTTTATACGTTACTAAATGAAAATCATCTGATCAATTCACATACTACAGATAAATACAGTCAGATGGTCAAAGAAACAAACAAACAGCATGTGAACTAACAGGGAGGTCTCAAAGTAGGGTTTCCTTCCTCTCTTGGAAATTCATGCAGTTGACTTCACACCTCTACATTTCACCATTGGAGTCACCTGTTGTGTGTTCTTGTTAAACCAATTGTTGCGATTCACTATTCATGTTACAAAACACTGCTCGACTGAACTTTGTGTTGACCACCATACAAGGATTTTTCTATCGTAAATACTGAACAGGTGTAACATTTACAGTTGTGCGCTCGGACTGTTTTCCCAGCAGATCGGGGAGTGTGCGGTGTTTAGAGCACACCACAGGGTAATCACTCCGGATAATCTTTAGAGATATCCTACAATTGGGACTTTGCCGTCTTTGATCGGAAGAGAGGATCATGCTCAATTTAGGCCTGAATATCGTTGTGTGTGTTTGTGTGTGTGTGATGCGTGCGTGCACGTACATGTGTACGAGGGGCTTGCACGGGAGTAGATGTTGACTCCCACTACCTCCAAATCTCAAGTGTTTAAAAAAAATAAATAAATAAAAAAACAATCCTGCTCCCATTCCCTCACAATCCCAAGTGTTTAAAAAAAAATAATAATAATCTTGCCAAATCCCAACTGTTTGGGGGGAAAAAAATCCCCTCCAATCGTGAGTTTTTCTTTTGGGGGGAACCCACTTCCACAGAGATTGATCCCAATCACGAGCCAAAATTTCAGTCCTGCTCGGTTTTTCTTTCTTGGTATGAAATATGCATTACATGTTTGAATGATAAAGAAGTGGGAGGAAACCGGAGTACCCAAAGAAAACCCACGCAGAGGGTATTGTTTATTGCCTGTTTGTATGTGTTTATACAGCGTTTGTGTACCAATATTCATTATTTTGAGAGATGCAAGTGGCGTGAGTTCGATGCTAATTTTCATTAGGTTGTCAATGGTGTTTTTCATTCATTGTGTGTTAGCTTTGAGCTAGTGATTTTTATGAAAGAAACTAAGTCTGTGATGTATTTGAACATTCAGTTGGTGTAACAGTTTCTATCTGTTTAGTTTTACAGTGAACTTCAAGTGGAGTTTCAATAAATGACTTTAAGCAAGCAACATTCACTCTTACTCCTTGCTAATATGTTAGCACCTTAGCAAGCAGTTGTTGTGATCACATGGGCTCTGCACGCTGTCCGGGTGCTGATGGATAGAAGCGCTGGAGTGGAGTATGGAATGGACTGCTTGTATAAGCGTGGTAAAATTGGAGATGCAGTCTGACCAGATTCATATTTTTGCTGACATTTCCGATTTCAAAGATCAGATTGCAACACCCCTAATTTTGATGGCATGTGACCTTTCCAGTGAGTGGGTACCTGCCCACTTTGTGTTTGGTACCCACTCACTCATCTCAGCTGAACAGCAACACGGCATGTCCGGGTTTTAAGCGAGCGAGGCTCAGCTGCTACGATACAAATATAGTATATAAAGCGTGCATGTTGTGTTTTATAACAATTTATAGTTATAATTCATTATGTCTCTGTTGATCAAATAGCGAAGCTTAAATTCATTGTGGCCAGCGATGAACGTCAGATGCAGGTTCAATTGAAGTCAATGGGAGCGGATGATGAGCCTAACCTCAAAATGACTTACTTGACATGATTGTGCATAGTACTTACACTGCCGGCTGCCTGAATGACCGGAGCCCTGCGATTTATTAAGAGAATGTTCTTTGTTTTCATTCCAGTAATCTGGTGAATATTGTGAACTGTGGAAAGCACGTGTAGCCCTGAATGAATCATTAAGGAGAAGTTTGCATGGTAGACAATGGAGGGCTGACTCAACACTGGCTTTTTATAGACTTGAGGCATTTTTTTCCTTGTCTCGTATATATTCAGGGTTTTTCATACAATTCATCTGTAGCTGCTTCATCTTGTAACACTGACAAAAACAAGCATAGCACAGATCACAGTTTTATTTGGCGCATATTCAAATAAAATGTACTTGTTACGTATTTGAGATCAACTTGTGTAAGAAATTAATATTAAATAATTGGTATTGTCAGAGTTGAAGAAACACTATCATTTATCCCCTTAACATTGGGATGTATGTGAAAGACTGTGGACGCTTTTTAAATAATACCACATGAATATGCAAATGATCGCAAAGTTTTACTTCTCTTTTTACAATTCACATGTCCCAGAACTGTCCTTATTAATAAATAGCTTTTACACATAGTTTTCTGTGGAAATTGTAAAAATAAGCCTGATACAGTATTTAACAAACCATGTGGTGAAAAGGGTATTTCTATTAATATAGTTCGTTTTTCTAAATAGCATGTGTAATTTATTGTATAGTCTTTCTTCTGCCCTTAATACCTTTTACTATTTTCATTTTTTGTCTTCTGGCAGATTGCAGCTTCCTATGGAAGCATTGTATGCATTTTTGAGCCAATTCAGCATCCGGATCAAAAAGTCACATCACTGACAGTGAGTAGCCATTTCATTTACATTGTGAAAAAGCCATCAGAGCTCTCTTCAATGTCTGCTAGGTCATGGAAATTACTTGACTTGAAGTCCCATAATGTCTGAGGTTAGGAAGACATATTATGTTTGTCTACTATTTTTTACATTATACATAACTGAAACAAGCAATAAAACATGGCACAATGGTATTCTTTCGTAATTTATTCCTGTTGTGACACCAATGCAGAAGTCTTGTTAAATGCACAGTACCTGTTTCATTGCAGTTGTTTCCGTGTATTACAATTGTAGATGTAGCAGTGTGGCCTAATCACGTGTGTCACATTGTACATACTAATGTTAGCCTCTATTTGCACACAGAAGTTAAACTGCCAATGGCAGAAGACTGGCCAGTTTGTTTTACAGTCTATGGTGCGCAACCTGGCATGGCACCCCAAAGGTACTTGATGTTTGCACACAAAACACCATGGTTTAAAGACATTTTGTTGTTGATTCCGAGTGTGTGCTTGTGCTACCTGTGCAGGGAGCATGCTATTAACAGGCTCCAGTTGCCTGCAGTTATGGTCTCATTTTGATGGAGGGAAAGATGCTGACGGAGGAAAGCAGGCAGAAATAAGAGACTGTCATTGTACTTGGGGATGTATCTGGCAAAGCAAGTAAGTTATCGATGATATTTGGTTAGTATGTTTTTATGGCAGTCTTTCCCTAACAATGTATGAATCATTGTGTGTTCAGCACTTATACATATATTGCCATTTCTGCTAGGTGTTACGTGGGATAATATTTTTAGGCATTGTAGAATAACTGAGGTTAAAACTATAACCTTGTCAACAGGACAGCCTCTCCAGTCAATTTAATGAAGTTTTCTCCTGATGGAGAATTCTTTGCTACTGCTGGGCAGGTAATTGAGATTTCCCCTGAATTAATTATGATTACTCTTAAAAAAAAATATTGTGGTTAAATTTATATTTTTGTTATTTTAGCCGAAATAGACAAAACGTAGTGTTTTACCTGTATTTTTTTTCCCAGGATGACTGCCTTATAAAGGTGTGGTACAGCACTAATAAGTGGAAGTCTGGAAGTTTCAGACTTTTCACCCCTCCGGAATCCAGTGTCGACTTTCAGGGAGAGCTAGCCTTTTCTTTCGTGTACCTGGCCCATCCACGTTCTGTTATTGGCTTCTCCTGGAGGAAGACCAGCAAGTACATGCCACGGTATGCAAACTGTAGAGGTAGCATTTTGACATCCTTCTCTTTGTACTTATCTATTTATAATGGAAAACTCCACAATTCAACACAAACCTGTATGGATTTCGCAATGTAGCTATGGCTAAAACAATTGCAAGTATCAACAGCCTTATTTAGAACAAGTTTTATTGGACATACCTTACTGTGTGTTTTGCTTTTTGGATGTTTTCACATTGTAAGGTGACCTGTGAACCCAAATGGTGTTTGTAGCCTAAATGACATACATCATCATGGGATAGCAATGGCATGGATTCAAATTGACTTTCCGATAGGGCCTACCAGTTGTCCTTTTGAATAGCGTAATGTTGTTGTGTGTAACAAAGCAATAAAAAAAAGGTTTACAGCAACACATTTAATTATAAAAACACATACTATAAATGACCGTTATTTGATCGATTAGCACAAGAAATGTAGATCTATATCATCACCTGTATGTTGTGTTTTAATGTCCAAGCTACCATGCAGCACGCGTACCTTCTGCGGCACCATAATAATTCGTATTAGAAAAAATATATATATATAAATTTAAGAGGTGAATGTTTTGTTCCACTGTCTAGCAAGGCAAAACATGTTTACCCAAAGGTAGCAGTATCATCAAAGTAATAAATACATTGACATTTTACAAACTGTAGATGTGATATTAATTCGTAGCCAATTTAGCCATGCAATTTTGACATGCACATATCAATCAAACTAAGTTCACGGAAACTGGACCCTTTCTAAAAAGAGATGACTCATCTCAAGGGCTAAGTCTATAAGAATAAAGGTTTTTATAAATTATACCGTGATCGTCAGTCATGAGCTCAAACTATCCATCCATTTTCTATGCCGCTTATAATCAAGCATCACAGGTGATATTGCGATGCCTACTGACTTTGGGCAAGTGGCGGCGTATACCCTGGACTGGTCGTCAACCAATCGCAGGGCACATATAGAAAAACAACCATTCACACCTAAGGACATTTTAGTCTTCAATAAGCCTAACATGCAAGTTTTTTGGAATGTGGGTGGAAACTGGAGTACCTGGAGAAAAACCATTCAAACACTGGGAGAACATGAAAACGCCACACAGGAAGTGGAGCTAGGATTCAATCTCCAAACAGAATTGTGACGCAGATGTGCTAACCACTCGTGTACTGTGCTGTAGCTCAATACATTACATTCATAAGCCATCACACTTTTTCCAAACTACATTTTCATTGGTCATACAGTGGGACCTCCGCTGTTCGCGGGGGAAAAGGATCGCGCCTGTCCGCGAATATTGAAAATCTGCGAATAATTGACGCCCATTTTAATTGTCATGAAAAAAAGATTTTTTGTTTGTTTCTTTAAAAGCATAAATAAGCGGGAAAATGATACCAAGAAGCAGTTTCTTGAGGAAAAAAAAAAATGGGGTAGGTCCCAATAAATAAATAAATTAATAGGAATAAAAAATAAATATTGAAAAAAATCTCCAAAGAGGTGAGACGACGAGTATCCTGTTAACAATACAGATGAACACATAAAATTTATGTTTAAAAAAAATAAATAAATAAATGTCCGACTCATCATAAGGTGGAGATATGGGCTTTTCAATGTATAGTCGCCAGTCATGCAAAAAGTTGAATTTCTGCTGCACTTTCATCTTCCAGTAACCAATGTGACACTATACGCTTTCAGATCTCTTTGTGAGAAAACACCGAGGAGTGGATGCAATGTTTTTTATGTTATATTTTTTCATATAAATGCCAAAGGAAGCTCTTGTTTTCAAAAGTAGTTGGCACGTTGGGCAGCAATTTGCCCCCCGAAGAGTACAGCACTTCCCGATAACAGAGTAGTTGGTGTGTTTGTGAACACTTAATTAATTCCACACAATTTGCATGAGACAATTGAGTGGGACTGAACAAACGTAACCCTAGAATTGAGTCACTTTTCTTTCTGTTGTGCACAAACTTAATTGTGGACCCAAACTTTGGCCAAAAAGAAGGATTACCAGCTATGTCGGGCCAAGGGCCAACAACCAGTTAGCCTTGACAACGGTAACCTGGGGCTCACTAAGCTGTTTAGAGATGCAGATACAGCAGGAACAAACTAAATGTAACAAGCACATGATGTGGGTTTGTTGGCAAGGCTTATGTTCCACCCTGAGCATTTCAAGAGTATTGCTCGACTGGTTTGACATATTAGGAATATTAGATTATTCATCAGGATATCAGATTGGCGGTGCTTGTGAGTGTTGTAAGGTCAGTTTAGAAGAGAGAGAGAGAGGGAGGGAGGATCCACAATTCTCTGTGTTCTGTGATGCGCATAAGGAGTACACGTAATCAAGCCTGGATGGCACAGGTGTCAAACTGGTTGCCCGGGGGCCAGATTCGGCCCACCACATCATTATATGTGGCCCGCGAAAAACCAAATCAAAATTGCTAGTTCTAGTGTAATACCATTGCAATATTTGCAAGCATTTTTCGTTACTAATTCCCCTTTGAAAAGAAATTTAATGTTTTTGTAGGCTTCTGATTTTCCAACTGGTTATTCATCAATGTGTTGTGTATACTATATGTAACTAGAAAATGCAATTCCTGGAGAAATTGCGTGTGAATTCTGAAATGCTGGTAAAAATCATGTGGAATGTTATTGAATCTTATTGAATGATGTTGAATAATGTGGAATGATATTGAATGAAGTGGAATGAGTTGAACACATAGAAGTAGGAATGGTGCAAATCCGTTGAGAAATAAGGAAGTTATTGCTAAATTTGTAAAAATTTTGAATTTTGGGCTTTTATTTTGAAAATTCGTGAAATTTGGGGAAGAATTTGAATCTGAACACATAGAAGTTGGAACAGTGCGAGTCGGTTGAGAAATAAAGAAACTGTAGCTAAAAATGTAGAATTTGTGGCTAAAATGCAGGTATTTCAGTGATGCACAGTGTAGAATGTGGGTAATGTAGTAATATATGTGGAAAACATGTAAGTGGGTTGGTTAGAATTGGTGAAGAAATGTGGAAGCAGGGGGGGGAACAAGGCAGAATAGAGTGGAATGGGGGAGAATGTTGGTGTTTTAACATAATAAAATGTGAAAATGTGGAATGTGAGGAATATGGGAATGTGTTTTGAAGACGTTCTGAATGAGTTGAATATTTTAAATGTGAAAGTGAATGATGTGAAATAATTTTGTTGAAAGTCTCATTGGGAATGAATGGGAAATCTTTGGGTGTAAAATGTGGAATTGTGGGTAATGTGGGTAATATTTCCCTTGGATAAATACGAGCCCGCATTGCGTGAATTTTTGGAACACGTTGAAGTTGGAACTGTGTGAATCGGAAGAAAAATGAGGAAGGAGATACACATCTAAAAAATGGCGGAATAATAAGAAGAATAAGAAAAATAAAGTATAGGCCCTCTACGTCTAGGTACTTTTCAATTTTCAGTATTATTTAAAAACATTTTTATTGAACTTCACACTCTCATAATAAGGGACGGGAATTGGTATTTAGCAATCCGATTATCGATACTGCTTATTGATACCTTTCCTTATGGATTCTCTTATCGATTCTCACTGGGTGAAGGAATGAAGTTATACAAATGATATATATCATTGATGTCGTTATCATTCTGTATATTATTTCTTTAGGTGTGAATGTGAGTATGAATGGTTGCTTTTTTATGTCCCCAGCGATTGGCTGGCGACCAGTTCAGGGTGTACCCCGCCTCTCGCCCAGAATCAGCTGGGATAGGCTCCAGCACGCCCGCGACCCTAGTGAGGATAAGCTGTGCAAAAAATGGATGCATGGATATTATTTCATGAAGATATGCTATAATACAAAATGTTTCTGCTGCACATTGGACATATTCCCCTCTGTTGATGAAATTAAAGCTTTGCAAGTATTGCAAATAGCCCTGGTATCAGCTTTTCACGTGAAATACAGCCAAATTTTAGCGTGCTTCTGATGTTGGAAAAGTTCAGAACCCAAAATACACTTCCTGCTTATGACATCACTCATTTGCGATGTAATAGGAATCGAGAGGTGGAATCGTCAGGCAGGCAAGCAAACAAACGATTCCTAGGAATCGAATTACTTGGATTTTGATTCCCATAACTACTCACAATGCAGTTGAAACTCAAGTCAAACACAAGCCATTCCATTATGCTGCCTGAAAGTATTCTAATCTAGTCAAAAGTGAATCAATTAGTTCCAGGCTCAGACTTTCATTATTAACTGTGCACACTTTGTGTATCAATATTTAATTCTCATTTTCATATAATACTGGTTTCCACATTCCAAAAATATACAGGTACATGTTGGGTTCATTGAAGACTGTTCAATTGTCCGAAGATGTTAATGTGAGTGTAAATGCTTGTCCATACTGTATGCACCCTGAAAACATCATATAGAAAATGGAGTGATGTTGACTGAACTCCAAATTGACAGACTTTGAAGTTTTCGACTGTATTGTCTTCCCTGCAGAAGCACTTGACATTTAGCCCACTGACCTCCTTCAATAACTCGACCTTTCCGCTCTCCTCACAGTGGTTCAGTGTGTAATGTCCTGCTCACCAGTTGTAAGGACAGCGTGTGTCGGCTCTGGGCAGAGACCCTGTTGCCGGGGGACAGTCTTCTATCGGGTCACCATGGTAACCAACACAGTGATGCTCAGAGATGTGCCAGCTCTTCCACGATCTGCAATGGAAGAATGCAAGAAGGGACATCACAGGAAGTAAGAAACTATAATAGTGTTCAGAATGTATCAGATTACCGTATTTCTGTGAATAGTGGTCGTGGCTCAAGTAGACGCCCATCCCCAAATCAACTCCCTCAAATAGATACATCCCACGCGACTTAGTAGTTACCACCAGTCTGGCCTGGCTGTTGCCCTTATGCTGCACGTTTCTACTTTTTATTTAAATTTAAACAACAGTTTGACTCTGAGAAATACAGGTGCTAGATAAATTAGTATTTTGTGGAAAACTTAACTTTGTTTCAAATTTGAAGTGGAACAAAGTGAAATTAGTCATTTTTAGTCATTTTCCCCTTTTTTAAGAAAAGATTGCCTCCAACTTCAGTGTTGTTTTAATCTTCATTTTTTAAAATTGAGTCAGGGGACTCAATTTATAAAATGTTTATCATTTGTTACATTATCTCCAAAGAAGGTTTAACCTGTGTCAGTCTCATTGACAGAGGCGATATGAACCCATTTTGTACTGCGCCCATCATTATTATTTTTTCACAGTTTAAGGGTTCTCACTGCTTTTTAAATATTAGGGGTCATTCTAATTACATATTTTGTTTTCCTCAGTCTGCTTTTTATCGGGATGTGCCGCAGCCCTCACTCACTGGCTGCCTGCCCCATAGCCAAAGCCGACACTACAACCACAAGAAGAGCAACAGCAACCTTCCCCATGCCAACGCACTCTGTCACTTTCACATAGCGGCCAGCATCAACCCTGCAACAGGTTGGACTCATCACGTCCATGTCATAAGCTTAATATGACCGCTATCTTGTGCGCATGTAACAAATGTTGTGAACCCCTTCAAACTAGGCTCTCCTCGTGGCCCTTAATTTTTCTTGTATAATAAGATGTACATGTACGTGAGTGCATTCACTTCTCTATGCTATGCGCTGTGGAATGTGAATTGTGCCTTGTGGGGAAATTGTTTTTTTTTTTTTTTTTTTTTTTTTTTTTTTTTTTTTTTTTGGCCAACTTTGTTCAACCAGAATTTTGCTGCCGGTTGCTTTTCATGACCTGAAAGTGACGTTTGAATTATGATTTCGTAGTCTTCATATTATACATGATGCTTTTACGAAAGCATTTTCTGTTTTTTTATTTTTGTTGTATATACTTAGTTAACATATTCCTCTAATGCAGACATTCCACTGCTTCCCTCCATATCGTCCCTGAGTTCCGTGGAGGATGAGGAGCCCGGAGGTTTTTTCACTGTCCATTGGCTCAACAACAAAGAGCTTCACTTGACGTTGGCTATGGAAGTCTTCCTGCAGCAGTTTTGTGGCAGCCTGCAGCAACAGAATGAATACTCTCAGGAAGGTAGAGAAAAATATTACTAACCTCCATTTAAAGCCACGTACATCAGGAAGCTGGTCATATTCAGTTTCTCGTGTTCACTCTGCCTTTTCTTCCTGGTCGCATTTGGTTTTCATCTAGATCCTGAAAATGAGGATAACTCTGAAGATGAAGAGTGTAGCAGGCCAAGTGACCCTCAAGGACCCGATGCCATGGAGCTCTCTCTCGCAGCAATGGAGCACCAAGTGGATGTGCTTTTGGATGAGTGGAACAAAGGAGCAGACATGTTGTTCAGCATCCATCCTGTGGATGGCTCACTGTTGGTTTGGAATGTGGACTGGATAGATGAATATCATCCCAGAATGTTTAGACAAGCTCAGGTACTTGTCAAGCCATATTAACATTTAAATTATCTTCACCCTGGTATTACAAACTGACACATTCAGTAACCTTTTAATTGATTGTGTATGTATTCACTAGTCCCAATTGCTTCTTAAGGGAAAAATAACTCTACTCAATCACGGTGTTAATTGAGCTCTTCTTCTAATAGTCTAATCCACACATTCAGATGATTGCAATCCTAATTATATGCAGCGCATCAAATTCAGGCCCCACGATGCATTTGTATTAGACGTGAAATGTGAGAATCTCTACATTACTAAAGATACCCTTCAAAGTGGCAGCTTTTATTCTATTACATGTTATGATTTAAGTGCATACTGATTCTTGAAAAGCCGTTTTAATGTAGCCCCAGACAGAATTAGATAAAGAAAACATCCTTTCGGTCTTCACATTTACAATCACTTCTTTTGATTCATTGTTAGTTGAATATTTCAGAAATAAGTAGGCCTTCCAGTCGTCATCATAAACACGACAGAGGTCTTCTCGTAGACATCTCTGAGTCACAAATTTAATTTAGTACTATTTTGTCCCTGTCTCTTTCCCAGGTGTCGTTTGTGTCCCGTATCCCTGTGGCGTTTCCTGCAGGGGATGCCATCTCTCTCAGTCACAGTGTGGTTATGTATGCTTGCAACAAGAACGTGGATTTGGCCATCCAACACGGCAGACAACGGCCACCAGGGAATACGTTGTCCCAAACCAAATCTGCGCTTATAAGTTACGGACGTCAAGGCAAAGCCACCCAAAGCAGCAGTCTTAGACTGAGCATTTTCACCCCGAGCGTGCTTATGATCTCAAAGCATGATGACGGCTCCCTCAACCAGTGGGGTGTGAGTTTTGCAGAGGATTCTGCTTTCTCCACGGTGCTCAGTGTGTCTCACAAGTCAAGGTACTGTGGCCACCGCTTCCACTTAAACGACCTGGCCTGCCACTCTTTACTGCCTCTGCTCCTCACCACCTCACACCACAATGCATTGAGGTCCCCCGAGGCGGACAACATCCTCTCCCCGCCAGAGGTCTTCTCTGCTACCCATGGCTCGCGGCCCAGCCGGCTGTCCCTAGGGGGCTTTTCGCAGGATCCCAATGCAATCTACAGTGAGCTGATTTTGTGGAGGGTCGACCCTGTGGGGCCGCTGTCCCTGTCTGGCGGAGTGTCTGAGTTGGCTCGGATCAATTCTCTTCACGCCTCAGCTTTTTCTAACGTAGCCTGGCTGCCCACACTCATCCCCAGCAGCTGTTTAGGTATGGACATTTTATTTAACTGCCAGGAATTGCTCTGGGTTATGTTCATTACTTTTACTTTACATTACTTTTTCACACCTTTTCCACTACACAGTACCTAAATAACTTTTCTCCCCAATGACATGTATCCATTGGCAAAACCAGGTATTACAAATGGTAAATGGAGTACAATTACATAGCGCTTTAATCGAGACATCTTCCAAAGAGTTTACGAAGGCTCACGTTCACCCATTCACACTCACATTCGTACACTAATGGGCGGCTGCTGCCATTGAGGGCGCTACCAGGCACACTGGGAGCAATTTAAATTCAAGCCGCTGACCCTTGGGTGACTGGACGACCCGCTCTACCGTCTTAGCCACAGCCGCTATTTATACTGCCTGGTCAGCCAGGCTATTGTGGATTTTAACCTGTTACGGGTGGGTCTGGACGTATCCCTGGTGCGATCAATGCGGTAGTTGTTTTTTTGTTGTTGTTTTTTTCAGTTTCAATTTCAGCTGTACTGTTTTGAAGTGAAAAACCTTCCCAAACCTAGGTGAGTAGACATGGTACGGTAGTGGAAAAGTGGTATACATTCAAATTAAACAAACCTTGGTGCGTTTATGTTTTTGTGCTGTATTGCTCGAGTGAACCTTGGATTTCATTTTAACATGCTGTGAAAGGTGACATTGTAAAGAGAGAAATAAACTTCTCTCTCCTGCCAGGTGTATATTGTAACTCTCCCAGTGCCTGCTTTGTTGCAAGTGACGGCCACTCACTCAGGCTTTATCAGGCAGTTATTGAAGCCAAGAAACTCCTCAGCGAGCTCTCCAATCCTGAGATATCAGTAAGTTTACCACCAGCCTATTCCACTCTCCACAGGGTGTCGTCAATGCTGCTCAGGCAGTTTAAGATACACAAATCTGATTCATGTCTCCCATTGGACCTCACCACAGAAACATTGAGATACTTTACTGTTGCTATTGGAAATTCTTGCAGTTTCATTTTTTTCCATTTTACTGTAGAAATATGTTGGCGAGGTGTTCAACATCGTCAGTCAGCAGTCGACAGCAAAACCAGGGTGTATCATTGAGCTGGATGCCGTTACTGACTTTGTAAGTACACATTCAGTTATATATTGTGGAAGAGGATGATTAATGGAGTATGAGGAACAAAACATGATTTACACATGGAAAAGAAAAAAAGGAAGTACATTTTAAGTTGATGACAAATATTTGATGTTTGAAAAAAGGTCGTTACACAAACGTACATCTTTCGATTTGCCAGTCTGTTGTGTGGCATGAAACTATCAGTAGAAAACTTTGATTCTCTGTGAAAGGTCAACCACGTAGAAAAAACTAAAATGTCCCGTGTTCCCTGAAACGTCCTTGAATTTATGTTTGTGTATGTAATGTTAACACATCATGTGTCAGTGTGTATCTGCTGCACAGTGGATGAAGCCTGGGCTATAGTGTCTGTATCTTAATGGTTGCTTTTGTCCTCAACAGCAGGGAAAGGAGACACAGCTCTTGCATGTATTTGAGGAGGATCTAATACTCGGCAGTGAGAGCTCACAGGAAATGACGGATTCATCTTGTTTTGGTATAGATAAAATTTTATATCTCACAGGGAGTTTTTTTTTTTTTTTTTTTAATACAAGTCTTCACCTCTTAATACAGAGTATTATTTTCTATGCTTTCCTGCAGCCCATAACAAGCCCACCTTCGCTGCAAGTTTTTTTCTCGTGGTTGTTGAATTAACCCCAAGTGGTCGCTCCCTCCTACAGATGTGGCACCTTCATCTCGCAGCTAAACCCGTCACCATGGGTGCGTGCTTTTATCCAGTCTTCTCGGCCGTCTAGTAAAAATCTGTTTTCAATAAATAAAGCTTATGCTTTTATCCTTTGTTTGGCAAGGAACCATATTTTTTATCTTGTGTAGAAAAGGGACTCCTCGTTTGAAAAATAGACAGTATTGGAATAGAGAAAAATATATAATTGCATTTTATAGTTTATGATACATCTTGTAATGTACTGCAAATATTGTTCAGGTTTAAATTTATATACAAGGTGTTCACCTAATTTCATAGTATAATAACAACCAATTCTCACTCAAATGAGATGCTTAAGAAAAAAAAAATTTAAACTTAATTTTTCTTTCTTTTTAGTATTTAATACAACAAAATCAAGAATTCAAATTTATGATTGAGTTGAAGCATTCAGCGCACGCTGATCGCTCTTCCTTCTCCCATGGGATCCGGAAGCGGAGTAGCTCCCCTTTTCATATAACAGTCCGTTCCTTCAGCGGCTCCTTATCAAACCAGTTCTCGCCTGCTCTCAGCCTGAATGTTATCAGTATGTCTGTGGTGCGTGTGTGCGTGTTCATAACATAGTGTGGTCAGTTTTAACAATCAAAAGCTAGTTTGTGTGTTCTAGTGACCTGTAAGCAGCAGCATAGAAATGGATCTAACACCAGCAATGAAAATATCTTTGATGTGTTAAAATATGCTTAATACAAATACACAAAGAAGGAAAACAGATTTAGACATGGCACAGAAAAGAGGAAGGCAAAAAGAAAAATATCAACATGCCACAGGCGCTGTGCATATTGAGCATTTGTGAAGGTTTGTGAAATCTGTTATAAAATATATATCCGTTTAAGTATAACCTTGGTATTTTGATAAATCAAGTCTATTTGATTTCATTTGACTAGGACATGCAGTTAGTCAGATGTATTTCAATTGAAGTCAGATTTTTTTGGAACACCCTGTGTTTTAGCAAGCTTCCTGTAATGGGTTAAAGTGTACTGAATTTCTGAGAAACATTTGATGAAAAGAGATAGACGTTTGCTGTTTTCGTACCCGCAGATGAGACTTTCTCACCACGAGACACCCCCACAGCTTCTTCAACCAGCCGCTCTCAATTTAACTTTGATACCTTCAGTTCGCCGATAATTCAGAAGAGTAAACCCTGCACGTCCAATCTGCAGAGCGCATGTCGCCTTTGCCTCACCACACAACGACTCTACAGCCAAGAATTGCCTCTGCCAGTAGGGGTGGAGGCTATCAGCGTTACACCCTCAGCAGGTGAGCAGCCGCATATTGTATACATGACAAATTCAGTACGCACTCATACTGTAACCCCATTCACATTTGTGGTTCAATTTTCACCCATTTGCATTTTTTCTTAACCTATCGTTCGTTATCAGCTGAAAATCTCTCATATTTATGGTTTGTGCTCTTTTTGAAACATCCTAAGATGCCACATGATGGTGCCAAAGTCCTGTCTAAATAGGAAAGTAGTATAGTAATTAGTCCAAGGAATTACGTTGAAGTGACAGAGAATATGAGAACCAAGCTTTCTATGTTGGGAAAGTTTAACCTGGGTTGTTATAGAGAGTCTAGTGCATGTACATTTTTAGGGTTGTTTGTAAGCCATTCATTTTTAAGGGTAATGTTGTAAGATGAGTTTGAAATTATATTACACTGTTTTGGGATCATGCTTTGTGGTATATTTACAGTTTAACAATTAATATAGGTAATTGTAAAAAGAATTTAGGGGTGGGGACAGCTTTGTCACTATTTGCAGCAAGGATCAGTGTGATTACTGTAATTGTACTTATTTGCTTCCACTTACTCTGACTCTCCTTCTAGGTCATCTCAGTGCATCATGTTCCCTGCCGGCAGGCCGTGTGCCATACCTCCTCGCTACTTCATGTTCTGATGGAAGAGTGTGCTTCTGGAGGTGTAATGTCACGGCATCTGAGACCTCCTGTAATGACAAACTGGTGTATCAGTGGGAGGAGTGGCCTCTCCTGGTGGAAGAGAGGCTTCCCAATTGCAGTGCTGTGAGCGTGCCAGGTCGCCCCGTTCAGGTCAGCTGCTGTCACACTGGGCGGATGGCAGTTGCCTACTGGCAGACGACGCCAGACACACCTCTGAACTTGACACCTCAGCTAAACTCTCACACAGTTCTGACGTGCCCTCCCGCCCTGGCTTCTTCACCTTATTTGTACGACACCAACATAAACCATCACGTCACTCCTACCGTAACTGTGCAGCACAGTCCAAATGTGTTTCCAGGGCCTTCCCTAGCAAGTGCCAGAGAACAGCTGGTCTACATCGGCATCTTCCAGTGTGAATCCACAGGTGGTTCACAATGGATTCTAGAGCAAACTATAGTCTTGGATAGAACAGATCCTAGCAACACCACATCTCCATGTGGCCACATAGACTTGTCTTTGCCTATTGAGCACTGCCTTGGTTCTTCTCAGAGGAATTTGGTTCACTTAGACTGGGTCTCCCAAGAGGATGGGTCACATGTTCTTACTGTAGGGATAGGAACAAAGATTTATATATATGGCCGCCTCTCTGGCAAGCCTCCTGAACTTTGTCTAACATCTGATGGCAGTCGAAACCAAAGCTTGTCACGCCTGGTTCTGCTTAGATCTGTCAACCTCGTCTCTTCTGTTGAAGGCTCACCGCCCATCCCAGTCTCCCTCTCCTGGGTACGCGACGGCATCTTGGTGGTAGGTATGGACTGTGAGATGCATGTCTACTCCCAGTGGCAGCCCCCAGCATCCCCAAAACCCAATGCTGCCATGGACACAGATATCTGCAGCAGTGTGTCCTCCGTTGTATCAGCCGTTAGACAAAGCCAAGAGGATGGGCTCAGTCCTGGGCCTCCCACGTCCTTACTGGCCCCTCCTAAAAAGGCCCTCACAAGGTCAATGATGAGTCTGGCCCAGAAGCTCAGTGGAAAGAGAACGGCCTTCGACCTTCCTTTGGAGATGGAAGATTCTGGACTGTTTGAAGCAGCTCACCAGCTCTTTCCGACGCTGCCCCAGTACCACCCAGTACAATTACTAGAGCTAATGGATCTAGGAAAAGTGAGTATATTGTATCCCACATCAACACATTGGTTTTATTGCTCGCATTTTATGTAGTCATACAAAAATCGCTTTCCTCAAGTTTGGCAAATGTGTTGAATTTTTCTTAAAGGTTTAATGAAACTGTAATCTGCCTACAGCCTGGTGGTATACATTGTGTTTGTCTACAACCCTGCATTTCTATTATATTTGTGTGTTTCTTGAGGGTTTACCAACATTAAAAAAAATTCACGGCAATACCACTGTACAAAAATGTCACAAAAATAATATACTATACATCTATACTTAATGACGGACAAACAGGTTAACTAACTTTTGCCATCTAATGGAAAAGCATTTAATTGTTTTTCCTGTCACCATACGTCGCTGGAACAGATAGATGAACAAAGATACATTATCTGTCAAATAATTTTCTGACCAATTAAGTGAAACTGGATAATTTCCCACGGCCCACCTGTTGATGTCTCACTAATGTGCCGGGGCACAGTGGATGGAAGTCATTGTTATAAGGCAACAGTGTTTGTTCATGTTTTGATTTTTACTGTGAAAGGAAACAAAGGTTTTTGGGTGTCACCTAAGGTTCACCGTGCCAAAGCCATCCTCTCCCACCTGGTGAAATGCATAGCTGGGGAAATCGTGGCTCTTAAAGACAACGCCACCAACGCGGAAAAACGTCTACGCTCTCGAACGATCAGTGCGGGAGGGAGCACCGCCAGGGAAAGGAAGATGTTTGGCAAGGATGAGAATTCCACACCGGACTACACAGAGATCAGCTCCATTCCTCCGCTTCCTCTCTATGCCCTTCTTGCAGCTGATGAGGACACACCCTCAAAGCCTGGTCAGTATTCACTATGTGGGCATGCATTTATGTTCAAACAAACCGGTGTTAAAAGCAGCATTTTGTTATCCTTTTGGCTTCCCTCATCATGTCCTTTAGGGCTATGGTAATGTAATAGCAGAACATATCGTGTTCAAGTTTCTCTGCTGGTGATACTGTAATTAAATTGATCCGTTTTCTCAGCTTGGCCGTAGGGGATTTTGGCAAGAGGGGAATGTCTCGCGTAATTGAGTTTCCATTTTGTTTTCCCATAGAAAAAGTGGGCAGTGTGAGTGGTGACAGCGGGCATGGATCCAGTCACACGGATGCTTACGATGAGTTATTTCACACACCCAGCATTGCTGAATTGGATCCTCTGGATCAGGATGTGCAAGAAGAAGCTGGGAACAAGGTCGGCTTTTGATAAGGAAAATTCCTAAAAATGATAATGCATAGTTTTAATTGACACTGAAATTTGACACGTGCATTTTTATCCTGGCTATAGGTCATTGACTTGTCCCAGTATAGCCCCACATACTTTGGGCCAGAGCATGCCCAAGTTCTGTCTAGTCATCTCCTCCATTCTAGTTTGCCAGGCTTAACTCGCATGGAGCAGATGTCTCTCATGGCACTGGCTGACACCATTGCAACAACCAGCACAGACCTGAAAGACACCCAGGACCAGAGTAAAGGTACTGCTTTGGAGTGAGGGCACAAGATGAAGTCAATCGATAGTCTTGCCTTGGATGAGTAATCCATTCCACAACATCCTGTGGCAATATTTTGAAATGTGTTATTGATTATTGTCTATGTAGGTGGAGAGACACTGGATGACTGCGGTCTGAAGTTTTTGCTTGCTGTCAGACTACACACCTTCCTCTCTACCTCTCTGCCACCAGCCCACCGAGCACAGCTGCTCCGACAAGGTAACGTGGCAGAGTGGCCTTCAATCAATTTTCAAGGTCAAGAGTGCAAGGGTTTTATGGCGGTCGGTATAAATTCATATTTGCATTAATGTTTTGTAATACATACACATCATTGACAGCAAGTTGTTAACCATAAATTTCCTACCAATTTTGAGACACATCCTCGGTGTAGTTACTCTATCCATTTTTATCATTAGCATCCTACATGTACTTTGAATGGGGAGCTATGTTTTGGAATACGAGCAGAAGGGGTTTTATATACTGTACACAGAACCCGACGGAAAGTAGACTTTTGGTCAAACCCTACATGGTTTAGCCCATCAGAGCCTGTCTTTGACAGCTGCTAGCGGGTACATTTAACAGCTACACAGATACCTTGAAAGTGAAACTGGTTCAATGCGACATAGGACGCTTGAAAAGGGGACACTATCACACAGAGCGGATTGGAAATACAGACTGGTATGTATATGTATATATACATATATTTATAAATGTATATTTGCTCCAGCAGTTTGTCGGGGGTTAAAATGCCACACAGTCATGATCAGTCAACCTTAAATGAAAGGTAAACAGACAGCTGATTTTGTTTTAAAGTGTAACTGCAAATGATTTTGATAAATTTCTAATGCGCAGTGCATAATCACCACCGATATTGTAGTCATAGTCAATGCAAAGAAGTCCTTACATGCTTCCTGTATGTGCTGCTTTTCCCACTACCATGGCAGCCGGTGTCCGGGTTGAAGACACAATTGTCAAAGGGAAAATCATTGTCATCACAGCTGGTTTCAGCCCGATTTGAACTTGGGCCCTGTATCCAATACTTTCTGCTAAATGTTTCAGAAAACTCGACAGTTCGAAATTTACTTATACTTTATCGCCAGTGTGGAGCTTCCCACCCCCCGCTATTGTTATTTTATTGCTTGGAATGCTTAAACTCTTATCACTGCCCGTATCATTAGTACAACCAGGTGCCACACTATAAAACATTGTGGAATAGCAAAATATGCGGCAATAAACAGAAGGATGTGGCTGTGTGCATGCATGCGTGCGTGCTAACACCAATTGAATGGCGGCTGTGCCATTTGTTTTACGTTACAGCTGAAACCACTCAACGATAGCACAAGATGGGTAGACGAGTCAGGTTCAAAATGCAGACAAATTTTAGTTATATTTATCGCTTAAACTGCTGTATAAATGCTATAAAATCACCTCAAAATGGCAGTTAGCGTTTGTAAAAAAGAAAATGTTTAAATCTTTGCACTCTGACCTTAAATATCTCCCCCATGAGACAAGGTGCAAACCCAAACCATTTTGGTCTCCCTGATTCAAAAGCACTAGTTGCCCTAAAGTACCGCTTAACGAGCTGGACTGGGCTCTTTTTATCTTGTTCCAGTTACTGTGTCGAGTTAGAGGTGAATAAAAGCTGAAAAATAGTGACTGTAGCTCTGTTGTAAACCTTGAATATAGTCTCAGTGAGAGAGAGTTTTCATCACGCTTAATTGCCACAGTAAAGCTATCCTTGAACAGGGTTTTAAGCTCTGTAGCTGTGGAGTAAAAAAAAGTTACAAAATGCAGCTCATCTACACTTAAACATGTTAAGATTCTTGCAAGTCAATAGCTCCTTGATCTTTTGTCCTCCTGTACAGGCTTATCGACATGTCACTATGCTTGGGCTTTCCACTCTGAAGCTGAAGAGGAGCTGCTTCACATGCTGCCTGCCCTCCACCAGGGAGAGCCCACCTGGCCTGAGCTACGCTCCATGGGTGTGGGCTGGTGGCTTCGGAGCACTAACAAGCTTCGCAGAAGCATTGAGAAGGTGAGAAGGCATTCAGGGATCATTATGAATGTCTAGGGCAGGGATCTTCAATTAAAATTCGGAGGGGTCTAATTGCAAAAGATTTTTCACGGCGACGGTCCGGACCTCAATATTTCAATTTGCATAGCAGACACGTCCATCTATCCATTTTCTGTACCGCTTGTTCTCACAAGGGTCACGAGTGTGCTGGAGCCTATCCCAGCTGACCTTAGGCGAACTGGTTGCCAGACAGTTGCATGGCACAAATAAGCATCCACATCACACTCAAACATCCACACCTACGGACAATTTTGCGTTTTCATTTAACTTAGCATGCATATTTTTTGACTGTGGGAAAAAACTCGAGAATCTGGAGAAAACCCACTCAGGCACGGGGAGAACATGCAAACTCCACACAGGAAGGCCAGAGGCCGGATTTGAACCCATGGCCACTGAACTGTGAGACAGATATGCCAACCAGTCAATCACCCTGCCGCCAAGTAGCTGACCTGTCAAACAATATCAAAATGGCACATTTCCTTTTTCCTTTTCACAATATTTGTGGTTTTGGATGTTTTCTTTGTCCGGTCTGAGGGCCTGATTTACTCGGGTTTTCACATCCAAAATGGGCGAGAACTTGATTGATCAATGGTCACATAAACAGATTTATAAGATGATCTACTAACCAGGCGCACCCAGGATTGCGTCTGCCAAACAGTGCAAATTGGAGAACTATATGTAAATTGATGAATTAAGCATGCCTAACGTGACTTATCACACCTGAGATGAATTGCAATGGCTGACATTGCATCTTTAAAGAGCGAGTCTGAAAGGCAGGTGCAAACCAGCACGCACAGTGGTGCCAGCTTAGCGCTGGCAAAATGAGAGATGGCAGGGAGAACTTTTCCGCTCCTCTAAACGTTTTTGAAATAGCACAAACAAAGATTGTTACAACATATCATCTGTTCAGGAATGCCATTTTTGGAGCTTCTGTCTGATCTAGGGGCTGACTTGGAGGCAGTCACAAGAAGCAGTCATGCCACATCTCATGACAAAACTTCAACTCTACATTTCATTCCATCGAGGTCATTTGATATTAATTTCATCACACTGTGGCAATTGGTTCTGGCCTCTCCCAGAGCAGTTTTTCAGATGTGCTGTTCATAAACACCATGTTACGCAGAATGAACATATGCATCCAATTCCAACTAAAGGCTGAGACTTTTTCGTGATTCCCACCGGGTCCCGTGGAAGTGAATTTCACTATTAATCACAGGATTGGGCAGGAACAGGAGCGGGACCAAACATCACTGGAAGCGGTGGGAACGGGAACAAAAGTTGCCGGGAAAGGCGGGGGCAGGAATGAAAGTCACTGGCAGCAGGAACTATGACAACAAAGTTACTGGGAGTGGAAACCATGACTGGAGTAGAAACCATGGTTTTCGTGGGGTTTCTGTAAAATGTTGGCTCAGGACTTTTTTGTGGTTGTTGCCTTCCCAAAAGTTATCGAAACAATATGTTTCTATCAAATTTTCACTTAATTTTGTTCTATTACATTTTCCATGGTGAAAACCATCAAAACCTTTCTATTACATTTTCCATGGTGAAAACCATCAAAACTTTGGCAGTTTCCACCAATTTTACACCTTTTGCCAACAAACGCGCATAATCCATTAGAGTGAGTGAATACACAATTTTGCACCTGCTATTTGGGATCAGGCCCTACTCTACTGTAGCTGTTGTTGCTGATGGAATAAAAAAACTTACAATTATCATTTGCAAGTGGACTGAGACCGTTCTCTTTAAGCAGTTTCGTTCCAGGTTCGGATTTAAGCGCTCGTAAACAAACCGCACTAGTAAAGTAATCACACCACTGTTTGTTTCAACCTGTCAAGTGCCATGATAACACATGAATGGTTATCTACTGAGGTGACTATGAACAACATACTGTACATATTCCAAAACAATACTCTCTCACACATAAAGCTGTAATTCGTGGATATAACTGTACCAGAATGTGAGCCTGTGTTGTTTCTCTCCTTTGTCAGGTTGCTAAGGCCACTTTTCAGAGAAGTAATGATCCTTTGGATGTAGCCATATTTTACCTGGCAATGAAGAAGAAGGCAGTTGTCTGGGGACTTTACAGGTAGAATTTTTGGATGTGAAACTCGTGCATCACATTTCGAATGAGTCAATTCATGCTTCATTTGAGACCAGTGACACAAGATTAATTTAACCTCCAGATCACAGAAGAATGCCAAAATGACTGAATTTTTCCGCAACAACTTCAGTGAAGACCGATGGAGGAAAGCAGCTTTGAAAAATGCCTTCTCTCTGTTGGGGAAGCAGCGGTTTCATCATTCAGCAGCCTTCTTCCTTTTAGCTGGTTCCCTTAAGGATGCAGTAGAGGCAAGTGAATCTTAAACCTGAAAAGTGCAGCTGTGAATAATATGACTACAAAGGCCTTCAGCCACAAGCTAAACATTAGTCACAAATATATCTACGTATCTCAGCAGCTTTCTGCACAATGCAATCAACAATTTTGTTATGTCATGTCCTCTGAAGTTCTGTTTTGTAAATGGGACTCTATTCTTTTCACCTCGACTAGACATGAGTGGCTGTGTGGAATAGTAAATACTGTAATTTCTCGTGTGCAATACACTACATGCAAGGGTGTCAAACTCATTTTTGTCTGGCTGAAAACATCTGCCACCTTTAGCTAGCTGGCTAGCTCTCGTCAATCGTCTTTCGCGATGTGTTGAAAGAATCTGGCTCATCATTCTCCGTTTCATTCTGCCGGTATGAGGGTTACATGTATCCATGATGCATGATCACCTGCAGGACTACGGTAGCTACTGTACAACTGCGCATATGCACATGCGCAGTAAGTCATAATGGCAGCAGCCATAAACAGGCTAAACATCGTGAAATATTTGGTATTCTTTTAAGTAAATGGCAGCAATGCAGTTCTTGTTAGAATAACAAGTACCGTATTTTCACGAACATAGGCCGCACCGTATTAAAAGGCGCAGTCTCAGTTACGGGGTCTATTTCTGTATTTAACACATACATAAGGCACACCGTATTATTGGGCACAGGCCTGGTAAAACATATGCTAGCTTAAAACATACGGTAGCATGAATGCACGCTAAAACAATGTTTTTAAAAATGCAGCGGGAGCAAAACTGAGTTCGGTTGTACTTTATTGAAGTATTTAACAATGTACTCACGTTATTTTTTTAGCAATCCTCATCCACAAATCCATCAAAGTCCTCATCTTCTGTATCCGAAATGAACAGCTGGGCAAATTCTCAATCAAACACGCCAGGTTCGAGTCAGTCTCGTTGCCGTGCGGCTCCTCAGAAATGATTCCGGCTTTTATGAAAGCTCGAACAACAGTGCAAGCAGACACGTTAGCCCAAGCATCCACAATCCGTTGACAAATTGTGGCGTAAGTCGCCCGGCGCTGCCTCCTAGTCTTAGTAAAACTGTGTTCGCCATCTGTCATCCATCGCTCCCACGCCGCTCGCAACTTCACTTTGAACGCCCTGTTTACATGGCTATCCAGCGGTTGGAGTTCATTAATCCATTGCTCGAGTTGGTCTTCCAACTCGGGCCACCTCGCCTTGTTTCCGCGTTGTGTTTTTCTTTTTATTTCCACGCAAACTCAGCTTCGTCTTGACTTGGCGAAGCTCATTTTCCTGCTTCCTCCACTTTCGAACCATGGATTCGTTGATCTTGAATTCTCTCGCGGCTGCTCGATTCCCATGTTCCTCCGCGTAACTGATAGCTTGCAGTTTAAACTGTGCTTCGTAAGCGTGTCTCTTCGTAGGTGCAGTTTTCGACTGCGGTCAAGCCAGCCTCCACTCGTAAAGTAGCAGTCAAGCCAGCCGCCCCTAATTTTGTTCATACTAGGCATTACGGAAATAGGTCGCCAAATTGCGGCGAAAGCCACCTTCAAAATAAAAGCTTCCCAATAATACGGACGTCAGTGCTCTTCGTTTAAGGAATGCAACCAGCAAAGTTAATTTGAATCTTGAGATGCATTAAAAAAATGTAGTTTATTTGATATCTTTGGAAAAATAAATGGTAAATGGACTGCACTTCTATAGCACTTTATCTACAGCATCACAGTGCCCAAAGCGCTTTACAAAGCCTCACATTCACACACACACACACACACATTCATAAACCAATGGGCGACTGCTGCCATGTGAGGTGCTGACAGGCCCACTGGGAGCAAATTAGGGTTCATTGTCTTGCCCAAGGACACTTCGACATGCGGACAGTCATAGCAGGGATTCAAACCTGTTCTACCTACCGAGCCAAAGCCACCCCAACATAATCCCATTGGTAACGCAAGACAAGTCCAGATCTGTGTGACAGACCACCAAGGACTCCACTAAAAGAGGTTTAATGAAGATCTGATATTGTATTTCAAAATAAAAGTCTCAGAAAACTAATAAACTACATTTTTTAATACATCTCAAGATTCAAATTATCCTTGCTGGTTGCATTCCTTAACCAAAGAACATTGACGTCCGTATTATTGGGAAACTTTTATTTTGAAGGTGGCTTTCGCCGCGAGTTGGCGACTTATTACCGTAATGCCTAGTATGAACAAAATTAGGGACGGCTGGCTTGATTGCTTGCTACTTCACGAGTGGAGGCTGGCTTGACCGGCGCTATATACCTACTGGGGGCGTGCCTTTAGCGTCGTCCTTCACGCGCACCCTTCCCCCTTTACGTCCACATGCTGTCCTCAGCCACATCCGCTTTTCCTCTGTATAAGCAGCGTGTCGGCAGGAAATGCTCCCAGTCAGTCAAGCGGAGCACTCATCACACAACAACATTTATAGATTTTGGAACTCGGTGCACACATAAGGCGCACCACATTATAAGGCGCCCCGTCCATTTTGGAGAAAATTTACGACTTTTAAGTGCGCCTTATGGTCGTGAAAATACGGTAGTATGATTCAGTGTGATTCGAATCCGAAAATGCAGATTCGGTGTCACCATCCATTTGTGAAGACCACTAGTTTATACAATGTGAAAATAAAATTTTCCCTTATTACTATGTGTAATACATTCTGTCAACTTTTGATGAATTTCTGGGGAAAAATACGTATTATACACAATAAATTACAGTATATACAGTGTTTTGTATATTAGTGTTTCTGCGTGTTGCATATTTACTCAAAAGACGCACAGCTCTTTGGTTAACCTTTATTCATGAAGGTTACTTCTGTTTACAAAGTCCCCGAAGCAATGAGTCATATTATTTAATCTGCATGAGTAACTAGGACTTCTCTTTAGCACTTCATTCAAATGAGGTTTGTCCAGGCAAAGAGCTATCATTGATTTTGTTTAGTCTCTTTGGCTGAGAGGTAGCCTTATTGAAATGCACCTCACACCTCTGTAGTAAGGACAAGTACAAAAACAGCACTTCATCTTACCTTTTGAGGGAGCATGGTGTTTTTTTTTTGTTTCAATTTTTGTATTTGAATTCAACTCTCTCACAGTTTTTGGTACTTACTATAGTGTGATCTTTTATTTCCTCTCTCAGGTGTGTTTAGAAAAACTGCAGGACCTTCAGCTGGCTCTTGTGATATCCAGATTATATGAGTCAGAGTTTGAGACGGCATCCACCTACAAAAACATCCTCCAGAGACATGTGTTGGGACACGATAAACAGGTGCTGTGCTCAATGTCACATGCTTCAGGGACTCTTGTTTTTCACTGGAAGATAAATAATCATTTAATGAGTGCAACCAGGTGTTCTTTTGATCCTCCAATGCTCTTTTGACTAGTACACTGCAGAGATGCAGGCAGACAGTGTATATCCATGACAACGATAAAGTAACGTCTGCTATCTTTGCTTTTTTATTTAAAAAGTCCCTTTGCATATTTCAGATACCGATGCACCAGGATCCATTCTTACGGAGCATGGCCCACTGGGTCCTGGAGGACTACAGCAAAGCTTTGGACACTCTGCTGGAGCAGACTACCAATAAAGCAAAGTCAGGTTCCACTGATACTGGTATGTCGGCCGTGTGCTTCTCGGCTAATAGGCTTTATGATTGCATTTACTCAATAGCTCTATCAGAGTACTGACTAACTAATGTGGGCACTTTCAAGTGAGAAAACACAAGCTAATTAAATTGATGAGAACCCATACTGGTATTAAATATTTGTGGTATGTGGAGGAGTTTTCTGATGACTGGTAGAGGAGGCATTACTTCAGTTCCTGCTCCTTCAAAACTACTATACACAGTGATATATTTGCTGAATCCCATCGTTGGTGATAGAAATAAGGTGTTTGATCCAAATAGAACAGGTAAGATAAGGTTAAGTAGACCAACATTCTGTGATGGATGGTCTTTGTCAAATGCAGGTTAAAAAGAAAAACTGGAATGAGTTGAAAATCTTCTCTCTATTTTCCAACTAAGGCATAATGTCACTACTGGATAGTAAAAACATTTGATTTAATAAATCTTTCAAGGATATCTTTAAAAAATGGCTAAATTGAACTCAACATGAACCAGACAGGCTTATTAACCGTCATAGTCCCAGGTTGAGGTCCCTGTGCTACACCCTTTATAAATGATCAAAGTGCATTTTAACATCAATCGTGTGACAAAAGTCAAAGGCTTAATTATGAATGTGATGTCCTTATGCTTTAAAACCACCAAGTTGTCTTTATTATGCTTTTGTGAAAAGAGACTAAACTGTCTATCACCCCAAACTCTTAACGGCTGCTAAAAGTTGACACTGACAGAAGAAACAAGTTCATGTGTCATGTGTGTATGACAGGTTCTGTGTCCTCAAGTAACGCCGAGGTTTTCAACTTTTACACCTACCTCTGTACCCACCCGCTCCTCCTCCGTCGCCATTTCGGCTCTTCTGAAAAGGCAAAAGTCAGCCTGACCGCAGAAGGTCGGAGAGCTGACTCCATTAGCCTTGAGGAGAGAAGACTCTTTTTCACTGCCGCATACGCTCACCTGCAAGCAGGCTGCCCAATGCTGGCGCTGGAAGTCCTTTCCAAGATGCCCAAAGTCCGCAAAAGCTCCAAACTCAACCAGGAGTCCTCTGAGTTCAGTGCTGGGAGTAAGAACGGGCCAACGTCAAACCAGGACTGGTCTGAGCCTGCGCTGAACGGCTACGAGTCAGGCGGGGGCAGTTTATCTAACAGCCACTCTGATTCAGTGTTGAGTTTTGACTGGAGCCAGCCATCACTCTTACATCCAGATGAGCCCCTGGAGCTGAAGTGGGACAGCGACAAAGATGACGAAGACGACGACGACGATGATGATGAGGAGGACAGTAAAAATGGTAAAAGTTGTAGACCTGCAGATAACAGTAATGTGTTCCACGACACGCACAACCGCATGTTACCTCCAATGGAGGCAGGGATGGACGAGGACAGCGAGGACAATGAGGACAGCAGTGACTGCATTGACCCTTCTGATGACGTCTTGGTTGCACAGCTGAAGTTTACTGCCTGTTTGAAGATTCTGACCAATGAGCTGAGGACACTTTCAACAGGATATGAACTGGATGGAGGAAAACTACGTTACCAGCTCTACCAGTGGTTGGAAAGAGAGGTAATTGTATGCCGTCTTACATATAGAGGGGTCCTTAGTTTACGACGAAGTTCCGTTCCTATGGCGGCGATGCGACCGTAGTCTATCACTTTAGCAGTAATAAAGTTATTACAGTAAATCTTTTGTAGGCCATTTACTGTATATAAACCAATCAAATGGAAAAATGAGTGAGTACGGCGGTAACTGAGCGGCCCTTCTTGTGCTGCGTGACCAACTATTCTACCATTGGTCAAACTATTTAATTGCACACCGTTCTTAACCTTAAAATGTTGTCGGTCGAGATCACTGTAAACTGAGAACCCCATGTATGTAAACTCTTCTGTAAACCAGCATCTGTATATAACAGTTTGATCCCCTTTATAGGTGGTGACTCTCCAGCACTGTTGCAGTTACAACCCCTGTCTTCCACAGGTGTCTGCCCTAGAAGATGCACATATCCCTGGGTTGGTGGAGGATGAACCGGTGGGTGTTAGATCTTATTATGCCTCTTCTGGCTCGCTTACATGTTCTTGAGGAATTTGATAAAACCCCACCACAGTGTATCAGGAATGTTTGTTCTTTTCATTGCAACTGCATTATTTAATTTACGTCTTTGGCGCTAAAATTTCTTAGCATTTACACGCAACATGTACGGGAAGTACAATTTTGCGTCGATTCAATGTCACCAGCATAATTTACTATTAAACACAGTTGGTGAGTGCACTTACTGTTGTGTTTAAAACGTTTATTTTTTTAGATTTGTTAATTTAGTGCTGACACTACAGATGATCTTGTAACACTTTCCAGCTGATTTATGTCTGGGAGTATTTACAAGGCATGTATGTCAATATTAGTATTAAAACGTTAAGTAAATGTGTTTCCTGTTTCCAGCCCACAAGTCCTTGCAGAGACAGTCAGAGGAGCAGGAGAAACTGGTTGAAGAGTAACCAGCCTTTACTGAGGATGTTCCTCAGTTACTGCAGCTTGTATGGCTCCCATGGCGGAGGACTGGCCTCTGTTCGCATGGAGCTCATTTTACTGCTTCAAGAATCTCACCAGGTCATAACAGTATATCCTGCCATGCAATATTATTCAGTTTTGCATATTCTGTTTCAGCTTATTCTTTTTGGATGACGGATGAGCTTGACCCTATCCCAACTGACTTTGGGTGGGAGGCGGTGTACAGTATACTACAATATATTCATGACAATTTATTTTTGTTTAAAGACCCTGTAAACTGACCAAAAAAATGTCTTGTAAATGTAACACACCACAGTGTGTATGAAATGTGTGTGTTTTTCTATACATATAAAAATCAGGCTTTCAGACGCTGTGGGCATTTCTGCAAAAACACTCATCACAAAACTTTCAGCTGTGAGTCAGATGCATGTTTTTAGCACTTAACAAAACATGAAAATTACCTTACATGGTCTTCATGTATTTGTTTGGTTTTCAACTGTTTATTGATTTAATTTTCCTCACTAGATGAATAAAGTATCTATCTTTACCATCACAACTGTTTAACAAAATTTACATAATTTCCTCTTTTTACTACTTGCCTTTATTTTACTGAGTTAAAAAGGCCCAAAGCCGAACACAATCTTTTTCGTGACATACTTAACATTTACAATTTGCCATCACATGTACCCTTCTGTGGTGACATCAGGAAAAAGTCAGAGAAAAAGCACAACACATTTTGACGATGACAATGGTTTGACCATAACCCTGACTTTTGGGGTGTTTGATGTCGGAGGTTCCATTCTAAATCGTTTTCTAGTTACAGACATTTGAAAACTTGAGCTACGAATTCAAAACACGTCCCACCAACCACATGCCGATTTCTTTTGCTGCCACATCAAAACAAACCCATTAGTCCTTGGATTTTCCAGTCAAGGCAATAAAGGCAGTTTATCCCAGCGGTAGTCCTGTAGTTTTCTCCTTTTGTTGTTGAGGAACTAGCAGTGGTTTGTGACTGTCTGTTAGGTTGTCATTGTCAGTCTGTGTGCAGATTCTGTTAAAAGAATTCTGTAACAAATTATTGAGATTCATCAAGCGGGAGAAACATACAGTAATAGGCCGTGGGTATTATTTCCCAGAGAGCATCATTTTTAGGCTTCTAGTAAACAAGGTCAGTTTGATAATTTTTCTGATCTAATCTCTTAATGTCATGCCAAAAAATAACTATGTATACTTTTGAGTTGATCATGCTGTGTGATGTCTTAACAGGACAACTGCAGCCCATCAGCTTTAGCGACAAGCTCCCAACACACCTCACTCCCTCTCCTGATGGCTTGTACAGCCAACGTGAAGACTGTGGTGGCCAATCCCATCGTCTACCTGACCAACCTGACGCACGACATCCTGCAGACCATCAACACGCTCAACTCTCCTCCACATCCAGATGTCGTTAACAACGAGGTCAGGTGTTTTTTGTTTTTTTCACTGTATTGTTGTATTTAATACAATGACCTATAATTTAGCAAATAGCTATATTGATATAACAAAACGTGCTTCAAGACGTTTAAAATTGTACTTGTTGGTTATACAGCAATGCATTTTTTTAATTTTTTTTTTACACTTTTTCTTATCTTTTCAGATATATGTAATGCACACTTTGGCTGCCTCCTTGTCTGCCTGTATATATCAGTGTCTATGTGACGGGCACTATAGGTAAGCTGAAGCAGCTACAGTGGGAAAATGTATATAAAACACACATACACAGTGCCACCAGAAAGTATTTACACCCCTTCACGTTTTCCACATTTTGCTATGTTACAGACTTATTCTAAAGCTGATATAGTTTTTTTTTTAAATATACATAAAATACCCCTTAATGACAACGTAAACATATTTTCAGACAGTTGTGCAAATTTATTGAAAAAGTAAACATTTAAATATTATAGGTGTGTAAGTATTCATAAGAACCTTTGGCAGCAATGGCAGCCTCAAGTCTTCTTGGGTGTGTCTTTATGAGCTTGACACACCTGCTTTGGGGCATTTTCTCCCATTCTTCTCTGAAGATCCTCTCAAGGTTAATCAGGATGGATGGGTAGCGTCGGTGGACAGCCATTGTTACGTCTTTCCAGAGATGTTCGATTGGATTCAAGTCCGGGCTCTGGCTGGGCCACTCAAGGACATAAACAGGCTGCTCCTGAAGCCGCTCCTTTGTTATCTTGGCTGTGTGGTTTGGGTCATTGTCGTGGCGGAAGGTGATTCGACGCCCTAGTCTGAGTTCAAGAGCACTCTGAAGCAAGTTCTCTTGAATTTCTCTATATTTGGCAGCTGTCGTCTTACCCTCTATGCGGACTAATCGCCCAATTCCTGCAGTAGAAAAACAGCCCCACAGCATGCTGCCACCACCATGCTTCACAGTAGGGATGGTGTTAGCCAGGTGATGAGCCGTGCCTCTTCTTCTCCAGATATGACGCTTGCAATTCAGGCCAAAAAGTTATATTTTGGTCCAGATATTTTTTTTTCTGCTGGTCTGAGAATCCTTAAGGTCCCTTTTGGCAAACTCCAAGCGGGCTGCCATGTGCCTTTTAGTGAGAAGTGGCTTCCATCTGACCACTCTACCATAAAGGCCTGATTGGTGGAGTGCGTTAGCACTGGTTGACATTCTGGATGGTTCTCCTATCTCCGCAAGGGAACACTGGAGGTCCGCCTTTGTGACCATAGGGTTCTTGTTCACCTCTCTGACCAAGGCCCTTCTTCCCCGGTTACTCAGCTTGGTTGGACTGCTCCAAAATTCTTCCATTTCCGAATAATCAAGACCACAGTGCTTTCCGGGACCTTAAATGCTGCAGAAATTCTTTTGTATCCTTTCCCAGATATGTGGCTTGACACAATCCGGTCTCGGAGATCTGCAGACAATTCCTTAGACTTCATTGCTTGGTTTCTGCTTGATATGCACTGTCAACTATGAGACCTTATATAGACAGGTGTGTGCCATTCCAAATGATGTTCAATCAACTGGATTTACCACAGGTGGACTCCATTCAAGTTGTAGAAGCATTTCAAGGATGCTCAGTGGAAATCGGATGCACCTTAGTTTAAGTTTTAGTGTCATAGCAAAGGGTGTGAATACTGATGTACCTATTATGTTTGAATGTTTCTTTTTTTATAACGTTACACAAATGTCTGAAAATATGTTTTTACTTTGTCATTATGGGATATTTTATGTTGATTTTTTTTTTGTTTGTTTGTTTGGTTTTAAACTATACTCAAATCAGCTTTAGAATAAGTCTGTAACAGCAAAATGTGGAAAAACGTGAAGGGGTGTGAATACTTTCTGATGGCACGGTGTATATATGTGTGTGTGTGTGTGTGTGTGTGTGTGTGTATGTATGTTTGTATATATAATATAATGTAGCGCTAGGCACGCTGGGAAATTCTCTGATAGTGAGCCGCCTTGTTTTAACGATGACGTCATAGTTGACGTCATCATGACGGCTCGCTATGAGAGGATGTCCCAACGTTCCTAGTGCCCTTGTATAGTTGTTAAAAATGCTGTTTTAAGTCAATTAGTTCCCTAATCCCATAAGTAGTTGTAATAATATGTTAATTGATCTTGTGTGTTTATTGTTACCCCTCTGCAGCTTTTATTATTATTTTATTTAGATTTTTTTTTTTTTTTAATGATCTTGCACCAGGAGTGAACCTGTCATCAGGGCACATGACCTCTCTAACTTTCATTGACATTGGGCAAGCCAGCTGACTTGCCAATGGTCACGTGAAGTGGAAAATGCTTCCATAAAGCCACAGTGTTAAAACTAAACTCTAGGGTGTACTACAATATTAAATACAATAATTAAGTAAACTTTAGTATTAATAATAGTACAATAATATTAATGATTACGGACACATGATAGAAAAACTAATTAGGAGAGGCTCACCACTAGCATTTAGGTAAATATATAAATGAATAGGAAGTCAAGGGTGCACATTATATATAGGAAGAAGGGTTTTCCTGATTTTTTTTGAGTAAATCTTGGGGGTGTGCATTATACTCGAGAATATTATCCACAAGAAATTATGGTAAGCAATAAGTGAAAAAGTGTGATAAATTATAACTTGATTTGTCATGTCACAGTTTTATTTTACAACCTGTGGTATCCTCAAGAAGCACTTTTGTTTTTCTTTTTACTCACTCTACACATGGGTAACATTGCATCCTACAGTTGAAACCAGATGTTTACATACACTATATAAAAAGATGCATACTTTTTTTTACATTTTTCCTACTGTCTGACATGAAATCAGGTTAACATTTTCCTGCTTAGGTCCTTAATGATTACTCAATTTATTTTTATTTGCTAAATGCCAGAATAATGAGTGAATGATTTTTTTGGGACAATTTTTCACTACTTCGACTTTTTAATGTAATGTATGTGAACGTCTTTTTTAAACTGTATGACATATGAATATCCATCCACAAGACTGTTCTTCATCTCATTTCTTCTTCGTCTCTTATCTACTGTATGTACTCCTTTTACATAGTGCCCTGTAATGTTCAGACTGAGACAGCACATAATTGAAATGCCTTCTGTTGCATCTCAGTTAAATGTGTGGCAAGACTGTTTGAAAAAAACATGCAGTTGCATGTTGAAATGTCAGTACTGACAAGTTGTTACTCTAAAAAAAAATGATATATGAGTGAAATTTATGCCATGTTCAAAAATGTTTGCTTTGTGTTTTCAAACAAACTTTGATTGAAATGAAACACAATTTCGTCACAATTGCAAGACGTAATGACTATCAAATATTGGTACTCGGTATCAGCGAGTACTCAACTGTAAATACTTATGCTCGGTCTGAAAAAAGTGATATCTGTTCATCTTTAAAATGTACTTTCTTTTGAGAGCTAAAATGTCCCCTGTAAGAGGCTTTAGAGCAGGGGTGTCAAACTCAAATTCACGGTGGGCCAAAATTAAAAATTGGGACATCGTCACGGGCCAAACTCAATATTTAATGAAAAATCACTGCGATGTGCATGTTTCCCTTTTCTGCAGAAATGTGGCGTTAAAGGTTATCATTGACAACAAACTTAAATTTTGCTTGAACACTGAATCTGGAATAAACAAATTTTAATATTATAAACACGAGAAATGAAATTTGCGATAAAAGACATCAGTCGTATTTGTTTGTTGTTTTGTATTTAAAATCTGTCGTCTATTTATCTATCTCCAACTACCTTTCTTTTTTATGTAAATCTTTATTCAAAGGCCAACAACAAAAAAATAAGAATGTCCTTCAATAAAAATCCAAACTTCAAACTATTAACAGTCCCTGCCAAGGAGTTGATAAAGGGCATTTAAAAAAAACATTAATTCAATTATCAGATAATCTACCTCTCACCTGTCTTGGAAGTTAACTGTTTTCCATTTTTCGTTTGGCTATTTTTGGGAAGGGGAAGTGTAAATTTGCTCGAGGAGATTGGTAGGATAGTTGCTAACGACTGCAACAGAAAGGGAAGGGTTGAATTAGAAATAGACCTAGGTATTTAGTTAGGCACTTCAAGTCCCAGTAGCATGCCATAGATGGTTGGTGTGTGTGTGTATAAAGTCTGTCACATGAGAAACATGAAAAAAACAAGTCCTCAATTAATTACAACGTTTAGAATGTAGCACACGTTTCAGAGCGGCCTTCAAAAAAAAATTTGTCTTTCTCTCTCGCAAAATCTCTCCAGGCTCACAGAGCTTCCAGCATTAAGAGTACCAGCCTTGTCAAGCGTAATTTAAAATTCATTTGTAAGCTATCAAGAAACATGACAGAAACTCACAAACACTGTAAGCCTAAATGTTAAAACATTGCATATTATTTTTGAAATAATGTTCGTGCCATCTGCAACAAATCTAATAAAAATTTTTAAATCAAGACTGACAAATAGCAGCTTCAAAAGCTCTCTGTACATTTTTTACATCCTTTCTGTATTCCAAAAACCAGAAGAGAATATCATCCCATTTGTTGTCTGATTTGACCGCATGCGTGCATCACCCCTTGCATTATTTAGTATGCATGGTTACCAGTGTCCATGCTCCTTATTTCTCTTCATTCTACCCAAATAAGTTTTCCAGCAAGTGCAACCAGAGGAGTAACATGAACACGTTTACAGCAAAACAATTGAATAGACCAGTGGGTCCAGTGTCATTAAGGGGGTCGTGTCAGTGGAGTGGTGGAAAATTAAGGTTGTATCAAAGTTATGCATCCCTTGGCGACATTTTAAAATTGCTCAGAAACATGCTGCAATGTACACTGGATACATCCATCGCCTGGATCAACCAGTCAAGCTTACATAGAGAGAGAGCGAAGGCATGCCACGGTTCATCATCCTAGAGCCCCAATTAAGAAATGTCTTGAAATCAGTTAGTTTAAAAAAAAAAAAAGTGTGTGTGTATACACAGTGGGTAGGGAAAGTATTCAGACCGCCTTAAATTTTTCACTCTTTTCTATATTGCAGCCATTTGCTAAAATAATTTGTTCGTTTTTTTTCCACATTAATGTACACAGCGCCCCATATCGACAGAAAAATAAGACTTGTTGAAATTTTTTACATTTATTAAAACAGAAAAACTGAAATATCACACAGACCCTTTGCTCAATATTTAGTAGAAGTACCCTTTTGAGCCATGAGTCTTTTTGGGAATGATGCAACAAGTTTTTCACACCTGGATTTGGGGATCCTCTGCCAGTCCTCCTTGCAGATCCTTCCCAGTTCTGTCAGGTTGGATGGTGAACGTTGGTGGGCAGCCCTTTTCAGGTCTTTCCAGAGATGCTCAATTGGGTTTAAGTCAGGGCTCTGGCTGGGCCATTCAAAAACACGGAGTTGTTCTGAAGCCACTCCTTCGGTATTTTAGCTGTGTGCTTAGGGTCATTGTCTATTTTGAAGGTGAACCTTCAGGCCAGTCTGAGGTTCTGAGCACTTTGGTTTTTGTCCAGGATATCCCTGTACTTGGCCGCATTCATCTTTTCTTCGATTGCAACAAGTCTCCCTGTCCCTGCAGCTGAAAAACACAACCACAGCATGATGCTGTCACCACCATGCTTCACTGTTGGGACTGTATTGGACAGGTGATGAGCAGTGCCTGGTTTTCGCCACATATGCCACTTAGAATTAAGGCCAACAATTTCTATCTTGGTCTCATCAGACCAGAGAATCTTATTTCTCACCATCTTGGAGTCCTTCAGGTGTTTTTTAGCAAACTCCATGCAGGCTTTCATGTGTCTTGCACTGAGGGGAGGCTTCCGTCAGGCCACTCTGCCATAAATACTTATGACTGTGTGATATTTCAGTTTTTCTTTTTTAATAAATCAGCAAAAATTGTTGAAATTCAATATGGGATGCTGTGTACATTAATGAGGAATAAAATGAACTTAAATAATTTTAACAAATCGCTGCAATATGCAAAGAGTGAAAAATCTAAGGGGGTCTTGCAATTGTGATAACATTTAATTTTAATCAATCATTGTTCCAAAACACTAACTAAACTAACTTGAACATGGCAAGTTTTACTCAAATACAGCAGTTGTAGGGTAACTTGTCATTACTGACATTTTAACATCCAACTGTATAATTTTCCAAGTCTTTCCTCACATTTCGCTTAAATTTAGCCTGTCACACAAAGTTTCTGTTATGTGATGTCACTCTGAGCACTCAGGAGCATTATGTAAAAAGAGGACATAAAGTGGATTAGAGTCAAAGAAGAATGTTAGTCTTGCAGATATTCACATAGAATTACATCCTTCGTATACGTGTTAACTGCAAAATAAAGTAAGTAAAATGAAATAAAAGAATTATAAAATTAAACTGTGATAGGACAACTAAAGTGATACTTTATCTCACTATTGCTTACTTAATTGCTGTGCTGAAGCATGACGCCCACCCAGCTTTCCTCACAGCAGCTTCGTGACCGGAGCGCGGCCACCTCAGTCACCATCCGAGCAGAGTTCATCATCCATTTTGTAGTTTCCTAAAAGTGTTGTCATCAGTCTCCTTAAAGTATCTCCACACAGCTGACATGGCTCCTACTCCACCTGCACGGAATTTATGTCAGGCTGGTAAACTGGTATCAGTGTGTAGTATCGCAGCATTTTTGGGAGTCCCAAGTAAGAGTACAGACGTACAGTTTTGGTACTGGTATTGGTACTGGTATTGGTATCAGTGCATCCCTAGTACATTTGTTTGTGACTTAAGGGACTCAAATTGTTCTGAGGGATACAGTCTATCAAATCTGCCTTTATGACATTCTCTTTGTTTAGAGAACTTTTTTTGATGTTCATGTACTTGCGTGCACAGATTAGGGTGTTGTAGTTTGCCACGTCTTAGTTTTGGGTTTGATGCATTTGTGCATTTGGATGACTGCTAATTTAAATGGCTGCTGAATCGGGATCTATTCTGATAGAAACTGGCTTTGGGATGACAGTTTCTGATCCTGCATACACATATCAAATGACATCGCTTCCTTGCCTCCATGTGCGTGATTTGTATTTTGTTGGAATGGCTGAAACCATAATAACACATAACAAATATACAGCTCCTGTTATGGCTCTGATCAATTGTCAGGTCGGTTTCATAACCCCATTCTGTCAGTACCCTTTATACTGAACAGCAACACAGAAAAATACCAGCTTTAAAATTCAGTGTAAGCTGTCGATGAATTATCAAACTTAATTACCATGCTGCACATTAGTATTACAGAATAGGCCTTGTTTTTTGTGTTTTTATTCTGTTGTGCATTTGATGTCTAACAAACCTACAGCTTCACATACTCTGCCGGTTCTTCTCCCGCAGTCACATGAACAACTTCACAGGAATTGTGTATCAGAGCATTTTGCTCTCTCAGAAGCATCCAGCGAGAGCCGCCGGCATGGATGGGTCCATTCAGCCAAACACTTCTCCTGCACAGTGGCCAGGTAATAACCTAGATAAACAAAAACAATAGTTCCCCAATTAGTGGCCAGAGGCGTTTATTTACTCAACTGGCAATAGTTGAGGGCATGACCCTTCTTTGGAATGATATTAAATAGTGTTTGCTATTTGCAGCTTTTTTTTTTCTTGGGAGGGATATCATACATAATCAGCTTTTAAAAATATATTTTTTTTAAAATCTCATCTATTTCTGTTTTTGTGCTCTTGATAATCCTGGAAGATTGCTCGAAAGCAGTGTCTAAATAGGAATTGGTCTCAAGGAAATATGTTGAAGTTATACAGTGTGAGTGAGAAACGAGCTTTGTATGTCATTTCAAGAGCCTATGTTGCTTGTGTAAGATAGGAAAGTCTTCACGTGCATGAAAACGTGCACTTTAGCTACATTTTCTTATCAATTCATCTGTGAATCTTTTATTTTCAAGGGTAATGTTGTATGATGTCTTTAAAAACATGCTAGTGTTTCAGAATGATAGGTGATACAAGCAAATCAGTCGCCGTTTTGAACACAAAAAAAAGGCCATTTACATGAATCTTATGCCATGGGTTTTTCCTGGTAATAAGTAAAAGTACTCTTACTTGAGTACAATGTTTGGCTACTCTACCCACCTGGAGCGGACAACCTCTATTGCTACTCTTACATTTAAGCAAGATTTTTTTCTCATCAGATCAGCCCGTGTCGTATTTGTTGCACTGGTCTTTTGTATTTTTGCGTTGAGGTGCTGATTCGCTAGTACATCTTGTATTAATTAGGAAACGCGGCAACAATTATCTAATTAGTTTACAGATGTTAATGTTAAATGTATTAAGCGACAGAGCGATGTTAGGGATTATGTCACAACACAGAATGAACTAACTTCAGATTCAGAAATGGACAATGAAAACGCAAAAGTATTGTACTTAATATTTTCCTGGAGGATGCATTTGGGATTAGACTTCGAAGTTGGTAATAGTGAAAAATGAAGTGAAACAGATGATTTTAGTCAATTCTTTTCCAGAATGAGAGTGCTTAAAAAGGAGGATGCTATTCATGTGGCACAGCTTGAAGCAGACATCAGGTGCAGGTGGAGATGGGCCTGGCTCAAGCTGGAGGCCAAAACAAAAAGACAAAGAAATGAGACAAATTTAATTCCATCCATCCATCCATTTTCTACCGCTTATCCGAGGTCGGGTCGCGGGGGCAGTAGCTTTAGCGGGGACGCCCAGACTTCCCTCTCCCCAGCCACTTCATCCAGCTCTTCCGTGGGGGTTCCCGAGGCGTTCCCAAGCCAGCAGAGAGATGTAGTCTCTCCAGCGTGTCCTGGGTCGTCCCCGGGGTCTCCGCCCGGTGGGACGTGCCCGGAACACCTCACCAGGGAGGCGTCTGGGAGGCATCCGAATCAGATGCCCCAGCCACCTCATCTGGCTCCTCTCGATGTGGAGGAGCAGCGGCTCTACTCTGAGATCCTCCCGGATGACCGAGCTTCTCACCCTATCTCTAAGGGAGACCCCAGAGACCATGCGGAGGAAACTCATTTCGACCCACAGCTCGTGAGGGTAGGAACGTAGATCGACTGGTAAATCGAGAGCTTCGCCTTCCGGCTTAGGTCCTTCTTTACCACAACGGATCGATACAAAGTCTTCATCACTGCAGACGCTGCACCGATCCGCCTGTCGGTCCCCCGTTACATTCTTCCCTCACTTGTGAACAAGACCCCAAGATACTTGAACTCCTCCACTTGGGGCAGGATCTCATCCCCGAGCTGGAGAGGGCACGCCACCCTTTTCCGACTGAGGACCCTGGTCTCAGATTTGGAGGTGCTGATTCTCATCCCAGCCGCTTCACACTGAGCTGCGAACTGCTCCAGTGAGAGTTGGAGGTCACGGCTTGATGAAGCCAACAGAACCACATCATCTGCAAAAAGCAGAGATCCAATACAGAGGCCACCAAACCGGACCCCCTCTACGCCTCGGCTATGCCTAGAAATTCTGTCCACTAAAGTTATGAACAAAATCAGTGATAAAGGGCAGCCTTGGTGGAGTCCAACCCTCACCGGAAACGAGTCCGACTTACTGCCGGATATACAGCAAATTTAATTTTAATCTTAAATTTTTACATTTGAGCGGTGTAAATAAATGTTTTTCTTTAAGAAAATGTGGTGATTTTGCCTTATTGTACTCTTCAAAGTCTTCCAGCTTGTTAAAATCAAAAACATTCTCTGTGGGAACCCGGGGGATCCCCCCCAGACCCCCCTACAATGTTTAGTTTTGTTTGTGTCACCTTTTTCATGCCTTTGGTGTTTGCATGTCTGGTAATAGGTTTACTTTAAACTACCTATCATTATTTTTCTATTTAGCCAGTTAAACAGTTTATTTTTTCCAAGTCTCACTTTTCTAACTTAATCTTCACCTCCTGCGTCCCCGCTGTGCCACTCTCCAGGTATCGTCTCAATGATCCGTCTGTTGAGCTCAGCAGGAGATGAGAGCCAACCGGGCCTAGCCGTGCTGCTCTGTGAGATCCTGACAGCTGTTTACCTCAGCCTCTTTATTCACGGCATGGCCACTCACTCAAGCAACGAGCTCTTTCGCATCATGGCCCACCCTCTTAGCAGCAAGCTTTGGGTCAAGGTGTTCGGAGGAGGCATGCGAACCCCCATCACTGAGAAAGCCAACAGTCCAGCAAAAACTCCCCCACCAGGTGAGTGAGGCAGATGAAATTGGGTTTATTTGCGTTTGTACCAATGCAGAACAAAATGGGCCAATTTAAATCAGACATGCTGAATTAGTTCTCGTCTTTAGGACCTTGTAAGATGTTATCAGCCTTAGTAGGACAGTTGTTTTGGCCACATCCTCTTTACAACTTTACAAGGGCTTTTACTTTTACTTGTCTGTTATACTCCTGTTCAGTGCTTTTGCAATTAAGATAACACCCTATTAATCCTAAAAACTAATACACTGAAATGCCCTAAGCAATAAATACTTAGCAGGTACATCGGCACAATCCATCTCAAAGATAATTGTAAATGTTGACTTATTGAGAGACATGAGAAACATATCTCAGTATGATCTAAGGTTTACACCTTTGCAAAGTACAATCAATTGTAATCATTATTGCTTTACACCTTTATGAACTACAACCAATAGTCATCATTATTAAATGAATACTCACTAGCAGTGTAAATTGAGAATTCTTTTCATAAAAGCAGATTTTCTTTCATATATATTGGATTTTAATTTTGAAGGTTTACCTAATGAAGTATCCTTTAAGTGTATTTATTATTGTGTGCGTTCTTCATCAATAACTTGTTGGATAGCTGTAATAGCAATTGAATAAATTAAAAACAAGATGGAAACTCGACAGATGCGTTAAATTCACAGCTTCGCCAGGCACCGACGTCTCTGATAAGAAGCCCAGACTCTTCCGCCTGCTTTCGTCACGTAGCGGATCGAAGGAAGAATCCGGCATAGAGAAGGAGCACCCCTCCAGTCCAAAGCCTGAACATGTGGTGGACCAGGAAGCCACTTCCATTTTCAAAGAATGTTTTGTCCCTCCAGAGCTCAGCGTTTGGGATTATTTTATCGCTAAGGTATCCCTGAAGACTCATTCAAAAATCCAAATGTAATTTTTCCCTACAGAGCTAATATTAATGATTATGGTCCTCTGTTGTTCCCTCAGCCATTTCTGCCACCATCAGAAAACAGAGTTCAATATGACTCCGAAGACAGCCAGGGCAGTGAAGATGAAGAAGAGGAAGAGGATGAATACGACGATACATTTGACCCCAACTCGCCTCAAAAAGAGCATACTAACAACAATTCATACAGGTGCATATCACTACCAGCACCAACACAACCTTTTGGGTTGCCTGTAAATGTTATGTTTTTATGCGGGCGACGTTGGACCACTATAAATCATTATCTTCCTATTAGCTACAGTGTATTGTAATGGTTTTCTCTTTGCAGTTGGTGTTTAATGCGCTTGGCAATGGTTCAGCTGGTGCAAGTCAACCTCAAGTCCTTCTACCCGATGGCCGGATATGATCTATTGGGTCAGTACTAGTTGTGGCACCCACACACATCTCGCAAGCTGCTGTGTGGCTGTTTTGTCACCCTCTGTCTTGTTTTTAATTCCACTCGGCACAGATCTGCCTGTGGGCTCCCCGCTGTGTCACAGTGTCCTGAAGACACTGCAGCGCTGGGAGCAGGTGCTGCAAAAAAGACTAGAAATCTTTGGAGGCCCCACCTCCAAGTACATCTCCACACACTTCCAGGAGGAAGCTATCACGACAGGCCCCGCCCTCCTCAGACACAAGGCCCTATTTGAACCATCCAATACCCCATTTAGGTACTCCTGTGACTCTCTAGTTGGGATGGCACTTGAAGAAACAATTTGGCTGATTGATGTGTTGTGCCTCAAGCACAAGCTTAAATATTTATTACAAAGTGGCAACAGTGGCACAAAACGGCAATAATTAATATTTTTCAAGCTTTTAATTTGGCTTCAGTGAGCTCATACGGCTCACACGGTCTGTTTTTTTTTTTTAATTGTTGTCTGCAGGACGAGCCATCATTCAGCGCTCCCTGTCAAGCGCCTTTGGCAGTTCTTGGTAAAGCAGGACGAAGTGCAGGAGACGTTTATCCAAAACATCTTTACCAAGAAATGTGACGCCGGAGAGGTACGCCAATTTTACACTACTTAATGATGTATGAATGTAGCACACCTGCAACCGTATAATTCCACCAAATAACACTGCTTTATCACTGCAGAATTGTAATCACATCTTTATTTAACCAAACTACAACTGAGTCATTACTACTTTTAATTAACTTCTTCATTGTTCTTTTTTGTTGTTGTTTTGTTGTTTTTAAGCTTTGCATGATAAAATGTATTGTTACTACCTCCAGTTGCATGATGATGCATTCATTGCATTCAAGTAATTGCTGCCTGTTTGATTAACAGCAAAATAATTCACTTTCTCTGTTTGTTTGTATGCATGGTCCACTACTTGCTGGATGTTGTGTGTGTGTGTGTGTGTGTGTGTGTGTGTCTGTCGTCTGTGTCCCTTGTGTTGTGCTACCGCTCAAATCATTAAAGTTGGTTGAGGACCAGACTGATATGAAATGTTCAGGGATGGACGAGACAGGAAACCATCAGGTACTGCTGCCATGTACAGTCGATGTATTGTTAGTGTATGTACATGTATTAGGGATGAGACAGTACTTGGTAAAACCGCTCAATATGCTCTGCACGGGACAATATGCCCTCACAGACAGCGTTTTATTTTTGTATGCAATTCATTTAGCATTGATGCTGTGTGTGCGCGCGCGCTTACCCACTGACAGTCGTAATTGTTACAGCTCACGGATGGGGTAAAACCAATAGCATGAGTGAAGGATTTGAGAGATGAAAATTTGAAGAAGCACCAGCTTCATTCAAATTTCCAGTGTGGATTAATTTCGGTTTCGCCGTTGAAATACAACGGCAATGGAGTGAAAACTGTTAAGACATTATACCGTCTGTAAGCATTGCTTTACACGTCCTGTACTTTTTCAGGAAACGCAAACAATATGGCTAAGCTTCTTACATGGTTATAGCCTGATGTAATGCTTGCTGGACACACGATAGTCGAGCAACTCAAAAGGTCATGTTGCTGCTACAAGCCACAAATGACTATGGGAGTTGCCTTTTGATGTCAGCTTTATTTTTAAAGCCAAAACACGTAGAAATGAGCTTACAACATCTCTTCACTGTGCCTTGGCTGCAGTGGTTAGACTCAAGTTACGATCAAGACATGTACACACACAAAAAAGTCCGTTAATGATACCATCCATCCATTTTCTGAGCCGCTTCTCCTCACTAGGGTCGCGGGCGTGCTGGAGCCTATCCCAGCTGTCATCGGGCAGGAGGCGGGGTACATCCTGAACTGGTCGCCAGCCAATCGCAGGGCACATCGAAACAAACAACCATTCGCACTCACAGTCATGCCTACGGGCAATTTAGAGTCTCCAATTAATGCATGTTTTTGGGATGTGGGAGGAAACCGGAGTGCCCGGAGAAAACCTACGCAGGCACGGGGAGAACATGCAAACTCCACACAGGCGGGGCCAGGGATTGAACCCGGGTCCTCAGAACTGTGAGGCTGACGCTCTAACCAGTCGGCCACCGTGCCGCCCCCGTTAATGATACCTTCACTTATAATTCGGAAACCTCAAGATTAGACAAGAGAACACGGAACCTAGGAAAAACTAGTGAAAATAAAGTATATGGGGTTCCTGTGGACAGTATGACCATAATAATTCTTGAACAGTGCACACCACCAGCAAAACAAGTATCTAAAGAAAATCCTTTTGAACAGACTTACCATGCCACTTAAGATAAACACAACAAAATAACCCGTGCAATGGGAGCATTTATATCTAAAGATTTGCAGCCTTTTCCTGTTGTCGAAGATATGTTAATTAAAAACACTCGATCCACGTTATGTTGTGCACGTGGACCTTTCAATTCCAACATACATGTAACAGTTGGATAAAGCGTAGGTTGATTGGTCATGACTGCAGAGTGGGTTACAGGGGATGACCAATCTCCCCACGCATTATCCAACTGACACAAATAGTATTTTTGTTTACATAACGGTTCACTTGAAATAAGTTATATTATTCAGTACAATACAAATTGCATTTTTTGCTGACAAGCAAAATTAGAGATAATTATGAGAGAGAAAAGGTTGTTTTCTTTTTGGCCCAAAACCGAGGTATGGATTGTATCATGGGCTACCTGTACTGTCCCACCCCTAATTAGGTATGCCATTTATGCATATTAATCTGTGTGTGGCTTGCTGTGTTGAACATAATGATTTTTTTTGTTTGTTTGTTTTTGTGCCCTCATGGGATTTTGTTTCTATTTAGGATCTTTTACTTCAGGATAAAAGTTTTAGTTTCTAGAATTATAATTGACAGCACAGTGGATTAATGATTAGAACATCTGCGTCACAGTCCCGAGGTCTGGGCCTTTGTGTGTGTAAAGTTCTCAATGTGCTTGCATGCATTTTCTCCAGATATCCAAGCATCCTCCCACATTCCAAAAATATGCATGTTGTAATTGAAGACTTTAGTGTCCATAGGTGTAGATGTGAGTGTGAATAGTTGTTTGTCTATATGTGATCTGCGATTGGCTAGAGACCAGTCCAAGTTGTACCCAGCCTTTCGCCCAAAGTCAATTGAATAGGCTCCACCTCACTCTAATTAAGGACAAGTGGTATACTGTAAAAGATGGATGGATAGAAGAAGAATTTGCACTAAAATGAGCAATGAACCAGCAGACTGATGTCCTGCCCACCCTGTGTAGTGGTAAACGATATAAACCATATTACAATGCAGTAGTGTGGATGGCTGGTTAATTGAGGCTTATTAGCATGAGCTTCACATGGCCTATATTTGTATTTTGCAGTAGAATAGCAACAATGGCCTGTCATCAAGTTGTGATGACAGAACCAGAGCACATGCATTTTCACCAAAAACTGGCACCAATGTTTTAAGGTGAATCTTTCCTTTATATTCATGCGAAGTATAAAGCTACATTGTGTCATACGCTGATGCGGTCAACACACCACCTTTTAGCGCCTTCCCTTAACATAGTGCCATTGTCTCCATATTTGAGAGTACCAACGCATGAGTAGATTCTCATTCTTGGACGTAACACTGTCGCAGTCGATCTGCATCCCGCAAAGATTATGCGCGCTGCGTAAATGGCAAACCACCATATTTAGATTTCTGCGAGTCAAATTGTACTTTATCGCATCTGACAGAAAGAGGGACGGCCGTTTCCTCTTGAATAAATGCTGTAAAGACTGTGATTTAATCTCCTGCTCCGTGGGTGCATCTCATTTTGAATAATTGTGGAATCACAATATAACAGTCACCTCCGTGGTTGTGCTTGTACTTATTGCTCATAGGCCGCTTCTCTCCTGCTGTCTCGTGGCACTCACCCGGTTATGTTGCTCACTGGAGGTTAGCAGTGCAGTGCAATAAAGCCCTACGTCCTCTCCTAACCTCTCAAGGCACGACAAGCGTGCGCATAAATACACTGACAGCGTGTACAGTGTTGGACACAAAGAAGCAGCGCCCGGTTCGTGCTTTGGCTTGTGGCACGTTATCTTAAAAAGAGAGAAGAAAAATAATTTGACACTTTAATATTTATCTTGTCAGGTCAATGGCTCTGTAGTTAGAAGCAGAATACTTTGTGAAGTTATGGCGACTATTTGTTTATAATAAAGTTATGATCATTGTGTGTGTGTGTGTGTGTGTGCGTGCGTGTGTGTGTGTGCGTGCGTGCGTGTGTGTGCGTGCGTGCGCACAGACTGAGTCAGGTCTGGGCTGCCCCGGGGGGAAGGCTCGCATCATTCACAAGGAGTCAGACATCATCACGGCCTTTGCCATCAACAAGGTACACCTCCCATATATACACATCACAAGAAATAGATACAATGGCACAAAAATCAATCGTTTTGTCTTTATGAATATGCATATGGTTGATTTTGTGACCAAAAGTTACCAATAACAGGATGTCGGTTTTCATCCACTCACTCCCACCCACAATGTGTTCACTTTTGTGTGTCTTCCAGGCAAATCGTAATTGCTTAGTCATGGCCTCTACACATGACATTCAGGAGTTGGATGTGTCATCCATCTTGGCCACACGGATCTTGACGTGGATCGATGATGACGAGGTTGAAGCGAAAGGGTAAGAGAGGGGTTACCTCTCTCTTGTTAGATGGACGCTGGACTGGTGCCATCAGGACAAAATGCCTGTGTTTGCATAGTGCAAAATTTCTATACAGTACTGTATTTGTTTAGTGTCCTCTGCCCTATTGGATGTCAATCACCGGGTGCATCATCCGCTTGAATAAATTACTGAATCCTTGTTAATTGGTAAAATAAAATGATTTGTTTTCAAATTCAAAACATATATTACCGGTCAATGAATATTTAGTGCAAAATAATGACACTTTTGCTCTTGCCTTACATAGACATGCCCAGAAATACACAGCTTCACCGTAGCAAGTCCCACTCATAATTTTTGCAAGTCTGTTCCTTTGCTTTTGTTTACCATCCTCGAAAAGGATTACTCGCAAAGATATGTTGTTACAAACTGTATGAGTATCTCAAGGGCTTTCTTAGCAGTAAAAAGGTACGCTAAGCTGGGACAAGGGAAGCAAAAGACTGGGAAAATTATGGTATACTAAAAAATAAAAATAAAAAAATAGTTTGGAACATTCCACAGGTGAACAGGTTAATTAGAAACAGGTGCGTCATGATAAAAAGAGTATCCCTGAAAGGCTCAGTTGCTCACAAGCAAGGATGGGGCAGGGTTCACCTCTTTGTGACCAATTATGTGAGCAAATAGTCCAACAGTTTAACAATGTTTCTCAATGTACAATTGCCATAACTTTATGGATTGTATCATCTACGTTCCATATATCATCGAAAGATTTAGGGAATCTGGAGAAATCTCTGCACGTAAGCGGCAAGGCCGAAAACCAACATTGAATACCCGTAACCGGCATCATTGTGTTAAGGATATTGCCATGTGGGCTCAGGAACACTTCAGAAATCCATTGTCAGTTAACATAGTTCGTCGCTACATCTACAAATCCAAGTTAAAACTCTACCATGCAAAGCGAAAGCCATATATAAACAACAACCAGAAACGCCACCGGCTTCTCTGAGTCTGAACTCAACTGTGATGGACTGATGCAAAGTGCAAATGCATGCTGTGGTTTGACGAGTCCACATTTCAAATTGTTTTGGTAAATCATGGACGTCGTCCTCCGGGCCAAAGAGGAATAGGACCATCCGGATTGTTATCAGTGCAAAGTTTGAAAGCCAGCATCTGTGATGGTATTGGGTGTGTTTGTGACCATGGCATGGGTAACTTGCACATCTGTGAAGGCACCATTAATGGGGAAAGGTACATACAGCTGTTTGAGCAACATATAATGACATCCAAGCAATGTCTTTTTCAGGTACGTCCCTGCTCATTTTATTTAGACAATGCCGAGCCACATTCTGCAAGTGTTACAGCAGCAAGGCTTCATAGTCAAAGTACTAGACTGGCCTGTCAGCAATCTAGACCTGTCTTCCATTGTAAATTTGTGCAAAGCAAATTTATTTATATACCGCATTTCAGAATTGGAGTAATATGCTCTGACCTCTTTGTTCTGGTCAGAACCCGAGCTGAAGCGCAGGCATCAAATTCAAAATGAGTGAATATTTGCACTGAAAAAAAAGTCAAAACAAAACGTTTATCAATTTGAACATTAGTTTGTCCTGGTAGTGTATTCAATAGAATATAGTTTGTAAAGGATTTGCAAATCTTTTTTACCTTTTACATAATGTCCCAACTTCATTTGAATTGCGGTTTGTTAGAAGTATTCGTTTGTACAAATAAAGGATGAAACCCTCAGATATATTTCTTACCACCAAACAGAAACATTGACAAACTCAATGCCCATGACTACTCTTTGAGCAAATACGGTCTGGTTCTTTTTAATAAGATTTTGCGGTTAGACTCAACAGGGTAAATTTTTTTCAATTTGTTTTGCAATGTGAAACTATGCAAGGCTCTACTAGTTTCACCAGAAAAACACAACTAGCTTGTTGCCAATAGTTCTCTCTCTCTCTAACACAACTACCTAGATGCTAGATGCCAATATTTCTCTCTCGCTCTCTCTCACTCGCTCTCTCTCTCTCTGCCTGCAGAGTGGGCACCGATGACTTCCTGGTTGTCCATACACACGATGACTTTGTCACCTTGCATGGCACCACGCCGTACACTCGCAGCAGCCCCGGTACGCCCATCAACATGCCGTGGCTGGGAGGCCATCAGACAGGCCGGGGAGCCTCCGTGGTTAGTTCTACTAATTAATTTTTTTTGTTGTGGGATTTAATTACTTTACCCTGTTATGCCTGTCGCTGTGACACATTTGGGCAATTATTAGTGCAACTAAGCATACAGTTTTCAAAAAAATGCAGCAATTCTATTACCATTAACAGTCTCTCAGCATTACATTCACTCATGTGAGCATGTTTACTAAATTGTCAAATATGCCTCAGATGTTTGATCTTTGAATTCCCACGCACTGCGTGGAGAGGCCTGCGGTGGGTTCAGATTGCCGTCAGCAGCTGAAAGATTGATTTGGTTTCACTTTGTAAGATGAATATTTTTGAGTCACCTTCATTCAGATTCACCAGAGAACCTGCTGTTCTTAATGACTGCACACAGCCAGTAAGTGAAACATGTAATTTATTTGCAGTGTTAAGACAGTAAACAGTCACGTCACACAAGTTGACGTTGGCTTATTCAACAAGAATTGACTTGATAGACTGAGTGCATTTGTTTTAATACATCATTGACATTATCGAAGGTGGCACAGCTCTTGTATATGATCCCATTATTTTGTGTAGTTGTACCCATGTTATGGTATCCATTGGAACACATCAAACATTTGGTTTACAGAACAAGAAATTACAGATGTCAATGACAAATAGCACATATAGCTCACACAATCGACAATGTGGTGTTCAGCGTGAAAAGGTCTTCAATGTACGTAGCAATAGTGTACTTAAAAAAAGGCACCGCAGTTAAGTTCTGCATTGCATCTTGTCCTCCTCCTCATCTTCACCTTCTTCCCTCAGATGATCAAGAGAAATATCAACAATGTGAGAAGAATGACCTCACATCCCACGCTGCCGTACTGTAAGTACAAATCGGTCTGTCAGAGATTAGAGCTTTTAATTTGACATTCTGTTGTCTGTCTTGTTACACGATGTTACTCACAATATTCTTCATGTAGTCTTACGTTTGCTGTTAATGTAAGAAGGTAGCCTGATGCCTCCTGTTTAAGATGTTTTTCTTTTTCCTCTAATCAAACATATCCTGATTCCCTAGTTGTATGTGCATGAAATTGATCACTTTCTACATTCATTATTTTGTGGCATTTTTAATCTATATAAAACACTTCTTTTATATAACTCTTGTCTATATTGTGCTTTTTTTTTTGTTTTTATTAACAGTTTATCTCCCAATGTCAGTGTTTAAAAATACACAGACAACAAGTAACACAACAACAAATTTATTGTCAAAGATTTTAGGACAATTTTGATGTGCTAAATTCATCCATCCATTTTCTGAGCCGCTTCTCCTCACTAGGGTCGCGGGCATGCTGGAGCCTATCCAGCTATCATTACGCAGGCGACGGGATACACCCTGAACTGGTTGCCAGCCAATCGCAGGGCACATACAAACAAACGACCATTCACACTCACATTCACACCTACGGGCAATTTAGAGTTGTCAATTAACCTACCATGCATGCTTTTGGGATCCAAATATCAAATTGGTCTTGCTCAATCATGTCAACTTTTTGAACTATGTCCATGTTTTTGTTTACATGTACAAGTAATTTAGCTTTTTAGAGGTTCAAATAAACAGGGGTTCATGCCCTGAATTTTGAACAATGATGACGTTACCCTTCAATGTACAGGTACCGTAGTTTCTCGTGTATATATTGTGCATTATACATGGGTACAAGGGCAAATGGGAAAAAACTTTCACATTTTATAAATGTATGCCGCCATCTCGTGGTTATGTACACTTTCATTCCAAAATGCCACTGCCACATAGTGGTTATAAAAAAAGTCTAGACTACACTTTCATTCCAATATGACAGGTGTACGTATGACTGCATATATGTACAGTTGTGCTCATAAGTTTACATACCCTGGTAGAATTTGTGAATTTATTTATTTTTTATTTTTATTTTATTTTTTTTTTAAATATGGCTGAGGACTTAACAACCATTATTAATTTCTTCATTGTTATGTTTTGTTTAATGATAATGCTTTTCTGAAATGCTTGACGGTTTAATTTGAATCCCATTAAAATAAAATTGTGTTTTGCCTGGTCCTTCATGTTTTCTTTAAAGTATTGTACGCATCTTACAAATTCTGCCTGGGTAATCAAACGTAAGAGCACAACCGTGTGTTTTTCTAATTTACTAAATAAAAGTAGGGCTGTGAATTTCCAAATAAGAGCAAGTAAATTAAAAAAAGGGTTACTTGTTCAAATAAAGTGCTTAACTTCAAAATAATTATTTGAAAAAACTAACAAAATACTTCATTATTTTGATCATATGGGTAGAAGCAAAATCATCCATTGTAAAAAATGCATTATATATAGGGAGAAGGTTTTTCCAGAATTTTGGGGTCAACTTTGGGGCTGCGTATTATACAACCCCAATTCCAATGAAGTTAAGACATTGTGTTAAACGTAAATAAAAACAGAATACAATGATTTGCAAATCATGTTCAACCTATATTTAATTGAATACACTACAAAGACAAGATATTTAATGTTCAAACTGATGAACTTTGTTTTTAGCAAATAATCATTAACTTGGAATTTTATGGCTTTTCCTCTTTGGCCCGGAGGACACAACGTCCACAATTTCCAAAAACAATTTGAAATGTGGACTTGTCGGACCACAGAACACATTTCCACTTTGCATCAGTACATCTGAGATGAGCTCAGGCCCAGAGAAGCCAGCGGCGTTTCTGGGTGTTGTTGATAAATGGCTTTTGCTTTGCATAGTAGAGTTTCAAGTTGCACTTACGGATGTATCGCCACATTGTATTTACTGACATTGGTTTTCTGAAGTGTTCCTGAGCCCTTGTGATATCCTTTACAAATTGATGTCAGTTTTTGATGCAGTGCCACCTGAGGGATTGAAGGTCACGGGCATTCAATGTTGGTTTTCGGCCTTGCCGCTTGCATGCAGTGATTTCTCCAGATTCTCTGAACCTTTCGATGATATTATGGACCGTAGATGATGAAATCCCTAAATTCCTTACAATTGTACATTGAGGAACATTGTCCTTAAACTGTTTGACTATTTTCTCACGCACTTGTTCACAAAGAGGTGAACCTCGCCCCAGCTTTGCTTGTGAATGACTGAGCAATTCAAGGACGCTCCTTTTATACCCAATCATGGCACGCACCTGTTCCCAATCAGCCTGTTCACCTGTGGGATGTTCCAAACAAGTGTTTGATGAGCATTCCTCAACTTTCTCAGTCTTTTTTGCCACCTGTCCCAGCTTTTTTGGAACGTGTTGCAGCCATAAAATTCTAAGTTAATGATTATTTGCTAAAAACAATAGTTTATCAGTTTGAACATTAAATATCTTGTCTTTGTAGTGTATTCAATTAAATATAGGTTTAACATGATTTGCAAATCATTGTATTCTGTTTTTATTTATTTAACACAACGTCCCAACTTCATTGGATTTGGGGTTGTACATTGGTGCGCATTGTACAAGAGAAGTTACGGTACTTTCATCGTCTACTATTCAATTTAGTTTGTAAAGTTTGTAACATGCAAAGTTTGTAACATTTGATTAATAAAGTGTTAATAACTTAACAATAAAAACCAGACCTGAGCAAGAGTAACAGATGCCATTTTCAGATTGAGCGATGCAAAATTGTCCTAATTCAGTTGTGAATTTTTTTCAGTACTAAAAACAAAATTCCCCAAATAGCACCATCTGATGGCCCCCTTGCCACTGATGTCACCACAGATTATATAATCGTTGTCTTTTCTTGCTTGTTGGTACTTCAGACTTGACGGGGGCTCAAGATGGGAGCGTGAGGATGTTCGAGTGGGGTCACTCCCAGCAGATTATCTGCTTCAGAAGTCCAGGCAACTCCAGAGTGACCAGGATTCGATTCAACCATCAAGGAAATAAGGTTCCCATTGAACGTTGCTGTTTTCAAAAATCATTCACTATTCTTTCCTTTGATGTGAGCCTGTCCCACTGAGTGACATCTTCACACATCCTCTCAACTTTGCCATGATGGCACGAAGCACAGCGGGGAGTTTGCTTCAGCGCACATTGTTGTTCAGCTGAGTGCACTCGCCTCCCGCGAAACATGTCCTCAGATGGTGCCTCGACACAGTCTCTGTCTCCTCTGTCATCTCAGCCCAAAAAGAGAGAGAAACGCTTAGAGAATTTGCAAACATGTCCAGCAGTTGCTTACGTAAGCGATGCAGTTTAGAGCGTGGCGCGCATTACCTGAAGGGAGCGACGCTTCTCAACGGGTGTCCCCGGTGCAGCTGACATTGAGCCTGCTGTGGGAAAACTGTCTGACTTAATTCCAACAGAGATACTTTTTGTTTTTGTGCAGTTTGGGATCGTGGATGCTGATGGCGGTTTGAACCTATGGCAGACCAACACGAGCGGGGCCGCTCCCAAACCCTATTTGGTACGCCTGCACATCAGCCCGTTTTGTCACGTGCTTGTCTTTTTCATTTTTCAACATTTGTCTACTCCTTATTGGGTGAAAATCTCTCTGGTGACATCTCAACAACACCATCCCTTCTAATCTTCCCCCTCCTCCTCGCATTTTCATTTTGTTTACTATTCTGCTGCCTCTCGATTACTGTCAATACTAGTAAGCATCATGTGTCTGTGTGCGCGCGCCAGACTCTGCAGTGCCACAACAAGACGGCTCATGATTTTGTCTTCGTGGGATCCTCCTCCCTTATTGCCACTGCGGGTCTCTCCACAGACAACCGGTAACACATTCTACAAAATTCTGTATACAGTAGAACCTCGAACCTTCCTGGGATGCTAGTTGGTCAAGTTTTACCACCTCAAGGGCCTTAGAGGCTCCACTGTACAGTATACTCAATTGCTTACCAATGTGTTTCCATTAACCACAGAAATAAGAGGGCTTTGTTTCTCTCCCCAGGAATGTGTGCCTATGGGACACTCTGGTGACTCCCGTTAACAGCCTTGTATACGGTGAGATGCATGTAGAACACTCATGACATGACTTCATCAGAAAGAAGATGGAGTCCCTGCTCATATCTTAATGCATCCCGCGGGGTCTCATTTACCTTCGCTTTCCATCATTCTGCAGCCTTCTGCTGCCACGAGTCAGGCGCCACCGTGCTGCTAATGGCGCCCAGGCAACAGTTGCTAATCACGGGCGGGAGGAAGGGCTGGATCAGCGTCCTGGAGCTCCCTCACCGACACCAGCGCCAGAGCTTCCAGGCACACGACTCGCCCGTCAAAGCACTCGCCGTCAACCCGACCGAGGACTGCTTCATCAGCGGGTCTGCAGAAGGCAGCCTTAAGGTACCCTTGTACAACCTCCACTGAGGAGGTTATGTTTTGTGTATAACCTTTCTCACTGTCTAATATAAAAATGAAAAAAAAAAAAAGAAAATTCTGAGTAATGGACAGATGCAGGGTTCCCTTTAAAGCAGACCCAACCACTGTGCAGCGGCACATTAGTGTGCCACGAGAGATAATCATGTATGCTGTGGGAAATGATCCAATTTCAATTAATTGGTCCAAAAAATATTTACTGCAACAAATATATCACTGTTTATTTATCTATATCAGCAGTCAGAGCAATTCAATGCTCTTTCACTCGATGGCAGAAGCTCCACTGCAAAATTAAACAAACAAAAGATAAATCAGAGGGCTTAATAATCAAGGATTGCCCTTGGGGTCAATGCTGATTGATCATAGACAGAAAATGATAAAGTTTCAGTTTCAGTTTCTTTGCATCACAATGAAGATTTGTTAGCATGACATTTGTTAGCGTAAACTGATAATTTTGCAGTAGCCTCTTCATTTTTTCCAGAGCTATATATATCTTATCCTTTAAAAATGACAATCCTTTTTCAGCCATCTAAAAACAAACAAAATAAATTGGCACGAAATGGTCTTAAAGCACATTCATATAATTTACAAATGGGTGAAAAAGAAATTGAGATAACTATGTCAAATCCCTTTCAAAATGTAACATGCTATGTGTATACAGGGCCAAAAGCTCTTATGTCAAGCCAAGGCTTATTGTGTTTGACAGGAATGTAAATGTAACATGGAGAATCTCATTTAACATGTTCAGAGGCTTACATCGGTGAAAATTCATCACATCAGTTTGTCGTGTGGGATTTTATTACATTTTGTTTAAAAAAAAAAAAAAAAAAAAGTTTATCTAAATGAAAGTTATTTTCCTCTTAAGTGTTAAGATGTTAGACTGCCGCCGCTTATTGTTTAAACCTTGGCGGTGGTCTGCAGTCTCTTGAGGCTTCTTGTTCTGGTTTGTTTGTACTGCTTTCAAGGTCATGTTCCCGTAATCTCATCAGCAATGGTGGTAAGTAAGATTTTGACTTGAATGTGTTTTTCGAACGACTTTTTACTTTTACTCTCCGATATCTCTCCTTCATACTTGTAGTCAAAATAGGATTGTTACTTCTTTCAACCTCCGCAAATGACAATACAACACAAAGTATAACAGGAAAAATTTATATTTCAGGCTCAAGTATCTGTACTTTAGTAGAAGTACAAAAGTACCTGTGAGTACTTTTGCCACCTCTGTTCATCAGTAAGAACATATATATCTTTTCAGTCTTTCTAGCTGCACAGAGTACAGCGGTGCTCAATACAAATAGATAATGGCAATTTCGAACTTTTTCTTTCTCCTCCCCCCACACACACACACAAGTTAAAAGTACCACAGGGCACAGCCATCAGATTAAGTGCAAGTCGGTGTCAAGGGTCAACAACTTGACTGACATCTAACAAAAGTGAAACTTCGGGAAAGACTGCGAGCAAAGTCTTAATAGAGACGCCTCGTCTGTCATCACATCCGCTTTAGATTCAAACCACACTATTCCCCCACCATGTGAACTTTTTAATTGCATGCCGGCTGATTGAAAAGCAACATGGAGTTTGAAGTGTTTGATGGGCACGTATGGAATGCCCAGATTATGTGACATTAATTAAGTCATATATACAGACTGCGCCTGTGCAGGGGCTCATCAAATAAAATGAGTCATTTCAAATGGAGGAGCTTTATTATTAAGGGAAAAACATGCTAGCAACTTGCTACATTATTGACGTTAATAACGTGGACGTGTGTGATCCTGTGAAGTGTCTACACATTCATTTACAGTCACACTTTTAGACTTGGACATAATACCAAAATTATTTTTACGAGTCATATATACACTGGTATAATACTATGTCGTTGGGGGGGGGTCATTTTAGAATTTCTCGATTTTCGATCATGTGAAATTTGATTGGGGTAAACTGTGATGACTGAGGATTTTTTTTTAATCGTGGAATTTGATTGAACTGAAATTTGATCGATAAATATTAATGGTTCTTTGTTCATGAAGAAGCTTTTGATTGTTCGGAATTTGATCAAGCTAACGTTCGATGGTTAAGAATATTTGATGATGTGAAGTTTGATTGTACCAACGTTGAGTATTCAAGCTTATGTCTGTTCATTATTTTTTTCCAACGTGGAATTTAATGAAGCTAATGTTGGGTGTTAAAGAATTTTTCGAGGGTTAACAATTGATCATTAAGATGCTCAAAGAGATATGTTCGAGCTAAAATTTCATTACAATTTTTCAATTGTGAAATTGGATCAAGTTTGATCGTTACAAATGTTTTGATGGTAAATGTTAGGTTTTTTTTGTCTTTTTCAATCATGTAGAGTTAGATGAGAACATTTGATCATTTGAAATTTTTCTATGGCTAACAATTGATCCTTTTCAATCGTATTGCATTTTCCAAGCTATTGTTTGTTCAATACGAATTGTTGATCATGCGGAATTGCCTTCAGCTCACCCGCAACCCTAATAAGGAAAAATGGATGGATGGATAATTGATCGTTAGGATTTTATTTTTTTTATGGTGTGGAATATCATACGCTAACGTTTGATCCTGAACCAAGTTAATGTTTGATGGCAAGTCCGTATTTGATTGTATGAAGTTTAATCTTAAAACGTTTTTTGGTCGATCCTCATTGTTTTCTGGATCTGCAACCTTAATGATTTCTTCCTTAGTGCAAACCTCCAAAAGGTTTCGTAATCCCGCTGAAAAACAGTTTCCGATGTCTTGTTAGGTGTGGAACCTGGCAACGCAGTGTCTACTCTACTGCTTCCCCAACGAACACGCTCGCCAGTCGCTCTTCCGCAACCTGGGCACAGGCGTCATGCAGGTGGAGGTGGGGCCGGCCAATCACGTCTTCTCCTGCGGCGCAGACGGCACCTTGAAGATGAGGATCCTGCCCAACCGTTTTAGCGCCAATAACACCACCACCCAACAGCATCACCACGGCAACCTCAAGAATGACGTCAAGTTCATCTTGTAGACAAGGACTGTGGAGATTTTCCACCAGCACGATGCACTCGGAAACTCGGAAAAAGTGGCTGCAGGGTTTGTTTTTTTGTCTAGAAGTCCAGCTGAGATTCATGTGCCATCTCGGTGAGTGATGGGGAGCATAGGCCAGGAGGTAAGAGCGCCACAATCTCCTCCTCGTTAGCTCACATTGATTGTAAACGGACGATAAATAACCAACCAAGCACACGCGATACAGTCATACATTCCCGATGGAAAGTTTGGCTTTTAAAAGCACAGTTGAGCAGAGATAAACACCACTTGTCATTTGTTGCAGTTGTATGTGGGGAACAAGGTGAAATCTGCGACCACCTGAGGAAGACTAGAGTAGCTGCAGGCAGGTTTGAGGTTAAGGCAAGTCGTCGCGTCGACCCTGCGGAAAAACGTTCAGCTTCGGACAGGGCGGTGGAAAGGCATCATATTTCTATTTGCACATAACGGTGAAACTGAATTACGCTCGCAAAATGTGGATGTTCGGCTTCTGGGCGACATTTCAGGATGAATATAAGATGCATTATAACCTAGACTGGTGAACTTAATTTGACTTTCTATAACCTTCTGAATGCACCAATCCCACTGTACACTATGTCAATACGTTTTATACAACCTTTTGATCTCTTAGTCAAAATTTCCAAGGATATCCACGTCTATATGCTTTCGGTGACCAGTCTTTCTTTTGCAGCCTGTGACGCTCTAAGCTCAGTGGCTACTCTACGTCACTACCCTGAGGAAATCTTGTTTGAGTCTGTTGATCAATTGTTAGGTGTGGTCTTGCGGTCGTGATGAAGAGGACTGTTCTAATTCAACCAGGGAACGTATTGGTCTATTCATGGATCAAACATGAATTTTGCCACTCATCTTTTAACAACACACTGTAAAAAGTACTGAAACACTGAACAGTTGGAAATGTGCATTCAAAAGTTTGTAGGAGGTGAAACTAAGTTCACCTGTAAAGGATAGAGTGCATTTTAGCATCATACTAAAATTTCACCCCAATGGCCCAAACGTTTTGTGAGTAGTGTAAAATGTCAATAAAGCAGTTCAGAATAATGTAAATATGATGCGATGTACAGCACATTATATATAGCTATATATTCCTCGCCAATTGTATGAAGTGTCCTTAATCTTTGACTACTAACTAGCTGTAGTGGTCTTTATTCTTCGTATAAAGTTGCACAAAACGTAGTTGTAATTTAACCAGTGCCCCTCGTAAAATGGGCGCACCCCCTTTTTCTATTTGTGGGGGGGGGGTGCTGCTGCTGTTTATTCCCAAATAAGCTAAAAAGGAGTCTTGTGGGTGAGCAGGTTTTAACTGTTTATTTGTACAGATGTTTTATTCCAATAATGGCACACTTTCTCTCCTATCTGTGTTTCATTTGGATACTTTCCTTAATTAAAAGTGATTCTTTTGTTGTTTTCTCAAAAATGTATTTTGATTGCCCGCACGCCTCTTAATGCCGTCATTGTTCATTGTGGCTTCCTAGGGGTTCATGCTACATGCTACTAGCTCATGTAAAGGAGTTGGGACTACTGCAGCATTACGGTCTCATAATGCTACAACTTTTTTCTTGTTAAAATTGGGCTTTTTTTTGCAATTTAATTCTCATATGCCAACTATATTCTTTAGGACTTGTTTTCTTTAAAATGAAGCCCTCATAGTCCATTGAGACTTGACATCCTTCCGCTTCTTTGTAGAAGTATGGGTACGCGACTTTGACTATTGTGTACATATCCATCTCTGTGATCTTATGAAACGTGGTGACTCAGTGAGGGAAAGGCACAGGGGTGGTTTTCTTTCCCTTTCTTTGGTCTAAACAATCACGGTACAATTGATGTATTTTTTTTCCAAACCTCTTGAGAACGTCCGGGGGACAACAACGATGTGTAGTGTACTCCCCACATCTTGTGGAGTTGATAAATACCTTTATTTGATGCAAAGTGTTTGCATCTGCACAAGCTGGAGAAATAAATAAATTATATCAAAGCAAGTGCTTTACTTCCCCCCCATCTACTCAACCCAAGTATGCAAATAAAAAAAACTTACACTGATCTTTTCATTCCATTTTACAATGCACTATAAATTGTATAAGATGAATGCTGAAAACAAAAGATGACTGAATTATCTATGTAAAGATAAAACTATTTGGATCTGGATTTGTAATATCTCTGGCTCAGATGAGCTTGTAAAAAAGATTTTACTTTTTTGTTAAGAAACAATTAGCATTAAAGAAGACATTGTGCATTTTCAGTTGTCTTAATGATCGCTGACATTTACTTGAAACACTAATTGTAATCAGTTTTCACTCCACCCCCTGACTGCTGGAACAAGACCAAGTGCAACTTCAGTTACCATAACAACTGGAACTTTTGACAAGCCAAGCTGGTGATGTAAAAGCATCATTCCCATTTTCACTCTTGGAGGCAGCACTTCATCACCAAGCCACAGAGTTACACCTGTCAATTAGTGTGCAGATCTCTGTTTGGAGCACATGCAGTTGACATATTGTCAAACAAAAATATCACCTTGCCCCCTCATCGACAATGTCATTCGAATATTAAGGTTATCAGAAGATAACACTGTCAGCTAATGCTAATCAGTCTGCAGCTCTGCTTACCTTTTGGCTTTGACATGATAGTATTAACATTTATTCCGGTGAGGGTGAGCCAGAGCTGATCACAACTGACTTTGGATGGGGTCCACCCTGGCCTGGTCGCCATTGAATCGCAGGGCACATGCAACCATTCAATTGACACCTGTAGACGAGTCATTTTGGAATGTGTGTGGAAAATAAAGGTGGTTGATTAAAAGGCACACAATGAACTGTACATTATGGAACCCAAAGGGGAACTTCACTACTTACAACCTGAGCCCTGAGGTAATGGTCGGATGCCAGCAACTTCGCAGATGCTACAGAATAATCCACCCACAATGCATTGCACAATTAACATGGTAGGTAAATATTACAGCCTAACTGTTCTTAATGTGGAAATAAGCAACAACAATTCATATTTAGAACCTTTCTCACACTTTATACTGAGGAAAATGACAAAATATAGTGTAACGACATTGAAGCTGTGCACGTCGCAGAGTCTTTTTTCATGAAACCCTGACTGCGGGTTGTATGATAAACAATAGCGTCTCGGTGATGTTCACTATATTAAATTTTAGCTTGCGGCTTAACAACTGTGTAACTTGCTATTGCTCATTATGATAAACAATGGCATCTCGGTCATGTTCACTATATTCAATTTTAGCTTGCAGCTTACCAACTGTGTAACTTGCTATTGCTCATTAAACCCTCTTCCTCTACCAGCCAAAAGTACCTTCGTTTACCTTGTGTAACTCATTATAACCACAATAGTAATGCATAGTGGCTTGAATAAGTAATTATAATCTGACTACTTGTCTGGAAATAGTATCTCGTTACTACCATCACTGACTGTGATGCGGACTTGCTAACCACTAGTCCGCCCGCCAGGCTGCCTATCCCTATTTAGAATATTTGTATTAATGAATTAACAACACCAGGATGAGATTCCAAGTTTTTATTTTATTAGGAGAGCAAAAAATTATATTAAATTTCCACATATTTGCATTGATTAGAAGAGAAACATTTCTGTACAATTCATTAAATGGCTGTCAGGATCACTTCCACGAATTCATTTCTGCCAGTGTTAAGTGTGATTCCAGAGGAAGAAAAACATGATTGAAGTGAGCTTGGAGATCAATAAGTAAGATTTTATTGGCACATCAAGGTCAGAAAATGACAACGGGATGGATCCGTTCAAGGTGAGTAACTAGTTCAATTACACTCATTTTCTGAATTAATTGTGATGGATGTCCTGTGAAGATGCTAACAGGCTTATCCTATCCAGGCAACTATTAAGTTTACATCAGGGGTGGGAAACCTTTTTATAAAGTCCTCAGAGGACTATATTAATTTATGAACATATTATTACATGAGCATTTTTATAATAGTTGCATTGAACTTTTGGATTTAGAATTTCATGGCTGGTTAAAACAAATGCTCGTGCGGGCTGTGTATGGATTTTATTAGCTAGATAAATGAAACACCCCCTTCCAGTGAGTGGGTTGGCTGTTGTGGGAGGCGCTCACAGCCTGGCATGATGCTTCAGGATGACCTCCAGCTTCTGGCCTAGCATGACGTTCCCTCGAATCTTGAGCTTCCCTGAGAAGAAGGCCTATATAGCGGAGAAAACGAAACATTTCATCCCCCCAATATCACAATATTTGGGCAAAAACGTTTTAAAGAGGCAGCTGAACTTGTGATCAAGGCTGTCCTTTGCAATAATCCACCAGCTATCCTCAAAACACGCTGGATCAATCCATAGCATCACGACCAGCCTATTAATTCAGCGCTCGTCAGTAACAGAAGAAATGCCGCAGAGATATCAAATGATGACCATTGATTACCTGCGAGTGCTTTGGTCTTGAAAGAGCTCCCCCGACTGGCTTTTTATGTGACGTGATGAAAGGAAGAAGTCTTTACAAATTGGTTACTTTCACTCATGTACGTCAAGGACTCTCGGGGAAAACGACTTTCATTATTTCTGGGAGAAAGCCTAGCGCTACTTAAAGCACTGCTCTTTTAAGGTTGGCTTTGGTGTTTCAAAGCTAAACATGACGCTCTGAATGCTGCTTATTAGATTTTTCAAGACAATGCGTAGCAGGCTGATGACATATCTAGGTTGCATCCCTAATTTGTGTACCAGTGGCAACAAAAGCTGCGCTTTTTAAAAAAAATGTATTGCCATCTCACTTGATGCTATTTTCTAGTTTTCTCCTCTCACCGTACGAACTAGAAATTTCAAATTTGCCTTTGTAGAATGCAAGTACAGATTTAAAATGTTTTATTTTGTGAAATATGTATACAGTGCTTACAGACCCTCCAGCATCAATCAATCAAGTGCTTTGAAGCAGATTCAATTCCGACGAGCTGTCCATGTTACCATTTTGAAAGAGGAATGACTAACTTAAACTGAATTCCCTTTTTATACCCAAATTTGAGTCTGCTCACTCAGAAGTCAAACTTGAATCAAGCATAACATTTAACCAGTACAACTTAGGTTACATTATCAAATTGAGATTAAATAATTTGACATTTAAAAAAAAAAAAAAAAAAAGCTTGCCTTTGTTTTACTTTTGTAAAACTGAAAATTCAAGTATAACCAAGATATATAATTTTGGATAAAGATACTGGTGTATATGAAACATTTACAGAGAATTTTCTTTTAATTATTTTAGTTATTACCAATGTTAATTAGGGCAATTGTGGCAGAATTATATATTTTTTTGTAAGCCATTGACACACTTTAGACTTAAAATGGGAAGTATAATGCAAAACTATTTTTGAGCACGGATATGTTGTATGTGCCACCAGTACTCTAAACACTATATAATGATTAATATTGCATTCATGGAGTAAGAATTCAATAGATATTTGAATCGATCCCTGGGGGCAGCCATGTTGGGAAATATTGCCCTCTGCTGTCGACTGAAATTAACATCACAAGCGCCCTCGCGCTGTGATCACAAGCAGAACTACGGGTTGATTACATGATGGTTTGAACCCAAACTTGCTATAATGTTTGAACGCTTCGGTTTACTATGTGCTGTGTAGGAGAAAGCGGAACTGAACGCTCTGCGTGGATGTTAGGAAGCGTGGTTCATGAGCCTAAGCAACGTTTGTCCAAATATTTTCTTCATAAACAGAAATTTCACCTTACAGTAATTGCCCCGTTTATTTTTTTTTCCACTCCACTCTGAAGCTCGGTGACCTTTAAGTTCAGTTTTTGCTCACAACACAAAGCAAAAAAATCAAAGCAAATACTCATACGTTGGGGAGCTGTAAAGTCAAGGTAGCACTTTATTCCGCATATCCCTACCTTCTGAGGGTTGAGTTTGCCTTGCACCACCTCCATGAAATCGTCATCTGATGCCGTGAAAGTCACGTCCGTCTTCCCGCCGTAGGCGCCGCGATGCAGCGCGCCGCTCCCGTTCTTCAGATCGATGGCTGGCGAACGAAGAAGTCCCGTTTTGAAACCTGGTGTGTTTCGAGCGGTGAATCGTGACCAACCGCGCGCTTGCGTTCACTCACTCCACTCAGCCACATTCTTGCCGTCTTTTGTGATCTCCCAGCCGAAGACGGCGTTGACCTTCTTGACCAGCTCGCCGCCCGACTCTTGGATGCGGCGGCCGATCTCTGCAAACACCAGCTCGCTCTGAAGGTCTCCCTCCGCCTATACCGCCCGAAGAAAACCTTTAAAGTTGTGACCTCCTTTTCAAAAAGGTGAGGTCCACACATACACACCTGTGGAAGACATTGAGATGTCTCGGCCGTTTCGTGTAAATCAACGTAAGCGCCTGATAGCACCACGGCTCCAGTCTCCTTTACCTGGAAGAGACCAAAGAGCAGGTAAGGTGCCGACTGACATTACAAGTGTTTTGCTTGGAATGATCCATACTGACTTTACACCGAATGTGAACTCTGCTGCCTTCCTTCCACATCTCCGTCTGCAGAGACTGACCCGGCATCACTGGCTTCACAAAGCGGACCTGCAGGGGGCGGGAGGGGCACAGAAGGTAGGGGAGTACTTTCTTGATGGATTACAGAGAAAATTGTGTATCGGGTACTCCAGTTTTCTCCCACATTGTAAACGCATGCATTTAGGTTTGTTGATTACTCTAAAATGGTGTCCAAAGTCCAGGCTGGGGGGCATTTGTGGCCCACTGCATATTCTGAGATAATTGGACACGGCCCACATCAAAAGGTTACAAGTTAAATATATGGGGGGGAAAAATACTACAAGGGGGTCCTCAGTTTATGACGGCCCCAAGATACTGTATGACATGTTGTTACGAATAGTGCACAATAAACTAGACGTACTCATGCACATTCACTGCCGTACGCACTGTTTTTCATTTGACTGTATGAAAAACAAAAAGTATAATATAAAGCAATCACTATGGTGTTACTGTAGGTTACTGATAGACTACGGCGTGTTGTGCCAAATTCCGTCATTGAGGACTTCCTGTACTACATTTTGTATAAAGACTTTTGTGCTATCCATGGTTAGATCATACTACTGTTGTAGTTAGCGAATAATTTTTTTTTTTTACTGCCGTGAGTTACTCTGTATTTCCCACCAACAGCATTTTGAGTTTGTCAATTATACAAACCTTGATGGCCTTAAATCTGCCGGGGTCATTGCCGGCAAATTGCTTGAGGACGTGTCTCGCCGCAAAGCCAAACGAGCACAAGCCGTGCAGGATGGGTGCCTGGAAGCCTGAACAAACATTTTCAAGGGGACACATTATAGACAATTGACTTTTGAAGGGCTTGTGAGCGCTACGATCGAATCAGTGGTGATTCGAATTGACTCGTGAATGCGCTTGAACAAACAAATCCTGAATCAGAAATTTGCATTCGAATCAAAAGCCATAACATTTCTTTTCAAATAAATGAATAAATACACCAGCTCTCCTCCGAAGGAGGGTTCCTTTAGCTTAGCTCCAATGAGGTGCACGGTTAACACGGCCAGAACGGAAGCCGAAAATGAGCCATCGCTGGAGGGGGCGACCAAACACAGCGTGGCTATGTAGCCAGCAGGCTAGCTGCAAATCCGGTCCGCAAGGAATTATGGAACCCACAACCTCAAAACAGACCCGGGATTCTACCTTTGGCCAAGGTACGTCGAGGGATCCTGGTTAGAGTCAGCTATTTTAAACTAAAAAGAAAAAAACGTTTCTGCTAAAAACGCGCCAGCGTACTCTTACTTGGTCAATAGATAGTTTTCAAATAAACAGATTGGATTGTTCATTTGTTGGACTATTATTACAGAATTGTACAAAGAGTAACGATTCGATTGCGATTCGCTAGTCATTTGTTACTGTCAATACAGATAACTGAAGTAATTGGGGGTTTCGGGGGCAAGTCTACTTGGTTCTCACTCTAGTCTGAAACACTTTCATCCAGTCACTATCATGCAGAAATGCCCACTCACCTCCCCTCACCCCTCCAGCCATGTCAAAGCCAAAAGGTAAGTAGAGCTGCACTGCATATTGTCGGATGCACAGATTAATGTAGCATTAGCTGTTACCAACTAGCTAATTTCAACAAGACAAGGAACAGGATGTGTAAAGTGCAATATAATTCCTGATGTTTGGGGTATTTTCTGTCATAGACATGTTAGGAACTGGAACTGTTTGAAATTGTATTCAAAAATAATTACAATATGGCTCTTTAAAACACCTCAGATGCAAGATTGAACATGTCTTTACAAATGAAAGTATTTCAAGTCCTACCTCCCATGGCAGCGAAGCTGGGATCAATGTGGAGGGGGTTCCAGTCACCACTCAGACGGTACAAGGCTGCCTGGGACCACGCAGGAAGGAGATGAGAGCCATAAATCATAATATAGGAGACATCTACAATAACGAGGCCTGGGAATCCCTTTGCTGATTATCTTCACATTTGATTTGCAGTCGCTTCACCTGGTCGTTAGTGGTAGAATCAACCAGCACTACGTCTGGAGCTCGCTGAGGTGGCGGCACAAGAGGCTGCAGGGTAATCGTACACAGCAGGAAGCGGCATTAATATTCCTAATGTCGTACTGTGTTGTCATAAAAACACTTGAGTATAACACACTTTGGCTTTCTCCGATGTTCTTTTTCCTCCGAACCCTCCGGCGCCAACCACAAACACAGAAAACTGGTTGAAGCAGAGCAGCTCGTCGCCGCCGTACGTGTTCACTGAGAGAGGAAGGGAAAGACTTTTAACAGCTGTACAGTCGGGAGGATGAAAAACCGTGAGGACTCTTTCACCATCAAGGAGGATAACAGCCCCGGAGCCTTTGTCCAAAATGTCTGCGATGGTGGCCTCCGAGGTCAGTTGTCCTTTAAAACAAAAATAATAATAAAGATTTGACTTCTGGACATTTATTGGGAATTTAGGCTCCATGATGAGTGTTACATACCAGAGGTGGGAAGAGATTTGTAGAGCTCTAGGTACTGCTCGCCATGTAACACCTGACACGACATACAGTACATCCACGACATTAAACAGTGGACAAAGTAGAGTAGAGCTATGTCAACAACAACGCAAACATGCTGAAAAAAGTCATTTAATACCTCAATGGAGAATCAGATTAAAGTTGGCGACTCTATACCACACACCACGCATCTAATGATGCGCTGCAATCCAAAAACTGCGACCCTGTATTGGGCTTTTAGCCTCCACATACAGTGGACTGTATTTGTTATTGAACGATTGTCAAGGAAGAAGCGGAGGGCCACAAAAAGAAGAAACGGGCAATAATATGAAAGCAAGTGGATGTTTTGAGAGGTTAATGTTGGCAATGATCGATCGCCCCATTCACTGACAGCACCCGTGCATTTCGCTAACAGAGACTCGCCACGCTTTGTTTTCTCGCTACAGTATATAGGAAATTATAAATATACTTAAGTATTACTGAAAAAGACAATTTCAAATCAATATTGGAAAACAAACAGTTCTGAAAAATTACCTGCAAATGTACTGTACTTAAAAGTATAAAAATTATGCAGTTTGAACATTTAATCTAGTGAGTCTTCGGCATACCACTAGTGGTACGCTGCATTTTCCTAACCTGTGTCAAATCGATTTTGAGTCCAGGCAACGAGCTCAGGCCGCCCTCCATCATGGCCGCCTGGGAGGGAATGACCCCGAAGGTGGGGAGGCAACCAAAGTCTGGATGGCCTTCGTACAGGAACCTAGAGAAACAATATGGAAATGCATTGTTTAGTTGAACATGTCATCTTAGTGGTACTAATCACACACCTGAGGTGGTCGGGGTCCTTGGTGGACATGCCCACACCGAGCGCGTACAGGATGCACTGTGTGTGCGAGAAGCCGAACGTTGTCGGGGGAAGTTTTTGTCCGACTGCTGCAGTCTAACACAAAGAGAGGAGCCGCTTACAAGCTAGTTGCAGTTCAGTGTGATGTATTTGTTCCCCTGCCTTTGGCACCTTTAAAGGCTCTGTTTAACTAAACTAAATAACAAATCAAACTTCCTGTGAACCCCTCACAGCCAACCGCTTCTTCATTATGCTCATTAATAGCCGTCGTCTTGGCTTTTTATTCAGGCCAACGGATGTGATTGCTCCCGCTCTGCACAATAGTGACCAGCAGCCGCATGACGACCCCTCCAAAGCACTGACGGCCCCGTTTTTAATTAAGACCGCCCTGGAGTGCAGACATCGGGGACACGCTGCCTTTCTGCCCAGCGTTAACTATTAGACCCCAGTAATGAATCATTAATGTGCTTGGCCACACACACATTACACGCTTCACTTATCTATACAATCAAATTGGCATTATGACTGGAACAACTATCAAAGTTAGAAATGAGAAAAAATGTCTGTTCGTTTTGAAATGGATCATTTTACTGTGCTGCAAAGTTTGTACTACTCTGAAGAGTAAAGTTGTTAATGTTGTTATATTAACGTTGTATGCGTCTACTCACAGGGTTGATGCCAGAGGTGGAGGATGCAGCAGGAGCAGAAGTTGGGCCGGCGTCAACGTTCTGCCCCGACTCCACCTTGGACAGTACGCTCACAATGGACTGAAGAGATTCTGCAAAGAGAGAGAAATCCTGGTTAAGGCAACTACTGTGTCTCATTGTGCTACACATGGCATCAGAAGCGAGATGGTAGTCATGATAAGACATGGCCCACGTGCTGTAGACGAAGATCCAGTAGGTTACGATTCTAATCTCGGTTAGTAGCACAGTGGCCCACCGCATTTTTTATTTTCCTGGCAAAATACGGTCGAGAGTATGTATGAGATTTGTTGTATTGTAGCGTCTCTTTGAGACAACAAACGGTTACTGTCAGCTGTAACCAGTCAACAAAAAAAAAACCCATCAAAATACACTGAACAAAATATAAAACACTAACCTTTTTTTTTTGCTCCCATTTTTCATGATCTTAACTCAGAGCTAAAACTTTTTCCTAAGGCCTTTTTCTATCAAATACTGTTGACAAATCTGTTAGTAAGTGGTTTTCCTTTGCCAAAATAATCCATCCACCTCACAGGTAAGCCATAAGCGGCCCACAATAAAATGTATTAGTTGGCTACCGTAACATTATGCGCAGTTTGAACAATAACGCTACGCTTAAATATACAAAAATAAAAAAAACTGTACCCTAATAATGATTCAACTAAAACATATTGCACACAAGTTCAATAAAAACTCTTATCTAAATAAATGTTTGGAAATAAACAGCTAGGTTACATGTAACTATATTGTACCTAAAAGTTAAGTACAACTGAACTGTACTGGATCAAAAACAAGATACTGTAGCATTATGCACAGTTTTAACATTGAATTCCGTGAGTCTTCACATCCTGTTTAAGCCAATAGATCATGAATAAAAGGTGGGCCGGGTCATTACTCCTTAGATTTCCATGAAAAATTGGTGTCAGAAGTGGGATAAGAAAGGTCACCACTATTCCATAGACCTGCCCAGGTTTTTTAACCCAATAAAGCCTGTTTCAAATCTGACGGTGGGTCATAACACTAGACATTCTTTTTCATTAAAAGGCCTTCTACAGATTAAAGAGATCAAATAAAACTAAGGATTATTATAATCAAATGTGTCTAACGGGAGTAAACACATTCTCTGAGTTAGACGTAAATGTTTAAACTACAACATTCATATATGACAAGTTTACTCTGAGTGTAAATGTATTTGTTTCATAAAAATGATTCGACAGTTAAAAATCGAAATGAAGCGACTGTAAGATGATATGAGAATTTGTGCAAATACATGATAAACAGGAGGGAAATGTTAACTATATTATAGAAGTTATCATTTATTTGCTTAGCTTGCATTAGTATTATGGACAATTTTAGATGTCTCGCCTTCAAAAAGAAGACTCAGCATCATCCGATGGAAGGGCGCCTGGACCAAGGACGTGATCGGATGTGGTCGGGTCGTGACAGGGGTTGGTCCAGTATTATGTGTTGTGTCTTATTACTTAGAATACTATGTCTGGGGAAAACCCTCTTATTATCAAATATTTTGTGTTGTTTCTTATTGCTTAGAACATTATGATTTGTAAATCCCTCCTATTTCAAATAAATACAGGAGCGAGGGGGGGGGGGATTGTTTAGAGCGTGTTGAGAGACTGTGATCGGAACAATCTCCCATACGCCCTCGTCATGAGAAAAAGAAACCAGCGTCTTCATTCCTTTTGTGTCTATTATAATGTTGGGTAAGATAAATCTAACACCAACATTTTATCAATTTAAGGTATGCGTGCCATTTTTCCTCTCCGTGCATTGATTCATCGATAAAATGAAGCATTTCAAAGCTACTAGGGAACAGAACAAAGGAAACGGCTCCGGGACTGATAAAAATCTCAAATAGAGAGTTAAAGGAGGGCTGTCGTCTATTGGCAGGTAGTTATAGCAACAAGGTTCGGGAATAATAAACTACAAGTGAGGAGGCAGCACAAAGCCATGCTAATGAGACCGGCTAGCTCCCGTTGGGGCCACCACCCCCGTGCGCTTCAACGCAAACGGCGCCGCCCTCGTTGCCGGTGCATGACTGAGAGGGATGGAGGAGGCGGAGAGAAGTCACGCGGAATTATAATTACAACAATAATCATGTGTGACTCACTCTAAACACTCCTCACCTTTACTTGCTTTTCTTCACCTCTAACCACAGATTGCCTCACTTTACTGGAGGCAAACTCAGGAGGAATACAGATGAGCTGGGACCAAATGGTCTCTGTTTCGATTTTACACTAAAGAAATAACAAATGTCCATTATAGATTTGGAGATGAATGCTTGCTTCGGCTAAAAAAAAATATGGGACTATAGATACAAGTCACACAAAAAATAAAAAATTAAAAAATAAAGGGGATTACACATGACCTGCACCATCAATAATCAATTGAAATTGCGGCACGGTTGCTTTGGTTCTGTGAGGTAAAATGAACAATGAGCATTGTGGCTCTTTCTAGTTAATATTAGGACAATTTTTAGGTTTGAACAGTGAACCCTTGCTATTCACGAGGGTTAGGGACCACGCCCTGATGAAAATAGCGAAAATACCTCCCAGCCTGTCCTAACAGAGTAATTACACTTTATAAACCAGTTTCTTTCTTATTTCTTATTTTGGGGGGCTGGAACAGACTCATGGAATTTCAATGGGGAATATTGATTTGATATACGAACGTTCCTGTCCTGGATTTCTGGCATTTCCTTACAAACAGCAAGAATCCTGATACTACTTTTCCCAGGGCAGAAAATGATGCAGGTTGAATTTATCGCATCAGTGCTGTTTAAAAGGAACGGCAATGTAGGGGAGCTGCAAAATGCTTGCTTTCACAGGCAATGTAAAAGTGGATTGTGATTGCCTGCCAATTGCTGTCTGCCTTTATCCCCAAGTCATTAACAATAAGAAGTGAATCTGTTGTTCAACTGCATCACTGTTCCTGACACACAGTTGCCTCTTAAGGGTCTGAAACTACTCCTCTGAAAGTGGACAATTTCCAGGGTAGACTTTGTCCCCCTATTCCCTGTCGTTGCTGCTTATACAGAAGACTCATACCGAAAGGAAAAGTGTCTTTTACAGTCAGTGTACCGTTTCAGAATTGAAGCAGTGGAGTGGCACTTTCTCCCCTTTGTTTATTCCTGCAAGCGTTGAACTTCTAACCTTGCAGTGTCTGTCGCTTGTGCCAGAGAATCACTGACCTTGTACTGTAGTGGGCTTGGTTGCGTCTGTAAAATCACAAACTTTGTCCCACTGGTCCCTGACAGCTTCGGGAGTCATGGGCTGGTTCCTCTGTCTAGTGATGCCGCCCTTAGTTCGCTCCCAGCGCACTGCACGCACATACACACGCACATTGAGAGGTTGTTTTTAAATGCCGGCAAGCGCAAATGTACAATTCTGGCGGTGGCGCTCGAGGCTAATTAATATCAGATGCATACAGACAGGGCTAAAAACAAAAAGACTCACATTTGCCAATCCAGCCAGCGCCGACCTGCAAGCGAATGAATCATCTTAGAAATGTTAGAACAGGTTTGTGCCATCTTTCAATATCAGTGGGTGTGATACCTCGAAGAGTCCTCCGTTTTCTTGGCATTGTTCATGACAGAGCCACAGCACCATGGGAGCGACGTACTCTGGCTTCAGTGCCGCCACCAGATCTAAATAAAACAAACCACAGCCTTGTTTTAAGGCGTATCTGCAAGGATCACTTCAATGCAACGCTAACAACATATTTTAGGGCAGACAGGTGCACAGAAATAGCAGCTAGTTGTCTAACGACATCATCATTGTGCATGACTACATCTGAAAACTACATTAAAAATGTTCTAGGGGACCACTTCTTCAGTCATTTTTATGGTCTATAGCAGTGGTTCTTCTCAAACACAACAAATACCATCTATAAAAAAAGCTCTCCAAGTACCACCATCATGACTAACATTACAAAATAGTAGTGTAATAGGTCCACATGTTCATTAAAAACAAAGGGAGATTTTAGGCCAGGAGAACCTAATGTCTGTGCGCCATTTACCACCCCAGTAGAGTATTTGATGTGGCCCACCATGCAATCCTAAAAGCAAATAAAACCTCAAAGGAACTGTTCTGGAAAGCCCAAAAACATTTAACCCACAAATGCCCATAATAAACTTTTGTTTGATCGTGCATATTTTCCATTATTTCAGTATTGCCTGCAGCACAGAAGAATAGCGGTTAGCACGTCTGCCTCACAGTCGCGTGGTTCTGGGTTTGAATCTTGGCTCGGGACCGCTTGTGTGGAGTTTACATGTGGGTTTTCTCTGGGTACCCCAGCTTCCTCCCACATTCAAAAATGTGCATGTCTGATTTATTGGCGACTGCAAATTGTCCAAAGGTGTGAAGATGAGTGTGAATGGTTGTTGGTGTAAACTGTATGTGCCATGCGATTGGCTGGCAACCAGAACAGGGTGTACCTCACCTCTCGCCCCAAAGGCAGCTGAGATCACCTCCAGCTCAGCTATGACCCTAATGAGGAAAGGCTCTCTAGAAAATTGATAAATGGCTCCATGAATTAAGTTTTGCCCTGAGAGGACTTTATAAAAAACGATATAGCTCTTGCTTTTGGCGCTAAAGCCATGCATACGGAGAGCCACGTGACTATACCGTGTGATTGCAAACACCGACTGGCCAACAAATCACAAGGAGAGTATAAGACTGTGAAGTTGTTAATTTTAAAAGCAGATTCCCATCAACATGCAATATTTGTGCCTGAAAAGAATTCATTTTATAGGTATGCTGGCGTGCAATAAGAAGTAATATCTCTCTTGTTACCATGGTGACCATGGATCACCATTTGATATTAACGGACCAGCCCAGCCAGCTCAAATTAAATTTCTAATTAATTTCCCCCATAAGAAATGGAAAAAGAACGAGGTAGCCTTGCAGCAGTCAAACTTTGGCTATAACAGGGACTTCTCGGTGTTTGAAAATGTTTTGACAATAAATATTACATTTAACATGTGCCCTGTGACTGACTGTCGACCACTTCAGGGTGCAGTCCGCCTTTCGCCCGAACTCAGCTGGGATAGACTCCAGCGCCCCGCGACGCTAACCAGGATAAGCGGTGTTGAAAATGGATGGATGGATATACATTTAACATTTGTACATGTCATTTGTTAATTAGTTAATTATGATTCATTAGAAATACAATGAAAAATGAAAATGGTTTTAATATTGAAATAAGGAATTTATCATACATTTCAAAAAAATAAAATTACCTAGCCCACGTGCCTATTTAAAAATCAAATGTGACACTTGAGCACAAACGTTTTCCCACTGTTTTCGTTTCAATCATTGATTCTTGTTGCAACATTTGGACATTTTGGGGGGAATGATCAGTTGAAATCCAAGTCATTCAACTGCCATAACCTTGAAGTACCCCTACCTTTATGTCATATGTTTGCTTACCTGGAGGCATGACGGTCTCGGTGAGGCGTGAGCCGGCAACGGGAGCGATGGTGTTGCAGTGGATGTTGTATTTGCGTCCCTCGATTGCCAGCGTGTTGGACAGGCCCAGCAGGCCCAGCTTGGCTGCGCTGTAGTTGGCTTGGCCGAAGTTGCCGTAGATGCCCGCGGCTGAAGCCGTCATGATGATCCTAGGTGGCGTTAATGCATAATGGCAGCCATCACATGGGAGTCAATGGTGGGGGACATTTGGAAATGATGTGTGACAAGATGGACGAGGGAGCCGAGGTCAAACCTTAATGAAAAAATCCTTTAACTGGTATTGGTAACTGGTAAATTTACAATTATTGTTCAAGACCCCTTTATTTATTCTTTTTTTTTTTTTTTTTTTACACGAATCAGCACTGATTCAGTCTAAGGACTATTCAAATTATCCAGGTCAATCTTAAGAGCCGCGTAGTCAAATTAACGCGTTTCTTTTTCCCCTGACTTCATTTGCATATCCATATCTAATGTGCTGTCTGAGCCTTTTATGCAGATTCTCTTTTCTCGTAACACCGTGAAGCCAACTGAGCTCACCATATTCAGGAGCATCAAGCGACTGATTTATGTATTACTACCTGAGGCTGTAGAGTCTGTCTTTACACTGAAGCATTCTGTAAGGAGAAGGGTTGTGCAATAATACATGCGAGCATGACTTACCTGCCAAACTTTTGTTTTTTCATGTGATTCCAGGCGGCGCGGGTCACCAAAAAGGAGCCTCGCAGGTGAACTCTGTGAATGAGGTCTGAAAACAATATGAGATTGTCTTAATATAATACAAATTCAATTAAATAATTCCAACGTGCATGACTTTATTACAATGTAACATTATTTGTTAAATTGGCCATTAATTAATTAAACTGTTAAATATATCTCAAATAATTGTATTGATTTTTTTTTTTTCATGACTGATTTACAGGGGTCACTGGTGTATGATGGAGTTCCATTCCAACGCTGGTGATGTAACCCAACGCAAGTTGGAACATGTGGTAGTCACTAACCTATGCTAACGCAGTAGTAAATTCGTAATTACCATAAATATTTGTATGAAAAACAGTTCCAAGCCATAACTATAATACATTTAATTTTAAAAACTAAGTACAGACAAACTGAGCATGCCTTCTTGTAATGCATGACAACATTCAGTGTTCTAGTTTATTGCATGCTGTACATTTAAACCTGGTACAGTGAACCACCGTTTCACTGGTAGAATCTACAATTAAGAGCCCCCCCCGACCCCCACACACACATTTTAAACACAATGTAAAAACATTTAAACGCAAAAAGAACCGCAAGCATAAAATGTATTGAAAACACTATGTATTATAGTGTCTGTGTGTTAGATATGTTCCTTTAAGAGACGGGGCCTGTTAATCGGTTATTGGAATTTATCTCTGCCAAATACCGGAATTAGTATCGTATCAAAAATTCATATTGGTCAGGTCCTAGCAAAAACCATCCAAAAAGATTTTTACAAAAAAAAAAAACACAATATAGCAGGGGTGCGGGCGATGAACCGCCTTTATAGCGGGGGAACAATATGAAAAGGACCGTTGTAAACCGAGTACCCCCTGTAATAATTCATTTCATGACCTTACCCCAATCCAAATCGCTTGTCCTGATAAATGAGCGGTCACGAAGGATCCTTCCAAAAAGAAAAGGGTTGTAAACGGTGACAGTGATGGAAGAGTTGTTTTTCCACAATGAAATGGCTTACCCGGCATTGTTTACGACAATATCTGAAAAACAAGATATTAGATATGAGATTTTGTAGGTACAAAAGCGAGGGCTGTCATAGTTGTAAACAACATCATTAACAACGGCTCTATCCCACTAGCTGTGAGTGAGCCCGTACTGAACGAAGCACAGCTCTGGAACAGACTCGCCCAAAAAAAGTAGGCGAGCCGTGATTAATGTTATTGATCACCACCTGTTCTCCTGCCGCTTCTGGCGCATTGATTAGCACTCACCTATTCTTCCAAACGCATCCAGCGCCGCTTGAACGAGCTTCTCTCCGTCTTCCACGGAGTCTGAGCGTGCAAGGCCGAGCCGATATAGGGGGGTGGAGAGTGGAGCTTTAAAAACAGCTAAGTGACTTTCTATTAAAACTGACCGTTACAATAATATGCTCATGAAAAGAATACACAACAAACAAGAAGAATCCAAGTCCAATGCATCAATTCAATTGGTTTTCTTGGAAATAATAGATTTCAATTATTTCTTAAAGCACAACCACCAACTCTCAATATGCAGTGTAGAATCCTGGGCAAACTCTATTTTGTTCATACAAATCCATCTTTTTCCCCATAGGAGATAATCTGTTCCAGGGTTTTACTGTCACCAACATAAAACCTATATTAACCGTACAGCCAATGTTTTATGTAACATTTTAACAATACCTAACCACTGTACAAGTGTAAAAAGAAGACTGCGATAGGAATAGGCTCCGGAACACCCGACACCCTAATGAAGTGACTGACTCTTTTTACAATAGTTTTTTTTTTTTACAGTTACTAATATTAAAATGTTGGGCCTGATGCACAACGAGCAACATGGGAGAACGCGACTGAAGTGGGCCATCACAAAAAAATACAGTTACATATTAATGTTAATTACAGCGACTCTTCGCCGCACACCAAGCGATTGAGCACCGTACATTTACAGACACAGTCCATGACCCTTAATCGGGTTTTGGGGCTCCACATACAATACACTGTACTGTAAAATTTTCACTGAACCACAAAAACATGGTGGGATTGTCAAGGAAGAAGAGGGCCACAAAGACGATGATATTTGTGGGTATTCTAAAAGGCTGTTGGCCGACTGCAACCGTGCATTTTGGCAAGAGAGACTCTCCAGGCTTAGCTCTATAGCCACAGGTACATATGAAATCATAAATATAGTTGAGTATTGTTGTAAAAAACAATATACTTTATATTCTGTATTGGTACGAATTGGTGGCCACTCGGGAAAACAATTTTTTTTGTGCGAGACTGGTGCGTTTTTTATTTTAATCTGTGACGGTGTTCACCAACCATTACATTTTTATTTTTTATTTTTTTTTAAATTGAAGCAAAGCCGGTGGTCGTCATGAAAACTAGTCGTCGAATCCCACACTGCGCAACAGCTCACTCGCATTCGTTACTCTTGGAATGTTAATGTTGCCTGTAATTACAAGTTTTATGATGGGGAAAATTTGACTCTGGAATGGATTAAACAAACATTTTAAAGTGGAGGATACAAATGGGGTATCATCAGGTCAAACAAGGAGAGATAGTGACACGTGACAGAAGACAGCATTGTCTAGTCTTCTGCTAGAGGTTGAAGGCTGGTCCAAAAACTTCTCACCATAGTTGGCCACTGCTTTTCCTCCCTTGGCTTTTATCTCGTCCACAACCTTATCGGCAGCCGCAGAACTCTTTCCACCCCCTTTACTGTCTGCCCCAAGGTCATTCACTGGAATGTAGCAAGAGGAGAAAAAGATTAGCAATAAATGGGCGATGAGTGCAGTTCTTTGCTGGTGATTAGGAGCGTTTCGCTAAGCCTCGTCACACAGTTCAAGGACAAGTTCGTTGTAGATAGTAGCTGTTATTTAACATGTTTATGGCCACCGCTTGCGTCTAAATCACTGTGTCAATCAATACAGCGCACTAGAATGTGCTACCAATGATCCTCTTAAAGCTGAAGATGCTCCATAAGATCACAAGTGCGCCACTTGGACATACAGCATAAGCAGAGTGGCGTGATCCAGCACCGCTTAAGTCGAGTTTAGCTGTGAACCGTGCAAAATGATGTTAATTCACACTCAGCAAGAAATCATTCCAAGCTACAGTATATAGGTAAATACTAGAAAATACACCAGGCTGATGACACACTAGGAAAAGAAAATATCTGAGCTGTAAAGCTTATTGTGGATATAAAAACTCGACACACACCTGTTCAAATACCAGATTTTTGTGATATAAAAAAATGACATAACAAAGATGAAGCAATCATTCAAAATCTCCAACGACAGCTGAACTTTACAGTATTTAGGGTTAATAAGAGGCACTCTATATAGTGGCAAGTGTGTGCTGACTCCCATTCAGCATGAGTTTGAATGAGATGAGTTAATTCTGAACACGGCTAAAGTGCCATGGAAAAGTATTGGCCCCCTAAATCTAATAACCATTCTCAGCAGCAACAACTGAAATCAAGCATTTTCTCAACTGGCAATGAATCGTTCCCATCTCTGGAGATATTTTGGCCCACTCTTCCTTGTAGAATTGTTTGACTTCACCAGGGTTTTCCAGCATGAACTGCCTTTTTAAGGTCATGCCACTGCAATACAATCGGATTCAAGTCTGGACTTTGACTAGGCCCCTCCAAACGCCTCATTTTGTTTTTTGAAGCCATTCAGAAGTTGAGTTGCTGGTGTGTTTTGGATTGTTAACCCAAGTGTGCTTCAGCTTGAGGTCGCAAACTGATGGCTGAACATTCTTCTTCAGGATTTTCTGTTAAAGAGCAGAATTCATGGTTCCATCAATCACAGAAAGTTGTCCAGGTCCTGAAGGAGCCAAGCAGCCCAAGACCATCACACTACCACCACCATATTTGACTGTTGGTATGATGTTCTTTTCTGAAATGCTGTGCTTCATTTACACCAGATGTAATGAGACACACACCCTCCAAAAAGCTCAACTTTCATCTCATCAGTCCATATAATATTTTCCCCAAAGTCCTGGGAGTCATTCAGATGTATTTTTTTGCAAAGGTAAGACAAGCCTTTATGTTCCTTTTGGTCAGCAGTTGTTTTCGCCTTGGAACTTTGACATGGATGTCATTTTTCCCCAGTTTCTTCCTTATTGTTGTGTCATGAACACTGACCTTAACTGAGGCAAGGGAGGTCTGCAGTTCTTTAAAAGTTGTCATTGCTGTTCTCTTGGGGTAATCATTGTAGGCCAGCTACTCCTGGAAGGTTCACCACTGTTCCATGTTGGGATCATGGCTCTCCCTAAGGTTCACTGGAATTTTAAAGCTTTAGAAATGGCTTTTATAACCCTTTCCAGACTCAAGAGATGTCAATTACTTTATTTCTCGACTGTTCTGGAATTTCTTTGGTTAGTGTCATTTTGTTGCTGCTTTTTTACAGCTTTTGTCTGATTTGATTTTGTCACGACAGATTGTTTAAGTGATTTCTTCATTGAACAGGCCTGGAGATAAACAGGCTTGGGTGTGATCAGTGAAAATTAACCAAAAATTGTGATTAGCCACAATTAATTCATGATTTAACAAGGGGGGTAATTACATTTGTCACACAGGTCCAGGTAACTGAATAGTTTTTTTTCCCTCCTAATAAATGTAATCACCATTTAAAAACATAATATTAAGTTCACTTAGCTTTTTTTTTTGTCTGATGATCTTAAAAATTAAAGTGGGGAAACTGCAAAAAAAATAAGAATTTGAGAAGGGGGGCCAATATTTTTTCACGGCACTTTACATCCCCAGTTATAGGACGGCATGCACACTTGTACATCCACATTACCTCCGTTAATTTTTACTGTCCCCGTCGACAATATTTTTTCCCAATTGGTTTACTGTCCCTCTCGAAAATATTTTTTTTTCCCCAATTGGTTGTACAAGTTATAGTTCACATTAATGGAGGGTAAAGTTTTTTAAATGAATTATCTTGGGCTCATTTTTTTATATCACAAAAACGATTTGAACAGGGGCGTGTCGACTTTCTATTCACTGTTTATATCTATCCAAGGAGTATTAGGGCTACGCTGAAATGAATAGAATAAGTTATTTTGAAAAAAAAAAAAAATCACGATAATAAACTTGCAATATTACATGAATTTTATAGCTTCATTCTTCAAAATTTTCTGGTTCCCACTTTATTTTTTCCTCCTATACTACTACATTTTTTTCTCCTAAAATTCAAATATTTTGTTGTTTTAATATTCTACATGTATTTTTGTAAAACTACATTATCGTATATACCAACTTTATTCTTTTAAAATTGTTTTTTATTTCCTATAATACCATGACTTGATTCTCATACAATGACAAGTTGTTGTTTTGCTTTTGTTTTCTTATTCACTTCTAATACTCGAACTTTATCCTTATAAAAATTCATTATTTCTGTAATATTCTACCTGTAAAGTAACTTTTTTTTCTTGTGATATCATAACTTGTCTTTTTTCTTCTTGTAAAATTACTCTGACAAAATAATTACAACTTCATTCTCAAAAATTCTGATTCCCCCCACCGTAATATTAGGCTTATTTTTATAAAGCTTGTATGTTTTCTTTTGTAGGCAATATTAAAATATGATTCTTTAAAACATTTTTATCATAATATTCAAACTGTATTCTTGTAAAATAACATTTTCTAAAGATAGTATTCCAACTTTATTCTTGTAAAAGCTTTCTTCATTATACTATTCTTATGCAAATTTGTATTGGGGTTTTTTTTGTAATAAAAGAAAAATCATTCTGCTTTGTCACTGTAATATTACAACTTAATTCTCATAAAATGACTTTTTTTTTTTTTTTTTTTTCCTCATAATAATATGAGAATCGTCCCCGAATCATATTACATGCTGTCTGGCTAGTTAAGCATTGAAAGGAAACATTCCTAGTTCTAGATAAGGTCAACTTATTCTTACAAATGTTTTTTCTTGTTGTAGTGTAACTTTATTCTTGCAATAGCACACTTTTTCTTGAAACACTGTTTTTTTGTAATATGGAGACTATTGCTGTATTTTCTTGAAAGTCACTTCTTTATATTATTACTTTCTTCGTGTAACACGAGGACCTTTTTTTGCTGCTAAAATTACAGAAGTTGTTGTTATATTACCACTTTATTCTTACGATTAGTTTTCTTCCCCTAACATTAGGACTGTATTACCACAAAATGTCATGGTTTTCCATGGCAATATTAACACAATTTTTGTAAAATGACGAGAGAAATCTACATCTCATAAACATATTTTTTCTACTAATATTAAAACTTCATTCTCATAACATTTTGTAAACAGACATTCATAGTGTTTCATAACTATTTAAATTTAATTACATTTGTATCATATTAATTCCATTTTATTCTCTAGGGTCTTTCCCCCTGTAATATTACAACTTCATAAAATGACAATTTCCCTGTGTATTAAGACTTCATTTAAAATAGCAAAAAAAAAAAAAAAAAAAAAAAAAAGAATTCATTTGACTACAACTTTATCTTTCAATATCATGACTTTATTCTCGTACAGTTTTTGTCCCCCCTGTGAATAGTACATGCTGTGTATCCAGTTAAGTACTAACAGAAAAACTCTCTTAGTTCTAGAGAAGTGTTTTCCTGTTATATTGTAACTTAATCTTGCAATATTAAACTTTTTCTTTTAACATTTTTTGGGGGGGCTTATAATATGGTGACCTTAGTCCCGGGACTCTAAAACTGTATTCTATTAGTTTTCTTATTTGATATTCAGTGTGGCCCCAATACTCCTTAGTACCATATACTGTACATATTGTTTTTACAGATTTACACAATAGCATTCCTTTTAAAAAACCATGTGAATTAAAGGGGAAGAGGTCAGAGTCCATATTTACCTACAACAGATGCTCCTCTTTCAGCAAAGGCCAGTGCATATTCCTTCCCAAGACCTGCGCACAGAAAGAAACACGAGTTTTAATTATGTTATTTTGAACTAAATGAACACCCACATTGTCTGTTTGTGTTAGTGTTGCTGCAAGTGCCCTTTCACACGCTCGGCTTGACTGTACTTTGAACCCTGTGGTCGACTGGAAGCAAATGTCTTGTCTTTTGATGGATTTATCGAACAACCGGCTCAGTATAATTTCTACAAATTGGCCTTCAATTAATTCCAGTGCTGTTTTAGTTATATGGGATCGTTTACTTGTAAGCACATGGACTCTTTGCAGCAATATGCGACAACAAACCGCTGGTACAAGGTACAAAGAAATGCTTAGACAATAATGCATTTGTTGTCATAACCATCCCGTGATTAATATTACTAACATAATCATCCTGACCAGATGGTTAGCATTCCGAAGCTCACCACTGTGTAGGTACAATTGAGTGCACAGAGTTAGCATTAGTGATAGCCGAGGGAATATCCGGAAAAGTAATGTTTCCAAGGTCATTTTACCTCCCCCGGCACCGGTGACGAGCACAACTCTTCCATCAAATGTCAAAGACATCGCTGTTGTTCTGTTATTTCTCGTCTTCACGAGCTGGACCGCTTGTCACTTGGGTTCTTTTCCAAGCAGGGTGAACTTTCACGGTAAGTTCCGCTTCCGCAAAGGGGAGGGGCTTACTGTGCTGGGGCCAATCAGAAGCGAGAATATATTAACCCCCCCCACACACACACCTTATTCTAACGTGTATTCCTAAATGCCGTAGGAATTATTTTTTTTTAAGTAGGAAAAAGTCTATAAATGTTACCTTTTTAAAAATATTTTGTTTTCAAGAAGAAAAGTTGTAGAGTTATGAGAATAAAGTCGTATTATTAAAGAAAAAAGACTTCCTCTTTATAAGAAAAATTATGTATTTTGTCGGGGGGAAAAAAGATGTAATTTTACAAGCATAATGTAATATGATAATGAATTCAAAGTTTACTTCAAATGAATTTCAAAAATACAACTTTGTTCTCATAATATTATGCCTTTATTTTCTAAAAAAAAAAAAAATAGGACCAGTTAAATCAATATATTGTAACGTGTATGTGTAATTTTTTCATCATATTTAATTTTCACAACAAATTGATAGATAAGTAAAGAGTGGATGAAAAGTTTTGAAAAAGTTAGAAAATGCTTCTAGAATTTTTTGGGATCACTGATGTTATGAAAAAAAAAGTCTTACAGAGACAATATTAATGGGGATTTTTCATTCTCATTTTTTATTTTCCAGATGGCTGGTCACTTGACTATTCAGCTAAGGTTGCAGCATGCTATGAAATATATGGCGATTTAATTTTAATTTCCCCATGTAATGAAGAATATGTATCATCTGTGTCAATAAATTTGTAATGGGAATATGGATTTTATTACCAATTTTAATGCCAGTTGCTTTTTAGTAATCCTGTAGTTTCTTTTAAATCCGTAGCCATGGAAAATAGATTCAAATGTTTTTTCATAAAGGGTTTGGAAACAATAATGTGTTTGCGTTATTAAAAATGAAGTCAATTGGCAATTTTGGCACAGATTTTTAGCAAGAAACATGCAGTAGATGCACATGATTTGCTTTAGCAGGACACACAAAATAATGTGGCGGGTCGGATTTGGTCCCTGAGCCTAAAGTTGACACCTATGCAATATATTCTCGGAAAAGTACACCTATTGTTTTTGTGCTACTGTGTAACGGAATGAGAGAGTGATAACTAATTGAACAAATTTCAAAACTTATGGACCATTAATGTGATGTACTACCTGTACAATGCAATTGGGGAAAAAATTAACATTTTTAAGATGGTAAGTAAAAATTAACAACTGAGATGTCGTGGCAAAAGTGTTTACACACTCATATCTGGAGATGTGGCTGTGTTCAGAATTAACCAATCACATTCAAACTCGTGTTAAATGGGAGTCAGCACACACCTGCCACCGTTTAAAGTGTCTCCGATTAACCTCAAATAAAAATCAAATGTTCTAGTAGGCTTTTCCTGACAGTTTTTTCTGAAGGTTTTGTGCGAACACTGACTGCTATTTGGAACTGTTCATAATTCCCTCCACCCAGACTAAGGCCCCAGTTCCAGGCCCAGAAGAAAAACAGCATCCATGTGTGATGTTGTCGTCACCATTCTACACTGTACTGCAGTTATGGTGTTCATTTGGTGATGAGCAGTGTTGTGTTTGCACTAAACATACCTTAATGAATTGGTTTCATTGGACCATAACACATTCCAAGTGTGTTTTGCAAAATGCAGCCGGCCTTGGGTGTTTTCCTTTGCAAGATAAGGCTCCCTACTCTCTTGCCCTCATAGCCCAGACATATGAAGATGGCAGGAGATTGCTGTCACATGCACTAAACAGATTAATTTTCATTCTAATTTCCTGTAGCTGCTTCAGTGTTGCTGTTGACCTCTTGCAGCTTCCCTGACCAGTGTTCTTCTCATCTTTCCATCAATTCTGGAGGGTTGTTCAGTTCTTGGTTATGTCGCTGTTGTGCTCTATTTTCTCCACTGGTTGATGACTGTCTTTACTGTATTCCATGGCATATTGAATTTATTTCTTTGACCAGTGAGGTCACTCTTATGCTGCGGAAGCTGCGTACTATGGCTTGTGCGATCAGATGTGACTACGAAAATGTCAGGAAAAGCCTACTAGAACATTCATCCATTCATTTTCCATACTGCTTATCCTCACTAGGGTTGTGGACGTGCTGCAGCCTATCCCAGCTATCTTTGGGAGAGAGGCGTGGTACACCCTGAAATGGTAATTAACAAACAACCATTTGCACCTACACTTTTGCAAACACATTACCTGCACTCGCAAAAAGATGTTTTTTTGTACAGGTTATATAATGTTGGGGAAAAAAAAAGTTTAGTCTCGTTTAATTCTATCACATAAACTTGACATTTGCATAAGGGTGTGTAGACTTATTATATCCATCGTCGATTGGTATCACACGTTTCACTTTCGAGTTAAGTGACAGCCGAAATGACGCGCAAATGTTAAGTATGTTATCAGTTTTATTAGACAGTGGCAACGAGTAGTTGGAGGAAGAGGAGGAAGAAGGAGAAGAAGAAAAAAAAATGAAGAGGAGAGAGAAAGCATCTTCGTGTGCCGACTGCTTCAGACTCTCCAAGGGAGCCGCGATGGAGACACGATGACACGGAGCAGGTTGGCTCAGAGAACCGCGCCTGGGCTGCAGTGAACCGGCGGCGACTTCCCGCCCCCCGGGGACATTTTCCCAACGACAAAATTGTGACAGAGGGGCGTGTTATGACGAAAATAGTCGACGGTTGTGGAGAATTAGAACAATTGAGTTTGCTTCTTCTGTGCGGCCAACTTCCTGTGCTTCCTCCCCTTTTCGTCACCTCCATTTCTTCCTCCTGTTCTTTTTTTTTTTTTTTTAACGTCACGAACACGTTCGTCTTCTCAACAAAATGTTGAATTTGGCGCACTTTCGCGTGAGGGGATCTTCGCGGGTGTCTGGCTTGCTTTTACCGGTCGGCTAAGGTGGGAAGCGAGGAAAAAGGGACCCAGAACAACAACCCAACTCGACATTATGACACAATATTTACACTCAAGCGTTGGTTGTCGCGCTCGAGTGCGCATGCGCGGTGGCGGACGGCGTTAGCTCGCCGCCTTGGCAGCGACAGCGTCCTGCCCCGGCTGACCGCGATGTAGGCACCTGAGTGGGAGAAAACAACACGGGGAGGGCGGACATGGCCCAAAAAAAAAAAAAAAAGTGTCCTCGGCGCGGCGTGAAGACGGTTGCACTCGTTGACACGATGGTGGCAATAGGGCGGCCGTAAAGTGTCAAGCATGTCCGGGACAGCCGCCGACGGCGCAGAGGGAGCAGTCTCCAAAGTGCAAGTGAAGAGGGAGATCAAGACCATCGTGGACAATTTGGAGACCATCCTGGGCGACCTCAAGGATGTGGCCAAGGAGCTTAAAGAGGTAAACGTACACACACACAATATTCAGTCTTCATTAGGTGTCTTTTTAATAGATGCTAGTGATGTCAAGCTCCTTACGGCACATGCACAAACAACCTTTTACTCCTCCCCCTGCTCTGGAAGACATGTGGCACAGGAGATGGTCTGAAGTCCCATGACTTTGACTCACATACAAGCTTTAAGGACTGGGAGCTTACATTCCTTTCTAATGGTTTTGACATCATGTTTCATCATCACCCTGGCACAATCCTGGAGCATATGCCGACTGGCTGCGAGCTGTACCCCCGTCCCGGTCTTGTCCCTTGCTTCCTCCGCTCGTATTCATCTTCACTTTTTTTTCAGGCAAAAGAACTCTAAGAAGGACCCTCACAGCCATTCAAGCGCAACTTCTTCTGCTTTTATGTCCTGCAACTTTGTGCTTTTTTCTCCATGTCTCCCACCAAGCATTGGAGATAAATAAGAGCATGAAGGTGCTGTAATCAATCTTTTGTTGTTTTGTGTGTGCAATGTTCTTTCTTTTCTCCTTCCCTTTGCCCCCCCCCCCCCCCCCCCCCCCCTTTGTAGCTTGCAGTAAATTGTGCAGAGGATCATTTGTTCGGACACCACGCAAGCTGAAAAGATGCCTCAAGGGGCTGTTGCTATCAATGCCAGCCTTGGCCTATAATCCATTTGAAATGCACGTATCTGATAGACAGGGTGCTGGATGCGAGCCTGGCTTTGAGGAGGCACCCTGCACAGATGTTTGGCACAGGCCCGGGTGGTGGTTGGCCTACAGCAGCGGCTGCACGCTGGGATACTGCACTTACGTCTTGCATGTGTTCCAACAAATGATCCGTTTTAGAAGCGCGGTGAGAGTTAAGCTCCATTACTTTATCTGGCCGGGCCTTTATTTTATCCACCTTTTTGGCGCTCGATCTGTTTCTCCTCTTGTCAGTCAAAACGCGAGACACAATTTGCATCACAAGTCTTGAAGATGAAGGGAACTGTGTGGACCAGACTATATGGCTATTTAAAAATGAATTTTCATGAATGCTTCAGATCAAAATACGTTTGATTTAAAAAGTAAGCAATCAATGAGCCTTTTGATTTTAGTGTTTGTGAACACCGTTTTTCATGTTGCTCTTCTGTATAAACGGCACGGAGTGGGGCCACGTGATGTCGGCAGAGGGATGTGACGTTCAACCATTCACTTCTCCGGCTATTTTGTGTTAAAAGCAATTGTCGCGGTCCATATTTTATAGAGTATGTCACACCGGATGCTGTCATTGTCACACATCTACAGCCATATACAGTATCTGCTGTGTCGCTGTGTAAACGGGCACGCAGTTCTCACGTGCTGCCTTGATTGGCTCGATGGTCATTTAAAAAGGCGCACACCCGTCCGTCTCTGTGAAAAAACCGAGCCACAAGCTTGACGGAATTGCCTGTGAAGAGCTCAGAGACAGAGATGTCACAAGACTACAAAAAAATTGTCTTGTACTTGATGTTCTCAGAGAACACTGTGGTCTCTTTCATCCCTCAATCATCACTGAATAATGTTAAATGCACTGTGTGGTCATTCCTACATCTTGCACAGCAAGATGTATCTCAAAAGACTGACTCTGCTCAGAGTTCATCTAATTTTCCCAAAATCAAGATTGAGTTGTTCCAAAAATCTGCTGACAAATAATGTTGCTGTGCTGGCACAGAAATAAGCTTCTGTGTTCAAGACTGTGCATGATATGTTGCTCTCTGCCTTGCCTCACTGAACTCAGGAACAAGAAAAAGAAGACAGAGGAACCGAAATTCAGACAAATAAAGGCACAGGTGATCAAAATATAAAAGGATTAATGGTAGATAACAGGGTGCCTTGCTGGCTTTTCCAACATATGGCAAGCTCAGCGAGTGGATAGTTGTACTTTGATGTAGCGACCGAAATAAGCTTACACTTCTCTATTCAAGTAGCAACGTGACTACCCAAAAATGACAGTCTGTCAAAATACCAAATCTGGTTGGATTGGCCATGTCAACCTGAATACAACGCTCCAACAATTTTGAAAATCGGGTGATGGGTTCCGGAAAAAATATTTTTTTGGGGGGGGGGGAATGGCCTTTTTGGAGAATGTTATTGTATGCTATTGCCTAGGGGGAAAAAATCTGCTAATTAAAAAAAAAAAACACCTGCAATTTAGAGAAAACAGAATAACTTGATTATTTCTCACCATATCTCGTGGACCCTTTTGTTTCGTCTGCTACTCAAGGAAGCCCTTCTCCGATTGGCTAACAAGTTTCAGTTAAAAATATCCACCAATAAGCTTGTCCAGACTGAAATTCCGAGGGCGTTCTACAACTCCATGTTTCAAAATGCCGCCAGGTGCCCTATAAACTTAATTTAAGTAAAACAAATGGAAGCAGAGAAGTGTGGGGGCAGTAGGTCATGTACGTCAGTCATCATTTTTTTTGTTATTGAGGATTTCAAAGGCATTTAAAGTGCTTATTCAAATTTTTATTTGTTTATTTTTTTTAAGAAAATTCCACAAAGATGGTGGCCACTTGCCAGTTTGGTGATTTAAGACCATGCACGTTCTTAAGTAGCAACTTGCTACTATTACTAGCAACGTTTTGCCACACTGAACTGAAAATCTGCATTCTGCAGACCAATAAAAGCCAAATCAGGGCATCACATGGTCTACTATCCTCGACCAGATGGCCTAAAACAAACAAGAACAATCAGTAGAGAACAGTATTTGTGAGGAAAAAAATAAAAAGATCCAAATTTCACCATAATAGACATGGGTTCCAATCCAGGTTGAGGGTCCTCTGTGTACAAATAGCGTCAGAAGTAGGATAGTCAGCCGACCTAGGTGAATCTTGTGTAATTACCCACAAATATGGGCCGGCTTTCATGATGGTGAGGTGTGACACGGAGTGTGTTTCGCTACGTTTGTTTACCCAATCCTGACAACCATGGATGTCACGGTCGATTCAACCCAGAAGACTCCAATTGACTTTAAAGCAACGTGAACAGCTGTACAAAAACAATATGTGCAAAAATAGAGTACTATGTCATAGGACTGTGTTTATGTATAATTTTAACCTTTTTTAAATGTATTTATTTATTTATTTATTTTTTTTTTTAAACAAGCTGCATTCAGTGTGAATTATCCCATTGATGCTAAAGCACTGAACAGCCTCAGATAATAACCCATTCCACTGCTTTGTGTTCAGACCCACATGTTGTGCTTCGTTCGCCTCTTGATTGCCAGGAATTGATGCCTGGTTTAGTTCCTTTCCAATACTAGCGTTATCTATGTGCCAATAGCATATCTCACACTTGACCATTGATCTGCTGTTCTCTGACAACGCAGTATAGTCTGCAGAAATACTTTCTCTGTGTTTAACCGCACACTAGGCAGCAGATTCCTTTGTATAATTCACTCTTTCTAAATCGTTCTGTTCTTGGCCTAATTTCCTCTCACGGTGTTCATTGGATTCTCCCGCTATACATTTCTCCAGTCTCCTCTTCCACCTTGGCACACTATGCACATAACCAAGACTGATCATCTTGCTGTCCTATTGTGTCGCTTGCAGGGCTGGTATCTGATGTTATTTGCAACGTCCTCTACTGTTGGGTAGCCGTTCGTCTGGCGGTAATGCCAACATTGCTTTCTCTGAAACCGGGGTGGGGGGGGGGGGGGGGGGAAACTGCACTGCAAATGAGGCAGTTTTTGCTGTTTCTTCCTTCAAAGACTAAGAAGAATGTCAGTGGATTTGCATGAATTTTGGTGCCTAACTGAGGACGACCCACCCAAAAATTTAGTAACTTGAAGATAATCTTGAATTGCATACAGAATCATGATGCAATTTTTTTTGTGCTCTTTAGTGGCTAGTGGGATGTCTGCATACTTTTATGCAACTTCTGGCTCCAGTTTGTGTGTGCGAATTTTTATTTATTATTCCTTTTTTAATGAAGAATAGGTATTCTTCCATTGATAATGTCATTAAATATGTTTAAAAATACAAATGAAATCTTATCTATTTTGTAATCTTATATGATTTCACTGTAGGACACCACAGTAGGCCTAAAAGTTAACACATTCGCTTCTGTCAAATGCTATCCAGTTTCAACCGAATTCGATTTTTCTACACAAGCTAAGTACTGTAGTTAATATATCAAACCATCTTGAATTTGAATCCAGATTTTCCATTTAGTTGTCTAATCAGCTAATGGATTGTTTGCAGATCTTAAAATGGCTCAAAGGAAATAAAGATCCAGATCTGGAATAGGTCCTGGATTTAAGTCTGTGCCCTTTCACTTTTGCTTCCACCAGCTCTGAGTTACAGCTGACATTTCCATGCAGGATTTTGTGGCTTTCGCCGCTTTTTTCGTGTTTGTGATGCTGAATGGGATCGTTGCAGTCCATCAATCAGGTGTGAGTCTGGCAGGCTTATGGCCGTCCCCATAAATTGTTATTTCTTTTTCTCCCCACGGTGCTTGTGTCAGTGTGATATCGCAATTGATTTTTAATCTCCTGAATCAGCCTCCCCAATCAAAGTGTAGCCATTTAAATGTTACACTTTGAGCTTTTCGATGCATTGATTAGAATGAGGAGATGCATGATAACGCTCATTATTTCTACAGTGTTCTTGGCTGAGGATCTCTATGTCATTTATTATGTGACACGTCCTGTCTCCGCCAGGTCGTCCACGATATTGACACCCTGACGTGCGACTTGCAGCTGGAGGACGGCCTGACGGACAGCTCCAAGACGGACACGCTCAACTCCAGCTCCAGTTCCACAGCCACCACCACCACCACGGCGTCCAGCCTGGAGAAGATGAAGTTCTTCGCTGACGACTGCCTCTTCGTACCGCCGGCCCCCGTCGCCCCGATCCTCGCCCTCCCTCCCGCGGTTCTGAGCGTACACAAGAAGGCGCACCCGCCCTTGCCGCCGCCCAGAGTTACCTCGGTGAGATCCGAGGATTACATCGGGAAGAATCTGCCTCAGCCGACGTTAGTCCTATCAGGGAGTATATCCAAGGCTAATGGATCCTTATTGAAGAACGGTGTCGTTTTTTCTTTGAACCCAAACCGGGATTTATTCTCCCCGACGTCGTGTTTCATTACTAATGACAGCGGTGTCCCGGAGTCGGGCCTGGTTCCCACACTGCCCAGACCCATGCCCCTTCTCCGCCACGAAAAGAACAAATGCCCCAAGGCCCCTGGCAGGGAGCCCCGTGAGAGGGAACGTGTCCGTTTCAGCGAGAAGGTCCAGTATCACGGCTACTGTCCGGACTGTGACCTCCAATATGACGTGGATGACTCAGAGCTGCACTTGCAGGCTGAGCTGAACGACATGCGACTCAGCCCTGTGCACTACTGCTCTCCTTCCTCCCCTCCTCGTCTTCCTCACCAATTTATGCTGGAGAACGGCGGCCTCTCGGTCAGCCACAGTTTTCCACCCAAGGCGAGCGCTCCTCCTCCCCCACCTTGCGTACCTCCCCACTCGGGTTCCCTCAAACCCCAGAAAACAATCCTGCGCAAATCGACCACAACCACGGTTTGACGACAAGCCCTGTGACCCGTCTATCATACACAATCTTGAGTCATTCATAGTGTTTTCTATTTAGTGAGCGCCTTCTGCTCCAGTCCAATTTTTGGGATTATTCAAACAGCGAGGCTGGAAAATGGGAGACAAGGGAGGCGAAATAGAGCAAGGGGCCCCACCATGGATTCCGAGACGTATGCACACAGATTTAGACCAAGCGGTGAGTGTGTGTGCTTGTGAAAGTGGGTTTGTCACAAGGAGGAACAAAGGGGCAATTGTATATGTGCACTAATGCATGCTTGGCTGCATTTAAGTTTATTAGCTTATGGTTGTTCATGTGTTACTTGATTTGTGGGATTATTGATGTGGTTAGCACGTCAGCCTCACATTGAAAGTTCCTGGTTTTGAATCCCAGCTCTGGCCTTTCTGTGTGCAGTTCATGTGGCCTGATTGAATGGCAACCAAACCAGTCTGTACTGAAATATACAGCGAGTTAATGTTAATATTTCATTAGAGAGGGGGCTGACTGTACTAAAACTCAAGGGTAAATATCTGTGTCTGTATGGAGGCTTCTGGTACAAAAGAGTCTCGGGAAGTCGGAGTACCACTGTTTAATTCATGATTTCGTGGCGCAAATGAGGAAATCTGTTTCCTTTGCATTTCAGATATTCTATGACACAAAAATAACTAGAACGTGACTTGATGAGACTAAATCAATAGTCTGACATAACCTTTGCAAGTTTGAGTAGAAAATAGTAGTTCAGCAAATCATGCATTAGATGTTATTGCGAATTCATAGGGTTGTTTTGATGTGGAGAAATAACCAAAAGGTTTGGAGGGAACGTTTGAAGACGAAGCTACCTCTACATTCTTGTGTTAGATATTATGCAAAATAAATCAAGATCATTTTGTGCTGACATCGCAAATAACTGCAAAATGGTCGCAATGTTATTTCACCCCAGCTGCCTCTGCAACCTTGTCATTAGATAAAGTGCAAAATTGAATGAACGAATACATGATTTTAAAGATGATAGACAATTGAGCCCTTACAGAGCTCTGACAAGTAACGTGTACTAACTAATCTTACCTTGGACCGACCTCTGGAATCTATGACATGGCAAATACGGTTTTAAAGATGATTAGTTGAAAATGGAGCCCCATCTGGCCCTGACAAGGAATATGCCCCCATCCTATCCCCATAATCTTGCTTTGGATATTGGATATGCAAAATGCAACGTTTTCTTGCTTTGACATAAACAAATACTGATTCTGTAAAGTTTGAGGATAATTGCTGTCAAATTGTTCTCAGTAAAGCTCTGTAATGCAGTAAGGTCATCGGTTCTCATCATCTATCTCACAAACGGGGGAGAAAGCATTCATTTCCTCATAAAGCCGACGTAACATCACACTTTCCCATTGGCTTTCTTGTTAAAAAGAGCCACCGCACTTGTGCGTGAACTCTGTGTGCATGTGACTTTCTAAATCGAGTGTATGCCTGTGTGTATATGTGTGTGTGTGGGGGACATGTCCAGCGGGTCGAGTTGGGGCGACAGCATCCCCTGGAGTAGGCTGAGAATAGTAGCACCTTCCTTGCGGTGATGCCCTTAATTAGCTGCATTAGTCTACAGCAGATAACGCAAAGTGCCTCACACGACCTTTGTGCTGACATCAGCCCCCACGACTCTGCTACGTCCGCTGCACATTTTTCATCACAAATGAGGAACGTGACAAAGAATAAATTCAAGTGAAATCATGACTGAGCCCGAAATGTGGGGCAAATGCTGTGTCTTTTAGGAGCGCCAGTGCGTTACATAAACAATTTTTTATGTTAATGTTCACCCACATCTGCTGTCTTGTTTGTCCATCTGCCAGCATGATTACGCAAAAACCACTGGGCTGCTTTAAATTGAATGTAATGGATGCAGTGTGGCCTGAGTAAATTGTTACGTGCACATCCAGGAATCTGACCTACTGCTTGATGTTGTTATGGTTCAGCGGCACATCTGTGTCTATTAATAGAGGTGTATATTATTCAGTATCACTCTTGCATTCTATTGCACCAGTAAAAAAAGCAAACAAAAAATCTGAAACAAATCCTAAAGCAAACTGGTGAATGCACTGTAGCGGAATGGAACACTTATTCACATATTTTCACAATTAGTGGCTTGGGGCCTTTATTTACTCAACTACAGATGGGGCGGGGGATCTTTATTTTTGAGTATTTCTGGAGTAATATTAGACAATGTTACTGGTCTGCAACAGTTTATTTCAGGTGAAATTGGTGTTTAAAGCAATAGGAAAATGACGGACCAACAATGTCGAATTATGGAGAAATGGGGCAGCACGGTACAGTAGCCTTCAGCACGTCTGCCTCTCTCAGTTTTGAGGTTCAGGGTTCGAATTGCAGCTCTGACTGTCCTGTGTGGAGTTTCCGTGCACTCCGTGTGCTTGTATAGGGCTTTCTTCTACATTCCAAAAACATGCACGTTAGCTTCATTGACTCTAAATTGTCCACACATGTTAGTGTGAATGACTCTTTGTCTATTATGTGGCCTGTGATTAGCTGATGACCAGTCCAAGGTGTCGCCTCTTGCCTAAAGTACATGGAGAAATGTAGCGGAAAGGTGGTCATTGCACAAATAAGTCATATATTGCTCCCCAGAGCGTAAACATCATTGTGGAGCGATCACATGTCAAGAGTCTAGTAGAACGTTACACGTAATCACATAACGTAAGATAATCTTTAATGCCACACAGGGAAGCAGTCAGACTCCGCACTTGAATTCATCTGAGAATATGTAGTTCAGTGCTGCTATTTTGGTTCGCAACTGAGATCAAATAGACTCAGCGGGTTAACTATTTAATGTCAGTGTGTGACTTATATGAACTGAGATACTTTAGTTACATTTTGGGGTCTAGTTTAAGGAGGTGTTTATTTGTCATAAGTAGATGACACAACAGAGCAGGTGGGCTAGTAGTTAGCACGTCTGCCTCACAGTTCCTCGGGTCAGGGTTAGAATCTCAGCTCCTGTGTGGGTTTTTTCCAGGTACTCCGGTTCATTGAAAACCCTAAATTTTTCATATGATTGGCTATCGAACAGTATAGTGCGTACCCCCACATCAGGCCAAACGTCAGCTGGGATAGGGTTCAGCTGATCCACAACATTAATGAGGATAAGCGCTATAGAAAATGGATGGATGGATGGTGCAACAGGTGACTAATTGGGGAACGGTGTATAGAGATTGTCATTGCCTTGTATCTGTTACCCCCCCAAAATACAGGATTCTATTGTAAAAATACATTAGATGAAAACAGTTTGATTATGTCCTCTGGAACAGCTAAACTGGAAAGAAGGAATGAGGCATAGAAAGGGAAAAGAAGTGTCTTTTTATCCCAAAATCTGACCCGCACAGGTCAGCACGAGCAGCACGAATTAGGTCTCCCATCTGCAGACATTTGGTGGCAGACAGGTGTTTCCACATGTGCCGCTGTGGCTCTTAGAACCTCCAGAAAGGGATGGCTCAAGGTCAAGGCGACGGTGGCGACTGCCAACTTGGACAGGTGCAGGGCTTCAAAGACGCATCAAGCTTATGTTTTTTTCCTCTGAGGATGGAAAATGTCCAACGGCGCCATCTGCTCAGAACTGGCAGTACAGTACAGCCTCCTCCAGTGTGTCGAGGTCTGCTCAGAAATGGCCTTTTGTCACACGTTTGCAGTCTGATGTTATTTCAACACGGCAGCCTTGCATCGTTTATTAGAGTGGAAACTCCAAAGTTGAATACCATCCGTTCCGTGATGCTGGTTGACTTGCAAGTTGTTCTCATTTCTAAACACATTTTGAAAGAAATAATGTGAAGTGAAATAATTTCATCATAAACTCGTTTATAACCGCAAGTAACAATTTAAGATTGTTAATCGTCATACATGTATAAAGAGACGTTAACCATCCATCCACCAATTTTCTGTACTGCTCGTCCTCATTAGAGTCGGGGGCACGAGCCTATCCCAGCTGTCAGTTAACATCTGCACAATACAACTAAAATAAAGCTACTCACAATTAAGAAAAGAAATGCCTCACAGACAAAAAAAAAAAAAAAACAGAGCGGAACCATGTAACAGTTTGTTGGCATGTTTTTATTAGAATTTCCAAGCTAGTCATCAGCCACTTTGCATTCAGCTACATGCTAATATTTACCTTGGCATCTGCGCAGTAAAATGAATATTTGTATGTGCAAGAGGTCCTTGTTTTACATTACTAGATAACCAACATTAGGCAACGTCTGTCCCACGGCACAAGAAGGCACGCTCAGTTGCCACGATAGTTACTGTTTTTCACTTGATTGTTTTGTATTGATGGCCGAGAAGGGTTCTTAATATCAGTATTTATTATAATGATGATTTTACGACTGCGTTAGTGTAGGTGAGTCACAGACTACGGCGGGTTACAATGCATACAAATTATACTATCGTGATGATATGATTAATTATTATGAATATTATTATTATTATTATTATTGTCACAGTGTACAATATTCTGTGGATCTTGAAACATTAGTCGAAATGCTCTACAACAGCTGGCAATGAGTTAATAACCCCAATCAGGACAAGCCGTATGGAAAATAGCTGGATAGATAGCTGCTTAAATATAATCATGTTTTATTTATACTGGCAAGGCAAATGTCATGTGATAAGTATCTGGAGTCTAAACCGTTGAGTGTTTATTTGTTTAGACTTGCGGTGTCCTTTTTGAGTGGGATATGCTCACTGATTAATCCAACGCGTGACATCGGCGGCCTTTCAATCTAACATCTGGATTATGCATGCGTGTGAATTGAGCCAAAGGGAAGCGAGACAGCACGTGTGTTGACGAGTGTGCGAGAGGACGTGTTGTTTAATAGATGCCGGTTTGTCCTCGAGGTGATGGCCCTCATCGACACAAACAATTCCTGCCATTTGCATTGTACAATTTCAGGCTAATAAGTCTGGTGGTGTGTTCCCATTGACATACAGTAACACACACACACACACACACACACACTTGAGATGAACGGAGCAGTGTGTTCTACAGAATGGCGTGCAGCCAGTTTCATTGATAGGCACAACACATAAGCACTTTGGCTGCCTTGCTGGCTAATGAACTAGTCAGTGGAGAGAGGAAATTGACACTGTTCATTTCAGCATTGCATCTCTACACTGGGGCGGAAAACACACTTAAATGTCTCGGATGTGTGTGGTTTGTCTTTCAAAGGGCAACTCTGCATTAAAACTCACCGCCAGTCCTCCATGTTAACATGGATATTTTATTTTTTAATATCTATTATATATATTGGGCGGCACGGTGGGCGACTGGTTAGAGCGTCAGCCTCACAGTTCTGAGGACCCGGGTTCAATCCCCGGCCCCGCCAGTGTGGAGTTTGCATGTTTTCCCCGTGCCTGCGTGGGTTTTCTCCGGGCACTCCGGTTTCCTCCCACATCCCAAAAACATGCATTAATTGGAGACTCTAAATTGCCCGTAGGCATGACTGTGAGTACGAATGGTTGTTTGTTTCTATGTGCCCTGCGATTGGCTGGCAACCAGTTCGGGGTGTACCCCGCCTCCTGCCCGATGACAGCTGGGATAGGCTCCAGCACGCCCGCGACCCTAGTGAGGAGAAGCGGCTCAGAAAATGGATGGATGGATATTATATATATTTTAATATTTTATATTAAAATGTTTTTTTTGTTTGTTTCCTTTTCCTCTCAGCTGTCTGTCCAGGGGCACGATGACATCAGCTCCTAGTTTGTTATTCAAACAGCCCTGTGGCTGACATACAGTACAATATTACCACTTTTCCCATTGGCTTGTAGGGCAGGTATGATTGATCCTGATGAACTCTGCCCAGCAACAAGTGGTCAACATTTGACGTGACCAGGCAAAATCTACATTGGTGTGTCTACTAGACTAAAGCTAAAATGTGCTTTTGGCTGAGATGTTTTTTTTATAATGAATCGTTAATTATGTTTTTACATGAGCATCAGACCGCAAGAGTCTACCAAAGTGGATTTTCTTCATGTATCTGTCAAATCTTATCTGCTTTGACCAAAATTTGCTGTGAGCACACAGGGTCGCTGGGTGTAGCGTTCAACCGCTCAGTTAAATGAAACTTTAATTAAAGCCTTTCATCCGAGTCTGATCCAGATCATGCGTTTGGCAGCAGTGTAAAATTAACACTGGAAATCCCATTTAACACGATCATATCTCCGTGAATGTTTGCGTTGTCTTGTGTCATCTAAAGCGTACCGATTTTTAACATCTTAAGCAATGTAGAAAATGTGAGAGACCCCACATATGACCAGGAAAACACTACAAATGTGTTTTTACCGCTCTTAGAGTAGCAACGTGACCAGTGGCCGCCATCTTTGCGGAATTAAAAAAAAAAAACATGGAATGAGCACTTCAATTGCCTCTAAAATCCTCCATAACAAATAAATTCATGAAAAAAAAAGAATTGGTTGCTCAAGTGCAAGACCTATTCTACAGCCCACACTGCCCTTCTCGCAATAATGTTCCATTTACGCTAATTAAGTCGAGATTTCAGACCAACTGACACCGTTAGAAACATAACGATAATTTTGACGTGTTGATGTTTCGGAATTTGGTGGATATTTTTAACCGACTCGGAGAAGGGGGTTCCTTGAGTAACAGATGAAATGAGACTGTCAAGGAGATATGTTGAGAAATAATTTTACTGTTTTACTCTAATTTGAAGGCGTTTTTTTTTTTTTTTAAACAGATTTTCTCTTGGCGATATCACACAAAAACGTTCACAAAAAAGGCAATTTTTTTTCAGACACAAAAAACTAAACTAAAAACTAAAACGAAACCCAACATCCGATTTTCAAAATTGTGTTGTACTCAGGTTGCAGTGGCCGTTCCAGCCAGACTCAGCATTTTGACACACTGTCGTTTTTGGCAAATCATATCGCGTTGCTACTTATAGTCTGCCTGTGCGTGCTGGAGTGTAGTTTAGGTGACCAACACTGCACACCACACACAAAACAATATTTCCACTGAGAATCATGAGTCTCCTCGCTCAAGCCAGTTGTCTGTCGTAGTACCAAGACTGACCTATGCGAGGCACCACAGATCAATCAAATTGACGGAAAATAAAAAGATTAATAATAAAAGAAGAAATAGAATAATCTCGGCTAACTGTTATCTTATCTGGTAATTACATTGTCATTACATTGGCTGTTATGTTTCACAGAGTCAGTGGCTCCGCTGAACTCTGTGTTGACCACACACAAATAAGCAAAGCAAATTTATTTATATACACATTTCATACATAAGGTAACTCAGTGCTTTACATGATTATAATCATTTAAAAACAAAGAGAGAAAAAACAGCTTATAAACATTTAAAACTAAGAGGAAAAAAAATAAGAGTGCAATTAAAACAGCGTACAGTGCAGAAATATCATTTAAAAGCTATCGCTAAAGCTATCGGGATTATTGAATGTTACGATTGTCAGCCCCGATCATTTTCCGAGCAGATCAGGGAGGAAAAAAATATTTTTAACGCACCCCCACACCACAGGTTAATCGCCCAGGATAATCTTTCAGAGACCTCCGATAATCGGGGCCTTTGCTGGCTTTGACTGGAAAAGGCTCAAATTACGCCCTATTCTCGGTACGTGTGCACCTCGCTTTAACAGATTTTTCCAACATGAGAAAGACCTAACACATAACGAGGTAATAAAATTGCTAGATAATGATATCTTGGAATACGGAAAAAAAGTAAAATACGGTGAGCACCGACCATATTCCTAGCAGATTGGCGAGGGGGGAAAAAAATCACCCAACACACCACTCACTACAGTCAGAATCACTCAAGATACTTTTTTTAGTAGATACATCTGATAATCGGGCCTTTGCTGACTTTTTGATCGCAAGGGAGGGAAAATGCTCAAACACATAATCTCTCGGCAAAAAGAAAATGGTTGGCACAGAGCAGATTGGGGAGGAAAAAGCACTTTGAACACACCCCACACCACAAAATAATCGCTCAGGATAATCTTTCAGAGACATCCGATAATCAGGCCTTTGCTGATTGCTCAAATTTAGCTCGATTACTGCCAAGTATATGTGGGCCACTTTAGATTCCCCCTGCTCCAAAGCACATCAGGGATGAGGGTGTTGGTGTCTTCCTCTGTTGTACATATACTTAATGTATCAGCTTCCGACTTTGGGATGGGCGGGGAGGAGATGGATCTTAACCGGCTCCGTCGTGAGTCAGGACTGAGTCAGCCGTGTTGACCTACTCCCTACAGCAGCTCACCACTTCTCCGTAGCCCACCTCTTTTTCATCGAAGTGCCAGAGGACTCTGCATCTTTTTGCACAATTGTCAAATAAAAACCAAAAACATTTGTACCGGCATTACCAGATAACTAGCAACCCTTTATTGCTCAGTGGCTGTTTTTGTCAATGTCTTTCTGTCTCCAAAGTGTTCTCTGTCAATTGACTGTCTGTTGTCGTACTAGAGCGGCTCCAACCACCGGAGACAAATTCCTTGTGTGTTTTTTTTGGACATACTTGGCAAATAAAGATGATTCTGATCTGAGCCCCTCCTGACGATATACGACTCCCACTCGCCAACAATCCCCCCCTGGTAGTCTAGGGAGCTCCGTCCATACAGTACATTGGGCACCGCTGGCAGCCTTTCAAACGCTGTCTTTCATCAGACGGGCCCTTCGCGCTTGTTTCTCACTCGCGTCCGCCACTCGATAACTTTAAAATACAAATGGAGCCGCTCGCTCATTACGCTTCCGCTGATAAATGACATGGCGGTGCCTCTTGTGTTTTCACGAAGCGATAAAGTGTAAAAGCTAATTGGGCAAATGATTACACCTGCTGCTTCCATAATTAACTAAAACACTATGCAGCCAACACTGTCCTCCCGGCGAAGCGACCACCGGAGAGGAAAATGGCTCGGAAATTGCTTGATTGATTGAGAGTAGACAGAAACTAGGGCCGGTACAATCTCTGACCAATGTTTTCTTGTATATTGTTACCCTAAATAGATAGGGTTATAGTGTGACATAAGAAATAATCCAGAAAAATATGTGCAGATTGTATGACTTCATGAAACCCAAAATCAATAGTTTTCCTGCTTTTACATAGCGAGATGATCCCGGAGAGCTTGAAGAACATTGCTTGATAATTCAGTTGACAAGGAACAGTGGATTTTGACTAGTGTTTCATGTTAAACAAAATCAATACTGATTTTGCTAGTTATGGTATGGAGCAATAATCCTAGACGTCAGCAATTTCATGAGCATGGCTTTAAAATTGAAAGGAGTCTTGTGTTGACGTGAATGTTTGAAGCCCAGTTCAGACTGGAACATGACAGAACGCCGACAAAGAATGCATAGAGAAATGAATGAATTCAGTATTGTGACAAGTAGCTACCGGTGACGTCTAAGCGCTTTGGCACTTCCCCTGTTTTATGTCAAAATCAACAGAGTTCTTTGACGACGAAACAAAGAAAGACATTTGACCTCAGCCCCTCATCTTCTTCAAAATTGACAGGGTTCTTGCTTTGACGTGAAAGACAACAAGCCCAAATCAACTTAGTCTGTTCTTGTCTCCCGGATATAGTCTGAAAATCCAAAAGATTTTTGTCATGAAATAGAGTGAGTGTGAAAAGATTAGCTCAGTGTTGTGATGTGACTGATAGGTGACAATAACCATAAACTGACTTGCCACTTGACCTTTGTTTTATGTCATGCGAAATTGATAGGGTTCTTGTATAGACCAATAATCAGTAATTGGACATAGTCATTTTTAAAATTCTTGCTTTGTCGTGAAAGATGAAAGCTCAGTTGAGATTTAAACCCAGCATGAACGCTGAAAATGATCTAGGTCTGAAACCATTATTCAAATAACAGCTGCTAAACTGAGCTCACAACAGCCAAACCTACACACTCATTCACTGGCTCCCACGTCACTCACCAGGCCAGGCCCCACCATTTAAAGCCACACACACACTCAATCAGATTTTATAGTGTCCGGACGTCAGGGTAGCGAGCCCAACAATAATACCTGCGGCACAAATGGCACATTTTGTTGTTTAATACGTTTTTATCCGATTACTCGATTAATCGCCGGGATAATCTGTAGAATAATTGATTCTGAAAATGTTCGATAGCTGCAACCCTACTCGGAATGTGAATCTATTGTCCAAAATCAGTAGTATTTTTGCTTTGACTAATCACTCCCCAAAACTTAAGACTAAATCAGTATTGTAATTGGTATATATATGCAAACTAATGTGGACTGATTTGACTTTTCTCCTCCGTTTTACATTATTCAAAATGAATTAGGTTCTCTTTTTTATAGCATAATAACTGGCCAACTTGACTTTTAAATCGAGGTGGTTCTTGCTTTGCCCAAAAAATTCTGCAGTGGATCGAGTTTAACTGAGCTCAAGCTACCTTGCCATTAGGCAGCCCTTCAAAATCAATGTTTCTTATTTTGACAGAGTAATAATCCCCCAAAAGTTTACATACAGTATAAACTCAATATCATGACTGACTGACTGACATTGATAGTGTTCAGTGAATTAATCGTACCCCCATCTGTAAATTGACGATTTTTAAAATTCAAAAGACCCCACACATGACAGGAAATGGTAGCAAGTAAGACTTTGTGATCGTAGATTTCGAATAGGTTGAACAGTTACGATTGTGGGCTTCACCGTTTTCCAAGTGGATTGGAGAGGAAAAAATCACAAAATTAGCACACCCTACACGACGGGATAATTGTTCAGGATATTCTTTTAGAGACGTGTGACAATTAGCTTTGACTTTGATGGGACGGGTATAATCAGGCCCAAATTAGACCCACTTATTGATATTTGTGTACCCCCTGGTATCTTGGCTCTGAATTGCAAAGGGTCTTGGCATGCAGAAGACTGGTTGAGAATTGGAGAGCTAAATGAGGCACATTTACCATTTACAGAGCTTATCGGACCTTTTGGCTTGGACGCCCTTCAAACTCAGTAGGGCTCTTACTCTGACATCCTTGTAAAATGAATACCAGCTTCAGAGCTTAACGTTTGATTGTCAGCAGTGTCTTAAAAATGTCAAACAGCGGCTCACACTCCCCAATGCCTCTTTTTCTATTTTCCTTTCATTTTGCAACCTGGCAAGTGCATATCGCTCCGTAAAAGTGTGCAATAAAGGTGTCAAGATTGAGCTACATGCACACCCTTGGCCAGTGAATATCAATTAGTCGCCGTGTCTCCGGCTCATCGTCGAGGACGACACTCTGCCAAGAGCTCATCTACGCGTTCATTTTTATCACAGTTTAGTGGCGTGATTGAAAAAGACAGAGTTGGAAGGGAATCGTCAAAGCAAAATAATTGAGTCCTTGTGTCCCTGAAAGTTTGCATAAATGATGTAGAAAGTTCATTCATTTTCAAAGTGGGAGTTTGGCTCACTTGAGTGATACTTGTCCTGAACATGATGCAAGAAAATGAGTCTGAATCCTTCCCTGTGCACGCAGACATATACCCACAAATACTGCATTTCATCAGTAACATACCAAATTTCTACAATGGACTATTGCTTTACAGATGCCTTGTGTGTCGTGCAGACAGTGTGTGTTGCAATAAAGAGATCGAGCACGACACATGGCGGTTTAAGTCATAATTAAGCTAATTACAGCCACAGCCTCATTTTTTTTTTTGTGTGGGGAGACTCCAGCTTTACAGAGTCACATTGCATTACGTTAGATCGCTCATAAAAGTCATCAAACCCTGTAAAGTCAACTCGGGGATTTGTTTCTAAATACATTATAGAAGTTGGAAGATGATTGCCGAAAACATGGCCAAAGACTGGGAACTATGTTGTACTGAATTGTGGAGATGTAGCGTTAAACTGTTATTCACCATGTCAGTTTACCACAATTTTTTTTATAGTGTTTTTTTTTTGTTTGTTTTTTGGGGGGTTCTGTGTGACTAAATCGGCGCCACGTGACAAACTTTGGTCTCCGACATGAGTCGCCTCTCCCCGACTATATAAGAACTTCAGTACCTTCGTTCGCATCAGTGGTTAATCAGCAGAATTGCAACATGTAATTAGCCAGCTAGCAATGCCTACATCCTAAAAATGCATCTTCCGTTCAGATAGTTTGCTGTCGTAGCCGATTTAGAGCGCCTCTTTGTTATCTGTCAGTGCGGGCACACCCTTGTGCATGTAGGTGGAACAATGAGGAGTGGCGAATTTTAAGTCTGAGGCGTAAAGCGCCTCATTGTCGGCCATGAGTGCGTGTACATCACGGAGAGAAGGTGGAACAGCAAAAGGGGGGGGGGGGGGGAAAGTCTGACTTGACATCTAGCTTGTAGAACCAGGTTTTAGAGCGCCTCAATGTTGGCCGCGAGCACGTGCACATCCCAGAGAGAATTCAAAAAATTCAAAAATTAAGTCCGCGTGACGGGAGAAAACCGCTTCACTGTTCACAATTTTGAAGCCTCATTTTATATACTTGGCAATTCTTTTTTTAGTCATTCAAATTTGGCAGGTTTGTTAACAACACTCTTCTCCGTGGTAGGCCAAATTCAGAAGATGTCGATCTAAGTCACAGTAGGGGTACATTACAGCCACATCTCCAGCTTTAAAGATGCCATGCACACTCTATAGGTGGTGTGTGCCGCGGTAAACGCACGGTGGTATCAGTCATCGTAAAGATAATTACAGCCACTGCTACATTTGAGTAAATACAGTATGGGTGTGTGTGTGTGTCTGTCTCATACTCTTTAGATGTACAGAAAGATAAATGCACGTGGAGATTTTTTACACTCCTTTCGGGATTGTTAAAGGTTTGTGGCATCTGCTGCACGTCAGTGGAGGACGTTACCTCTTCAGTGTTCCCGGACATGATCTTGTGTTCCAAGAAGCGACACAACAAGATGACAAAAGAGGCTATTTAAGGAGTTCCGCTAGTTCCGCTATTAAGGTTCTAGTTGTGCAACGTGTGTACACGGGTATGTTTGTGCGTGTGCGCGGCTCACTATACTTATATTTCCCTCAGTGCAAATAGTTGTCGCGGCGACCGCTCAGTCAAGTGGCTCTCGTCTGTGTTCCATCTAACGCCTTTGCTCTCTTTCATTCCCTTGCAGGTCCCTCTGAGACCCTTCAGCTACACCTGCGAAGGATGCTGGACAGGGGAGGCCAAGCATCCATCTTATTTTTGACGGCTCTCCGCCAATAGGAGATAAATACAGCCTTTGGATTCTGAGCACCTGGAAAAAAATGGAACCTCCATGAAGGCACGGTGAAATGAGGATTGGGGAGGACGGGTTTTTGTGCAGACAGAAGCTGTTGTAGTCCTCGCAAAGTCATGACCTTTCATTGCAGTTGGACAACTAGGACAGATAAGAATCCTATTTATTTTGAATGAGACAAGCTTAATGAGTTATTTGTAACCAATCCCATCACACAAAAAGTATGTCAAATGCCAAATTTGCCCATAATCCTTGTCAGCTACAAGCCAGTCATAATATATGACTGCTGATTAAACTAATTCCACTTTGTCAAAGCAAGAAGCTGACACAAAATGGCCGAGGTGGGAGAGGTCAGATCACGTCGGCTCCAATTTCCTTGCGTCCGATTTCATTCACAGAATTCAATTCACAGTCTTTAGTGAAGCTAACATGCATATTTTAGGAATGTGCGAGGAAATGGATGGGTGGAAACATAACAAAACAAAACAAACAAGATTTTTGTTTTTATTTTGAATGGTCATAAAAACAGTTCAAAGGCCAAACCAGTTTATGTTCATTGTCAAGCCACCAGTAATCAATCTTCAAGCGTAAATATCTTTGTCAAAGCAAGAACACTATTGTTCTTGGATTGTAACATTGTGGCATAAGAGCGCCAAGGTAGCTCAAGTCATGCTTTAGAACAAGAATGTTATTGATGTTTGAATGACAGCAAAATACAAATCAGTTCAGGTTCCTTGTTACCTATCCAACAGTAACAATGGTAAACAGATCTTTAAATGAATTTTGCAAGGTCAAGGAAAGAAACCTATTGATTTTTGGTGCTTTTCCTTGTTGGCCTGGCTCAATTTTTAACAAACATTGTCCAAAACTTTAACGCTAAAGACAAAAAGATTTTTTATTACTGTAGCAAGAACAGTATGTCATAGTGGTGTGTGTGTGTGTTTGGGCACTTTTATACTACTTCTACTACTTTGTGGGGACTACACAGTGACATCAGCCTCATTTTCTTGGTTGAAATAACGCTTAAATGATGGCTAAAAAAAAGGTGTCCGTGAAGGCAGCTGTGAGTTTAGTCAACAGAAGGACATTTTAGAGCTGGAAATTGCCTTTAAAAAAGTATAAGTGGATGTGTGTTTGTTTTGAGAGGTGGACCTATTCTCTGCTGGACTGAAGCCAGGTAAAAATGATGTCCTGTCGGTTTGCACCATTTGTCGCAGACAATGTGTTGATCATCCATCTCACTGTTATGTACACTGATTTTTGAGCAGGTATTAATTTGCATCAAATGTTCCTTTCTATACAAATCTACATGAGCATGTTTGATACACAGTATCTCTAGATTTCAGGCCTTTTTTACAGAGACTTTTAACATTTCAATAGAGGATATTTTTGATATGGTGTCTGACGACTGAGAAGTGTCGATAACGAAGCGCTATCGCCGAGAGACACTTCACAGACGGAGCGGCATTGGGTGAGCGAGCGCAAAGAATATCAATTGTGCGAGGCGAGAATGCATTGTGCTGCGAGTGAATGCGAGTGCTCAGCTTGTCCTTCCATGCTGTCTTTTTCTATGCATTTTGTTTTCCTGAAAGCCTGTCTTTTATTCCTCACACTGCCAGCTTGATAAGAGATCGTACATTCTCATTTGTTTCAGTGCAGTGGAACCTCTAATGTCCTCGAGGTCATACAATTTGGAATTTGACCAACGTCGTCAAGTTGCAAGATTCACAAGGTTTATCCGATCAGAAGTGGTGTTCAGTGCTGCAGATCGGAAGGTGCCTGGGGCTTGAGTGTACTGGCCCAATAAGCGCGGTAATAATTCTTGTAATGTTCCTCCAAAAGTTCCTAGTTCCTAGTAAAGTACCTTCAGCTGAAATGTGTCAGTAGTTGGGGGGAAACATGCCTCTAAAATCACAAGTCACAATCATGAGAGATGTCAACCTGCATCACCAAACAATTATATATATAAAAAAAAACAGATTGTTTTCGACCTTAGAGATTCCACTGTCTTGTCTGTCCATCAAGTTTAGCCTAAAGATCTGTTTCTCAGTCCATCTAAGCAATGGACATTAAATATAGAATAAGGATATTAATATGAATAGATGATCAAAAGTCATTTTGAATGAGTCAAGGTGAGACTGCTGTAAATTTTACAAAATAAATGTTTCATTGACCTAGGTTTTTTTCCACGACCGGGTTCAACAAGATTCAAAGAAAACTGGGATGGGATGGGAAAAGTCTGTTATATTTTTGCTGTACATCTTTGCCAATGGATGGAAAAAGAGATTATGAGAAGTAAACACTTTGCACTTGATGTTGTCTGTGTGTTCGTAATGCCGCTTTGTTTGTCATCAGCTGTGCTCATCGCATCCCTCGGAGTCAAAAACGGCGTTAATGAAAGCGTCTGCCCGGGCATCACGCTGAATCAAAGCAGCTTTTTTTTCAAAGGAAATGAAAATGACATCAACAGCCGCATCCGTTAATTGCAGATTAGTGCGATGAGACCGTCAGGGTTGCCTCGTGATGCATAAGGCCATCGGCTCACTCTGAAAGATAGAACAAATGCACGGTCAGCGACTGTGGCAGTGCGCCATCGTAAAAGCTGAAGGTCACGGTTGCAGGCATCAAGAAGAGGAGAATGTCAACAGTTCTAATTCCTCAACCTGAATGTTTTGCTGAGATTAAATTACCTTTCGGACTTGGACAATATACATTGGCTTGGCCTGGTCGGCTAGAGAGACAGGATTTATATGTCTATTTTTAGCGGGGTACACCTTACACACCGATCTTTATAGTTTGAGGTATACTCAAAATAACCAACGAAACACACCACATACATAGCCATGTCTATCATAGTATGAATTCTGGCCTGTTAGAGGCAGCATGGCACACATCCAGACTGATGGAAAATACGTAGAAGGAGAAATGGAAGAAGCTAGGCTATCTGATAGCTTATCTGGTAACAATTTTGTGGTTGCAAACTCGTATCGGAATCATCTTTACTGGCCAAATTTGTGAGAAATGCAAGGAGTTTGTTGCTGGTAGTTTGCTAAGACGAAAGGCTAACAAAATATATATTTAGGTTTCCTTTAACATCTGCGAAAAGATGCTGCGGATTTTCTTCCAGTCTATGGTGGCAAGCGTCCTCATATATGCAGCTGGGGGGCAACGTCAAGAAAATGGATGCTTTTCGACTGAATAAACTGAGGAGGAAGGTGTGGGTGAGTTGCACAGCCTGACGTCTGTGGCACAAAGGAGGAGGATGAACAAGCATCTTGTCCATTATGGACAATCGTGTGCATCTACTGCACAGCACCAAATCCGGGCAGAGGAGCAGCTTCAGTCACCGGCCGGACGGACGAACCCAGAACCTGAGGACTGTGAGGCGGACGAGATATCCGCTCGTCCATTGTGCTGCCCTTCTTTATAACAAGATTCTCATCCAATTGGGTTCCATTTTGAACATCCACCAAATATGGCACATCTCTAAAGTAGAGAATCAAACAACGTTTGTAGTTCCTCACAAGGCCTCGTCTTCCTGTCAGATTGCTTGTTTGACTATTGTAAAGTGTTGCCTCACATGTGCCGCTTCAAACGAATGCACACAGCGGCAAGTGTTCATTCATTCATGCACGTTACTGGTGTTAGGCATACAGCTTGGAACGGACTGACTCAAGGCTCTTGAGGGAAAACATGACAATGCTTTTACGCGGAAGCTGCAAATGTTGTGTACCCCGGAGGCCACAGCGTATATCCATATACTGCACTGCGTGTATATATATGTTTGTGTGTGTTTCATGTTCCATCAATTTCTCTCAAATAATTTTGTATTTTTCACTGTTTATCTTGTTAGGGTTATGGATTTTGTGGATTGGATTGGAATGGATTTATCTTTCAGGGATTAAAGTTACATGAATGTTACATTTGAAATTAAGACTTTCTCAATCAAATTGAAATTGGAAAAAAGCAATTGGTCTCTACAGTTAGTAAAAAAAAAACATGCTTATCTTTCACACCAAATATGAATCCAATTTTAATGTAATTAATTGAACTAACTTGATGCTGTACCATGAGCGTTGGATGCAATATTTTATGTTAAATGTCAAATGCTGCTGATAAAGTCTTTGATTCATCATGTATAATTAAGGGTTGAGGTTATTTGCCGTTTTTAAAGCTGCTCACGCAAAGAATAGCAGCAACATTTTGTCACATTTAGCTTCAAAACATGTTTAAAAAACTGTTCTGAATTTTCAAGTCACTTTTCTGCACATTTAGAACAATATTTGTCGACTTTATAGTTAAAACCAAATAGTAAATGTTACAATTAAATCTCAAATCTACATGTTAAATATTTATTTAAATGTTAACTATATATCTAAATATAAATTAAATATAAATGTTAAATATACATACATTTACATAATCTATATCTAAATATAAATCTTAAATTTAAATGTAAATATTAAAACGTAATGTTAAATATATGTTTAAATGTTTAATCTAAATATAAAAATTAAATATAAATGTGAAATGCTAAATCTGAATGTTTCCTGTTGAACTAAATATTTAGTAAATATGCAAATCCACACTTCCAAGAAATGGAAGTACCAAAATAAAAGATGTGTTTGTAGCATCAAATGACAACATTAAAAAAAAAAAAAAACATCTTATACAGGGAAATTAACATTTGGAATTCTATTATCACTCCCTTAAATAACAAACCAGTTATGGAAACTTTATTTGACGAGTGCTTTGAGTGTTTAGTGCCACTTTTATGAAGAAGTGTTGCGTGGAAGTCAAGGGGCAGGAGCCGGGAAGGCAGGGGACCGGCCAAAAAAAAGAGAACCAGCAAGAAGACCGGTGCTTCCCACTGGCCTGTCTGCCACAGAGTGTTTGCTCGCCAGCCGCAAAAGAGCGGACGTCAGCCCTGGAGGTTGATTTGGAAAGACTAGTGGCAAGGGGGGTGAGGGGAGAAAAAAAGAACTGTTGCTGCTGCTGTGGTTCTTTTTTTCCCAACACAGCTTTTATTTTGGTACTTCTGTTTCTTGGCACTGTGGATTTGTTCATTAGCTGAATATTTAGTTTGACCTGAAACATTTACAATGAACATTTATATTTACTAATTATATTTAAATATAAATTGAACCTTTAGTTTTAATATGTATATTCAAATGTAAGATTTATATTTAGGTATAGATTTAACATTTATCTGTACTTTAGATTTAACTTTAGTTTTAAGATTTATATTTAAATTTACATTTAAGATTTATATATATATATATATGAATTTAACATTTCTATACATATTTAACGTATTTAGATATATAACATTTAAATATATATTTAGCCTTTAGATTTTAGATTTAGGTGTAACATTTAATATTTGGATTTAACTATAAAGTTGACAAATATTGTGCTAAATGTGCAAAAAAGTGGCTCTCGAAAATTCACACCATTTTTTTTTATTTGTTATTGATACATAATCAATGGTCAATTTATTAGGCGCACCAGCACCCTCTCATGGAATCGAATCCAAATACTGTATATTAAATTAGGCATGTATACCTAATGTTGAGTAGAAATATTTTTTTTTAATATGTATAATATGATAAATATTACTTCTTAATTTTATTCTAAAAAATATAAATTAAAAGATGAGGTAACAATACATATTTTCTTATTTTTATCTTTTTTATTTTACTTTTTATTTTACAGATAGAATGATATAGTTTTGTCAGGGCCGATACCAATACCGATTTTTAGTAGTCAAATAGGTCAATAACCGATATTTGGAGCTGATATTCATTTGCTTTAAAGGAAAAGTATGTGTCAAACCTTTGAATAATACAATCTCCAAGTCACAGCAAATATTTATTCAACAGTTTTTCAGATTTGCAACATGTTAAAGTTTTTTTTTTTTAACTAGACAATAGACATCTTTGTTTTAAAATTCTAACAAAAAGTGCAGGTAGCTCCCAGGGTCAGCAGCATGTCTTATAAAGTTAAATAAATTAAATAAATGAGTAGCTCACTAAAATTGTCTACAGTAGATAAGGTTTTCCTCATTTTCAATATAACTGAAATGTCAAACAAAAACAAAAAACGTGCACGGAGTTCCCAGGGTCAGCAGCATCTCTTGGTGAAGATTTAAATAACTAAATAAATAGTTCCCTGAAATTACAAACATTTATTATTTGTGAAATTATTGTCACATATTATAAATAATAATATACTGTACTGTATACAATTATAAAAATGGATGGATACATGTTTTTATTTTAAAGCAGCACTGACTGCAGTATCCCAGAGTTCCAAGGGGTGCGTTCGTTTTATCCTGTCGTCCATCTGTATGCCGCCACACACCGAATGGGAAGAAAGTCCATCTCCAATCCCCGCCCACCTAACTGGCCGCCTCAACACAACACAAGCGCTTCTTTTTTGGGTCACGTGACATCGGGAAAAAATGGGAGCAAGAAGAAGGCGGATAAAAGATGGACTCACTGCGACGATTTGCTCCAGAACAAACATCTTTGCTTAGCGGGTAACATTCTAAATAACATAAATCTAGTTGACGTCGTAATATGTACGCTTTACGCTGCTATCTAAGCTCTCGCGTAGTGGAACTCTTAATGCTTCAATCTGTAAATCATCATCTGCCCTTCAAAGTGTTGGAAAAACGATACACACATTGCTACAAACAAACAAGCAAACAAAACAAAAAGTCTACTTCCACACACTTTACTTTGTGTTCTATTTCTTCTTTTTACGGCGCCGTTTTTTTGGTTGTTTTGTTTTTACACTCGGAAAAGTGCCGATGCGTCAAAAGCTGGTGACAAAAGGCAGTGAATCATTTTTTTTGGGGGGGGGTATAAAAACAGCTCACAGCGACGTGTTATTTTCGAACCTATAGTGAAGTCAAATGTCTGTCGTGTTTTTCCCCCCCCCCTATTTGTCAGGATGTTTTTGAAAATGGCCTAAAAGATGAGCTACGACATGTGGACGTTTGGAAATTAATGAGCTTGCAGCGGCGATGGAAACAAGAGACCATGTACATGTAAGTGACTTTGTTTGGATGGGGGTCAAACACTAGTTCCTCACATTATGATTAGCCTGGGTCTTTATTTACTTAACCACACTTGGTGTATGTTAGGAATTTTTATCTTATTTTACTTCCAATAAATGAAACGAGTCCAATAAACACATGGTAACATGGTTAGCAAATCTGCCTTACGGTAAGTTCTGGATTCGAATATGGAGTTTGCGTGTTGATCCCCATGTTTGCATTGGTTTTCTTCGGTTTCCGTAGGTTTGAATGTGAGTGTAAATGCTTGTTTGTCCCTATGTGCTCCGTGACAAGTACAGGGTGTACCCTGCCTCAGTCAACTGGGATAGACTCCAGCTCATCTGGAACCCTAATGAAGAGAGTTATAGAAAATGGATGGATGAAATAATTACATCCATAGTACATTAATACACTTACAGTGGACCAATACAAATCATTTCAAAACACCATTACAGAACCTATAATAATATATTCAAAGTGTCTCTCATTGACCCTAAGTGACGTTTAGCTGTTCTAGTAGGCTTTTCCTGAAATATTTTTTCTTTCTAGCAGAAGCCTGGAGGTTTTGTATTAACACTACTGCTTTGGAACTGTTCATAATTGCCTCCACCTCGACTGAGGCCGCAGTTCCAGCTGAAGAAAAACAGCCGTAAAGTATGACGCTGCAGCCACCACGCTTCACTGTAGGTGTGGTGTTCTTTTGGGGATGAGCAGTGTCGTGTTTGCGCCACGCATACATTTTTGAATGATGCCCAAATTGTTCAACCTTGATTTATATTTATTAAAAAAAATAAACTTGATCTCTCCCAATAGCGTGTGGAAAAAATGTCTTGGGGACTTAAAACCATGTTGAACTTTTTAGCCATAATGGCAAAAAAGTATGTCACAGCTACATAGTCATTTATAAGAGGGTGCACACACATGTGCAACCATATGATAACAGTTGTTTATTTTTACTTCCACTTTGAAAATATCTTTTTTTAAAATTATATTGAGTTGTGAAGGTAATAGGTCACATAAATCGTGGAAATTATTTATCCATCCATCCATCCATTTTCTGAGCCGCTTCTCCTCACTAGGGTCGCGGGCGTGCTGGAGCCTATCCCAGCTATCATCGGGCAGGAGGCGGGGTAAACCCTGAACTGGTTGCCAGCCAATCGCAGGCCACATACAAACAAACAACCATTCGCACTCACATTCACACCTACGGGCAATTTAGAGTCTCCAATTAATGCATGTTTTTTTTTTTTTTGGGATGTGGGAGGAAACCGGAGTGCCCGGAGAAAACCCACGCAGGCACGGGGAGAACATGCAAACTCCACACAGGCGGGGCCGGGGATTGAACCCCCGTCCTCAGAACTGTGAGGCTGACGCTCTAACCAGTCTTTTGTCTTTGTTTCTCTCTCCCCTGTAGAAACTTTGTTCTGTCCGAATGATCGACTCTTGATTCTCAATAAACCTCCGTTATAATACCAAGAAACCACAGCGGAAGGTTAAAAGCTCCACTGTGACACAGTAAAACTGTTGCGGCATAAAAGGGATACAGATTTTCCATTCTGCTTGACCTAAGAGCCGAACAGGACAAAAAAAATAATCACTGATCCAAACACACGGATGTGTCCGCTGTGACTAGAGTTGTTTACTTAATGCTCTGACCCAGTTTATCGGCGTACATGTGACGCCAAAGCAAAGTTTACGCTGTTGTGAAAGAGATTTAAATCTCCTAAATCAGGTGTCAAATGTATGGCCCGAGGTCCAGATCCGCCCTGCTACATCATTTTTGTGTTGTCCACTAAAGCAAATAGTGTCTACTTCGTATTTCTTGCTGAATGGATGTTCTTTTCCAAAATTGCAATTTTTCTTCACTTTTACAGGTATTAGAAGCATTTTTTTTTTCAACATATACATTTTTTACAAAAATTGAACAATAGTATTTATTTTTTAAAATGTGTTGAAAATATAAAAATGAAATGAAGCAGAAATTGTGTACGTAATAATATTAGGTCATTATATTAGGGCTGCAATGGTTAATCGGAAAACTCAAGTAATTAGATTACCAAAAGAGGTTGAAGCAAACTCTTTGCTTCGCAGGGATCATTTTTGCCCACGGACTAATGTTACTGCAGTCACACGCAGCACTCTGTGTAGAAATAAGTTAACCCGGCCGGTGGCGGCGAGCCAGGAGTAAAGAGTCCGTAAAAGAATGTCCAAAATTTAGGATCATTTCACTCTTAACAAGGGTTAAAGTTCAATGACTACCATAAGAGCACGTTTACGATCGCCAACACGAGGGAACGTTTCGTTGTCCCAAGGACAACTGCCAACTCTACTCTCTCATTTGCTGACGCCCACGTCACTCACCAGTTCAGGTCCCGCCTATTAAAGCCATACACTTTCAAAGTCACAGATACTACAGTCGAATGTGAGGCTGATAGTCCCAAATGGGCAAAAAAAATACCTGCACCTCACATGTACATTGTTATTGTGTTGAATAATACAAAATTGTTTTTTATCCGATTAATCGATGGGATAATCGTTAGAAAACTAAAATATGTTCAATAGCTGCAGCTCTTCATTTATACATTTGTGATTTTCACAGTAATAACAGCCCTCTGGGGGAAACCTTAACTATGATGTGGCCTGTGACTAAAATGATTTTTTCCTGCAGATGATTTAATCATCCGCCGAGGAAGCGTGAAGATGAAGCTGAACGAACGCAGCGTGGCCCACTACGCCACGTGCGACTCGCCGCCCGACAAGACGGGCTTCCTGTTCAAGAAGGGCGAGCGCAACACGGCGTACCACCGCCGCTGGTTCGTCCTCAAGGGCAACATGCTCTTCTACTTCGAGGAGCGCGACGGCCGCGAGCCCATCGGCGTCATCATTCTGGAGGGCTGCACCGTGGAGCTGTGCGAGTCGGCCGAGGAGTTCGCCTTTGCCGTCAAGTTCGACTGCGCACGGGCTCGCGTGTACAAGATGGCAGCCGACAGCCAAGCGGCAATGGAGTCGTGGGTCAAGGCATTGTCGCGGGCCAGCTTCGACTACATGAGACTGGTGGTCAAAGAGCTGGAGAGGCAGCTGGAGGAGATCCAGGAGGCGGCCGGTGGAGGCCTACAGGGCAGGCCCAGGGCATCCAAGCGAGCGTCCAAATCCAGATCGTCGTCGTCGTCGTCGTCCTCCTTGTCGTCGACGTCGTCCAGCTCTGGACAAAAGAACCACCAGGATGAGGTCCAGCTCATGTCCGGAGGTCCCAAGGAGAACGGTGTTGCCTGGAGCAAACCGCACCCCGTCTTGGCTAACGGTTCGTCTGAGGGGGCGTCTTCCTGCGTGGCCTGGGAATGCGGGGCCGACTCCCTAAATAACGGCTTGACAGCTCACAGGACCAACGGAGTCAGGGCTCCCCCGGTGCCCCCCAGAAGAAGAGGAGCGTCTCTCGAGAGCCCCTTCTCCCCCGTCACCGGATGCTTTTCCAAGCTCCACGACTGGTACGGACTCGAGGTGGAGGAGCTGAGGGCCCAGTGGCTTCAAAGTCAGTGAACCCCTGGAGACGGGTCAAATTTTCCAAGATTAGATCATTCCGTTGTTCCGTTTTCCAGGGTCGAGGCGGAGACTGGAGGTGATCCCCGATGACTTACTGCTAAAAGCAGACTACACCCTGGAAGTTTGAAATTCTGATCACAAGCCACTTTTTATACTGTCTGTAGAAGCCAGCAGTTTCCCATTTTGTCGCTGTTCTGCATTAACCACAGCCGCAGAATGGAGGAATGAAGTCGACCCCAGCATTTTTCTGCCTTTGGAGGTTGTAACCACATTTATGCTGCTTGCAAAAGATGGCATTTTGTTGCCTTTTTTCAGTGTCACCGTTTTGTACAAACAGCACAGACACAGAATGGTGGTTTAAAGTCAACCCAGCAATTTTCCGCCTTCTGGAAGTGGTGGTCGGTTTTACACCAACTGTGCAAAAGCAGGTATTTTTCTACCTTTTTGTGTCGCTGTTCTATATAAATGGCACCGAAATGAAATAGTGGGGAGCAAAGTCAACCCGGCATTTCCTTGTAAATAGTCATGCCTTTGTTGTGTATATGACACAGGCACGCCATGGGAGTATGAAGCAATTTCAGCATTTTTCCATCTTTTTTATTTTACTAGTTTCTGTGGAAACAGCACAGACACAGACTGGGGAGAAGTTGACCTGGCAATTTTTTTGCTGTGTGGCGGTAGGAACCACTTTTACACTGGCTGTAAAAGCAGACATTTTCCTGACTTTTTTTCCTCCCGTGTCACTGTTCTATATGAATGGAATCAATGCAGAATGGGGGGAACAAAGTCGACTCGGCACTTTTCAGCCTTTTGAGATGGTAGTCACTTTTTTCCACTGCATGTGAGGGAATTCTACAATACTGGGACTAGAGTTTGAAGTTTAACACATAAAACTAATTTGTCCCTCCCTGTTGTGCAGTCCAATGAAATATCAGACGTCATCAATTGATCCAGCTGCAGTAGGCTGTAGGGTTGGGCATCGTTTGAATATGAGCGATTCCGGTCCCGATTCCGGTTCCTTATTTCGATTCCGGTTCCGAATGATTCTCGATTCTGATTCTTTTAGGGGGCTGGGTCAAAAAAGTTTGCATGGTTTAAGTAAAGGGTGTCCAAAATATCAACATCCATTTTCTTAGCAGCCCGCAGCATAGACTAAAACATTTGACTCCTGGTTCTTTATAACCAGTATCAATATGGAACCTATGAACTAAAAGGCAATGTGTGTGGAGCTAACCCAATTTACTTAATATTCATTAATTAATGTTTCAGCCGCCGGCACGGTCGTCGACTGGTTAGCACATCTGCCTCACAGTTCTGGGGACCGGGGTTCAAATCCCGGCCCCACCTGTGTGGCGTTTGCATGTTCTCCCGTGCCTGGGTGGGTTTTCTCCGGGCACTACGGTTTCCTCCCACATGCTGAGTGCGAATGGTTGTTTGTCTCTATGTGCCCTGCGATAGGCTGGCGACCGGTTCAGGGTGTACCCCGCCTCCCACCTGAAGATAGCTGGGATAGGCTCCAGCAGCCTGCGACCCTAGTGAGGATAAGCGGTAAAGAAAATGAATGGATGGATTATGTTTCTGACGGAACTGAGCATTTTGGCACAAAAAGTAAATGACACCGATGATTTTTTTAATGATTTTGTTTTAATTATTATTTATGAATTGGACCAAAATGCTATCAAACATTCATTCCTTTCCTCCTTTGCACAATATAATCTTATTCCAAGTGTTGCACTGAGGCGACTGGTCATTAATTTGAACAATGTTAAGACGCACTTTTGTTCGCTGCTGTCGCCGTTGGTCACAAGCACGTCTTCGTTCTTCTTCGTAGGTTTTCGCCACTTCTTGTTCAGGGTCGCCGGACGAGGCATCGAAACTGGGAACCAAAATTTTGAAAGTTGAACAATTCCGGAAGAGCCGGAACATTAGTCCCGGTTCAAATCGATTCTGGATGCCCAACCCTAGTATGCTGTGTGAAATATCCTGCTTCCTTTGGTTCTGTGTAAAGGCGGTAAAATGCCGGTTCTTAGGTTATGGGCTCTGATCCGTGAACGTGGCTCCAGTGTCATTGGAAGTGCCAACTGATCAATCAAGTCCAGTGAACTATGTAAAAAAAAAAAAAGTACAATACCAATGGCGACTACATCATTCCTTGGCAACACATTCTTTGTTTTATTAATCAGTGAGGACAGTATTTGTGATTGATTGTGCATCCTGTCTGGCACAGGAGAAATTAATCAGCCATGATGTAAATATGGGATGATGCAAACTAAAATCACTTTTTTTCTGTTGTTTTTTTTCTTTTCCTTCCACTTTTGCCTAAATGACAATTGTCAGTGGAATATTGACAAAAGAGTAGCTATCCTCTTGACACTTTGTCTTAACACTCAATTTTGATTTAGTGCCTTTAACCGTTTTGAACAAACAAAAAAAAATAGGATTTCTACTTTCGAGTGAACCAGAAACAACTACACGCTGCTCTAAAAACAACATGGAAGTAAACAACAATATTAATCACCTGCCAGGAAGAAGAGGGAGTCCTCTTCTTTCCAACTTCCTGTTTAAATTTGCCATTACTCTACATGTTTTATTGGTCCATCTATGCACTCTATTTTTGATGTACGGTGGCCGGGTGAGTTGTGTGGGTAGACTTTCGTATGCGTCGATGTCATTGAGTTTGTTGAGTCATACCCTGACCAAATCAAGAGTTCAACTGATTCCATTTGTATGAATGGGTATCTTCTGAATGGTAATAACACAACAACGTGAAAAAATAGTTTAAGAAGTTGCAGTAGAGATATTAATTTGTTAATTTAATGTTTTGTTTTTTTTTTTAAACATTCTTAAGGTCCTAACCCATTAATAACGGTCAACCTAAGCAAATTAGTTGTTCAAAAATAGCCTTTGAAAACTCCATCAGCAGCGTATTTTTGTAACACACCATAGCCCCTCAAATATTACCCCATTGTCTAAAAAGTAATGATCAAAATGCTTGCCTGAGATGTACTTTTTTTTTTTTTTTTTTTTTTTTTTTTTTTACATTCCAGTTGTAATTAAGCGCTGCAGCTTCTTCTCACATTCCAAAAACATGTACGTAAGGTTCATCGAAGACTCTTAAATTGTCCATAGGTGTGATTGTGAATGAATGGCTGTTTGTTTTGTGCCCTGCCTTTGGCTGGCCACCAGTCGAGGGTGTACCCCGCCTCTCGCGATCTTAACGCGGACAAATGCTAACTTATCTTATCTGACCTCACGTTTCCTCTTCCATGTCGAAAGTTGTTTAAGCCAGAGCTCGGTAAAACGGGCATGGTGACTCAGTACGCATTCACAACACTTTGTTTGTACAACTATTTTCCCAGTCACATGTTGTCAGAGGACCACACTTTGCTTCTATGTTGTTTTCCTTTCTTTTGATGATATGTTCCGACAGTGGCTGGGTGGCTTCGGTTCGCATCATTGCACAGCATTATCATGAATGTTGCACACATGGTACAAGAGGGAGGGTGTTTTTTTCTTCCTCAAATTGCAATTGCATCCGTTAACTTCAACGCCTATGGTAGCAGGTGTCATATGATGTGAATGTGCCGATTTAACCGCATGAATAATAATAGTCGCATAATCAGAAGTGCCAAATTTCAACTCGAGTAACGTCATTGATCTTTTGTATGTAACATTTTGTGACGTTTTTATGCACATGATCCAGGTATTGTTTTGAATAATCAATGTTATCAATCACGCATACTTTAATGCTGTTCTACTTTAAAATATCTGACAAACTTACAATGTAATCTGTTTTATTGACTTGACAGCATTTGCCATCATTTCTGATCACAGTTGCCTGCCCTGTTATGTCACTTTAATGACATCAATGACAGTTGAATGGTAATCAAATGTGACATGGATTGTTGTTTATGAAAGGCTTGTCTACAATTTGAAGTTGTCATATTGTCATTTAAAACAAATTTTTTTGGCAGTATTGTTTCACAATATCAAGCATTCTCATGATTATGGTACCTTGAAGTATATTTAATCACCTACTGTAAGCAACCAAAATAAAAAACTGTCAGGATTGGGCAGTAGTGTGAACTTTTTAAATAATTTTACAAGCCATTTGGAGCTTTTTATCCCTCTTTTCATCGAACAACGTGGAATTTTTTTTTTATATTTGTACATGCAATACAAAAAAAAACTTTGCACAGCAAATTATACAACAACACAATAAGGTTTTATAAAATAGTCCACATGCATATGCAGTTTTTATTCTTAGAAATATCATATATTATCCTTTCCATTTTAGTATGTGCATAATTCTACATATTTTTATACTTTTTTAAAAATAAATATAAGTCATAGATTAATAAAACAGGAGAAAGATGATATCCCATATATTTTATTCCTATACTTAAGTGTTCCACTAACGTGTATGTGTTCACTGTGATGGGTTAAATGCAGAGAACAAATTTCGTGTGCATGCATGCATGTTCATGACAATCAAATATTATTATTATTATTATTATTATTATTCTAGGTACCCAGTTAAAACAGGCTTCGCGACATGGGTGATTTACGACAATTTATTCAACTTTACGTCTCGGTATCTCGTAGGCGCGCTTGCATGTTTCCAGTTTCTCCAACTCGGCGACAAAAGTCCGCAGACACGAAGACAGAGAAACATACAGGTAGGTTGTACGAATGAAGAACTTTTGGTCTTAATTGTATTTTTAAAAAAGAAAATAAAAAAGGTCGCGTGTCATCCACTTGATGTCGCTGTTTATCAGTTTGACCATGGTGGGACAGGCGTACAATTTTTGATGGAGGACTTTACATCAATACATATATATTTTTTCATTAAACAAAACAATTAATAGGCGGGCGAGATTTCATTGAATACATATCATTTATTAATCCTGTGAGGGAAGTTAAGTAACACAAGTCTATAAAATGTGTGTGGAATGGTAGTTAACCATGTCAATGTGTAATGTTATGTACAAAAAATACTAATGCTCTGTAAATTGGCTGGGTAGTATGAAGCAATACATATAATTTATTAATCCTGTGAGGGAAGTTAAGTACCACAAGTCTATAAAATGTGTGTGGAATGGTAGTTAACCATGTCAATGTGTAATGGTATGTACTATAAATACTAATGCGCTGTAAATTGGCTGGGTAGTATGAAGCTACGGACAAATGGAAAGTACTTCCTGTCTTGCAACATCAAAATAAAAGTCAACCTGAAGACATAAATGCGAACTTCCTAAAAATATCAAAGCATGTGTTGCCATAGCATAAACTGGACATGAGCAAAGTATAAAGAAGAAATGTGTGTGCCTGCTTGATGATCAATAAAATGGCTTACAACATTTTGCAATTGGCGATTCTGTGAAAATTTGCATCCATTCCAAATTCAGATTCACTGACATTAAATGAAGTGAAATGACACATCTTGGTTTATTCGACCCAGGCAGGTGACAAAAAAAATGAAAGTAGTAGTTCAAGAAAAAGTACTATAGTTGTAATATTATGAGCATAAACATACTATCCTGCATAGAATACAGTTCACAAGCAATAAAATATTCAATACTCAACTAGAAAGTCATTTTTTTAAACAAATACTTACTACGGGCAGCAAGGTGAGCTAGCGGCTAGCGCATCAGCCTCGCTTTTGAGAGGTTCGGGGTTCAAATCCCAACTGCAGCCTTCCAGTGTGGAGTTTGTTCTACCCATGCATTTTTTTTTTTTTAAAACAGGTACTCCGGCTTGCTCTCACATTCCAAACACATGCATGTTAGGTTCATGAAGACTCTAAATTGTCCATAGGTTTGTTTGAATGTGAGTTTGAATGCTTGTTTGTCTAATGGGCCATGTGTTTGGCTTGCGACCGGTCCAGGGTTGTCCCCCTCCTGAGGGGATAGTCTCCGGCTCACCTCCAACCCTAATGAGAACAAGTGCTATAGAAAATGGATGGATGAACATGAAGTCCCAATTATGTAATATGAAAAAACACTTTGAACTCAATGAAAGCTGCCACTATTTCTTTTCCTCAAGTACAACACACACGCTGAATGAAATGGAAACTGCGCTCATGCACAACAAATGAGCCTCTTTAGCCCTGTCGAATTCTATTAGAATTCCTTTCTTATCCTAATGGTGAGACATAATAGTCATAGACAATGACATGTTTGACTGCATCGCGCAGGAAGCAAGCTGTTGGTTTGTCATGAGACCCTGCTGCCTCAGGTCACGCCTATCTCCCCCCATGTGTAGTCAATGAGATGAAAAGCACATTTGTGGGAGGAATTTGCATCTGGAAAAGAAAAAAAAAAGAAGAAGAAGGAAAAAAACTATCCCCCGTGATACGGGCCGTGGGAGTTAGTTGTGCTCATGTTGACGAATGATGTGCGCGTATCCCCAAGTCTTCTTTTCACAATTAATTGCTAACAAAATCAGGATACTACACGCTAACTTAAGTCTGACTATTGCGCAAGCATGTAAAGACAAGTTTACGTTCACACCTATGGACAATTTAGAGTCTTCAATTAACCTGACATGCATGTTTTTGGAATGTGGGAAAAAGCTGTAGTACAGAAGAAACCCCACGCAAGTCCGGGGGATTCGAACCCTGAACCTCAGAGCTTTCTAAACACTTGGCGAGTGATTCCCAACTAGTGTGCCGTGAGAGATCATCAGGCGTGCCGGAGGAAATTATCCCGTTTCAATGTATTTATTACAATTAATGTATCTTTGTTCATCTAACTGCCAGCGATCAATAGCGACAGGCAGGTAAATGCTATATGCACTAGATGGCAGAAGGTCCTGTATGTCATTAACCTGTGTTTTGACTTTTTTTTGTTGTTGACATTTTTATTTGGTGGTGTGCCGTGAAATTTCAAATTCAAAATTTGTGCCTCGGCTCAATAAAGGTCAAAATAAAGAGACGAGAATTAAAAGTGTTGTATTTAAAACGACTAGCCTCTGCCAGCTTAATGCTAACATACAATGGGAAACATCATAGGCACTCAGACTCACAATTAGAATCTATGTGGCGGTGGTGTTACCGTTTAAGCATCGGATATCTGAACACAAACGGTCCAGCAACACATGTAGACAGATAATATAACACTCACAGGCATATATGGAGGTTATACCACGCAATTCCGGTTTCAAGGACTGATCCTGCTCTTCCGGCCCTTCGATCGCTATGCCAAATTATTTACAATTCACCCAAGGCACACCAAAAATTTCGCTGAACGAGTTGAGTCGTATCTCTAAAGCATATTCATCCACATCAATACTTGAGTTCAATATAGAGCCATCGTCTAACGCGTAGCTAGCATAGCTATTAATGTTAATTCTTGGTTCTAAACAACAAGAGACGACACCATCATTGACATTTTACAAACGTCCTTAAGCAAGGCAAACTACATCAACACAACATTATATTGTTTTTTCCTCCTTTCGTGGTGAGTTCAAGTAGCAAGCCGTTTTTTTTTTATCTGTGTGGCCGGCCACTTTTTTTAGCGAGAGCGAGGACGACCGCAGCCACCCCGTATTGTCATTGCGGTGCTTTATAATAATATAAAACGTAAAATAAATTGAAAACTGATCATTTGGGTGAGGCCAGCAACTGTCATTGTTTTAACTCCCCCTTAGAGCGTAACAACGGTATGTGCCCATCCTGCGTAACATTGCGTTTGAAACTTGGCACAGTACGTACACCTGGAAAAGCACGGAGATGCAGAGTGGAAAGGAGTTACGTCATACGTGACTTCATAGCATGGCTCGACTCTTTTCTGACTGATTGGCTCCAAGCCATCCTTTGTTCATCCACAAGCTCCAAAATTGAATAGGCAATGTGTCGCGATATTTTTCAGTGGCATAATGTTTACACGATCGGAAAAGTTCTTCTCGTCGCTTTTCATTTTGCCCGGCCTATGCTTTTGCGGGAATTCCCACCCCGTCCATGGCAAAAAGTCAGTTTTATTCTCTGCAAATAAGGACTAATATTGCTGCCATACTGAGAAGTTGAGAGGAGCCGAGTCTCCAGTACAGTATGGTGGCCAAGGCACACACACCAGGATGGGCGGCAAAATGTGCATTGAAGGGGAAAGTGTGACAAAATCTGTTAAATTATTGTGAATTCTATTTGATCATGTCATTAGCGTATGTTTTATTAAGTAGAATATTATGGTGATATAAAAAAACACGTTACAAAAATACTTTCTTGGTGTTTTGGGGGAGGCTGGAACGTATTAATTGTATTTTGGTTCCTTTCAATGGGAAAAGATGATTTGAGTAACAAATTAAATGTGAATCACTGGACTGTACTGCAGTAGACCCACCCAACTACTCAACAACTATCGAGGACCAGGACAAGATAAGGAGCTATACTGTCACGTAGTTATAAGTACCAAATAACTAAATCGCTTCGGGTGTATATTAAAGCTAACACGCTAACTGGCTACAGTTACCTGTCAATGGCGTACTAAAACGTACAAAATAATCTCTTCCCCACATTTCAGTAAGTTTCATGCCTAGTTCACATTTTAAAAAAAATAATTAAAAAACGCAACTGGGAAAAAATACAAGAATGTAAGCAAGTGGTAGGGCACAAAACTGACTGCTTCTTGAACCGACATGTTGGACTTTTATTTTTGCTCAAGCGGAAGCCGGAAGAGCTTTTGTGAAATGTCTCTCCCTTGACGCGGCGGTGCATTTCCCCCCCCACCCCACTGAGCGGAAACTAGGGTCGCCACTTTTTTTTTTTTTTTTTTCCGCGTCAACTTCGTGCCTCAAAGTTTAATTTTTTTCTTCATCTTTTAAGTCGGAGACATCGTCGCGTCAAGTCACAATGGAAGCCAAAGATACCGTTTTGTGCACTTCTTCCCGCTGAGGTGGACTCGCTCTCTCGCTCTCTCTCTCTCGCTCTTTTTTTATTCTTCCCGCCGACGCCACTTTTGTGACCAACTTTTTGATGCCTTTTCGACACATTTCCGTTATGCGAAGTCCAAACTGTTGTGTTGTCGTCGTGCTGCGGTGGGTGCCCATCCGAGATAACGGAGAACGTGAGTACTGTCTTGCTACGTATTGACATTGAAACGCTTCAACAACTTCTTCTCTTTCCAACACATGGCACTTTGTCCCCAGGGATGCGTTCACGTTCACGTTCTAAATGCTGTAGAGTTAAGTTTCCTCTTTCGCTTGAAAATGTGCTGGAGTGACATTTAAAAGGGAACTCGGAAGTTTTCTGACGTTGCCCGTGGGGTGCTCGGCTTGACATAAACTTGGCAAAGGTGTGTGCGTGTTTTTTTTTTTTTTTAAACTAGTTGGAAAAAGTCCACGTTGTTCTGACGCTGTCATTGAAAAACTGACGTAAGTCTGGCGGTGGTCACCATGGCAATGACGCAGCATGGCACCCAGCTAGCCCATCTTACCTGCACATCTGATGTAGACTAGAAACATTGAGATAAGTCTCTTGTACTGACAAATTTAGCATTAAATAGGATCTACTGTATATATATATATATATATATCTATATATATATATATATAAATATATGTGTGTGTGTAGTAGAATTTGTTTTAATTTCTTATTGCCAGTAAAAGCACTAATGGTACCATGTGTCAAAATTGTATCGCAAACAATAATTAATGTCTGCCTCAAAGGTTCTGAGGTTCGGGGTTCGAATCTTTTCTGCGGCCATCTTGTGTGGAGTTTTCATTTTCTCCTTGTGCTTTCTTTTATTTATTTTTTCTTGCTTGTTGTGATAAATGAAATAAATCTAGGGCAACATGGTTGGTGCGCGGTCAGCACATCTTCCTCAGGGGCGTCAAACTCTTCCATTTTTTTCCTCTGGGCACGTTGTAGCCATGTCCTCATAGGGACATTATGACTGTGAAACCAGATAAATGTTTAATGGCCTCATCATAGTATTACATGAGCACAACATGTTTTTTTTAATTTTGTATTATCCATTGGTGTGAATGTGAGAATTTGTCTATATGTGGCCTGCGATTGGCTGGCAACCAGTCCAGGTCGTACGCTGCCTCTTGCCCAAAGTCAGCTGGGATAGGTTCCTGCAGCTTACTCACCACCCTAATGAAGAGAAGTGAAATGGAAAATGGAAAGATAATAGAGTGATTTCAATTTAACAACATATTCTATGGATATACTGTACCCATATAAAATAACCTGCAAAATCAAACATTTTCCAGCATGTTAGCTTCATTGAATACACCATTGATGCTTAAAGTGTGTTACATGTACCAGTACTAGCAGTATGTGGGCTACCTCTACTTGTATGCGAAACAGTCACTGCGTGGGTGCAATTCAGTTGTATTTCACTTTTATGTTTAATGCATTTGTATTAATGTTCAAGAACTATATGTTTATGAACCATTCATTTAGGTATTTTTTTTTATTTCACTGTTATGTGCAATGTAGCTACTGTAAAAGGCACTTAAGCACTATTACTGCCTTTACCGAATTACCACTCACTGCCATAAGAGGTATAACTAGGTCACAAAAGAACCCAATTTCATATCCTCTATCCATTTTCTATAGCACTTTTTCTGTTTCGGGTCACGTGTGAGCTGGAGCCTGTCCCAGCTGACTATGGGCGAGAGGTGGGCTACACCCTCGGACTGGTTGCCAGTCAATCGCAGGGTACGTACAGACAACCAATCAGTCCCTCTTGTGTTCACATCAATGGACAATTCAGTCTTCAATGAACCTAACCAATGCATATTTTTGACATGTGGGAGGAAACCGGAGTACCCATCGAAAACCCACGCATGCATGGGGTAAACTTACAAACTCCATACAGGAGGGCCTGCACCAAGAGTTTGAACCGGAGAATTAGGGTCTTTTGACTCGGAGGCAGACCTGGTTAGCACTAGTACACTGTGGTGCCCACACAATTTTCTCAATGAGATGAATTACTGTACATATCCAGTCATTTGTCACCATCATAAAACCTGGATTAACTGTACAAACAAAGTTTGAAATACCATTGTAACTTTTATTAAAGCAAAGAAGAAGTTAACCAGTCCAATATTATGTTATGGAACATTAAAGTACTCTCTTTAACTTTAACGACAAATCGGCACATACCACGCTACCTTTTGATCACAGGTGACAACCAAAGAAAAAGCAAAATGCACATGCAGAGGTAATCCTTTGATGCTGGCTGAAAAGAGGTTTAGTGAGGTGCGCCAATGCCACGCATTATCACTTGGATTTAAAGGACATTTTCACCGAACATATTGCTTAAACTCAGAATTTGACTAACGTTAAGGTGTGTAGGCTGTTGGAGTTTACACGGTAATTGTTAGATTACCTTTTATAAAGGATGTGCCTGAAGGGCATGGACCCGGCAGGTTAACTAGTGTGCTGTGAGTGCCATGATTTGGTACGTCATTAATCGGCTTGTACAGTCTAGAACAGTAACAAGTGGTACGCAAGCTCCCTCTAGTGGTTTGGGAAAGAATCACTGAAATCTTAAAATTATGCATTTTACAGTGTCTTAAACGTTTTTAAATCTACTACAGTACATTTGTTAATTGTAGTACATTTGTTAATTGTAGTTCAATTGTATTTACCTTTAAGTATAACACATTTGCATTTAATCTTTTAAGTGCTTATGTTCAAACATTTATTTGGGTTCAATTTTTATTTTGTATTTACTTTTGTAAAACTAACATTTTAATTGAATCATTATTTAAGTAGCTAAAGTTATTCCCCCCCCCCCCCCCCCCCCCGCCGCCCCCAAAATATATAGGCTCAGTGTTAATGTTCAAATGTTATAGTAGCTTACACCAGTGGTTCTCAAAGTGGGGGGCACAGAACATTTGCAGGTTGGGTGCAGGGCGCGGGACAAATGAATGAATAAAAACATTGCATTAATAGCAATGATGAATATTGAAAAAAGAAACCCATTACACTGAACATAATTACACAGTTAAGGTGATTGAAAACAGTTACACTTATTACAACCAGCAGTTTATGGCAGTTCACTTTTTATTTTTTTCAAAAAACGTTGAGGTTTGTATTAATTACATTGTAATAAGTCCATTGCCGTTTATTCCACACGTTGTGATTATTACAATGTGTGAAATAAACTGCAATGTACTCTGAAAGGGGGGGGCGGGGGGGGGGGGGGGGGTCGCAAAAATATCTTATGAACCAAAGGGGGGCCCAGCAGAGAAAGTTTAGGAACCACTGGTTTAAACTAATATTTAAACGTATTAACCGTATTTGTTGAAGTGGTCCTTGGTGTAAAAAGTTTGAGAGTTGAACTGCCTTTGTGCATTCAGACATACATGAAACATGGAGATTGTGCTTTGGTTGGTTAATTTTTCAAGTAGAAACAGGATGTCCGCCATCGCTCACAGATCAGGCCACGTGACTGCGGCCTCACATCTCGGCGCTATCGGCAGTCGTCTCTTCCTCTCTTCTCGGGGTTTCCAAGAACTCCGCTGACGAGACCACGAGAGAGGACCGACTCACGGCGGCGCTGCGGGAGGGGGGAGGGGAAAGGGGTGGGAGCCGGGAGGAAGCGAAGCACTGAGGGAGATAATTGCCCAGCGGATTGGAATGGGAATTTAAAAAGGAAGAACCAAATTAGGGCGGAAATATGGAAGAGAAAGAAAGTTTGTACAGCAGAAAAGTGGTGCAATTTGGAGTTCAAGCCTTTGTCATGGCTGATGTCAGCGCATATAATGAAATTCAGCTCAGTGATCGTTTAGAGGACAACTTAACAAATGTGTTTTGCTTTTTTTCAAAACTTCTTTTTTATTTATGTGACCACCACAGAAAGCTAGCAGTGATGACAGAGGAAAGAAATGGATAATAATCTATATAAGTAAAGCTCAAAGTTTGTGTGTCCGTTTTCAAAGAACCGCCCTCCCGGACGCCCCCGAACACTCCTGCACGTTCCCGCACACCCCTGCACGCTCCGGCACGTTCCTGCACGTTCCTGCACGTTCCTGCACGACTCCAAGGTTTCAACAACCATTCACACTCACATTCACACATAGGGGGCAATTTAGAGACTTCAATTAAACTACCATGCATGTTTTGGGGATGTGGGAGGAAACCAGAGTGCCTGGAGAAAACCCACGAAGGCTTGGGGAGAACATGCAAATTGCTTCGTGGTTAGCTTCTCTTTACATTCTTTACACTGAATTAGAAATTAAAACATTGATTGTTTCATGCATTAAAGCCATAATGAGGTAATTCACTTTATATCATTTCCTGAGATTTCTTGTTATGTTGAACATCCACCAGGATCATGGTACAGATTATGTTTGACTTTGGAGGTTCCACTTTCTGTCAGGGAGCTACCGCAGTAAACACATTGTTTAGAGGTGTACACTTGTGTGTAGTGGATTTTCCGAAAAAAAAAAAACAAAAACAAAAAAAAGCTTCGGTTCATGTTTGTTTTGAGGCAAACACACAAGTGTTGCCTTCAAAGCTGCCATAATTAGAGAGCATTTGTACTAGGGTGTCTTTACTCCAACGTGTCCCTCCACTGCAATCCTGTTGTTAGGGAAAAAAATGTTGATTACAGGTCCGATTTAGTTGCAGCCGTGCGGGGGACCTTGTTGGTGGGGGGGAGAAAAAAAACGTGTCTGCTTGACGGTGCTGCGGTTGATTCTTGGTGCGGGGATGCGGTCAGGGAAACACGCCCTGATTGTTAGCTGTTTAGTCACGGGATGTTTCGCCAGGCTTCATGGGTACATCTTGACATATTTTTTCACATACTCTTGTAGATTTCCAGCCAGCGAGTTTTTGTTTGGCAGAACTGCAAGTCACAAGTCTCAGTCAAGAGCGCATGTTGTCACAAATAGACACTTAACTGTTCATTATAATAAGATTCTTGCATGGGGTGGAACCTGTGAGGTGGGAAAAAATGTTTTTCCCATGGATTTATTGTACTTCTGTGATGACAAAAAAAAAAAAAATGCCATAGAAAACAAACTTATGGAGGTAAGACCTTGGAAACTCACTAAGACAAAGTGTGTCAAGATGACGGTTGCTGGACCTCGGAGATCTTGTATGTTTCCCAATTAATTTTTTTTTGTGTGGTCAATTCTGAATCGTACAGTGTCAAGAAAGTTGTCTTTCAAAGCATTTTTCTCGACCTTTCCTCCGCAATTAGACTTCCAGGAAGTCAAACGAGTCGCAGTATAATTATTCCCCACCTCTCACCCCCGTATATCACGTCTCCAATTTTGTCACAGTTTGAAATCAATCAAACAATCCACACGTAGGAATAAGTCACTCTGTAACCGCTGGCGTAGCTCAGCGCGAGATGCTTCGTGTTCCAGGGGTGGAATATTTGAGGCACGCTTAAACAGTGTGAATTCATCTTGGCTCGGATGTGAATGATGGATTGTTGCTTTCAAGTTTCCTGAAAACAAGCGTGTGTTTAAAGATTCCAACGATAAATTGTGTTTCGTGTTCTGGGATATGCAGTCAGGGTTTGTTTTGCGCTCAATTCTTTGTGGCTGCATTCATTGTCTCGACTGTATGTGCAGTACACTTAAGAACACTAGAGATCAGAACTGATCATAAAAATACTTATTTGCCTTGTAGAAATATAAAGCACGCCACAGTTTATTTTTTTTATTTTTTTTGTAGTTAATAATTCACGCTGACTGTCTGTAGAAAATTAATCTGGAAACGACTTTGAACAAAGCTGTTTTTAATTACCTATGTCAGCGTAAAAACCCAAATTAACATTTCATAGACGGCAGATTTTAAAACAACAATATGTAAAACAATCTCAAAATTGTTACAGTACACTGGCTTCTAATAAGGTTACATTTACAATATGTTCCCGGCGGCCATGGCTGCCACATTTGTCCAAAACATTGTGCGGTGAGATTTTAGCCATTTTTTTCTTGTAATTCAAGTCTTGCTAAGTTAGTGTGTGTCGTGCTCACAGCCTATTGCAGTATCCATGACAGGCCGTGGGGGCACGGTGCTACCAAACTCCGAAGGCTCAAAGGTGCTCTACGTTTCGGCCCGCTGTTTAATACGGATGTGAATACATTCCCTCTTGTTTGTCAAGTTCTATCAAGGCTTTCTTGCCGCTCTATAATGAATGTTTGATAATATTAGTTTTCTGTCAACAATTTATTCACTAATCCATCTGTTGTAACAAATTATGGGGAGAAAAAAAATCACATACACTCTGCACTGACTAGGTTTCTAATTTGCCCTACCGCAAAAATCTACCAGGGTACAGAAGGTTCCCCGAGGATTATTTAATTCCTCCTGTCCCCCCAGGGTCTTCTTAAAATTACCAGGAACTCTCGAGGGGGCGGGCTGTGGTGACTTGACTAAGGCCCCAGTTTCGGCTGAAGAAAAATAGCATAAAGCATGATGCTGCCACCACCATGCCTCACGGTAGGTATGGTGATTAGCAGTGTTGTGTTTGCGCCAAACATAACTTTTGCAATTATGGCCAAAAAGTGTTTTTATTTTTCATTGAAACATAACACATTTTCCCACGTGTTTGGGAGATTTCAAGTGTGTTTTTGTTTTTTTGTAAAATAGGGATTCCGTCTTGCCACCCTACCCCATAGCCCAGACATACCTAGAAGGGGGTAGATTGTTGTCACATGTACTAAACATACAGTATTCGCCAGAAATTCCTGCAGCTACTTCATTGTTTGTCTTCATTCTTTTGGCAGCCCTCCTGACATGTTTTTTTCTCATCTTTTCATCGATTTTTAGGGACGTCCAGTTCTTGGTAATGTTACTGTTGTGCAAATATTCCCCAGTCACTGTGTTCCATGGTCTATTTAATGGCTTGGAAATTGTTTTTTTTACAATATTCCTGACCGAACAATGAGATCCCGGTGATGTTGCGGACTATGGCTTGTGCTGTAAGATGTGACTACAAAAATTCAAGGAAAAGCATACTAGAACATCTGAGCTTTAGTTGGGGGTTATCAGTCACTTAAAATGGTGGCATATGTGTGTGGACTCCTGAACACAGCCATATACCCAGTTATAAGAGGGTGTGCACACTTGTGCAACCACATAATCTCAGTTTTTAATTGTAATTTTTCCTCTTGAAAAGTTTATTTTTTTTCAATTCAGTTGTGCAGGTTATAGGTAACATTAATGGTGAAAACATTTCAAAATGATTTATCTTGGTCTAATTGTTTTCCACAAAACCTGGAATTTGAACAGGGGTGTGTAGACTATTTTTTATATCCACCGTATCCACCTTTGCCTTTTACATGGAACCCAGCCAAGGAGGAAATTGCCATGACCCAGCATCCCACAATCCAATAATTAGATGCGTGCTAACATTGTATTGCCTTTGTAACACCTCTGATACTACATTAAAAGGCGGAAAATTGCCATGTCAACTTCGTCCCCCGATTCCATATCGGTGTGAACATCGACACGGAGGAAAATGGCTGCTTTTACAGGCAGTGTCACGGAGGCTTGTATGTTTGCTCATCATACTTTGTCGTGTTTCGTCAACAGTCTTCTGTAGCGTCTGTGAGCCCTGATGCCCCCCCCCCACACTATCACTCATCACGGGCCATCCTGTCAAGATGTCTGTACTCAACTCATTGTAGGTCTGTCATTAGATCCCTGTGTTTTATGATTTCCCCAACATGCCAGGTTCTGTCTAAGTGAGGATAATGATGGACTGCAGGCTTTATGTCTGCATCTTTTATTAGTCATGCTGTTTGTTTGAAGCGTTTGTCTCCTTCCTCTTCGTGGAATTATCTTGTCTTGCGACACTCCACGCTAATCCCGTCTATTCCTCATTCGTCCAGCTGTCGCTCGGTGTTTTTCAGTTTTCCCAGCGTGCCTCTTCGTTCCCAGACCACAGGAAATGGCCCGAGAGCAGTACAGCTTTATTTCTGTGCGTCTTAAGAATAGCAGCATTGTGTCGTGTCGGAGCGCGCATTGTTGTGGGAATGCAGAACTGATCGAGAGAATGCGCTCCAAAGCAAAAAAAAAAACAAAATCAAACCTAACAACGTATAACTCTTAACTTTTGTTGACCTTCCAATTGTTTATCACCTCATGTTTGGGCTTGCGTTTATAGGGGGAGAAAAGGTTTTTAGAAAATATTAAATATGTTTCCTCAAGCCAACCAGGATAAAGTAATCGCTAAATGCCAAACATAAGTCGAGGAGGCGATAGCTTAAGGTTGCTGTGGCCCCTTAGCGATGATATTTCAACAGAGCTAAATTCAGAGAATGGACTTCCACCAGGCTGTTTTGCAAAGGCACTCAAGGCTCCCTGCTCGTTTTACCACAAATCAGCTGATGCTCCGCTCAGGCTGTGGGAAGTAATACTAAGGTTATCTCATGTTTCAGTGTCGCTACCTTCTTTACAATATGTTCTTCAATTATGCAAGATTTGTACTTGTGTGTGCGTGCGTGTGTGTGTGTGTGTATGCGCGCTCTCGCGTCTCTCGACACAAACACGGAGGGAAGCCGAGACCCGTCCTGTCCCATCATCCCTCGTCTCCTTTGCGTGGCATCAAGAAGTCGTGCACTTTTGCACAGTGGCGCTCCCGCCGACCTTTCGCAGCAGCTTGTCGTGCTTGATTATAAAATATGAAGTGAAAGTTACTGAAAAAGGTCACATGGTGTCAGTTCTTCCTAACCAGTGTTGGCTAATATGAAGTGCCCTGCTTTTGCATGTAATAACAAAATAGTAAAGGGTTACTGCTTGAAAATTCCAGTCCCCTGATTACAGATGTGCATAATACCTGCTAATATCACTTGCTTTTTTAACACAACATTTTTAGTGTTTATGTAAAACAATGAAAGATTGGATAGTAGTTCTACCCTTTTTTTCCACAAGCAATGTTTAAGAATTTTAATTCAAATGTAAGAGGCCATTCATGTATGTTTTTTAGTGTTTAGGATAGGAGGGCTTCTCCAGCAAAGCGTAATTTAAGCGGATATATTTTCAGGGGTCAAACATGTAGTTATGTGTAGACATGAGAAAGATTCTAGTCAGATTTCCAGGCCATAGTCCTGGTATTCGATTGACAGTTGAGCGAGGCGTGATTTCAGTATTCAGCGGTCACGCCCACAGCGTTTGAGAGCTGAGTAAAAAGCTTGATTTTTCACTATTTAGAAGCCTAATTTTATTTTCTGGACGAGTTTTGTAATTATTTATATTTGTGCGGGTTGTTAACAAGACTCTTCTCTGATGTCAAATGTAAAAGACATTATTTTTACAGGGACTATAAGGACTGTGAGCAGGGGATTGTTTAGATCACTTGTTAAAAAAACATTTTATGCTTTTGTTGTGTAACTATACCCCGTCTTAAGTTGCATGTTTCCTAAAAACAAGAGTTGTCGAACCTCAACACTTAACACCTTCCTGCTTGCATAAAGTCATCAGGTGTCAGTAGAGCGACTTTTCTGCCTGCCGGAATTAACTATCTGTTCTTCAAATGGCTGAGTAGTGCATTAACTTGACATGCCACATCACCGCTGAATAGAGAACCATTTGGGATGTTGTCCTTGGAAAATATTTTCAGGGTAGTTGATTGGATGAGCCATCTGTCTATCCTCCATCACAGGAAGATCTCTACTATTGAGCAAATGACTCATAGTGTTTCTGTCGCCATTGCTATTTTTCACTCCTCTTTGAAATGCACTTTATCGACAGAACAGGAAGTGAAAATTGAAGAAAATGTGGAGTTGGTCCTCACTGCTGCTATAACGGCTCCCATTCTTCTGGAAAGGCTGATGCCTATGGCGTGTCAAATGCTTCAATCAACTATAGAACAATCAATCAATCAACACCAATGATTCATGCATTCATTCATTCATTCATCTTCCATTCCGCTTTATCCTCACTTGGGTCGTGGGCGTGCTGGAGCCTATCCCAGCTATCTTCTGGCGAGAGGCGGGGTACACCCTGAACTGGTCGCCAACCAATCGCAGGACACATACAAACAAACAACCATTCACACTCACATTCACACTTACGGGCCATTTAGAGTCTTCAATTAACCTACCATGCATGTTTTTGGGATGTGGGAGGAAACCGGAGTGCCCGGAGAAAACCCACGCAGGCACGGGGAGAACATGCAAACTCCACACAGGCGGGGCTGGGATTTGAACCCAGGTCCTCAGAACTATGAGGCAGATGTGCTCACCAGTCGGCCACCACACCGCGTGTCAAATGCTTCAATCAACTATAGAACAATCAATCAATCAACACCAATGATGTCAAGATAAATGATGTACATTGCGTTTACATAGCAGTCACTGCTTGCCAGGGCAGGGCTCCTTGTTGCTTCCTGTCGCTGTGATTGCAGCCCAGTCAGAGTAAAGATCCTCCGCTTAGTCTGACACAGTCTGACTCGACCACCTGGACCTCCACTCCCAAACCTGGCGCCCCTTCTCCTCACTCGCACTCTGATTTTCACACTTCCTGCCCTCTCTCTCATTATCCCCCCATCCTTCAATGCCTCAATGAGTCTTGCCTAACTTCTCTTTGCTTTTTTGTTTTATTTCCTCACCTCCCCCCTTTTTTCTTCTAATAACCCCCTCGTGCCCACACACTCGCTATGCTTTGTAAGTGTAACCCACACTGATTCACTCTGTTAGTCACACAATGAAAATTCAAAGGTGGTAACAAAATCTGTTTTTCATCCCGGACCCTGTGATGCACATGTTGCCATGTTTTTTTTTTCCCCACTCCACATTTTCGGGAAAACCGCTTGTGATGTTTCCGATCAATTCATGCCATGCATTCCTATTAGATGGCAAGCTGTTAGATAGAGCTGTCTGATATTGATAGTAGTGGTAAAAGTTAATTGTTTGAGACTTTTAGCAACTGAAATCAAATCAAGACCAAGATTGAGGTAATCTGAGACAGAGCCAAGAACAAGTCCAGGTTAAGCCTTGTTAGATAGCGTTTGTAAAAATGCACCCTTGGAGTACCACACCACAAAGTATTAACATGAATGGGTTGTAACCTCCCCAAAAAACAATTTTCTCTCAAAGCATCAATGGGAAATTTGCCTTCAGTGCTTGGTTGCACTGCAATTGGCTAGGGACTAGTCAGGGTATACCCTGCCTCTTGCCCAAAGACATCTTAGATATGCTGTAGCTCAACTGTGACACTAGTGTGGGGGAAGCGGATGATGGATGGAAGATGGATGGATGCATGTTTGGTTGCATTTCAGAAATATGAGAATCAGTCTATGACTTAAAAATACCCAAGGGGGTCTTATTATACTCTGCAGCTAAGGGGCAGGGACTGACAACACTTTTAGTGCCAAATTGTGAAGCTGTGACAATATGCCTTGGTGTATGACCCAGGAAAAAAAGTGCAGTCATTGTCCAAGTCATGAAAGGTATTAAATTATTTGCTGATCTGTGTCACACTACTTGAAACCTGGTTACGTTCATAAACAAATCATAAAATGCATAGGTGATGCAGTGCTGTTCCCATATTTTTGGTCTTGACTGGTCTGGAGAATAAATCTAAGTCGCACATGTGTGAGTCAGAGCCAGAATACAATCTGAAGTGGTTTTGACAATGGTCTCTAGACAAAGACTGGTCACGGGTAATACAACACTCGTGTTGTCTACATGTTATACAGTATACGTCCTTGTAATTGTGTGCTGTGTGAAAATTGGTGCAAGTTAATAAGGGGTTGCAAATGACATTTACGTGCAAGTACAAAGAGTATTCTTTTTAATTATTTGCACTTCAAGCTGTTGCATTCATTATGTAATATTCACTCTGTCAATATTAAGAATGCGCCCCATTATGTTCATTAATTCTGACCTACATTCAGCAAAGGACATAGGTCATTTCAATTTGAGGGTTTTAACCTTTTTGTAATTTAATTTTCTAAATGGCACTTCAGTGCTAGTTTGAGAAAACTGGAAGTTCCCTAGTGAATATTATAGAGATCATCAATTTGTTGTGATTCAGTTTGAGAAATTGTTGAGTTGAAATCAAATGGTTTTCTCATAAATGAAAGTAACCTAATTGTGCAATATGTATTATTGCTTACAAGCTGCAAGCAATACATAATTTAGGGGCCAGTAAAGATGTACTGTACGTGGTGAGGTTTGTCTGTGGCGTGTCATGGCATTGAGTTGACGTGACACTGCTGCTGCATCACACGTCACTGCCATCTTGAGAAGTTCCAAGGTCGATTCAAGGTCGTGTTAAAATCAAACCAGCGAGTCATGAGGTTAGTCCTGTGGGCAAGATTAATTAGCGTGTACTGTGTATGTCATGCAATCTGCTTCCATCCTGCGCCATTAGAATCAGTTAAGGAAGAGAGTGTGAAGTTGCATTTTGATGTTGGGTTGGTTCACATTTAGTCTTGGCCTCCATCTGTATTGTGAAGCATTCGAAACAGAGAGCCTCCTTGATGAAGACTGTGACTAACAGTCTTGATAAGCCATGATTCTGTGGATTCGTTCCTCAGTTGTTTTTTTTTTAATGGTCATCACAAGGATCTGTTTTTCTTTTTTGAACAACACTGTTAAACAACTAAAAGACAGGCATTGTGTGTAAGGTTAAGTGAATTTTCATGGTAGTTTTGAATATAATTTATATTATTTTCCTCCTAACGGCATGAGACTCTGAGGAGTACTTGATTCTTGTCGCCAGCAGCTGTTTGAAACGTAGGTTTGATACAGGCCCTGCTGCCTGTTTTTGATTTGAAGATGAAGTGACTGAGAGGCAGCCCCAGTAGTTCCTTCGTTTTAAATGGGACCTACCATGTGGCTGATGTGGATGTTTGTATTTATACCAGGGAGCAGGAAAGAACGGACTTAATGGATGCATTGTTTCAGGCTTGGAAAAAAGTGTGCGAGATTTAGAGAGAGGCAGATGAGGGCTTATGAATAATTAAAGGTGTGTTCACACATAGTAGTGTGTAGTTCAGTACTCTGGTCTGGACTCAAGGGCTTTTTTTACTTATTCGGTCCTCCCCTGCTCATTGGAAGACGAAACTGCTTAAAGCTCTTTGCGGTTATGGTAAGAGATCCAAAGCAAGAGTTAGAGTGTTCCAAAAATGTTATGTTTCCTCCACAACTGGAATTCATCGCTGCTAGGTGCATGAACGTGAGGACATCATCAGATGCACACAACCGGAGGAACTGGGCGATGAGGATGACCATGGGAACAGTGGCGTCTCAACCCCCCAGGGAGATACAGCAAGAGGAAGTTTGTGTGCATATGTGTGCGCATGTTGACTCACTGATTGCTGAGTCATCGCTGGGCTGGCCATGCAGATAGAAAGAGCCTTCTGGGGGGCCAACTGCAGGGGTGCAAAGGAGGCGCAGACTGAGCATGCTCTGTAAAGTACAGGAAGGGAATTAGTAATTGTGACAGGACTCCTCCTGAAACTGTACTGACGCAATATTTCGCGATGCCAAGTTTCTCCTCTTTGGCATTGGTATGTTAGATTTTGGGGGGAAACAACAAGTCAGCTGTAAGCTTGGGGCATGACACCATGTGCAGAAGTGGCTGCCTTTTAGTGGCGTCACTGAGGACATGGAGAGAGATTTGGTCAGGAGATAATTTGTCATGTTGGAGCATGTTTTGCTGAACACAAAGAAGCTCCCCCTTCTATTTCTTGTGGCTTTCTGTGATCTGTTGGAGTACTGAGCGTCCCCTCCACCCCCGCCACCTCTACACACAAACGCAAACCCACATTTAAACTTATCCACAAATATACACACATACAGTCATGCTTCCTGTTTGTAGAAAAGACCCTTTACTGCTGCATTGGAGGAAGCTGGTATGTATTGTAGCTCTTTGCTGACTCTTAAATCCGTGTTTTAGTCATGATTAGTTTCAACTATTCAGAAAACACTGTGTGTTTTATATCTTTAAATCCTTGAACAACATAAGGCTTCCAGCTACAAAGTTACTTCTAATTAGATATTTTGCTTGATTTTGGTGATTTTACTGCATTTTCTTTACCCCCCCCTGACTGAGCCTCCACTGACAGATATTCATGCATACTTGTACGACTTGTACTCACTGGTGGCCAAAAGCTGAATGTTTGAAGAGGTGATGGACAGGATCTGTATTTCCTTTGGATAGGCATGACTACAAAGTTTCTTTGTTTAGCTAAATGGTTAATTTTTTTAAACCACTGCACCATGCCATTCTAATTATACAACCCCAACTCCAATGAAGTTGGGACGTTGTGTTAAACATAAATAAAAACAGAATACAATGATTTGCAAATCATGTTCAACCTACATTTAATTGAATACACTACAAGGACAAGACATTCATTAATTTTGAATTTGATGCCTGCAACACGTTCCAAAAAAGCTGGGACAGCTGCATGTTTACCACTGTGTTACATCACCTTTTCTGTTTAACAAAACACTCAATAAGCCTTTGGGAACTGAGGAAACTAATAAGGGGGGTTTACATGGAGCCCTCTATTCCGATTATAATCGGATTAGAAGCCTAAACCAAATATAAACGCTGCATATAAATGAATAAACACCTCAATCAGAATTAACAGGCCTAATCCGAATTGAATTTCATTCATAGGGGATGAATATTCCTTTTGGCAAACCGATCAGAAATACATTTTTGTCATGTAAACCCTGAATCGGAATGGTGCCGGCCGAGCTGCACTCTGTCTGTGCATGCTCCGTCTTGACATAAATGCGCGGTGACGTCATTTCCGCACGTAAAACCAAAGCTCGTATGCGAAGGACAGCTAGTTTTTAACTACCGTATTTTCACGACTATAAGGCGCACCTTATTAAAAGGCGCAGTCTCAGTTACGGGGTTTATTTTTATATTTCACACTTACATCAGGCGCACCATATTATTGGGCGCAGGGATGGTAAAACATACGCTATCTTAAAACATACGGTAGCATGCATGCACGCTAAAACATACGCTAGCATGCATGCTAGCGTATGTTTTTAAAAAGGCAGCGGGAGCAAAACTGAGTTGTACTTTATTGAAGTATTTAACAATCTACTCACGTTATTTTTTTATCAATCCTCATCCACAAATCCACCAAAGTCCTCATCTTCTGTATCCGAAATGAACAGCTGGGCAAGTTCTCCATCAAACATGCCGGGTTCCCTCTCGTCAGTCTCATTGCCAGGGGGCTGTTCAGCAATGATGCCGCCGTTTTCCTGCTTCCTCCATTTGCGAACCATGGATTCGTTGATCTTGAATTCTCTCGCCGCTGCTCGATTCCCATGTTCCTCCGCATAACTGATAGCTAGCAGTTTAAACTGTGCTTCGTAAGCATGTCTCTTCGTAGGTGCCATTTTCTGGGGTCCTTAGCCAAACCAATGTTGTTTTGCACAATGCACATACCGGCGCTATATACCTACTGGGGGCGTCCTTTTTGACGCGCACCCTTCCCCCTTTAACGTCCGCATGCTGTCCTCAGTCACGTCCGCCTTTCATCTATATTCGCAGCGTGTCGGCAGGAAATGCTTCCAGTCAGTCGAGCAGAGCGCTCATCACAACATTTACAGATTTTGGAACTCGGTGCACACATTATAAGGCGCCCCGTCCATTTTGGAGAAAATTTAAGACTTTTAAGTGCGCCTTATGATCGTGAAAATACGGTACTTGTAACATGATTTTATGAAACTGTTGTTTTTATAAAAGTGTAAAAACAATCACAACTACTGTTCTAAATATACAACAGCCCTACATCTTGATAAATGACGTGACGTTTACGTCGATGTGCGCATCTCACAGCGCTGTTCCCATGAAATGTATAGCAGAGTTGTATACACCCAATCGGAATAGATCACATGTAAACAGTTGACCAGAGATCAATTGAAATAAATTCACTCAGAATGACAAAAAAAGGCTGCATGTAAACCTGGCTATTGTTGAAGCTCTGTAGGTGGAATTCTTGCTTGATGTACAACCGTTACTCAACATTCCGGGGTGTCCGTTGTCAAATTTTGTGCTTCATAATGCACCACACATTTTCATGAGACAGGTGTGGACTTCTGGCAGGCCAGTCTAGTATTCACACTCTTTTACTACAAAGCCACGCTGCTGTAACATATGCAGAGCTGTGGCTTAGCTTAGCATTGTCTTGCTGAAATAAGCAGGGCTGTCCCTGAAAAATACTATAATTAAATATAGGTTGAACATGATTTTCAAATCATTATATTTGGTTTTTGTTTATGTTTAACACAACGTCCCAACTTCATTGGAATTGGTGTTGTAAGAAGAGCGGCTTGGTATCACCGGTAAGTATTTTTTCTTTGCACAGCCTGACTGGACGATAGTGTTGGGTAGGCCTGTCACTGTAAATACTATATTGACTTATTGTTCGATAAATAAAATGGACAATATAGTTTTTCCGTACACCCTGAACTGGTCGCCAATCCATCGCAGGGCACATATAAACAAACAACCATTTGCACTCACATTCACACTTATGGGCAATTTAGAGTCTTCAATTAACCTACCATACATGTTTTTGGGATGTGGGAGGAAACAGGAGTACTCGGAGAAAACCCACAAAGACACAGGGAGAACATGCAAACTTCACACAGGCGAGGCCAGATTTGAACCTTGGTCCTCAGAACTGTGAGGCAGACGTGCTAACCAGTCGGCCACCTAAAATAATAAATAAAATAAATGATAAAAAATAATAAGGCCGGGTCTTATTTTTCATGATTTCAGAGGCATAAAGAAAACAACAATATTAACGTTTATGGTGATAGTTTTTGAGAAGATATATGGTCTTTAAAAAATTGTTATCGTGACATGCCTAGTGTTGGGGGTCACTAGGTGCTTTCACACTTGCAAGCTTTAGTCCGTTGTAATCAAGTTAATTTTACCCTGTACAAAGACTACCCAGAAGAGGTTAGTATGAACTGGGCATGATTAAATTTTGGTAAAAAAGAAATTTCACCTTGATCCACTAACAACTCGCAAATAACCCAATCAGTTTTTACCCTAAATGGCGTAACTACAGGTAGGAATCGGATGCACACATTGACTTACTCGGCATGTCTTCAATTTAGTGTCTACAGGTAGAATGGTTCATTAAACCCCAATTCCAGTGAAGTTGGGACGTTGTGTAAAATGTAGATAAAAACAGAATACGTTGATTTGTAAATCCTTTTCAACGTATATTCAATTGAATAGACTATAAGGACTTAATGTTCCAATTAATTTGTTTGTTTGTTTGTTTGCTTTTTGCGAATATTCTCTCATTTTGAGTTCCAAAAAAGCTGGGACGGGGAAAAAAAACTGGGAAAGTTGAGAAATGCCCAAAAAAACCCTGTTTGGAACATTGCACAAGTGAACAGGTTAAGTTGAAACAGGTGAGTGTCGTGATTGGGTATAAAAGATGCATCCCCAAAAGACTCAGTTGTTCACAAGCAAGGATGGGGTTTGTTTCACAACTTTGTGAACAACTGCGTGAGCAAATCATCCAACAGTTTAAGAACAACGTTTCTCAATGTACAATTGTAATTTCATCATGTACAGTCCATAATATAAAAAGATTCAGAGAATCTGGAGGAATCTCAGCACATAAGCGGCAAGGCCAAAAACCAACATTGAATGTCCGTGACCTTCAATCACTCAGGCGGCACTGTATTAAAACCAGCATCATTGTGTAAAGGACATTGGCACGGGGACTCAGGAACACCTCAGAAAACCATTGTCAGTTAACACAGTTCGTCGCTATATCTACAAATGTTAAAGCTCTACCATGCAAAGCCATAGCCATATATCAACAACACCCAGAAATACCTCCAGCTTCTCTGGGCCCAAGCTCATCTGTATTGGACTGACGCAAAGTAGAAAAGTGTGCTGTGGTCAAACATTTCCAATTGTTTTTGGAAATCATTATCATCAGCGCAAAGTTAAAAAAACAGCATCTGTGATGGTATGGGGTTGTGTTTGTGCCCATGGCACAGGTAACTTGTACATTTGTGAAGGCACCATTAATGCTGAAAGCTACATACAGGTTTTGGGGCAACATATGCTGCCATCCAAGTAACGTCTTTTTCCTGGACAGCGCTGCTTATTTCAGCAAGACAATTCTAAGCTAAGCCACAGCTCTGCATATGTTACAGCAGCGTGGCTTTGTAGTAAAAGAGTGTGAATACTAGACTGGCCTGCCAGCAGTGCAGACCTGTCTCCCAATGAAAATGTGTGTTGCATTACGAAGCACAAAATTTGACAACGGACACCCCAGACTGTTGAGCAACGGTTGTATATCAAACAAGAACTCCACCTACAGAGCTTCAACAATAGCCAGGTTTACATGCAGCATTTTTTTCGTCATTCTGATTGTATTTATTTCGATTGATATATGGTCAGCGGCACGGTGGACGACTGGTCAGCACATCTGCTTCACAGGTCTGAGGACCGGGGTTCAAATCCCGGCCCCACCTGTGTAGAGTTTGCATGTTCTCCCCGTGCCTGTGTGGGTTTTCTACGGCTACTCCGGTTTCCTCCCACATCCCAAAAGCATGCGTGGTAGGTTAATTGAAGACTCTAAATTGTCCGTAGGTGTGAATGTGAGTGCGAATGGTTGTTTGTTTATATGTACCCTGCGATTGGCTGGCAACCAGTTTAGGGTGTACCCCGCCTCTCGCCCGAAGATAGCTGGCATAGGCTCCAGCACGCCCGTGACCCTAGTGAGGATAAACGGAACGGAAGATGAATTAATGAGTGAATGATCTCTGGTCAACTGTTTTCATGTGATCTATTCCGATCGGGTGTATACAATTGTGCTATACATTTAATGGGAACAGCCGTGTGACATGCGCACATCGACGTAAAGGTCACGTCATTTATCAAGATGGAGGGCTGTCGTATATTTAGAACAGTAGTTGTGATTGTCTTTACTCTTTTATGAAACAGCTTCATAAAATCATGTTATAAATAGTTTAAAACTGATTGAGGTGTGTATTCATTTATATGCAGTGTTTATATTTGGTTTAGGCTTCTAATCCGATTGTAATCGGAATAGAGGGATCTATGTAAACCCCCCTTATTAGTGTCCTCAGTTCCCAAATGCTTTTTGAGTGTTGTTAAACAGGAAAGGTGATGTAAGACAGTGGTAAACATGCGGCTGTCCCAGCTTTTTTGGAACGTGTTGCAGGCATCAAATTAAAAATGAATGAATTTTTGCATTAAAAAAAAGGTTTACACAACGTCCCAACTTCATTGGAATTGGGGTTATATTTTGGTTTTCTTGAATTTCTTTCTGCCTAAAGATAAACCAAACCAGAGGGGAAACTGAGACAAGAGTACTATAGGTGGGAAAGCACCCGAAAAGACTCTCCTTGGTTGCAATCTGTCTTGGTTTGAAATTCGTATTCAGTATGTCAAAACTAATTTGTCTCTGCTGAGTTCCTCTCACTTTTCTATTGTCAATCCAAAATGCTATGGATCCCCTTAAGTAACTAGAGAACGAGAGCATGGCTTAAGAATTAGTGCAACTTCAGAGGTAACGTTGTCGGGATGTCTTAAAATGGACATTCACGCTCGAGTTGTTGACAATTTGCAAAGGTCTTGGTGGGTTGGTTTTCTTTCCTGTCTTTTACTGCATATGACATAAGACCCTAATTGGACTGTGATCCAACTATTAGCTGAAAAATCAATTAATAATGAGTGGAAAAGGGCAAATATTATCTTCTTCTTTTCCTTTTGGCTTGTCCCTTTAGGGATCGCCACAGGGCGTCATCCTTTTCCATGTAAGCCTATCTCCTGCATCCTCCTCTCGAAGACCAACTGCCCTCATGTCTTCACTCACGACATCCATCAACCTTTTCTTTGGTCTTCCTCTAGCTCTCTTGCCTGACAGCTCCATCCTCATCATCCTTCTACCAATATACACACTATTTCTCCTCTGGACGTGTCCAAACCATCGAAGTCTGCTCTCTCTAACTTTGTCTCCAAAACATCGAACCTTGGCTGTGCCTCTGATGATCTCATTTCTAATTTTATCCAACATGGTCACTCTGAGAGTGAACCTCAACATCTTAATTTCCGCCACCTCCAGCTCTGCTTCCTGTTGTCTCTTCACTGCCACTGTCTCTAATCTGTACATCATGGCTGCCCTCAGCACTGTTTTATAAACTTTGCCCTTCATTCTAGCAGAGACTCTTCTGTCACATAACACATCTGAGACCTTCATCCACCCGTTCCAACCTGCTTGGACCCATTTCTTCACACCTGACCACACTCACCATTGCTCTGGACGGTTGACACCAAGTATTTAAAGTCCTCCGCCCTTGCTATCTCTTCTCCCTGTAGCCTCACTCTTCCCCCAACACCCCTCTCATTCATGCACATATATTCTGTTTTACTTCGGCTAATCTTCATTCCTCTGCTCTCCAGTGCATGCCTCCGTCTTTCTAAGTGTTCCTCCACCCGCTCCCTGCTTTCACTGCAGATCATAATGTCATCTGCAAACATCATGGGCCACGGGGATGTCAGTCTAACCTCATCTGTCAGCCTATCCATCACCACTGCAAACAGGAAGGGGCTCAGGGCTGATCCCTGATGCAGTCATACCTCCACCTTAAATTCGTCTGTCACACCTACAGCACACCTCACCACTGTTCTGCTGCCCTCGTACATGTCCTGTAGTATTCCTGTATTATACACTTCTCTGCCACTCCAGACTTCCGCATGCAGTACCACAGTTCCTCTCTGGGTACTCTGTCATAGACTTTCTCTAGATCTACAAAGACAGAATGTAGCTCCTTCTGACCTTCTCTGTACTTTTCTATCAACATCCTCAAGGCAAATAATGCATCTGTGGTACTCTTTCTAGGCATGAAACCATAGTGTTGCTCGCAAATACTCACTTCTGTCCTGATTCTAGCCTCCACTACTCTTTCCCATAACTTCATTTTGTGGCTCATCAACTTTATTCCGCTATAGTTCCCACACCTCTGCACATCACCTTTGTTCTTAAAAACCAGCACACTTTTCCTCCATTCCTCAGGCATCTTCTCACGCGCTAGAATTATATTGAAGAAGCTGGTCAAAAACTCCACAGCCACCTCTCCTAGATGCTTCCATACCTCCACAGGAATATCATCTGGACCAACTGCCTTTCCATTTTTCATCCTCTTTAATGTGTTTCTAACTTCCCCGTTACTAATCATTGCCACTTCCTGGTCCACCACACTTGCCTCTTCTACTCTCCCTTCTCTCTCATTTTCCTCATTCATCAACTCCTCGAAGTATTATTTCCATCTATGGAGCACACTACTGGCACCAGTCAACATATTTCCATCTCTATCCTTAATCACCATAACCTGCTGCACATCCTTCCCATCTCTATCCCTCTGTCTGGCCAACCTGTATAGATCCTTTTCTCCTTCTTTAGTGTCCAACCTGGCATACATGTCATCATATGCCTCTTGTTTGGCCTTTGCCACCTCTACCTTTGCCCTATGTCACATCTCAATGTATTCCTTTCGCCTCTCCTTGGTCCCACTTCTTCTTAGCTAACCTTTTTCCTTGTATGATTTCCTGTACCGTGAGGTTCCACCACCAAGTCTACTTCTCTTCTTTCCTGCCAGAAGATACACCAAGTACTCTCCTGCCTGCCTCTCTGATCACCTTGGCTGCAGTGGTCCAGTCTTCTGGAAGCTCCTTCTGTCCACCGAGAGCCTGTCACACCTCTTCCCGAAAAGCTGCGCAACACTCGTCCTGTCTCAGCTTCCACCACATGGTTCTCTGCTCTGCCTTTGTCTTCCTAATCTTCCTCCCCACCACCAGAGTAATCTTACACACCACCATCCTATGCTGTCTAGCCACACTCTCCCCTACCACTACCTTACAGTCGGTAAACTCCTTCAGATTACATCGTCTGCACAAGATGTATTCCACCTGCGTGCTTCTACCTCCGCTCTTGTAGGTCACCCTATGTTCCAGCCTCTTCTGGAAAAAAGTGTTGACTACAGCCATTTGCATCCTTTTTGCAAAGTCTACCACCATCTGTCCCTCCAAGTTCCTTTCCTGGACTTACCCATCACTTCTTCATCACCCCTATTTCCTTCACCAACATGTCCATTACAATCTGCACCAATCACGACTCTCTCCCTGTCTGGGATGGTCAGAACTACTTCGTCTAGCTCCTTCCAGAATTTCTCTTTCACCTCTCGGTCACATCCTACCTGTGGGGCATAGCCTCTAATCACATTATACTTAACACCCTCAATTTCAAGTTTCAGCCTCATCACTCGATCTGATACTCTTTTCACCTCCAAGACATTCTTAGCCAACTCTTCTTTTAAAATAACCCCGACTCCATTTCTCTTCCCATCTACACGATGGTAAAATAATTTAAACCCTGCCCCTAAACTTCTAGCCTTACTGCCTTGCCACCAGGTCTCCTGGACACACAATATATCAACCTTTCTCCTTATCATCATGTCAACCAACTCCCGAGGTTTTCCTGCCATTGTCCCAACATTCAAAGTCCCCACATTCAGTTCTAGGCTCTGTGCTTTCCTCTTCTCTTTCTGCCGAAAAACCCGCTTTCCACCTCTTCTTCTTCTTCGACCCAGAGTAGCGGAATTTCCACCGGCACCCTGCAGGTTGACGGCGCCGGTGGCGGACGTTGTTAACCAGGGCCATGACCGATCCGGTATGGAATTCTTTGGATGAACGCTCATATTTGTTTGGCAAAGTTTTAAGTCGGATGCCCTTCCTGACACAACCCTCTGCATTTATCCGGGCTTGGGACCGACTTAGAGTTTGCACTGGCTTGTGCTCCCCATAGGGCTGCATTAAAAGGGCAAATAGTATCTAGTGTGAAAATATGCACACCATGTAGTATACACCATGTGATACTTCTAAATGTTGCCAAGACTAATCAACACGCCCCCATTACGGCCCTGCTCCAGCGAGCGCTTCATCGTAAAGCCAAAGGGCCAAGTGTGTGGTCTGTGCACTTGTTGGTGGGGTTGCGCCTTGAAATGGGTCATGTGTCAACACCCGAGCACAGATGGTGGAGCCGGCAGTGTGGTTGATTGAGAAATTTTCCAACCATACTTCCTTCGTCAGACCTCATTCAGTGTCTGTCTCAATGACTTATTACTGTGTTCATTCATTTCACATACTTGACCTTTTGCAATCGGCGCGGGGGAATTTAGAACAGATTTAATTATTGTAATTGCTTCCACTCCTCCATCTCCTCGTTTTTGTTCTCAATGTCGTTTATCTCCTTTCTGGAGAGATTTCCGCACATCCTTTTGCTTATGATTCCGTTGATTCCAAGATTGAGACCAATGATTGAAACCAATGTCTCTTTAGCTAACTGGTGGCCTGGATTAACTTTCTTTTTTTTCTGTGCAGACTTGTGTAATCCAATTCTGTTTGAGAGAGACTGGAGATAAAATTAGACTTTGGATGTGCCTTAACAAAGTTTCAAGTGTTTGAAAGAAATGCTTTGACTGGATTCCTTTTTTAGTACTCAGGTTCTTGCACAACACTCAGCATTATCTCAATTTGCTCATAGCTACATTTCCATATATCTCTGTTTTGTAACCACCCCCATCCATCCATCCCTTCCCTCCCTATTGATCAATTTTTCACTTTTCAACACTTCTTTATTTGTCATTCTCTTTTAGTTAGTTCCTTCTGTGTTTGCTTCTCTGCAGTGATTCTCAACCGGTCTGGTTACTGCAATGAATGGTAACACATTCCATCCAGTCAGCACCACCGCGACAGTAGGAGGCAGCCCAGGCGTGGTGGCACCCCCACGAGGCTGGAGGGAGTTCTGCGAGCTGCATGCCATCGCCACAGCACGGCAACTTGCAGGACACTACCGGAACTTCGCCAGGGAGCGCCCCCAGCATGACGTTCTCCCGCCAGAGACGTTTTCCAAGCAGTTCACCGACATCTTCCAGCAGCACTTCAGCTGTGAGGTCGACAAGGATGGCACGCCTCTCCAGCAGAGCACCTGCTCCACCGCTCCTGGCAACACTACCAGCACCAGTCCGGCGGTTCCTCCGGTTTCATCGCAGACCATGATCAGTCGATTACGAATCACCGCTTTGTCCGGGGTGCAGGACTACCGGGAGGCGGGTCGACAAACTGGAGGAGCCGCTCTCTTTGCCGTGGTGTCGCCGAAAGTGGAGCCGGTCGTGGCGAGCAGGGAGCAAGAGCAGCCTCTGCGTTGCACGGCGGGAAACCCCTGTTCAGGAAACCCGGTGCTGCTCAGGGGCTTGACCCGTACATTCGGCAGCGGGTCATTATTGTTCCGTAGCCGTAGTAACGAGGAGCTGTCTGGCACAGACGGTCGACAAGTAGCCAACCCTTCAGCTTCGGGTCCATCACATGACGTCACACACTTCTCTGTCAGTCAGATTCGGCAGTCTGTCAGACGACTTTTTAAGAAACGGCCACTTCCCAGGCCGCCCTCGTCCCAGGACCTGTCTGCCAACAACCTCACCCATTCGCTCACCTGCCCCGCTAGCAGTGCGGCCTTCACATCTGAGCAAACATTACCCTCTTCTTCCACACAAACACCCTCTTTGCTCAACTCTGAAGCCACGCCTCCGGCATCGTCACCGCTCTCTGGAGTAGCCTTCAATTTCCTGGATCGTTTCCGTTGGTTACGCGGCGGGAGCATGAGGCAGAGGAGATCAGAGGTCAGCAGCTGCTGTAAAGAGGGCCAGCTAAGGTACTTGCAAGTTGACGACACCATTTCAGACTCTCTGCCGCGATGGCAGCGCTGCCGCCTGCTGGTCAGGAGGATCAGGGACACTGAAGGCGGAGGAGGCGAGGGCTACCAGTTGGAGCTTTATGATCCTCCAAAGGTACAAACACAGTCACACACACAAAAATTGACTGACTGCTTAGCTCATATTATGCTTGCACATGCACCATGAAATCCATGCCTGCAATAGATCCCAGCAATTGTTGAGAGTCAGCTTGTATAAGAGAGGATGTATCCTAAATCAGGAGCAGCGTAACCCAGAAAGGTTTTTTAGTTTTTTTGCCTGTGTCAGTACACAAAATAGCAGCAGTTTCCACTACCTTATAATATAACACACACAAAATCCAGCTCTCACACACACAGCACAACACACACAGGGGCACGGTCTTTTCCTGCATCCAGCTGTTTTTGTCGCAGGGGTATCCCCCATCCTTTTTCAAATCATCTCCAGTTTCCTTTGTCCCTTGTTTGTTTTCCTAAGTGAATGAAGTGCAATGATTTTTGCCTTGTGACCAAACAAGAGCAGAGCTATTTTGGCATTTATGTTCACATTTATTTGGTATCCCTTTTTCTCTTCTGCCTTCAGTAACTGATTTAGCATTTTAACTAACACCCACTCAGTGCTCTATGATGTTGAAGAAGCTGTGGATTTCATCAAACCGATTGAACATTAGAACATCCAGAGTTCTGCAATGCTCTTTGACTTCCTTTTGTTCTAATTCCAAATGGAAATAAAGTTTTTCATTTCACAGCAGCGCTAACTGTCACATAATAAAACCGTTATTGCATGTTTAAAAGTAAAGTTTTAACATTCTTAACAGCAACACCAAGTATAAAAAGAAGTTCTTCCTTTATCATCACGAATCGATCAAATGCTCTCACGAGCCAAGACCGAGGAGCGGGGGTTTGCTGACCCCTGCTTTACTTGCTCACTGAGCTGAGGTCTCTCCTGATATGGGGACTTTCTCACGCAATATGATGACGGTTTTAAACTCCTTCTTGGTCATATACTGCGGAGATACCACTTAATTTTAATCAATCTTCTGGGCGTTTACACAAAACTCATCAGTGCACTCCATAAATGTATTTCACACACATAGTGTAGCTTATTAGTCTTAGAACCTGGGTCAAGAAACCAGAGGAAACAGAGTGGCTATATTGATCAGAACTAGTTTGCGCTCAGGCGGCAAGGTGGCCGACTGGTTAGAGCGTCAGCCTCACAGTTCTGAGGTGCGGGGTTCAATCCCCGTCCCCGCCTGTGTGGAGTTTGCATGTTCTCCCCGTGCCTGCGTGGGTTTTCTCCGGGCACTCCGGTTTCCTCCCACATCCCAAAAACGTGCATTAATTGGAGACTCTAAATTGCCCGTAGGCATGACTGTGTGTGCGAATGGTTGTTAGTTTCTATGTGCCCTGCGATTGGCTGGCAACCAGTTCAGGGTGTACCCCCCCCTCCTGCCCGAAGACAGCTGGGATAGGCTCCAGCACGCCCGCGACCCGAGTGAGGAGAAGCGGCTCAGAAAATGGATGGATGGATAGTTTGCGCTCATGTCCCCGATTACTGTCACACACTTCCTCGTTATGCGGTCTATTGTTATGCATATATGTAACAGCGTTTCACCACTTTAGCACTTTTACTGTATGCTGAATTACTTCAAAGAATATGTGAGAATTCATGTCCTCTTGCACTCTGGTGAGTAGAAACACCTCCCACGCTGCTTCCTGTTTGTTTGGGGCTTACTTCAGCCACATGCTCTCCAAGTGTTTACATGTGACTCCGTTCGGACTCTAATACGAAAGTCACGTTCATGCGTCAGGTTTTTGGCTGAATAAACAAGCTTGAGGTTGCACACCTTGAAGTAGCACAGTGCATCACAGTCACATCAGCAGTCTTTTTTTTTCTTTCTTTCTTTACTCATGCATGAGCTCGTGTTTGGCTCCCAGCGTAATGGGAGAAAACACTGCAATTTTTCAAGTCGGTCCAGCTGCAAGGCAGCTCGTGTTTGCACACCCACTCCCCTAGGAGCTCAGAACCAGTAATCAAAGTGGCTCACTTGACTATTGTCCCAGCCACAGCCATCTGTAAGGTCACTGGAAACAGGGCTCCATCTCGCCTCTGGGTGTGTGCCAGTTTGTATCCTGGCCCACACACTTACGCTAGGTCAATGAGAAAGAGGTTGCATGTGTGTGCTTGGTAGTATTTTATATTTAGAAGCCCTCAACCTCTCTGCCAGCTGCGAGGCCGACCGCATGCTTGAAGTAATTGACTTAATGATAGGGCCGAAGCTGCGCATGTGCCCGCGCATACGTGTGCGTTTGTTCACCGCGGCGAAGGCCCTGGCAGGATTTTGCCCACTCCACTGCAACGCCAAAAGCATCAGGGTTCTCTCACTTTATGTTTGTGCACGTGTGTGGAATCTTGGCAGGGCAGAGCGTTAAGGGCCCCGAGAATGGCCTTAAAAGGAAGGAGAGCTGTTCACTATCATGCACACAATTTAAGGCTTGTGAGGAAAATTTGTTTGCCAAACTCTTTTTCTTTTTAATCTTCCAATAAATCTGAGGACTTTCGCAGTGTATGAGCACAAATACGGCAATAAAAACTATATCCGGTTTTAGTGACTTGTATTTATATCTTTGCTATGTCTTTTGTGTGAAACGGTATTATCAGCTAACTCATTTAGCTAAAAGAAGAAGCTGCTTTGGAACTGATAATGTAGTTCCAGCCATGACGCACCTGCAACAAGTCCAGAGAATTGATCGGAAAATGCAATAATCTCACCAGATGATGTCTGATTACACAGCCTGAGGTGACAATTGGGTTAAAATGTAATGGCAACAGTAAATAAAAGTGCATCAAGTGTGCTTTTGTCAATGTAGGCAAAACCGAAGACTGTTTCACTTCTGCATTGTCTAAATTGAAGGCCACATAATGGAACATTGCATTGTGTAATGAAAGTATGTGGCCTCAACAGTACTTACATCTATTTCCCATAGGATCCATCCATCCATTTCCTGAACCACTTATCCTCACTAGGGTCGCGGGCATGCTGGAGCCCATCCTAGCTGACTTCGGGCGAAAGGCGGACTACACCCTGAACTGGTCGCCAGTCAGTCACAGGGCAACACGGACAACCATTTGCACTCACATTCACACCGTCACTGAGTGGGAACTGAACCCACGCCTGCACCAAAGTCAGGCGAGTGTACCACTACACCGTCAGTGATTCCTGTAGAATAAAATGGAAAATGAATTTATAAGTACCAGAGTCAAATTGAGTCAAAGTTATTAATAGTACAGGCAAAGATTTAAGGAACATTTTAATGCAAATAAAAAAAACAACAACAACAAATAAAACACGACACACAGTGTGAATCGACTCAAGTTTAGCTGTCTTAATGATATTTTTTTTTCTTTTACTTTTATATTTATTGTCAAGTCAGCACGGTCAACGAGTGGTTACCACAACTGCATGTCCACAGTTCAGGGTTCGAATCTCGACTTCAGCCTGCCAGTGTGGCATTTACGTGTTCTCAATTTGCTTGCGTGGGTTTTTTCCGGGTACTCTGGCTTCCTCCCGTATTCCAAAAACATGATGTTAGGTCCAATGTAGACTTTAAATTGTTCATCATGGGTGTAAAATGTGAGTGTGAATACTTTTTTTGTCTATACAGTATGCCCTGCGATTGCCCGGTGACTAATATGCCTCTTTCCCAATATCAGCTGGGTTAGGCTCCAGCTCACCAATGACCCTAATGAGAACAAGAGGTAGGGATGGATGGATATTATCGCCACCCATATTGTACTGAGCAGCCAGGACAGACATCTGTGTCCCACTTTTCTTCTTTGTAATAAATTCCAATTATGGTTCTGTGGTTTCTGTCAAATTTTCCTGTGGTGGTATCTTTTAAAAAAGCAAAACACGTTTTTGTGAGATGTATCTCTTTGTCCATTTTCTATAGTATTTTGTCCTCATTGGGATCACAGTTGAGCTGGAACTCATCCCAGCTGACTCTTGGGCGAGAGGTGGGGGACACCCTGTACTGGTCGCCAGCCAATTGGAGGGATTTTTGTGAGATTCCTGTACTTCTATTATTAGCCAACCAGAGAGGAGTAAACATTCTCCAATACTGACAATCTGGATGTGCCATGTAATTAGCCAACCCTCTGTTAATTTGACCAAAACATATATTTTTCAATGCCCCTACAATGGTTTATCTGTGTGAACCCTGGAGCAATAACCAAAGTAATTTCTTTATCACGACTACTGTAATTAGTCGGTCATTAAAGCAGGTTTAAGGTCCGTTTTTCTTCTGCATGTGTGATGACAAAACAGTTAGGCCAAAGATGCTTCCCTGCAGAAGTGAATCTTGTCATTTCAGCTGAAAGGACGGAAGTCAGGACAAAGACATTACTGACGCCAACATATCGTCGCCGTCAGTAGCTTCAGTATCTTGAAGAGAATAAACTGACCCCCGCAACCTGCATACAATTTACATTTCGTTCCTCTCAGTTTTAGATTAATTGGTCCGTGCCTCTCGGAGCAAATGTGCGACATGAACTCGCTGCAGTTTCTTTAGCGTGTTTAGCCTTGAGATTGTCGTCTGTCAGATTTTGACTCGCTCCCTCTGCAGCACGAACGCTCGTTCCTTTCATCTGATGCGCTCGCACGTACAAAAAAAGGCTGCCGACAAGCTCAGAATGTTGCCAGGAAAGTTGCGGTGTCGCTCCCTTCCAAAAGTCACTTTAGTTCCCACAGACGGCTGAAAGTCTCACAGCGGATATGTTTCCTCAGACCTCCTGTAGGCTTCGTCCTAATCACATCTCAGCTGTGTGTGTGTGTATGTTCCAGCTTTTCTCGTCTTAATCTTTCCCACATGGTTTCTCTTCATGCTTTGTTCTTGACTTGTCATTCGCTGTCTGTCCGTGTTGTCTTCCGCACTTATTTTATGTCCTCCTGTATAGTGGCGGCATATTGGAGCCAATTAGACTGGCATGGTACCTTCTCTTAATGCTCTAGTGTCGAGACAAAAAAAGATTCTAAGCGACTGCGCAAATTTGGAGTAGCTCTAGCAATGCTATGGGCAGGATGACTGGAAAATGGGTCATACATTAACACTGCAACCTCTGATGTTGATCTGATCTGGGATGCTCGCTGACCTGTTAGTTGATCAGAGTTCTAATAATCGCCTCATTTTATAAAAAATATGTTGTATAATAAACATAATATAACTGGTGGACGCACAGGATATAGGAAACTGGAGATGAGACTATTGCTAAAGGTGAGTTGACTCAGGTGTCATAGAAGTGTAAAAAGAAGTGAACCTCTGTATTGTAAAATTAGAATAGAGTTACACTTCTCACCCCTAAAGGGCAGTTAAAGGTGAGTCTACCATATTGCACTTTTTAGCGTGTAAAATAACCAGCTGCATAACAAAACTTAAAATAACTTATGCATCCTTCACGGTAATGACTGGACTGCTTGTGCATGGGAGGTTATAATTATCGTAACATCTATGCTAATTTCCGTTTGCCTGTTTTTGGAGTTTTGCATTATATGTTAGGAATAATCTACCACACTTCCGTTAGAGGAAATTGCATGGTTTGTTTGAACATTCTGGTCTTTAAATAGGCAACATTCAATTTTCTTTTGTTTTATGTGTCAGTTTTACAGTAAACTTCAACTTGGAGTGACAAACAGCTTGGAGCAAGCACACTTGGCCTCTTATTTGGAGAACTGTGTGGGCGAGTAAGGAATTCAATGTTTAAAGAGTGTTGGAGGGGTAAAACGATTTTTTAAAATATGGTCTTTCTACATCTATCGCAGAGTTTCACCTATTGCGGGTGGGTCGGGAACGTATCCCAGCCATAAATGGAGCTTGTAGCCCTTTAAGGTCTTGGACATGGTAGCGTTTTATGTGACTTTTCAATATTTTCCCCAAAATTTTGGCTGTATTAAAGAATCAGAATCATCCTTATTTGCCAAGTATGTCCAAAAACACACAAGGAATTTGTCTTCGGTAGTTGGAGCCGCTCTAGTACGACAACAGACAGTCAATTGACAGAGAAGACTTTGGAGACAGAAAGACATTGACAAAAAAAAACAAAAAACAGTCACTGAGCAGTAAAGGGTTGCTAGTTATCTGGTAATGCCGGTACATTTTATTTATTTATTTTTTTGACAATTGTCCAAAAAGATGCAGTGTCCTCTAGCAGTTGGAGCAGTTCGAATGACTAATTTTGCAATAGTCCGGTGCAATTCTAAAGAGGATGTGATTCAACTTTAAAGACTCCATTGTAGTTGCGGGTGTGCTTTTCCACACACCTATGCAGAGGTTAAGAAAAGGCATTCTTAGCATAAGTGGAAAGTAGTTTTTGATCAGCCCGACTGCCTAGTCTATCTGTTGCGTATTACTTGTGCTTTAGTCTCTCATTTTGCAACATGCAGCATTATGCCTGGATCAGACTACAAGACAAATTTGGTCTTTCACGATCGCATGTCAGACTACTGCCATAGAATTTTGCCGTATATTGGTCAGAAAGTGGAAACACTGCACGACATGTATTCCGATACCACCGCATCTCGATAACAACAATGGATGCATTGTGTTGGGGGGAAAAAAGAATAAAAAGAGAAAAAGCGCACCGGTGCTCGGGAGTGGGCTGTCCATTCAACAGGAGCTTGAGGTATATTCACATACTTTTAATACAATGCGGCTCGCAAGCAGGCAACATTTTGTTATGTAGCCTAGCAAGCTAGTGCTAGCACTAACGTTTGTATGTAAAAAAGCCGGCGTTCTGTCCAGTCAAGCTCTAAATCTTCAGTAAACATTGGTTTGTGCGCGTGAATAAATATTGACAACGGTGCCCAAGAATGCTGACAACGGTAAGCACGGGAGGCGATGCGGCGGTCACAAAACACAATCCTATTGGTTGACGTCAAGGTTCGCTGTCGTAGAGTTGTCGTTGATGTCACACTACACGGAAGATATCCCAAAAATCAAACATGCTTGACTTCATTTTGGTGTCGTACGACTATCGTAGGGCCAACTCGTTGGTCGTGGGTTATATCACAGTACAAGACATAAATATGACAAAATATGTCTGGGAAATCGCCCACGATAGCTAATCGGGCCAATATCGGGGCTAAAATCCTGTAGTCTGATCTAGGCATAAATTTGCCCCTCATCACATTCCACAAATAAAGCTCTCCGCACACATGGGCCCAGTCAGCTGTACCAGAAACCAAATGGAAGCAGTCGAGAAGAGACACAGGAAATGCAACAGTGAGAGACATGAGAGACACAGGCGGCAGGCAGCGCTAAGATAGGAAAGCCAGGAAAAGGAAGGGGAACGACTTGGGTGTCTGTTTTGAAGTGTTGAATTGTTGCCTTTAGCTAAAGCTTTGAACAAGTCTTGCATAATCTTATCTCACAGAAGGCTCTCTTGTATTTCAGTGTTGATATTATTACCTAAATGTTGGATTGATATCTAAGGCTCACTTGACCTTTTACTTGTCAATAGTGCTTGTGTAGAAAATGACTGGTCCGGGGGCTACCTCTGTGAGCTAGCCAAGAAAATTGGCGACACATGCACTTTGTTTCGTGCCTGGACTATTGCATCAGAATGGAAAAAGTCGTTGGTAAAGTTCTCGCCAATATCAGCCAAAGAAAAGTGACGTGATGAGTCGAGATGTGGCGAGCAATTACACTTCAAAGGAATGTCATATTTTGCTTCATTTGATTTCATTGAGTCACAACCTCTCGAACCTCCGCAAAATTGCTCTCACAACTATGACTGAGCTGGGATCTTAAGTTCAACTGGTGAAAATGCCTTAAAAGTGCGTGTCTTTCAGTTTGCATGTGTGTTTTGGTGTGACAAAAATCAAGAGAAACATCTAAAGGAAGTGAAGTGGTTAGAGTCATGTGGTCAAGATGCTTGTCAGATCTCACTGTCGTTTCTTTCGAGTGTCTCTTTTTGCAGGAGTGGGTTGTCAAGCTGTCTGCCTTTTTAATGTGTAAACGCATGCCCTTGCTTGTTTCATCTATTTTTTATTAATTCGGTTTAATTTCTTCTTTTGTGTGGTTGTGTGCTAACCTAGGACCAAAACACCAGTGAAACACAACCCTCCCAAGTTCCATGTGGAAAGCCCTCACAAAGCAAAGCTGTGCAACAGCCTCAATCAGCCATTTTCCTTTGACCTTATTTACATGCAGACAAACATGAAAATGCCTCAAAGCACTAATAATTACTAAGTCCTTAACTATACAATATCAAAACCAAAAATCGCGATACTCTATGATACAAACCTGTGTTGCCTTTGAAATTGCAGAACCACAAAACGCCCCTTCCTACTCCCAGAGTGTGTGTGTGTTCAATCCAGAATAGATAAAGCCATCTGAGAGCACAGTGCTAGCAAACTTAATATAATTAGTATTATGTTAATACTAGAGATTGGACTCGCCACCTAATGCCCCAATGGCTATTGGCATTGACAGTAGTGAATGACTAGCGAATAACAATAAAATTGTTACTCTTTGTACTTCCAAAGTAAAGACGTCATTGTCCAACAAATGAAAAATCCATTTTGATTATTGAAAACTATATATAGCCCCCTGGTTAAGACCTGGTCGCATTTTTTGCGGGGGGGGGGGGTTGCAGATTCTTTTTCACAACACCAGAGAAGACAGCTGCCGCATTTTAGCTGACGCGTTTTAGCAACAGCTTTTCCCTCCAGAAAAATCTGTTGCCAAAATGTTTTTTTTTCCAGTTTGAAATGGCTTACTTTAACCAGGATCCCTCGCCGCATCACGGCTGTGGTCTGTTGTATGCCGGTCTCAGTCCTGTAAAATGTGTAAATACTAAGCCAGCTAGTTAACTTAGCTGCTAGTTAGCGGTAGCTGGCTATGTCTCATCAGTCATCTGCCACAATATGTTGAATGAATCTTGCATAACTTCATCCAATTCATCTACCATAAACATCCGTGCAGCTCCTCATGGCCATCGTAGCTCTAGTTAATACATACAAGGAAGTTCTCGTTAAGACATACAAGGGAAACCATAAGTTGTACAAGTTGGAGTTCAACCAAAAATGTTCTCATGTCTCTAAAGTTGTGTGTATATTTGCCTATTCCTTTTCATATTCACTTGGTACACTATTCTTTCATCGTGAGGTAGCTGCGTAATCCCTGTGTAAGGCCTGCTCCTCTCGTTCGCTCAGGTTTCCATTACATTGGTGTCAATTATTTATTATTGTGTGCCTCTCACTTGTAACAGAATGTTTAAGAATCGCCATTGCCAGTGGAACGTATTTGCCTCTCACAGCAAACTGCCTTTTAAACATTTTGGCAGAGTTTGAACTTGGATAGTCACGTTTGGCATTGGCGCTGGTGTGGAAAATGTTATCACGGCTTGATCTCACTCCCAATGCAGGCTAGCTTCTGGCTCAGCTGAACCTGGGAAGTGAAGTCAGGAAGAGCAGAATTGCATTACAATGTTTGTTCAAACAGGAAAGAAAGGATCGAGGGGTGAACCTCTCCCTTCATCAAAAAACACTGACACCACATTCTCATGCCTTTTGGTTTGTTTTAATGGAAATATTATCAGAATTTTAATAGGGGATTTGCAGTTTTTGATCACCTTTCCTTGATCTAAAAATCGAGGAAATACAGTCAATTCATATATACAGTGCTTAGCAAATGTATTAAAGTTAGATTATCCAGCATAAAGAAGTGCTTTGGTGCGGACTTCAGTGAGCTCTCGATGTTATACCATTTTTAACAAGAATGAGTGAATTGAGCTGGCTCACTGGGCTTCTCTCAGAAGTCAGAAGTTAATCAAACACATAATTCAAACCTTCAACAATTATTTGTGCTTTACTCTTTTTTCAATGAATCAATGAAATTGATAAAAATCAATAATTGAAAGTGTTGGCAATGAATTTCGTTATCGATTTGTTGCGTCATGTGATTATGACAGTCTACCTGTGCCTTATTGAATGTGTGCCTTGTTGATTGCCAATAGTATTGCAGTTCCTGATGTGTGCGACTTGGGGTGTTAGGGGCAGTGTGGCGCACACATACAGATAACACAACTTCATCAGATAAAAGACCAGAAGAAGTCGCGCTTGAACGGCATTAAATGTAACTCGTTTTTCACAGAGTAGGAAGAATATATGCCCCGTGAGTTTTCTTTTTCATCTTTCTGTGTATCCTGGTGCAGAGTTTGTGTGAATATTGGTTATTTGGAGTTATATTAGTACTGCAAATTTGGCGCTAGTTCCTGTCAATAGTTTTGCATTGCGTGTTAGTGTTAGTTGGCGATGTTTGTAAAATGAAGTATGCGTTGTATTAAAATATAAGTGATTAATTATTTTTGCTGTGTGTTTAGTTTCACAGTCAACTTCAACTGGAGTGTCAATAAACAGCTTGAAGCCAGCAAAGTTGGACTATTTATATGGACTGTTAGATATCTGGCAAACTTCAGTGCGTTTAAATGTATTGGTATTTAGCAGATTTGTATGTATATGTACACACAATAACAAGTATTGAAGCCATAATTAATGATTATGATAAAAGAGTCATGATTATGTTGTGCAATTGCACACTATGCAGAATTATTTTACACCTATTACATAAAATACTGCAATAACTATTCCCGGTTATATTCTTGACATCATTTTTAAAATATGGAAATTCAGACAAATTGTTTTGGAAGTGAGATTCTATAGGTTGGCAGCTCTGCAGCCGTAGCCATGAATGTGTTTTTACTAATAATTGCCATAATAATTTATTTTCGTGTTTCAGTTTTCCGCCCTGGTTACCTCATTTTCGTTTTTTGCTTTCGGCCAAGAATTTCTATGTGGGTGCATGATTATTTTTTTTTTAATTAGTCATATTTTTTTTACTTTAGGAGCTCTAGGATGTTCATGCAACACTGTATATCATGTTTTCTACGTATGTTGTACGAAGCTGTTGTTTTCAGACACAATGGCAACACTTCAAATTGTCCCTCACAAAATGTTGTTGTCTTTATTGAGCAGTAGCATTGCACGTTGTTGTCACACAAACACATACCCTTAACAAACACATTTGTCACATGTGGACACACGCAAGCGACTTCCGCAATTCTGTGGGGTGAATTGTATGAAGAAAAGTTCCTTTCTGGAACGATGACGAGGATGTTCCATGCTGGCATATGTGCGCAATAAAATGAAAAGTTTATGGCAGCTTATGTCAATGCCACGAATCTTTCCGGGCAAAACTTGTCCTGAGTATGAAAAGACAGACATCATAAGGTTAAATGAGTATTCTTTTTTTAATTTTCTGCTATTTGTCTACATTGTTAATGCTGTGCTCACATTCACACAATCCGTTTATCTTCCATTCTTCTCTCATTTGTCCTGGATGGACCTCTAATCCTCTACCAAAATGTTCCAAAATGATGCCACCGAATTGATTCCACAGGGTGGAGGTGCGAGACGCTGGTTGTCTTCCAAGTTTCTTTTCATTACAAACTGTGTAATGTATAAGAACATTCATTAGTTCCAGGCACAAACTGTCGGCCTCATAAAACTTTTACAAACTCAGATTATTTTAATTTTTTTTAAAGTAACATTTTAAAATTCACACATGCTCGTATGAAAACTGAATAAATTTCAAAAATAAATTGCAGTGGCGCCTTGAGATATGAGTGACCGTGTTTAAAATATGAGCTGTCGTTCGGCTGACTTGACAGTATGTAGACCGACAATGAAACAATACCCACAGGTGTATATTCTTTATCCTTTATGAAAACTGTCTTATATTACTGCTAAATAAAGTTGAGTTGAGCTTACGGAGTCAGTCTTGAAACTCTTCTTCGTGTGTCTATATCTGTATTGTACTTCCCCCAGGTGGCCAAGGCGTACACACTCGAAGGAGCAGCACAATGCCCAATAAATTGAAGCAAAAGAATTAACAAAAACTGTTTAATTTTTCACATTCCATTTAATTATGTCATTACTGTGTTTTTATAAAGTACAATATTATAGAGTGCTATTCTTTTTTATTATTATTAAAAACACATCATAAATATTTTCCGTTGTTTTGGGAGGCTAAAAGAGATTGATGACATTTCCTTTAATTTCCCTGGGGAAAGATGATGTTTACAAATTAATGCATATCTCAAGGCACCACTGCAAAACTACTCACCAAAGACATCTAATGGAGAGTGTTGAGAGTTATGTGTTATTTTCTGTCTGTCAAAAAAGGTAAAGAAAAGTACAAAGGTGTTTTTTTTCGTTTGCCTTTTGAGGTCTGTTTTCCTAGAAAATGTTGGTTGTTGCACGACTATTTGGGAATTCCTCTTGGAAGGCTCTATTGTATTGTATTTTATATTAGCGTTGTCACTTGAGTGATATCCTGGCATTGTCTTAACAGGATAATTAACATAAAGACACCTGTTTTTACACTATTTTTACGATATGCTCGCATCATTATCATCCTCATCCTCTTGGTGGTTGTATTTGAGCCAAAGATCTTGAATTGTATGACATCGTCTTTCGAGCATCTCTGGTAATACCACAGCTAGTTCACTGAAGGGCAGCTGAGTTGGCTTCTGTGAATCTTTTGTTCTTTTTCAGCTTCTGCATTTTTCACCTGCGTTTCTCAGAAGTGTACAGAGAAGCGAACTGACACATTTATTTATCCATTTTGACCGATTTCCTAGAACACGCTCCTTGATCAGTTTTGCGAGCCCAGCACTCATAAGTATTTTTTTGTACGCGTCTGTGTGTGCATGTGTGTTTTTCAAAAGTAAATAAATGTGCATTCTGTCGCCACATCCTCCACCCTGCCGCAGATGGAGGTGATAGTGAATATGATGAGCTCTAAAGCTGTCTTGGATGCCACAGTGGAGATGTGTTTTTCAAATATACTCACGAGACTCTTGATTGGGTCCAATTTAATGAGAGCCCATGGAATAGTTGTGTCAAACAAACCTGTTTTTACAAAGATAGTCATATTCAGTTTTTTATTGACACAATCAGAGCGATACTCTTCATTTAACAATATGCTTAATTCTGCGGTTGTAGTTTTCAGCCTAAAAAACAAGTGAGTATGCAGTCTGGAGATGTTTTAAGTAACATTGTAACAATCTTAACTGTTGTACAAGTACAATAGAACTCTATAATACATTAAAATAAAACCAAAATAAAGTAAAACTACCGGTACTCTCCTTTTGATGCCACCTGACTGATGTTTACTTCATTTCAATGGGAAGAGAAGATTTGACATACACGTGTTCTGAGATACGACCATAGTCACTGAATAAATTAAACTTGTATGTTAGGGCACCAGTGTAGTCCTGTATAAGTGCAAAATAAAAAATAAAAAAAATTGATAGGGAGCCTGGTGAATTAGTAGTTAGCACGTCGTTGTAAGAATAAGTCTCCTTGATAACCCCTTTGAGCTTGGGGAAGAGGGGAAAAAATCACACAGCGCAAAGTCGTGTGAGTAGGGAGGTTGCTCCAGCACGGCTATGTTCTTCTCAACCAGCAACTGTGGGATGTTCATAGCATTGTTGGCAGGCGCGTTGTCATGGTTAAGTAGCCACGAGTTGTCCTGCCGCAGCAAACGCTGCAGGATCTTTTTGTGGATGTGCTGGTTGATCATCTGGCCCTCAGAAATATGAGACACCAATGCTGGAAGCTTTTTGACACACCTTGCACATATGTATTCAGATTGCATCGCCTCCATAGAAAGAACTCTGTTGAAGCACCTGCAGTTAAATTTATTGATCATATTGTACTGCGCAACCAGACACCTGGACTTTTGAGGCATAATTTTTTCCAGAAAATTCTGATTGAACTCCAAATTATACAACTTTTGGGGTGTTCAATTTACATGTTCCACTGTATAGTTTGAACAATGTGGAGTATCTTTAGCCTTGTAAAAACAAACACAGCAACATTCTCCTCTTGACCCCTGGGAAGCACTGACAGATGTGTCGATTACGACGTTTAAGGTCAAGGTCTCCTCAGCCCCCAGCGGATAGTGTCATACAGCGCGTGCGCACACACACTCAAATATATATATATATATATATATATATATATATATATATATATATACACACACACACACACACACACCGGCACCCTGGACAGTGTAGGCCACAGCACCCCTCATAGGGATTGCGGAATGCTGCATGTCAGTCAGTTACCATGGCAATGGCCTTGCGAGAGGGACCCTGGGAATGTCATCTTGGACTCCTAACATCCTGTGTGTCACCCAAATGTGGGTGTGCACGCTCAGTACTGTATACGTGCACTTAGGACGAAGTGGGCGCGAGGTCGTGTGGTCACATCTGTTGCTGCGTCTATGTTCAAGCTACTTTCATCCATGGCTATACTGTGCGAAAGTGTGTGTGCAAGGAGGAAGTGTGAGAGTGTGTTTCTTTGAAGGGCGTAGTGAAAGCTGAGTCAGTGTGAAAAATAAGAGAAAAAGAATAGTCATAACAGGCTCGTAATATCAGTAGCATGTCAAAACAAACCCTATCTATTATGAAATGTTCTCATCTGAATATCATGCTGCTGTTTTCTTTTGACAGTTTGCGATTCTTACAAAAGAGAAGCAGTCTCTTGGCATTTAAATGTACTGTATGTACAAGCTGTATTCATATTTTTGAATTATGAAGACTTAATTCACCAGTTGATCTAATAATATACTGTATATTTTAAGCAAAATATGCATTTTATTGCTAATACTGTATGTAGAATGATGTTTTAAGAACGCATTTTACTTACTTTACATATAACATACGGATTTTAAACTGCCTGCAGGGCAAAAGTACGGCGCACAAGCACACATGGGATCAGTCATTTGAGACGCTAATAAAAAACGTCCCACGGGGGTTTACTGTACACATACTAGCTGTGCCTTGATATCAGTGTGAGTGTTTATGTGTGTGTGATGTCAGGTAATATCTGCAGAGAGTTTGTGAGCATTTATTCTTCGCCATCTCTCGTGGCGTAGCACTCCTGTGTGGCCACCCCTCTAATTTAACTCTCCATCAACCCAATTAACATAGTGACTGTGTATGTGACCATTTGTGTGCGTTAATATAGAGATGATCACTCATCACCATGCGCTGACCTCGCTCCCTCAGTGGAGTTGATTCACCAATCAGATCCGTTGTGATGTGTTGCTCAACCGCGGAGACATCTGCTGCTTGTTTCTTCTCCTCCTTCCTCTTCTTCTTCTTTTTCCTCTTCACGCAACATATGGTTCCTCAAAGTCATCACAGACTCATTCACATTCTCACAATAAATTCCTCTCCGTGAGTCACTCTCGCAAAGACAAAGATCTCGTTAGCTGTTGCACCTGCGAAGGCATCGTGTGAAGACGCATGCTTTTGCTTTTTCGATTCCCCACATCCCCAAAATTGGTGAATTAGTTTTTGCTTGTAGATGTTGATGTTCAATTTACAGTATTTTATATGGTATGAAAAACAAATAGTATAATAGTTTCAAATGTTGTATTAATCACCTCGTAGATAAGCAAGAAAATTAGGGACCATCATTTAGATTAAAGTCTAATTTAAAATGAAACGAGGGGCCACATACGATAAAAGGTAAGACAAGATGGGGCTCCACTTCATCTTGTGTTTATGAAACGTGCTTTAAAAAAAACTTGAATCTCACAAATCTCAGCTTTGTGTTATTAGTGACAAAGCAAAAAGATATTAGTATTAATTTTTTGTCCAAATAAAAAAATAATAATCCTGTTACATTAAAATTTTGCATTCCAAATAAAACAATCTTGTAACAATCAAATTTGGTTACATTTTAATTTGTATTTACAAAAATTAGTGTGCTATCATTCAACCTTTAACTTTTTCTCGCAACCTTTTGATGTAAAAAAACGTGAATCACGAATGATAATTTTTGCATTTGAATAAAAACAAACCAGTGTATTTTATTCTGACAAGAGCTTCAATGTTGTGTTTACTTCTGCCACGTTATGCACATATGCGCAGTTGTAGGACCAGTTGTACCCGTCATGTGGATCACAGAGCCTTACTCTCCCCCGAGACGATAATCTCTGCGGAACAAGGCGTCCCAAGGCCAGAGGAGCTGCACGGATGTTCATGACAGACTGCGAGCGTGGCAGATGAATTGGATAAAGTCCATTCAACACATCGCGGAAGATGATTGACGAGAGCTACCGCTAACTAGCAGCCTAGCTAACTAGCTGGCTTAGCATTCACACCTACGGGCAATTTAGAGTTGTCAATTAACCTACCACACTTGTTTTGGGGATGCGGGAGGAAACCGGAGTACCCGGAGAAAACCCACGCAGGCACGGGGAGAACATGCAAACTCCACACAGGCAGGGCCGGTAATTTTACAAATTGTGAAATTGTGACCTCCACTGCATCATTCACTTGTAGAAGAGCCTCCCCTCAAATAGATGCCTCCATTTTCTTTCCCTCTGGAAAAAAGAAAAACAGCAACTGTAATTATTTCAATTCACACTAAAAAAGAGCCGAGTGCTCAGCCCAATTGGACTTATTTTCTAACCTAAACAGCAACAGCTTAATCACCTGTGAGATGAATTCAAGTGTAGAGTCTTACTGGCTACCGCTTGGATGTTGTAATTGAGTTTGGAAACAGCATCTATTTAACGTTCCAGTGATCATTGTACTGATTATTCACTTTATTTGTGGGGAAAATATTAAAAACATTAATGTTTTCTTAAATTAATACCTTTCAATATCTAATCAAAACTGATTATTACCTTATTACCTTCGTAAAACCAAAATTTGGTACACCTCTATTGGATATTATATTGTGTAAGTGACCAATTCTGTGGCTGGTTAGTCATATTTTTATGATGTGTAAAAATCAGGGTCTCACGCCTAAGCTTGGACCCCAAATAGATTCCTGGTTCTCTCTGCAGTGGAGAAAATAAACCCCCCTGGCCACTCTGAGGAAATTGTTGCGTTAATTGAACAGAATGTTGCCTTCCTCTCCTAAGAGAGGTTCCACAAAACCAACAGTGAAATTCATCCATCCATCCATCCATTTTCTTTACCGCTTATCATCACTAGGGTCGCGGGTTGCTGGAGCCTATCCCAGCTATCTTCGGGCGGGAGGTGGGTTAAACCCTGAACCGGTCGCCAGCCAATCGCAGTCAGTGAAATTCTTCTTCGTATTTACCTTAATTTAATGTTTTTTCCTCTTTCAACAGGGATATTTAACACCTTAAATAACAGGTTCCATCCATCCATTCTCTACCGCTTATCCGGGTCGGGTCGCGGGGGCAGTAGCTTCAGCAGGGACGCCCAGACTTCCCTCTCCCCAGCCACTTCATCCAGCTCTTCCGGGGGGATCCCGAGGCGTTCCCAGGCCAGCCGAAGGACGTAGTCTCTCCAGCGTGTCCTGGGTCGTCTGCTCCAATGAGAGTTGGAGGTCACGGCTTGATGAAGCCAACAGAACCACATCATCTGCAAAAAGCAGAGATGCAATACTGAGGCCACCAAACCGGACCCCCTCTACGCCTCGGCTGCGCCTAGAAATTCTGTCCAGAAAAGTTATGAACAGAATCGGCGACAAAGGGCAGCCTTGGCGGAGTCCAACCCTCACCGGGAACGAGTCCGACTTACTGCCGGATATGCGGACCAAACTCTGACTCCGGTCGTACAGGGACCGAACAGCCCGTATCAGGGGGTTCGGTACCCCATACTCCCGAAGCACTCTCCACAGGACTCCCCGAGGGACACGGTCGAACGCCTTCTCCAAGTCCACAAAACACATGTAGACTGGTTGGGCGAACTCCCATGCACCCTCGAGGACCCTGCCGAGGGTATAGAGCTGGTCCACTGTTCCACGGCCAGGACGAAAACCACACTGCTCCTCCTGAATCTGAGATTCGACTTCCCGATGGACCCTCCTCTCCAGCACCCCTGAATAGACCTTACCAGGGAGGCTGAGCAGTGCGATCCCCCTGTAGTTGGAACACACCCTCCGGTCCCCCTTCTTAAAAAGGGGGACCACCACCCCAGTCTGTCAATCCAGAAGCACTGTCCCCGATGTCCACGCGATGTTGCAGAGGCGTGTCAACCAGGACAGCCCCACAACATCCAGAGCCTTTAGGAACTCCGGGCGAATCTCATCCACCCCCGGGGCCCTGCCACCGAGGAGCTTTTTAACTACCTCGGTGACCTCAAACCCAGAGATAGGAGAGCCCGCCTCAGAGAACCCACACTCTGCTTCCCCATGGGAAGGCGTGTCGGTGGAATTGAGGAGGTCTTCGAAGTATTCTCCCCACCGACTCACAACGTCCCGAGTCGAGGTCAGCAGCGCCCCATCCCCACTATACACAGTGTTGGTGGTGCACTGCTTTCCTCTCCTGAGACGTCGGATGGTGGACCAGAATTTCCTCGAAGCCGTCCGGAAGTCTTTCTCCATGGCCTCACCGAACTCCTCCCATGCCCGGGTTTTTGCTTCAGCGACCACCAGAGCTGCATTCCGCTTGGCCAGCCGGTACCCATCAGCTGCCTCAGGAGTCCCACAGGCCAAAAAGGCCCGATAGGACTCCTTCTTCAGCTTGACGGCATCCCTCACCGTTGGTGTCCACCAACGGGTTCGGGGATTGCCGCCACGACAGGCACCGACCACCTTACGGCCACAGCTCCGGTCGGCCGCCTCAGCAATGGAGGCGCGGAACATGGTCCACTCGGACTCGATGTCCCCCGCCTCCCCCGGAACATGAGCAAAATTCTGTCGGAGGTGGGAGTTGAAACTCCTTCTGACAGGGGATTCTGCCAGACGTTCCCAGCAGACCCTCACAATACGTTTGGGCCTGCCACGTCGGACCGGCATCTTCCCCCACCATCGGAGCCAACTCACCACCAGGTGGTGATCAGTTGACAGCTCCGCCCCTCTCTTCACCCGAGTGTCCAAGACATGCGGCCGCAAGTCCGATGACACGACCACAAAGTCGATCATCGAACTGCGACCTAGGGTGTCCTGGTGCCAAGTGCACCAATAACAGGTTCACAGACTTAATATTTAGCTCCAATTGTAAATGAAGACCTCGGACAAAGGAGGCAGATAACTTCACTTTTAGTCACTTCCTCATAGTCACATTCGATGAAATGACTCATTTCCCTCCCACCACTCTCGTTGATGATATTAGACGCTGTGGTTGAGACACCCGACGACGCGACCGATGGCGTCCATTCACAATAACTGGCCATCTGAGGAAATCAAGCGGGTGCATGGGTCATCTCTTCTTTCGTTGCGCTTACGTGCATGTGTGTGTAGGATTAGCATAGACATTCCTCAGGCTCACACAATGTCACATGGACTCAGACGCATCCGGCGCACAAAAGCCCTGGAATCTATCGTCCCTCTGCTCTCCATCACTCCCTCCCTCTCCCCACCACCCCTCTTCCCCCTCCCCCAGCCGTGTCTATCGCCGTCTCGTCTGTTTCCTTTTGACGCTTTTGTTCTCTCACGCCAATCCCCCTCCACGCCACCCCCCTTTCCATTTCTTTGCCGCGCTCCCCGGCGCACAGCATGTCGTCCCACGGGCTCCCGTGTTGATTCTAGAGAGGCATGCGGGCCTCGTCTGTGCTCCATGTTTGGATGGGAGGAAGTCCTAGCCGAGGGGTGAGGGAGCGATGAATGGTATTTGAATTTCACAAGTTAAATACACTCAAAAGAAGATGGCTGTAGATACGGTAGATAGGTACTGGAAATAGATATTATGGCTGGATGGATGATTGGATGGATAGATGGATGCCATGATCTTTTTCAACATAAAAGTTTTTTTTCTGGAAGTATTATAACTATGGTGTAGAAAAACAATACACAGAAGAATACTTTTGAGAAATTGATTACGGTACCCAGTGTTTAACAGTTACATAACCCAAACAATTTAGTCTCCCTCATGTTGCGTAACAGTTTGAAAAAAGTACTTTCTATTCACAAAGATTTACAAGACAAATTTTCCTTTCCTATTTGACCATAATACATAATTACATAATAATTGTAATATTAGTAATGCAGTCAAGTTTCAGTATTATTGAAAGTGTTCAGTTATATTTAATACATGCTTTGAAAATAACATTGTCATAAATAATAGAACTACTTGCATCTGTGTTTTTCTGTTTTAACAGAAAGTTTAAAATGAGAAAAGAGGCGTGTAAACCATGTAATCTGTTGACAATCGTTTTAGTTTTCAAGTATGTATAAATTGGTATTTATGACCATTTTCTTTCTTCATGTTTACACGCTTGGAATGTCCTAGTGTGGTGCTCGACACAAAGAACTATTACGGAACATTTGTGGTGTAGAACTGGACAGGATAAGTGGTATAGAAAATGGATAGATGCCTTAACTGCGTCAGCATAGGTTAGTGATACACCAGGGCATATTCCACTCTGTGTACAAATTGGGGTTACGTTGTCACCGTAGTAATGGAACTCTATCGTAAGCCCGAGGACCCCTGTGTAATCCCTTTTATACAGCTGCCTCTGTTATTCCTCTAATACTACCGCTAAAGTTACAGAACACAAGGGCAAGTGGCCGTGAAAAGGCCAGCTTTGATAGGGAGTGAGAAAGGGGCTATAGAGGGTAAATTTGGGGAAAATGAACGATGTTACAATGTTAACAACAACAAAAACAACACCAGATGCGCACTTAGCAAAAATGTATGGGCTTAAAACGTTCCTCTCCGTTGTTTGTAAGCTGTCTCATTTAGTTTGGTGCGTTCATTGCAGCGTTTTTTTTACAGTTTCTCCACAGTCCCTATTATTTCAATGTTGAAAAACAAATCAGTAAGGCTTTCACTTTGACAATAAACTAAACTAAAGAATATTTTGACAGGTATGTGATCTGTAAATGCTGAAAATGTAAAGCTCATTTGAAAGTCATTGGAGCACCTACAACCACCCTTGGGCAGTCAAATCCTATGAAGGCACAATGATTCATATGGAGGTGAAGGCAGACCACGATGGATACAAGAAAGCCAAAAATGTGTATTTTTGTAAGAACACACCGGCGCGACTCAAATGTCAGCATCGCTGTTGAGCTGCCGAGCCCACACATCCAATCGAGCGCCAACATGGCCGTCGGCGTAAACACGCACACGGATGGATGAGTCGGTCAGCCGGGCGTGCAGGCTCGCGGCCCTCCTGTGGTGAAAGGTGGCAGCTGACAATAACGCGTGCGGGCGTGCAAGTCAGACAGTCATGAGAGGTTAAAGTGTGTTATTCATATGTTTGGTGTCGTGCGTCCGAGCGCACGGCAAGAACGACGGGTGTGGGAGGCGAAGGAGGGAAAGTTGCCAGGCGATGACGATGATCAATAGTCATCCGCTAGCTGACATCTTTCATCACAATCATCATCGTGGTCATCATAACGGAGGCCTGACAGTGACCAAACTGGTGGGATGTTCTCACAGCACACGATGGAATCCTTCCAACTAGAGATCTTTGTTTGTTGTCTTAGTTGTACTCAGTGCAGCCATGTCATCACTGTTCCATCATAAGCTCCTAAGTCTACGTTGTGATCATTTAAATTACGATCATTTCCCTGATGGCTGCATACAGAATTTCTCACCTTTAACCAATCCATGTAGGTAAAGATACTGTATGCTAAGCAATTATATGTGTTTATGTAAATATATTTATTTTGAAAAACTGTTACTTGACAGTTTACTGTCCATTTCCACAATCAAAACCAAAGAAGAGGATTCTGCAGTAAGATGACAATCTTTAAAGGAGTGTTTACTTTATTTGGAAGGATAATTAGTGTTTGACAAATGACACAGAGCACAAAGTGGCAATAGCAATTCACAATTTTCTTCTGAAACTTTATTATCTTTATTTATTAAGGCATTATAAATAAAAAAAAATGTACGATTGTAAATAGTTTTTTTTTTTTGTCATTGCATATCAAGGAAAGCTTTGTCTAAACCAATCAATTATTATTTGTTGTAGTAGTAGCACCACCCCCCACCCTGCCGCCCCCTTTAAAAAAAAAACAAAAAAAATAAAACGGATATTGGGTCAAATGTTCTTTTTATTATACATTGCGGGCTGCTAAAAAACAGATGACACGCCGCAAATGACCCCCGTGCCGTATTTTGGACACCCCTGAGTTTACACATTTTAACTCGGGGTAAAACGGTACGGGGCGTCCTCGGTGCACAACGTACTTCCGTTCCTATGACAGCGCCGTAGCCCAAATTTGTATGGAAGTCGGAACATGCCGCAGACCAAGCTTTATTGAGCACCCGTTTGACATTAGACAAACCTCCAAACAATAATGTCGCAAAAAGTATGTATTGTAAAATTATGATGATTTCTCAGTTTGCTAACAAATTTACTTACTCAGCGTAAAATCTGGGCCTGTCTAATTGAACACAAAGCTGATATACTCGCAGGAAGAAATGGTTTATTAATTACATAATTATTACAATTTATAATCTCAATAATATTTAGTATTTATTGGAGTATTGTATTTAACATTTATCTTATTGTATGCATCTTATTTTAGAATGAGTCATTTACTGCTGAGAATTTACTGCTAGCACATTGCAGTTTTTTTTATTTTAAATGTAATTAAGTCTGCTACTGCTTTATCTTTTGCAGTTTGTTCCCTTACTGTACCCAATGTGAACCAAACGGTGACTTTAAAATCAAACTATGTGCCCAACTGTGAATTTTACGATAAATAAATCCTGATTGTTGTCCTACAAGTGATTCCCAACCAGTAAATTGAATTAGATCTATGAATTTTTCCAACTGAAAATTATTTATTTACTACAAATCATCATGTATCTTTGTTCGACTATCTATGCCAGTGACATATAGTGACAGGCAGAACAAGCAAATTCTCTTATACTAGATGGCATAAGGTACATAATTAACCTGTGAAAATTATTTATTTACTCCAAATCATGTATCTTTGTTCAACTAACTATGCCGGTGACATATAGTGACCAGCAGAACAAGTAAATTCTCTTCCTCTAGATGGCATAAGGTACCATACTTTACCTGTGTATCTACTTTTTTGTGCCTTTTTGTCGAGTGTGCCCTGAGATTTTCTCAAATGTAAAATTATGTGCCTTGGCTCAAAAAGGTTGGAAAATGCCAAGCTTAAACCATCATGACAACATTGGGTTTGTAGTGAGTCTCCCCATTGCCCACCAAAAACACGTTCTCTTACTTCAGACCACCAATTGACATTGTGAGCCACCAAAGCAACATCACTGGAGAGCTCCTATCGTGCTTCACACAGATAAAAACGCCAAGGGCATGTATGCACATACTGAACTCGTTTGCTCGTTTACACACAAACAGTGCCATGTGGTTCACATTATTTTTTTTTTATTATTATGTATTTGCTGCATTTACTGGGCGAGCTGTGCCGCGTCTTCTAGGCCGCATCTCGGTCATGTGGAGACCTTCACGGTGACAGGAATGCAGGCGTGCAGGCATCCATTCTCGTTTAGCTGTTTGCTGACATATTTACATTCGTGTGAATGACCGTCACTGTTTGTGTCTCCTAGGCCTCCGGTCCCAAACTGACGACTCACTGCTCAGATATCCAAGAAGTCCGTCGCTGCAACCGGCTGGAGATGCCCGACAACTTAAATACGTTTGTTTTAAAGGTGTGTGTTGGTTTATATGAGAGCCATGAAACACTTAACCGGTTTATTACGTGGGTGCATTTAAAAAGCCTCTTTGTCCCCCGAAAGGTTAATCGAGGCAGTTTGATATTTGAGACGGACAACGACCAGCAGGTCAGCTCCTGGACTACAGAAATTAAAGAATGCATCAACAACAGGTGGGAAGCGCAACGGGACCAACATTGCTACAAACCGTCAAATGATCAGTTTTAAAAAAAAAATCTCGTAAACTGGAATCATACATAAAGTGGACAGCCATGCAGCGTGTGCACGTGTATCAGACTGCAAAAGGAAGTGTGGGGGAGGTCTGAGTGCTCAGGAGAATCATTTCTGCAGATGTCCAGTAGACGCACACACACAAACACAGACACACACACACACACACACACACTCAAGAGGTCAGAGGTTTCGAGGTCATACTTGTATCCTGTGTAAAATCAGATTACACCCCAAGTAGAGACACAAGAGTCATGAAATATTTACGATAGAGAACCAAGCAGGTGCAATGTGGAAATCAGAGGCACTTATCTGTTACATAGCCTATACCTTTTTGTAAAACATTTATAGTAATCGGGACATATAGTTTAGAACGGCAGTTATTTTGGTATTAGGTTTTCTACTGTTGTTGTATATGGTCATTTTTTTACTACAAAACAAAGCTGCTCAAATTGTCGCTGGAAACTGTGAAAAACAAGCCATATTGAAGTAGGGCTGAGCAATATGGCTTTAAAATAAAATCTCATTTCTGATATTAAGAGATTATTTTGTTACTGTTATTCTATATGTTATTCTGTAGTAAGCACTTGACAATTACATTATTACAAACAAGTCTTGTTTTTTGTTTTTACTCCTTTTGCGATTGCTTTATTTCTGCTGATGCCAAAAGTTTTTCCGCAGTATTAACTTTCTACAGAAATAATAAATATAAAAAAATTAATATTTGTTTCCTTACAGAAAAAGTGAAAATAAGTTATTTGGGGGGAAAATCCATTTTGGCAAAAAAAAAAAAAAAAAGTACAATATGTAAACATAATCCTCGATAAATTAACATTTTAAATGTTCAACAATTCAACATAACTACATAAGCTGTCAAACTGCATGGCTTGGCCTCTGCGTTTGTCTGTTGCCAGCTCGCACTTACAGTTGTACAGGTGAGACAAGGCGAAATATTAGCGGGTCCGACCCACCATCTCTTAGGTAATGTTCAGCGCGATGATTGCCTTCCGCCGGGCTCCTTTCTTGTAGTGTTGCAACTAAGTGGAGACTGTGGAGCAAATTGTTAATTGTTTGTTTTTTTAAATGGATTTCGCTTGAAAACAACACCCATGAAGGAGCAGCATAATGGCATCTGAAGAACTTACTCTATGTTAAATGTGTGTGAGAGTGTGAAGTTGGCTCACTTCCTGTCTGTGTTTGCTGCCGCTGTTTTCAAATACACACTCACACACTCTCACTTAAACATAAACAATTTAGCACCAAAGACAGTTTCACCAAATTGGTATAAAATGTAATTAAAAGTGTGCCGCTGAGCAACATTCATGTGCAGCAAATGATGTAGCGTGTATGTGTGTGTGTATGTATGTATGTGTTGTTCAGGTTGGGCAGTGTGGATCTGGAGCCCCTCCCTTCCCCGGTCGATAGCGGCATCTCGACCAGTCACAGAGCAAGCTCCGAGCCGGGAAGTCAAAGTGATTGGCGGCCCGGTTCCTCCCACCTGGCTCCCCAGACGCGACCCGTCACAATTAGCTGTATGTATTTTTCCTTTAATTCATGTCACATTTTCTGAGTTTGTCAGTTGTACAGTTGGAATACACTTTACTGTAGTTGTTCAGTGACTGATGGTGTAGTAGTACATTCGCCTGACTTTGGTACAGGCAACGTGGGTTCAGTGCCCACTCAGTGACAGTGTGAATGTGAGTGCGATTGGTTGTTTGTGTCTGTATGTGCCCTGCAACTGACTAGTCAGCTGGGACGGGCTACAGTGCCCCACGACCCTGAACAGGATAAGCAGTATTGAGAATGGATGGATGTAGTTGTTTAATATATCAATAATACAATTTTCATATTAGTTGAAAGTCGGATGTCAAAATTCCGGGAATTTTCAAATTCACAGGCACAGATGATTTCGAGAATGTAGACTTTTTTTTTTTTTAAAGAGAGGCACTTGTCATTTAACATTTTGAATGGAACTTTATTGGTATTGAATGAGGGTGGGGTTGAATTTAGTTAGTTTTTGAACGGGTTGGGTTAGGGGGTGAGTTATATTGAACTCAACATTCATGTTTTTGTTCTTCAATGAAAGAATTGATTGTTCAAAAAAATCTTTGAAACATGATAATGTTCCGCCTTGAAGTAAATCTGTTACAATGCCATGCTTTTTAATGGTACAGTGGAATAGGAATAATAACCGGACTTTGAAAACTGCATTGAAAGAACTTTTTTTTTTTGACCCCAAAAATTCTTGAATAAGCAGGGATACACAGCCACTAAGTGTTTTTGGGGTTGCCCCCCCCCCCCCCCCCCCCCCAAAAAAAAAACAGCGGGAAAAAAATCGGCAGATAGGTGAATCCGCGGGTGCCAAACCCCGAGTATGCCAGGGTCCACTGTATTACTTTTTTATGATACCTTTCCAAAATTCCCCAGCTTAACTTCCTATTTCTTTCCGGAAATGTACTTTAAAATCCCCCCTGCAACCCCATTTGCTATTGAGAACTGTTATTGGGTTCAGCTGTAGACCACTTCCCCTGTTCCTCCTCCTCAGGCCCAGTCACCCTGGGTCTGCCGGAGCCGCTCATCCACAAGACGGATCACTTCCTCTTCTCCTACCCGTGGTTCCACGGGCACATCTCCCGGGTCAAGGCGGCCCACCTGGTCCAGAGCTCGGGGACCGAGGGCCACGGCGTCTTTCTGGTGCGTCAGAGCGAGACGCGGCGAGGAGACTACGTCCTCACCTTTAACTACCAAGGAAAAGCCAAGGTGCGGCGGGAAGCCTCACGGGACCGGCGACGTGATTATTCAGGGTACGCTTCTGACTTCCTGTTTGTGTGTGTGCAGCACCTGCGCCTCTCGCTGACCGAGTGGGGGCAGTGCAGGGTGCAGCACCTGCGCTTCCCCTCCGTCATGGAAATGCTCAGCCACTTCCGCCTCTTCCCCATCCCGCTCGAGTGCGGAGCCGCCGGCGCCGTCACGCTCTCCAGCTTCGTCGTGGCCGGCTCCAGCCCCCCGTCACAGGGTGAGGACCCCCCTCTTCTGCAAATATTAACCATTATGGGATGTTCATTTTTGGCAGCCTGTTATTACATACAGTGGTGCCTTGACTGACTCATTTAATCGTGATTTAGATTTTGGCTTCTCGAGATCATAAAAACATAATCGAAGAAAAACGATGAATGTGCTGGACGGCGTGGATGGTGTATGAAAGTTCCTGCTTTGTAAATGCACCCTGAATGCACCAATACTCTTGCAGCAAGCATGTGACCTATTTTAAGCTGTTTAATGACACCCAAGTTGGAGTTTACTGTAAATTAAACACGCCAAAAAAATAATTACACACATTTTATATTTGAATACAAGACAGTTTGTTTCAGAAACATTGCCATCTTAATGTAGCACTCAATGGAAAACCCTGTTGCCAGTAAAAATTAGCATTTGACATCATGAGAGGGATTTACCTTCAAATAACAAATAATCACACATAAATGCTGTAGTAACACATACAGACAGATAATATCACAAGGCTCAAGGGCATATATTCTTCCTAATCTGGGTAAAACAGGTTACATAGATAAAGTGCGTTGCGTTCTTCTTCTCTTTTTATCTTAACATAAGTGCACCACATTGCCCCCAAGAGGACAAGGTGCACATAGCTTAGGTTTAAAACACGGTTAAGGTTTCAAATGAGGGTTTTAAAACAGGGTTACGGTTTAAAAACATGAGTAGGGTTTCAAAACAGGGTAAGGGAATCAAATTAGGGTTTCAAAACATGGGTAGGGATTCAAAGTAGGGTTTCAAAACAGGGTTAGGGTTTCAAAACATGGGTTAGGGTTTCAAATTGTGTTGTGACGTTTCAAAACAGCATGAGGGTTTCAAAGTAGGGTTCAAAACATGGGTTAGGGTTTCAAATTAGGGTTTCAAAACAGCGTTAGGGTTTCAAATTGGGGTTTCAAAACAGCGTTAAGGTTTCAAACTAGGGTTCAAAACATGGGCTAGGGTTTCAAAACAGCATTAGGGTTTCAAATTAGGGCTTCAAAACCGGGTTAGGGTTTCAAAGTAGGGTTTCAAAAGAGTGTTAAGGTTTCAAAGTGGGGTTCAAAACATGGGTTAGGGTTTCAAAACAGCATTAGGGTTTCAAAACCGGGTTAAGGTTTCAAAACTGTTAGGGTTTCAAAGTAGGGTTTCAAAACATGGTTAGGGTTTCAAAGTAGGGTTTCAAAACAGGGTTAGGGTTTCAAATTAGAGTTTCAAAACAGGGTTAGTGTGTCAAATTAGGGTTTCAAAACAACGTTAAGGTTTCAAAGTGGGTTTCAAAACAGGGGTTAGGGTTTGAAATTCGGGTTTCAAAAGAGAGTTAGGGTTTCAAAAGAGGGTTAGGGTTTGAAATTAGGGTTTCAAAAGAGGGTTAGGGTTTCAAAGTAGAATTTCAAAACAGGGGTAGGGTTTCAAATTGGGGTTTCAAAACAGCGTTAGGGTTTCAGAGTAGGCTTTCAAAACAGGGTTAGGGTTTCAAATTGGGGTTTCAAAACAGCGTTAGGGTTTCAAAGTAGGGTTCACAACATGGGTTAAGGTTACAAATTAGGGTTTCAAAACAGGGTTAGTGTCTCAAATTAGGGTTTCAAAACAGCGTTAGGGTTTCAAAGTAGGGTTTTAAAACAGGGTTATGGTTTCAAAGTAGCGTTTCAAAACAGGGTTAGGGTTTCAAAGGAGGCGGCAGTTGTGAGCCATGTGCACGCCGAGTCATCTTGTCACTAGGTTTGCTCTTTATTTGCATGAACCACATTCCCGAGCAATAATCTTCTGGAAATTATTTGGCCACATAATGGAATATAAAGAATCAGAATGATACACAGCTATTAACTCAAATGTCAGTAATTATTAGATTTTTTTTACCGAGAAGTCTGGAAATTAGGGCCTAGAAAAGTATGGATGGAAGGTATTTTAGATTCATCCTGAAATTTCCCCTGAGAACAAACTTTTTGTGAGAAGTGTTGATTCCATGTTGGCTCCATGTGGTTTTCCCTGTGCCAGGTCAGCTCTCTGGCGCCCTCTTGGTGCCGTTCTCGCTTCACCGCTGGAACTCTGAGCCCAGCTTGGCCCACTGCGGCATGTCTCGCGGCTGCAGCCAGCCGCCCTCCTCTTCCTCCTCGTCCTCCTCCACGTCGTCCTCCTGCGCCGCCGCGGGCGCTGCCGGCCCGCAGCCGCCCCAGCGCGTCGCCCCGGCCCCGTCGCCGTCGACCGGCGCCGCCGTCTCCGCTCCCCTGCGCCGCAGCGAGTCGGCGGGCCGGCGCCCGCTGCTCCGCCACGGCAACCCGCACCCGCCCGTCATCCCCCAGCGGGACTCGGACTACGAGCTGGAGCCCGAGCGCGGACGTAAGCGGGCCATCGACAACCAATACATGTTGCTCTGACCTCCCACCTGCTCTATGAGATGCACGCGTTTGATGCAGGGTGTGCGGAGCAGACTCGAGACCCCCACAGCCTCCACACAGGTGTCCACAGTGAATGTATTTTGTTGTTTGGGGTCGGGGGGAGCCGACAGGTTGTCTTCAAGCCCAGCGAGCAAAAACTATTTTTCTACATTTTCTAAAAGCAAACTTTTGAAGGTTGGCTTCTTCCAATGAAATGCTAGCTTAGCACGAGTCACGTGTGAATTGACCACTTTTTATTTATGTTGGCCGCTTCTCGCTGCCTCCTTTCGTTACTTTGCCGACGCTAGATCACTTTTTTACCCCCCGCACCCCCACAAAAAAAAGCCATTAATTCTTGGCACAATGTTCCCCGTGTGTGGCCAACACTCACTTTCGTATATAAACACAAACAACGAAGCACTCTTCTTTCTCTTGTTCATCACTTTTGGAGACTTCTAATTCTCTGTCACAATATTTCTCATTTTTGTACATTACTTTTCCTATAAAAGCAGCACAATGCCCTAGTGGTTACTGCCTCACAGTGGAGAGGTTCTGGGTTCAAATAACGGCCTGTGTGGAGTTTGTGTTCTCCCCGGTTTCCTCCCACATTCCAAAAATATGCGGGTTAGGTTCACTGAAGACTCGAAATTGTCCATAGGTGCGAATGTGAGTGGGAATGGTTGTTTGTTTATATGTGCCCTGTGATTGGCTGGCGACCAGTCCTAGGTGTACCCCGCCTCTTGCCCAAAGTCAGCTGGGATAGGCTCCAGCGAGGACAAGCGCTAAAAAAGAATGGATGCCTTTTGCTCTCGAGGTTTAGAGACAATGTGTATGTTTTATCTAAACACACATTCTTTTGTAGAGAATACAAAATAAAATATATAGAAAACATAAAAATATAAAATACAGAAAATGAAAAAACTTAACAGTCAAGAAGCTCTGCCCTCTTTCACTTAGAGACCCTGCAAAATTGCCTCATCAATACCAGATCCGCCATTTTTCAGCCTTTCACATCGCCTCTGTTGTGGCACTAGCCTCTTTCACAAAGAGATACTGGAAAATTGCCACACCAAAGTCGTAACGGAAGATCCGCCAGTCATCAGCTTTTTATACGGAACTCAGCTAAACCGGGATTGTGAAGACCCGCCATTTGTCAACTTTTTACACCTCTTCTGTTGCGGCTGTAGTCTCTTTTTATACAGAGACCTGGTACATCAGTACTGTAAAAGAGCCACCATTTTACACGAAACCCAGCTTAGGCGGAATGTTTCTGCATCTGTGTGCTCTTTTACACAGTTACACTTTTACGCAGGGATACGCAAAATTCCTGTGATAGAAGATCCAAAATGTATCAACCTTTGCCATTTACACGAAACCCTGCATACCACCGCACCCTTAACCTTTGTTCCAGGCCTCATTCTGTCTGTTGTGGAATTAGCCTCTTTATAAAGCGATCCTGGAAAATTGTGAGAATTCAACATTTAGGAGCCTTTTACGTGGAACCCAGCTAATCTGGGATATTTTCAAATGCGTTTGATTTTTAACAGCAACACAGCATCTGGAATTACATGATGCCTGGTGTGACATAGGTAAAATTGTTGTCGGACGGCGACAATTACTCTCAGCACAAAATAGCGGATTGCGAAAAACCCTTTCACACAGGTCTGTTACAGCCTGAGCCCCTTTAACCCAGCTATCCTGCAAAATTGGCACATCAGAAGCTCTGCCATTTGACACAAAACCCAGCTAAGATGATCTGTGTGAACTTCCATACGGTGACACAGCACCAGCTAATTAGATTATGTCAGCACTGGCGTCTGATGTGACATAAAATAGTTGTCAGACAGCGATAATTGGTTTCAACACATCCCTGTCCCGGTATAAATTCACAGTTTATAAAAAAAAGTGTACACACCCCTGTAAAAATGAAAAAATAAGATGAATATAAACCATTTCAAAGCTTTTTCCATCATTAAAGTTACCTTCAACCTGTTTAACTCAGTTGAGAAAAAAGAAATCTGAGAATGGAAATAAAAATAAACTGAGGTCATGTGTTTGCACACGTGTGCACACCCTCTTGGGGATAATTGGGGATGTGGCTGTGTTCAGAATCAACCACATTCAAACTTATGTTAAAAGCCAGTCAGCACACACCTGCCACCATTTAGTGTGCCTCTGATTACCCCTCAGCTGTTCTCGTAGGGTTTTCCTGATATTGTTTGCTTTCGAGCAGAAGCCTGGTTTTGTGCTATATATATATATATATATATGTGTGTGTGTGTGTGTGTGTTTTAAGTTTTTTTTTCCTCATTAATGTACACACAGCACCCCATATTGACAGAAAAAAAACGTAATTTTTGCTGATTTATTAAAAAAGAACAACTGAAATAGACCCTTTGCTGTGACACTCATATATTTAACTGCTGTCCATTTCTTCTGATCATCCTTAAGATGGTTCTACACCTTTATTGGAGTCCAGCTGTGTTCGATTATACTGATTGGACTTGATGAGGAAAGCCACACCCCTGTCTATATAAGACCAGCTCACAGTGCATGTCAGAGCAAATGTGAATCATGAGGTCAAAGGAACTGCCTGAAGAGCTCAGAGACAGAATTGTGGCAAGCCACAGATCTGGCCAAGGTTACAAAAAAATGTCTGCTGCACTTAAGGTTCCTAAGAGCACAGTGGCCTCCATAATCCTGAAATGGAAGACGTTTGGGACGATCAGAACCCTTCCTGGAGCTGGCCGTCCCGCCAAACTGAGGAATTGGGGGAGAAGAGCCTTGGTGAGAGAGGTAAAGAAGAACCCAAAGATCACTTTGGCTGAGCTCCAGAGATGCAGTCGGGAGATGGGTGAAAGTTCTAGAAAGTCAAACATCACTGCAGTCTTCCACCAGTCGGGGCTTTATGGCAAAGTGGCCCGACGGAAGCCTCTGCTCAGTACAAGACACATGAAAGCCCGCATGGAGTTTGGTAAAAAAAAACAAAAAAACTGAAGGACTCCAAGATGGTGAGAAATAAGGTTCTCTGGTCTGATGAGACCAAGATAGAAATTGTTGACCTTAATTCTAAGTGCCATGTGTGGAGAAAACCAGGCACTGCTCATCACCTGTCCAATACAGTCCCAACAGTGAAGCAAGGTGGCGGCAGCATCATGCTGTGGGGGTGTTTTTCAGCTGCAGGGACAGGGAGACTGGTTGCAATCGAAGAAAAGATGAATGCGGCTAAGTACAGGGATATCCTGGACGAAAACCTTCTCCATAGTGCTAAGACCCTAAGCACACAGCTAAAATACCGAAGGAGTGGCTTCAGAACAACTCCGTGACTGTTTTTCAATGGCCCAGCCAGAGCCCTGACTTAAACCCAATTGAGCATCTATGGAAAGACCTGAAAATGGCTGCCCACCAAACGTTCACCATCCAACCTGACAGAACTGGAGAGGATCTGCAAGGAGGAATGGCAGATCCCCAAATCCAGGTGGGAAAAACAGCATTCCCAAAAAGACTCATGGCTGTATTAGCTCAAAAGGGTGCTTCTACTAAATACTGAGCAAAGGGTATGAATACTTAAGGCTGTGTGATATTTCAGTTTTTCGTTTTTAATAAATCTGCAAAAATGTCAACAATTACGTTTTTTTTCTGTCAATATGGGGTGCTGTGTGTACATTAATGTAGAAAAAAAATGAACTTAAATTATTTTAGCAAATGGCTGCAATATAAAAAAGAGTGAAAAATTGAAGGGGCTCTGAATACTTTTCGTACCCACTGTGTATATATATATATATATATATATTTTTTTTTTTCATTCATTCATCTTCCGTTCCGCTTATCCTCACAAGGGCGTGCTGGAGCCTATCCCACTATCTTCGGGCGAACGGCGGGGTACACCCTGAACTGGTCACCAGCCAATCGCAGTGTGTGTATATATATATATATATATATATATATATATATATATATATAAAAGTATTGGAACGGCAAGGTCAATTCCTTTGTTTTTGTTGTATACTGAAGACATTTGGGTTTCAGAGGAAAAGATGAATATGAGACAAAAGTTCAGAATTCCAGCTTTCATTTGATGGTATTTACATCTAGATGTGTTAAACAACTCAGGACAGAGCACCTTTTGTTTGAAGCCATCCACTTTTCAAGTGAGCAAAAGTATTGGAAGATCCATCCATCCATCCATTTTCTTTATCGCTTCTCCTCACTAGGGTCGCGTGCTTCTGGAGCCTATCCCAGCTATCTTCGGGCGGGAGGCGGGGTACACCCTGAACCGGTCGCCAGCCAATCGGAGGGCACATAGAAACAAACAACCATTCACACTCACATTCACACCTACGGGGAATTTAAAGTCTTCAATCAAACTTTTTTGGGCATGTAGGAGGAACCGGAGTGCCCGGAGAAAACCCACCCAGGCACGGGGAGAACATGCAAACTCCACACAGGCGGGGCCGGGATTTGAACCCCGGTCCCCAGAACTGTGAGGCAGTCGTCCATTGTGCCAGGAACAGACATTATTAAATTAAAGTGAATAACATTTACTATTTGGTAGCATAACCCTCACTTGCAATAACTGCATCAAGCCTGCGACCCATTGACTGTTGCATCAGCCTCTTTCAGTTCTTGTTTGTTTCTGGGGGTTTCTCTCTTCAGTCTCCTCTTCAGGAGTTAAATTGCATGCTGTATTGGGTTAAGGTCTGGAGAGTGACTTGGCCAATCAAAGACCTTCTTCCACTATTTTCCCCTGATGAAGTCCTTTGTTGTATTGGCAGTGTGTTTTGGGTCATTGTCTTGTTGCACGATGAAGCGTCTCCCTATTAGTTTGGATGCATTGTTCTGTAAATTGCCAGACAAAATGGTTTTCTAGACTTCAGAATTCATTCTGCTGCTACCATCCAGGTGGAGATGGGTCTGGCTCAAGTTGGAGGCCAAAACAAAAAAGCAAAGAAATGAGGCAAATTTAATATGAATCTTAAATTTGTACATCAACATGTACTTGAGTGGTGTAAATGCATGTGTTTCTGCATGAAGAAAATTCATTTTGCCTTATTGTACTATTCAGAGTCTTCCAGATTGCTTAATTTATGTTAAAATAAAAACTAAATCTCTGCGGGGGCCCAAGCCCCCCCAATAGAATGTTTTTTTTTTTTTGTTCGTTTTTTTGTCACCTTTTTCATGCTTTTGGTGTTTGCATGTCTGTTTACTGCAGCCTCTTTCAGTTCTTGTTTGTTTCTGGGGGTTTCTCCCTTCAGTCTCCTCTTTGAGGAGGTAAATTGCATTCTCTATTGTGTTAAGGTCCAGTGATTGACTTGGCCATTCGAAGACCTTCCACTTTTTCCCCTGATGAAGTCCTTTGTTGTGTTGGCAGTGTGTTTTGGGTCATTGTCTTGTTGCATGATGAAGCTTCTCCCGATTATTTTGGATGCATTTTTCTGTAAATTGCCAGGCAAAATGGTTTTGTAGACGTCACAATTTATTCTGCTGCTACCATCATGAGTTACAACATCAATAAAGACTAGTGAGCCCGTTCCAGAAGCAGGCATGCAAGCCCAAGCCATGACATTACTTCCACCATGCTTCACAGATGAGCTTGTCTGTTTTGGATCATAAGCTGTTGTATTGACTATGGTCAAAGTTTGTGCAATAGCACTGATCGATTTTCCCGCTTCTCTCAGCTTCAAAATGGTTTGCTTTTCTCCCATACACAGCTCTCTGGTCCACATGTTTGCTGAATAGCAAATGGAGTTTTCACAGGTGAAATCCAAAGCCAAAAACAAGCACTAACGTTTAAGCAATCAATCTAAAAGGCAACACCTGAGCAACTAGAAACAGCCATCAGTCACATGTTCCAATACTTTTGCTCACTTGAGAAGTGGGTGGCTTCAAACAAAAGGTGCTCTGTCCTGAGTTGCTGAACACATCTAGATGTAAATACCATGAAATAAAAGCTGTAACTCTGAACTTTTGTCTCATATTCATCTTTTGATCTGAAACCCAAATGTCTTCAGTAAACAACAAAAAACAAGGGAATTGACCTTGCTGTTTCAATACTTTTGGAGGGGACAGTATATATCATAAAAACCTGCCATTTGAACAGGGGTGTGTAGACTTTTTTAATCTACTGTATGTTGTTCCGGCTCTAATACTACCTCGCCCGGTCGACTTGTTCACCCCCCATTCTGTGTCCTCTTGCTATAAAACAGTGACTCTGGAAAAAAGGTGGAAAAATGCCAGCTTTTCCAGACAGTGTGACAGGGGCAAGCCAGGCTAATATGCTAAACGTCTTCACTTTGGACACGTGAAACTGGTCCAAAATTCAACAAAGACACAATCATCGTCAATTCATTAAGAGATTTTGTCCATTATTGTGGAATATTTCACATTTATTGAACCAAGGCACATATTTAAGTGTATATTTAAATTATCACGGCATACCACCACGCAAAAATGGATGCACAGGTTAATTATGTATTTTGTGCCGTGGAAGAGCATTGAATTGTTCTACCTGTCACTATACGTGGCTTGCATAGAGAGATGAACAAATATACATCAATGAATGAAAGCCCTCGTACTCAGTAAGGTTGCTATTATGAAATATTTTCTATTTTTGTGAGCCAATGTGCCTCTTGGCGCGTTCAAGTACCGTAAGAATTTTGAGCACAGCCTTTAACTCGATGACACACTTCATTTCTTTTTTTTTCTTTTTTTTTTTTTACACGTTTCCTTTGGACGAATGTTTTTTTTTTTGTTTTTTTTAAATACATATATGTCCAACTCTACTTTTTTAATATTTTTTTTTTTTAAACACACACACAGGTAGCATTAACTGTTTGTTGTGCGACGTTGTCACGACAACAAATATTCATCTGCCACGCTTTATTTTGGTAGCAATGGGATGTCTTAACACTAACACACGTCCGATTGTTTGTTTTCTTTTTTTATTTTTTTTATTTTGGGCACTTCAACAAAAATGGACACGTGTGATGTTCTTGCAACTGTAACATGTTGACCAATCACAAGTCCTCTCTGCTTCAAAAACAAAAGAAGAAAGTGTGCCGTGCAATATCATTGTAGTGCTTCCCATAGCTGGAATTTGATTCCATATAGCCGCAATGTTCTCATGTTTTTAAATCAGTGTTGGGGAACCTTTAGTTTTTCTATTTTGTAGTCCTCTGAGGGACATACTGAATTAACAAACAAACATGATGGAACAAGTGTGTATTGTTCAGTATGATGAGTGTTTGTTGGTTGTGTGTTTTAGTTCCTCTCTGGTTTTATGTTTTAGAACTGCTCCATGTTGGGTCCCCCATCCCTGCTTCAAAGCTTCTCATCAGTTGCTTTAGCCACTCATTCTTTTTTAAATTATGACCATGATGATGATTTGATGTCATTGTGCCTTTTGAGTTGATTGAAAAATGTCCCGTTAATGAACGTGTTCTCAATACTGTTTGTGTTTACCTCAGCACTGTAAAGCTCCCCTTGCCCTCCCCCTCCCATTCCAGACCACCACAGAGCTTTTGAATGAAGATGTTGGCTTTGTGTTCACAATCCCTTTTCATTCAGTTGTAAGCCTTCTAAATTATATATCAACTGTACATTGGACTCATGGTTTTGTTTTTCTGTTTTTTGTTTCTTTTGTAAAATAAACCTAACCAGATTAAAGCCTCTTTCCAGGGTAACTGCAGCCTTAAGTCCTTAACATATTTGATGTACTTGAAAAAAACAATAACGGCTAGCCATATATATATATATATATATATACACACACACAATGTATAGACATGTATTACTTTTTTGTTTAAGAATTTCTGCAAATTTTTAATCGGTTTTTTACATTTCCAGAAGTAATTTTTCCTCATAAGATTCTCCAAAAAGTAAGCAGTTATATTTGAGAAATTTTGAGAAAATTTTATTTTACCCCAAAAAATAATTTCAATGAGGGGAAAAACTCAATACAAGAATAAAGCGACAATTTGGAAAAGTGGTAATGAGTTTAGTCGTAATTTTACAAGATGAACAGTAAACAAGTCATTTTACGTGGGGGGGGGGGGGAATCCTGATGTTTATCATTTTGTGAAAGTTTATTTTACACCAACGGTGTAGAATAATGTGAAGAAAAAAAAAAACGCAATTTCTTGGCAACATTCATTGCCAAAGAACCACACAGCAGTCAGTTCAGTTTTTAAAACTTTTTTTTATTTTTAAATTTTTTTTGGCTCATTTTTTTAAATTATTTATATTATCTACAAAGTAAAAGTTTTAACTTAAAAGTTACATTGGGCTTGGGTGAGAGGTGGGTTGTGATCACTGTCATTTCTTCAGGGTTTTTCTTTTTTTTCATAAATAAACGCTCATGTTTGTTGTATTTTCCCTGTCGATGGCCATTTTTTAGTTTGGTTAGACATTTGTAGTCTTGTAGCAGCAGCAGCAGCAATACAACAGTAACATTAATACTGTTCAAAATGGGTTGCTTTTTTCCCCACCCCCAACACAAGGAGCAGACAAAGTTCCAGTTTAATTCTTCGTTCGTAGATTAGTTTTCTCTTAAAACACATCACTGCATCATCAACCTGTTAACATTCTCTTATTGCCTTGTGTGGGGAAGGAGGGAGGTAAGTGGATGGGAATGGACAGCTGGAGGAAGATGAAATAAGAGAGGAGGAGGAGGAAAGCGATGAAGGACAAAGGAGAACTCCGTTCCTTCGTGAATGACAGTTCCGCTCGCTGGCGCCCTCTTTCTGCCATCTACAGCTGCTGCTGGTGATGAGTCTGCACTGCAAAAGTCACACAAAATCCAAAAGTGAACAAGGCTCAAGATCCAAACAAAGAGTTGTTTGTTTGTTTTTGTTTACCTTGTGGATGCGCCAGGTAGGAGAAGTGTGTGGTGGAAGAGACAGGGATGTGGTTGAGGGCCGTCTGGGCCATGGGGGGCTGCGGGCCGCCCGGCGGGCCCTGGGTGGCCATCAGCATCATCGGGGCGTGGGCGGGCGCCGCGTGGTGTGACGGCACCATGCCCGACTGCATGTGAGCCTGAGACAAACACGCAAACAAAAGAGAGTTCACTCCATTTTGTGCCAAGCGTTGCCAGCAAAAATTTGACTAAAAATTCCGCTTCAGACTAGATGACGGCAGTGAACTTGACTACATCCGGCCACCGTCAGTTCATGTGGTGACCTCGCAGTCAAAGTATCTGTTGTGTTTGGCGCTCGCATTTTCCATTTTACGTGCAGGAATTTTGCCTAAGGTCTTTTTTCTAACCACGGGTCCTACAAAAGTAAGGCGTGCGTGTAGTCGACTTGGTGAAGCAGTACAATATGTACTATACTGAAGCAGAAGGCGTCGATAACATTGTTTTCTAATTACGGTTTGTTTCAATACAGTACAATATTGGATCCTTTCAGAGGGGATCAATGATTTGAGATACGAGCGTGGTCATGTGGTTACACTCATGAGGCAAATACCACTATTACAACAGGGGGAACATTTTTCAAAGATTACAGTTAGATGTGGAAAAGTTGTTATGAGCAATAAGTCATTTCCTGAGAATTTTTTTTTTTTTTTAATTTATGAAAAATATATCCAAATAAACGTGATGTCTTCCATTTGGTCAAAAGGGGCCGGTTGCGCTCTCTGGAGCGGATAAAAAGGCCGAAGCTCCTTTGTCTCTGGCTCTTGGTCTCACTCGCTCTCTCACTCTCTCGTTGTTCCACCTGCCGACCCTGCCTAGCCTGACCGCGTGGCAAGCATTGCCCCTGCCAGCGGGCCGGCCAATCTGCACTTGAAGTGCGTCTTTTCCTCTTTCCTTCAAAACATCCCTCGTGAGCGCTCTTGCCAACCCCCGGAAGGTCGACCCGCCTGCCTTGTTTTTTTTCTCTCTTTTTTTCCCCTATGTTGTTTCCCTGTAGATTCCACCTGTTAGATCTCATTACATTTTTCATAAAATTCACTACGTGCATTGTTGTGTGTGTTTGGGTTCAAGGAACGAAACCTCTGGCCGTCTAGAAGTCTTAGCAAAACTTTAGAAAGTGTAGCAACCTTCAGATTATGAGACTGATAAAAAGGTTTCTCGTCACTTTCCCTAAATTTTACCAACATAAAAAGTGACGTGGTGCCCCCTTTTACTAGATAAAATAGTTTGATTTATAACGTTGTAATTTAAAATGACGCTAAACCAGAAGTAACGCAGGCGTTGCTTCCAGCTCATTCTTTTCTTCTAAATTAATTACATTTTTATTTAACCCGTATACGCTACAAGGTCATAAAGGAAAAAAAATACTGCAATGCATTTTATACGTGCTCTATGATGTGACTACAAAAATGTCAAGGAAAAGCGCACAAGAACAAATCAAATTTATTTAGGGTTAGTCAGAGGCACTTGGAATGGCAGTGTGTGTACTGACTCCCATTTAACAAGTTTGAATGTGGTTGGTTAATTTTGAACACAGCCACATCCCAGTTATAAGAGGGTGTGCGCACTTAATTAACATTACATCCCCTTTCGAGAATAATTTTTTCAGGTCGTTCAGGTTATAGTTCACAATGGTGGAAAAGGTTTTTGAAATTATTTATCTTGGTGGTTTTTTTTTTGTAAAATCACAAAAACCTGGCATATGAACAGGTGTGTAGGACTTTTGATATCCACTATATAATTCCCTCAGGATTCTTCTTTTGACTACTGTTTGTGTTGCGCACTTGCTGGTTACCTGCTGCACGTGGGCCATGTGGTTGGGGTTGTATCCGTGCTGCACCTGCTGCGGGTGGATGTAGACGGTCTGCTGTGCCGACGGGAAGGACGCCTGCGGAGACTGCGGGTTGGGGCCCGGCGTCATGGAAGGCGGCGTGGGGGCCAAAGCAGAGTACATGGGCTGCTGGGATTGGTTGGCCAAGTGGAGAGCTTGGGCGGCGGCCGCGGCAGCTGACGAGAAAGACAAAAGCGGCGTTAATGAACAACGCAAAAGTTAAGGAGCTCTCGGAATGTGCCGGTGTGGTCACCCGCTGCCGCCTGAGAGTGCTGCGGGTGCTGCACGGGGCTGGCGGCCGGGTGGTTGGGTGGGCCCCCGTGCTGGGGAGGGCCCCCCTGCTGCGCTTGGCCTGTGGGCGTGGCGGAGGGCTGAGGGTGCTGCTGGTGGGGGTGCAAGGTGGCGCTCGGGTGGGGGTACTGCTGAGGCATGGGGCCAGGAGACACTAAGCAACAGGGGCAGCAAAAAAAAAACAACAACAACAAAAAAAAGAGGGCGGCATGAGACAACGCAGTCAAGATGCATTGTGGGACGTGGGGAGGGGGCGGGACATACCATACATGGTGTGCGTCTGCTCTGTGTACTGATTGGTGGAGGTCGACACCAGGCTGGGCTGGGCGTGGGCATGCGGCGCCATCATGCGGGCGCTGCCCTGCATCACAGGGCTGAACACGTGCTGTGCCTGCAACACACAAAATGCTTACTGGGATGGAAATCAGGTACAACAGTAGGGCTGCAATTAACAATTATTCTAATAATCAATTAAAAGTCTATTTTTTCTATTAATTGATGAATCTGAATAGAAAAACACATTTCCATACCTTTATTCAAAAGTAGGACTATTCAAATTGACAGTGCAGAAAATGCCCAAACCAACTGCTTTTGAATTGGGCACTGGTTTGGTCAGAAACGTCAGAGAATAGGCAAAGATGTTGATCGTTGCTTTCCAAAGTGAAAGAAGATGTTTGAAAATGTCGTAATCTGATGCAACACAAAGATAGTTAGCCTGGTTTATTATTATAATTATACACTGTATGGATAGTAGCAAATAGAGTGTATTATAAAAAGGTAGGGCGGCACGGTGGGAGACGGGTTAGAGCGTCAGCCTCACAGTTCTGAGGTGCGGGGTTCAATCCCCGCCCCCACCTGTGTGGAGTTTGCATGTTCTCCCCGTGCCTGCGTGGGTTTTCTCCGGGCACTCCGGTTTCCTCCCACATCCCAAAAACACGCATTAATTGGAGACTCTAAATTGCCCGTAGGCATGACTGTGAGTGCGAATGGTTATTTGTTTGTATGTGCCCTGCGATTGGCTGGCAACCGGTTCAGGGTGTACCCCGCCTCCTGCCCGATGACAGCTGGGATAGGCTCCAGCACGCCCGCGACCCTAGTGAGGAGAAGCGGCTCAGAAAATGGATGGATGGATGGATAAAAAGGTAGAAGGGGCTTCCTGATTTTTGGGGTTGATTTTGGGTGTGCGTATTATATTCAAGAGCATATGAGAAATTACGGTGTTTTTCTGAGAATAATTTATTGAGGTAAATAAGGGAAATTCTACAAGAAATCTACAATTTTAGAGAGAGAGAGAGAGATCCAGAAATAAGAAAGGTTTCCTAGTTTGGTTGCGCAAACATTACCTGGCTGTCCCAGACGCAAGCATTCCCTCCTCCTGTGATTTTTGTTTTTAATTTTAGGAATACAGTAATCCCTCGCTTATCACGAGTGCTATCTTCCGGATCAGCTCCCCAATGGGTGAAATCTGCGAAGTAGCAACTACATTTCTTTGATCGTTTATCCATATTTTAAAGGTGTATGAACTTCCCCAGACTCCTATTAATCTTCTCCCCACCCCTAGTAACCTCTACCATACTCTTAAAAACACTTGAAAGGTGAACCGCGATATAGCCAGGGAACACAGTATTATGAAAAAATATCAGTGACGTCAGCAGCAACTAGCTGACATTTAGTCGACTTGGATCACGTGTGTCGACTTAAAAAATCTGGTGCAACCATTATTGTCTGTGTATAAATGCTTCATATAAACCGACCTGAGACTGGTAATGTGGCAACTGCTGAACCAGCTGCTGACTGGGGAACTGCTGCGGGCTGCACGTGAAGTACTGGGCGGAGTAGGCCGGGCTCTGCGTGATGATCGGCGGCCCCGCTGCTGTGGCCGGGTGCATGAGGGTGGGCGTGCCCGGCGGGTGGTGTTGGTCCGACCTGCCCTGGGTCATGTTGGGCACTGGCCGAGTAAAAGAAGATGGAGCCGGTCAGCATTGGAATATCACACGAAATTTATTTTCTGGTTATGAGCTATAAGGAGGGAAAGCAGGCTGTTCTCACCTTTACCTGGTCTGTATGGTTTAGACTGGTTGACAGTCATATGCGGCATCTGGACCTGGTACATCGCTGGAGACTGCACGGGAAGGACAAACGAGATGGAAGGAATTCTTCATGTGTTTATTTTATAGTGAATCAGTTAACATCACATTTTAGTAAGTCTTACAAAAAAAAAATAATAATAATTTAAAAAATTACTTTTTCTTAACACTACATAAAAGACAAGCATGTCAGACTGTAGGTCATTCATCTTACCTGGACTCGCATGCATTTTCTACTTTTTGTGTGCGTCTTTTTAAACCCTTCCCTGTCACTAACCCCCATGCACTTCTATTACTGCAGCAGAAATAAAATTATAGCTGTAAGAGATGAATTGCAATAAGAAGTTGGCAAACCAACATCTGAATGCGTTAAAACTGACAAGCAAGCAAAACATCCCAAAGCTAATTTGGCCTAGACAAAAAAAAATGTAATAAAAGGATAAAGAAATGGAAATTTAAGGAAAAATTCACAAACCTTCCATATTATGCTTTTCTAATGGAGAGAGAGAGAGGGGGGGGGGAGAGAGAGAGAGAGAGAGAGAGAGCGAAAGAAAGGATGAGGAGCAGGGGGAAGAAAAGGAAAAATGCATGTCTTTACATGTGTCTGATGTTGGATCACCAAGTTGTTCTTAAAGCAACATGATACATCACATAATTTACACTCAAAGCGAGACATTCATGTCAAAGGCGTCGCAGGCGGGTCGGCTACAAAGAGGTGAGAATCTCACCTGTACGCCGGGACTAACTGGTGTGAGGGGATACATCTGGGGGAAGCACACCGGCTGGCCGTAGACGGTGGGGGGCTGCTGGACCACAATGGAGGGGCTGGGCTGGCCCTGAGGTCGCGGGGGTGTCGGGGTGTTGGGTGGTTTGGGCTGCTGGGAGAGAGATGGCAAGAGACCAGACAACGTTCCATTACAAATTCCCACCCATTTCCTCAAATAATGGCCTCTGCGCCAATAGATGACAAGCCACAATACTTCACTGGGTTTTTGGTCCACTTGAATACGTAACTGACATACCTCAATAGTGTTTTTAATAAGACAAACAGCACACCATTGTATTACGCTTTAACAAAATAACAGTAACACCATAATAAAATAGAATGCAAATAAACAGCAACATCGATGCAATTTGTTAGGCCGTCTATGGCAATTTGCATTGTGTGTTAGCATTACGCTAGCAGGGCCCGTCTTTAGACAGCTGCTTGGCTATTTTAAATACACGAAGTATAGTTCTCCTTGTTTTATGTTTAGTTTGACAGTCAACTTCAAGCGGGCGTGCCAATGAACAGCTTGTAGCCTCACTGTGGAAGAATTGTTCACTAGCTGCCTAACTGCTGCTTATTGCGAAGTGAGCTGAGTTGAACTCGCTGCAACCAGCTAGCGTTTGTATCGAAAATGTTTTGCATGCAAGTCAAAGCAAAGCAAAGCCAAGCAGCCGGAGAAACTTTTGTTTGTTTTCATTTCAGTTTTTTAGTATGAAGTAGTATTATAAGTATTTCAATGCATTCCTGTTTGATGTATTTTGTGTAGGAGCACACTACATCTCCACATTTGACAGGAGGATTTTGTTTTGTGCCGACTTCATCAGGTGCTGTAGCACAAATAAAGCAACCCCAATGCAATCCTGGTGTGCGCTGTCTTACTTGAAAAAAGGTAAATGTGGTATAAGGACATACCGGTACAAAATAAAAAATAATTATATTTCATATTCACTTCATTGAAATATCAGTTGTGAAAATGTATTAATCATTATTTAATAGTATCTTTAACACATATTACATTACTATAATCATATATTTATATACTGATATAGAAATGTGGCAAGGTCACAATATGAAGAAATAAAGTTTTTGTGTTGTTGGTGTCTATTCTGGAGGTGGGGTGCTCTCACCTGCGCGTTGAACCTCGGCTTGAACTCGTTGGCGTTGGGGTTTAAGGTGGACTTTCTCACTTGACTGCGAGAAGAAAACCACATAAAGTTAATCATTGGCATTATTTAACTGTTCCGAAAGCCACCTCCATACGACCTCACTCACTCTTGTACCGCCTCCTTCTTCTCCTCCTTCTCTTCATGCTTGGGCCCTCCAAAAGTAGACATGGCTGTCGTCTGAACACCTTGCGAGGTCACATCCAGCCCCATCCTCTTCTGCTCTGGGCCCGAAGGAGACGGGGACAGCGCGGCGGGGCTGCCGGGCTTACTCGTGTTGATGGCGCCCGTGGACGTGGTGGCACCGCCGTGCTCTTCAGGGCCTGTTGCGGCTTTGTCCAAGGAGGCAAGGTCGGTAGGCTTGTCCGCAGAGTCTCTTGGAGGCTTGGTGATCATGTGGTCGAAGGCAGGGTCAGAGTTAGAACTAGACTGCAGCTGAAGAATGAAGGACCAACCAAGAGTTAAAGGTGGCATGGAAAATGGACAGTGATTCAGAATTGCACTAAAAGACACTCACCCTAAAATCTTCACTAAATTTCTTTAAATTGTCAATTTGTTTCCTGTGGTCAGGTGCCAAGGAGGGGGGACCTGTGAAGGGGTGAAAGATAATTTAGGGCAGTGTTTCCCAACCGGTCACAAGAAGTAACGTAATTTCTCGTGTGTATTGCACACCCATGTATAATACGCACCCCCAAAGTTGACCTCAAAATTCTGGAAAACCCTTCTATCAATGTATAATTCATTTTTACAATGCATGATTTTGCTTCCACCCATATGATCAAAACGAAGTGTTATCTGTATTTTGTTCATTTTTTCAAATAATTATTCTGAAGTTAAGCACTTTATTTGAACACGTAATACTTTTTATTTACTTCCTCTTATTTTGAAATTCACAGCTCCACTTTTATTTAGCGAATGAGAAAACAGTTGTGCTCGTTTGATTACCCAGTCAGAATTTGTAAGCTGGGTACAATTCTTTAAAGAAAACATGAAGGGCCAGGCGAAACACATTTAGTTTTATTTTAATGGGATTCAAACTAAACTGTCAAGCATTTCAGAAAAGCATTATCATCAAACAAAACATAACGATAAAGAAATTAATGATGGTTGTTGTTCAGTCATCATTTGTATTTAAAAAAAAAACAATATTTCACAAATTATGCCAGGGTATGTAAACTTATGAGGACAACTGTACATATTATGCAGTCATACGTAGCTCTGTCATATTGGAATGAAAGTGTAGGGTACACCTTTTTCATAGCCTCTAGGTGGCGCTGGCATATTAGAATGAAAGTGTACACCTCTCTCATAACCTCTAGGTGGTGGTGGCATATTGGAATGACCGTGTACTGCTTTATAAACTCTAGATGGCGGCATACATTTATAAAATTTTCCCCTATACCCATGTATAATGCACACCATTGATTTTTTATACGTTTTTGGGGGGGGGAAATGTGCATTATATGAGAAATTACAGTATATAGACTGAAATAATCATCTCAGTTTACTCACAAATTTAGTCTGGCACTATTTAGCTAAATACAAAACTATTAATTATGTTGTATGAATGGCAACAGGTTGATTGCACCTTCTTTCATCTAACGGAGGATCATTTAATTGTGCTGCCTGACACTAGACGTTGCTGGCATAGATACAGTCCCCTCCAAAAGTATTGGAACAGCAAGGTCAATTCCTTTGTTTTTGTTGTATACTGAAGACATTTGGGTTTCAGTTAAAAAGATGAATATGAAACAAAAGTTCAGAATTCCAGCTTTTATTTGATGGTATTTAAAGCTAGATGTGTTAAACAACTCAGGACAGAGCACATTTTGTTTGATCCCACCCATTTTTCAAGTGAGCAAAGGTATTGGAACATGTGACTGATGGGTGTTTCTAGTTGCTCAGGTGTTGCCTTTTAGATTGATTGCTTAAACATTAGATAGTGCTTGTTTTTGACTGAGTTGCACCTGTGAAAACGGCATTTGCTATTAAACATGAAGACCAGAGAGCTGTCTATGGGAGAAAAGCAAACAATTTTGAAGGTGAGAGAATAGGGGAAATCGATCAGAGCTATTGCACAAACATTGGTCATAGACAATACAACAATTTGAAATGTCCTGAAAAAGAAAGAAACTACTGGTGTACGGAGCAACAGACATCGAACAGGTCGGCCAAGGGTATCAACAGCAGCTGATGACAGAAACGTGAGCGCTGTGAAGAAACACCCAAAGACAACAATCAGTGATATCACTGCCAACCTCCACAGGGCAGGGGTGAAGGTATCACAATCCACTGTTCGAAGAAGACTTCGAGAGAATAAATATACAGGCCATACCACAAGAAGCAAACCACTCATCAGCAAAGAGAATCTGAAGGCCAGAGTGGATTTTGCAAAGTACAGAGATGAGCCACAAAGGTTTTAGAACAAAGTTTTATGGCCTGATGAGACCAAGATTAACCGCTAACAAGGTGATGGAAAGGCCAACGTATGGAGAAAGAAAAGATTTGCTTATGATCCAAAACACACAAGCTCATCTGGTGAAGCAGGGTGGAGGTAATGTCATGGCTTGGGCTTGCATGGCTGAATTTGAAGTTAGTTCATTCTGTGTTGTGTAATAATCCCTGACATCGCTCCGTTTAAAATGTTGCTTAAACGTAAGAGTAGCAATTGTGGATGTCCGCTCTAGAGGTGGGTAGAGTAGCCAAATATTGTACTCAAATAAGAGTACTGTTACCTGACAATAATGTGACGCAAGTAAAAAGTAGTCCTCCAAAAAAAATAAGTGTAAAAAGTATACAGTGAAATAATTACTCGAAAACAGAGTAACTTCTGATTTTTTTAACCACAGAATCAACATCAATTTAAAAACATTACAAAATAAAATGTGAATGTGCAAATTGTGATGTTGCTATATTGGTGTATGCAATTTACTGCACAGTGTTTTCTCAAGTTATAAGTGAGCTGAAATATCTACATTTGGGCAGACAGTGCCACTAAAATACTACAATACATGAAAGCTGTTATTTATGTTCATCGAAATGAAAAGGAGTTGCTCGCAGTTGCCTTCATAGTGACGACGACCTCCCCAACATGGCCGCCACGAAGACACGACGCTCACCGGATCTGGCTTATCTAGTGTTAATACCTATGCCCGGGAAGCCCAATAGAAGACGTTGTTGAGGTCACGTGACTTTGTCGTTCGATTGGTGAACTAGACTTAAATTAAAATATTGCTACTTCTTAACAGCAGAAGAGGCGGAAGTTTTTTTTCTGGTCTCGTCAACTCCTGTGACTTAAACAAAGCGGAGGTCACGAGCGCACAGGTGGAAACTCACCAATGCGCTCCATATTAGTCCGCCGCGGAGTAATATTCACAATTACATCTGTGTGTGGATGGTGGATGTGTAGAATGGATCTAGCTGCCAGCGTTCAAGGAGTACTAAACAGCCTATGATGACAGCGACGGCAACAGTACCAGACTATTGCTCTATTAGTCATTTCTAAATGCTCTAAATTGCCAGAGGACTGCATCATTTGACAGCTTCCTGGAGACACAGCAGGTGAGGCTGGGGGATACCACCTCATCTACACGCACCAGGGCGCCCCAAGGATGTTTCCTCTCTCTCCGCTGCTCTTCTGGCTCTACACGAATGACTGCACCTTAACGGACCCGGCTGTCAAATTCCTGAAGTTTGCAGACGAAACCAGTAATCGGCCTCATCAAAGCCGGTGATGAGTCTGCATATCGACAGAAAGTGGAGTGGCTGGAGCTGTGGTGTAGCCGACACAACCTGGAGCTGAACACGCTCAAGACTGTAGAGATGATCGTGGACTTCAGGAGGCATCCTTCACCTCACGCTGTCAAACTGCCCTGTGTCAACTGTCGAACCTTCAAGTTCCTGGGAATTATAGTCTCTCAGGACCTGAAGTGGTAGACCAACATCAACTCCATCCGCAAATAGGCCCAGCAGAGGATGTACTTCCTGTCACAGGAGCTGTTGAGGCAGTTCCACACAGCAGTCATCAGCTTCAGCTGCCCCAGTGTGTTCCACTAACATGTGTATGTGTTCACTGTGATGGGTAAAATGCAGAGAACAAATTCCATGACAATAAAAGGTGATTCTTCTTCTTCCATTGAACAATGCAAACTAAAACTAGCAGACATTTCAACAGCTTCTTCCCTCTTGCCATTAACTTCTTAAATAGTTAACTTACAATTCCATTGTAACATGCTGCCAATTTTGTCTTGAGATTGTTGTCACATCTTTGTTGGTCCAATTATACATTATTCATGCACTCACTGTTTGCAGATCTGTTGTTGACCAACACTGGCCACTCGTGCTTGAGAAGTATCTGCATCATTTGCACAATTGACACTGTTGTACAATTGCACTACTAGTCACTTTAAACTGTGTACATTTCTTGAAATCTCTGCACCATTTGCACATTTTTCACAGTACCAGACTATTAGTCATTTCTAACTGCTCTAAATTGCCAGAGGACTGCATCATTTGCACAATTGTCAAAAAATATGTATCGGCATTACCACATCACTGATAACGTTTCATTGCTCAGTGACTCTCCGTACTGTGTTTTTATGTCTCAAAGGTATTTTCTGTCAAATGGCTGTTTGTTGTCGTACTAGAGCGACTGCAACTACAGGAGGCAAGTTCCTCGTGTGTTTTTCACATACGTGCCAAATAAAGATAATTCTGATATTCATCTTTTGATCTGAAACCCAAATGTCTTCAGTATACCACAAAAACAAAGGAATTGACCTTGCTGTTCCAATACGTTTCGAGGAGACTACAGAGGAAGAAAGTTATTTGGAAGAATATACACAACAATGTTCAAACCAATTAAGTGAAATTGGATAATTTCCAGTGGTTGGTAATAACTCCTTTAGATTAGCCATCAAACTAGAAAAAACAACTTGTCCAGTTTCACTGTTTCAAGGCTATCAGGACTTTGGAGTACCTTTACACACAGATCTGATGATACTGGACGAACTGTCCTTCATGCTGTCTTTGTTGGCTTTGGGGGATGTTTGTCTCGTCTCCTGGACACGACTTTCCTTAACTGTAACAATTATATGTGACACACAAGATAAAGCAGTCTTGACAGTTACTAAACTTGGAGCCTTACCATCTCCTGTCAGAGAGGCAAGCGTATTGGGGGAAGGGCTCGCAGCAGTCGGGGAGGAAGCGGACATCGGTGCAGCAAAAGACTCTGGGGGAGTTGTTCCTGTCTGAGGCAGAGAAGAGGAGGAAGGGGAGGCTCCACCCATATTGCTCTGACGTGGGGAGCGCGGCCTGTGAGCTGACGAGGAAGAAAAAAAAAAAAAAAAAGGACATTTTTAAGTTATGACCACATGTAAACTAAATTATTCCCCACTATAGGGTCAAAGAAATCTTTACCCACACCAATTCCATCAGTCCACATGAAAATGTTGTCACAGGCTGTCAAGCACATGACAAAGAAACAGGAGGCACTATATACTCTGATGCCCATCCGTCCATTTTATATAGGCGGGCCCTATGTTGGGACTGATTGCCAGACAACTAAAACTTGAACATAGAACCTCATAACTGTGAGGCAAACAAGCTAACCACTACGCCGCTATGCTGCCATTATATGAAAATTAACACTCCTGTTAAGATGCGGGTCTAATTGACTTGTTTTAAAGTAAAGCTAAGCAAATGTATTTATATAGCGCATTTCATACACAAGGTAACTCAATGTGCTTTACATGATTAAAAGCATTTAAAAACAAAGAAAAAAAAACAGCTTATAAACATTTAAAACAAAGAAAAAAATAAAATAAACTCAAAGTACAATTAAAAACAGCATACAGTGCAAGAAATATCATTTAAAAGTCAAAATGTTCTAAAAAGTCTGAGAAAGAGAAAAAAAAATAAAAAATAAAAAAAGTTTTTACCCTGGACTTAAAAACATTCACACTTGGGGCTGACGTCACTTCTGTTGGCAACTTATTCCATTTGTGTGCAGCATAATGGCTAAATACTGCTTCACCATGTTTGCTTTGGACTCTGTGCTCCACTATTTGACCTGAGTCTGTCGATCTCCGAGCTGTACTGGGTTCATATTCCATTAGCATTTCCTTCATGTATTCAGGACCTAAACAGTTTAGTGATTTATAGACCAATAGCAGAACTTTAAAATCTATTCTAAAGCTGACTGGGAGCCAGTGTAAAGACTTTAGAATTGGAGTACTATGCTCTGACCTCTGTTCTGGTTAGAACCCGAGCTGCAGCATTCTGAATGAGCTGCAGCTGTTTAATGCTCTTTTTGGGGAGTCCAGTCAGAAGACCATTATAATAGTCTAGTCTACTTGAGATAAAAGCATGGATGAGCTTCTCCTGGTCTGCTTGGCACATGCAAGCCTTCACTCTGGATATGTTCTTCAGATGGTAGAAGGCAGTTTTAGTAATTGATTTGATATGACTGTTGAAAGTCAGGTCGGAATCTATCAGTACACCAAGGTTTCGGACTTTGGTTTTTAAGGAGAGTGCCTCCAGGTATTTACTAACAGCAATACTCTTTATTGCCACAAACAATTATCTCACTTTTGTTGTGGTTTAACTGAAGGGAATTTTGGCTCATCCAGTTATTTTTAGACTGACAACATTGAACTGTAGTCATCTGGAGACCATTGCTAGATATAACTGTGTGTCATCTGCATAGCTATGATAGTCAAAATTAAAGTTCTGAAGAATTTGACCCAAGGGTAGCATATACAGGCTCAACAGGAGGAGTCCAAGAACTGACCCTTGAGGGACCCCATAGGTCATTGCCATTCGATGAGATCGCAGACTTCCAATGGTTACAAAATAACTCCTGTCCTCCAGGTAGGACCTGAACCATTTAAGGACTGTTCTGTTTAGTCCTTCCCACGTTTCCAACCTGTTCAGTGGTATATTATGATCTACCGTATCAAAAGCTGCACTCAGACCCAACAAGACCAGAATTGCCGAGTCAGTATTCAACCTTATATCATATAGCGCTTTGATAAGAATATATTCTGTAGTGTGATGAGTTCGAAAACCGGAAAATTTGACAAAAGTCCATTTAAGTTCAAGAAATTGCTGAGTTGATGTAGTGGCTTAATAAGGTGCTTGCTTTACAACAGTCATGACATACAAGGTTTCGGTGCGTAAGAATAAATTTGTCACATGGCACAAGGCGAGACGTTCAGTTACCACCGTACTTACGGTTTAAAAAAAAAATGTTTTACATTTATGACCAAGAAGGGCTTTCCATACAAATATTTACCTTACGTAGTTACGACAGACTTCAGATTTGCGAACAAATTCAAGTTACGTCGACAACTCCCTGTATAAATATTGATTGAAACTGAGTATTTTGTAATAATGAGATAAATTATATTAATTGGGATTTGTTTTCATTTCTGACACTTTTGGGTAACAGATTAAATTGATCCAGGAACATTATGCTTAGTAAGGACATAAAAGAAAGTTAAAGGATTTTTAAAAAATGTGCCACTTGTTTTTGTTCCCGCCGCTAAGGATAAGTTGCTCTCTGCGGCTGGTCATGACAGACTCATTTTTCTTAAGGCCGTGTCCACACAAGTTTAAGTGTACCTTCAAAGGTTTTCTTTATCATTTCTATGTTTTGTCCACATGGAACTGGCATTTTGGGAACCAGAATAGGATAATTTTAAAACCAGTTCCAAGAGTGAATAAATGTGAAAAAGCTGCCCTTGCCTTTCCGTGTTTCCAACACATATGCATCTTTACTGAGAGGATGACATGGTAATCCCAGTTCCATCAACAACAGCAGCAGCAGCAACAGTGGGTCACCATGTTGCGTTCATGCTCCAGAAGCTCCTGAGGAGCCTGATATGGCTTTTACAGCAAAATTTTATGCATCTCTACTTACCACCGTGGGCAACGAGTGGAGATTGAGAACAGCATTACCCAAATGTTCTTAAATCACCGCAGGACTTCCACTTAACAGTCTCTTGCAGTTGTGAAGCCGAGCATCACTCAAAGATATAGAGTTCTACCTCGTCTTGAGTCCACACAAATGTCTCTTTGCTTGCTTGCTTGCTTCGCATTCTCTGCCACTGTTGTATGCTTACATCGTTTGTGTGTGAACACATGCATTTCTTGAAATGATTCCATGTTTACTGCAAACTTTAAAACCGAAAAAAAAAAAAACATCAGCTCAATTTCCGTGTGGACATTGCCTAAATCTGCTGTGATTTTGATCCAAAGTACAACAACTAAGGACTAATACTGGATTTATATGACATCGCATGTTCCATGTTTCATGGAAAGGTATGTTAAGACTGCATGATATGCTGCTTGCTGGTCTTCCTCGCTGAACTCAGGAAGAAAAGGAACATTTGCACATTTCTGCATACTAATAGAGATAAGTTTGCTGGCATCATGGCTGAAGACCATTAAAAGTGTCTACCTCCACTAACGACAGAAGACCAAGTTCCTCCCGAGGAGTTGCCTCTGTTGGACGGAGTCACTGGGACCTCTCCAGGGGCATTGTGAGAAATTAGATCAACTCCTGGTGGCATCCCAGTGGTCCTGCTGGGAGGTACTCTGTGAGCACGGGGCGTCCTCTGGGATTTCGGAGACATCCGTGGTGGACCTACAAGGACAGAAGACAAAAGACATTTGAGAGAAGAAATCATGAGTCAAACACAGTTACACCGGGAGGGCTGGACATGCTTGTTAGTAGCAGATATAAGATCAAACCAAACACGCACACCAAACATCTCAAACTGCAGCCAAGTGAACAAAGAGGGGAACGTGGGAAGTTGGAGGGGAAAAGGTGAGGTGGTATTGAACAGATTCACCAACAAGCAGCGTTTGTGCAGCTTAAGAACTAGTGACCCCTCAGTGCAAAGTACTGAGAGAACTGGGCCAGAAAATAAGATTCACAAACCAGTCACACTGGTAAATCCCTAGTCCATGGATGACATGGAACATGCTCAAGGGGGGACGCAGACACATTTTATTATTTGCAACTTTAAGGAAATCAATCCATTTATTTACAAATTAAGTCACAAATTCAGTGTCACTCGCTGCATTGATTCGTCATTACGGATGCATCAGATCCCACCTGCCTGGCATTCATATGGGTAAAGATGCGTACATGTATTTTCACAGGAGTTATGCATTTTAAAATAAGCCTTAAATTAAGTGCACAGTTTAGCTTTACTCTGAAATGAAACACTGTCTAGGAGATCACTGTCCCATTGTTGTTATGGGTAATTTAGGTAATGTGTTGCAAATCATTCCACAGAAAGCACTTCATCTTACACTATGTTCCACACTAGACCTGGGCAAATTTACTTTTGAAAGCAGTTAACGTATTAACTTTTAGGAGTTATGGTAAGCATGTTAAGCCAGGAGTTAGGCGTCACTATGGTTAAGACCAATCCATCCACCTTCAACTCATGCCTTTGCCCAGGTCTACGCCACATGGATGTGGGTACCTTCTGAAGACATGCGTTTGGGCAGAGTGGAGGCCGTCGACGAGGGCCCGTGGACAGGAAAGGGAGATGAGGAGGAAGAGGAGGAGGAGGGATAGGATGAATGAGAGTGTGGCCTGGAAGGTCGAGAGGGGGGTCTGGAGGGTGGCCTGGTGGGCGTGGTGGCCCGAGGAGGCAGGGAGGAGGGGCCGGACTGGTAGCGAGGGAGGGGACGGGAGGAAGGAGATGGACAGGGTGAGGGCCAATGGGATGAACCTAAAAGAGGGAAGGACAAATGATCAAGGATGTCACACAGCGGACAATAAGCAACTCAAATAGAAAAAGAAGAGTAGAACAAACATAAGCGCACATGCCATTCATTAATTAACATGAGACAGAACAGCAAGGGTTTCAAATAATGATATACCAAGCAAAAAGGCATTCCTAAAATAACTGCAGCGCAAACACTTCTAACGAGAAATACATCGACGTAATAGACTGCCATAATGTATCCAACTGGGCATATTCCCTTTGACAATGACAATTTGCCGAAACTGAAAAGGGGTGATATCTTCTTTAGCCCATGATGAGAACTAGAACTCTAGAATTCCAAATAAAAAAGTGACCTGTGGTCTGCACACAACAATATATCTGGAGTAACCAATGTAAGCCTGGTGGGATAAAATAAGACAAACTGACCTGCTGCTGTGGCCCTCTATAGGGCAAGGAACCATATTTATAATTTAAAGTTGGGTAGAAATGAATGCCAGACCCTTCACAATAAAGGCAGTAGAAACAATCAATGTAATACATACTGACAAAGTGAGATCACAGATGCGCACACTGTTCCATGCATGCTACAGTTCAGGGTTCATGTTGGTGCGCATTGGTCCACGCATCCCCGCTGCACGCATGCACATTTATGATCAAAATGCCGACCCAGCGAAAGCGAAAAATAAACAGAGCTCCTGTGTTTGTTGTTGTGGCTCAAGAGGATGAAAAAGTCAAACCGAAGATGCAATGTACAACTACTGAACGAGAATAGGACCGAAGACGGAGAATTCAGCGCACTGGTGCAAAAAAACTGTTTTTCTACCATCTGGCTATCTTCATATTCCTTTAAATTTGTACTGAATTATAAAGACGGGGATACCAGCGGACGTCTTCACACAAGTGCTTCTCGAAGCAGGCGTCCGTCGCTGTTGTTGTTGGTTGCTCTCGTGCATGCATGGTCAGCACGGTTATACGCGTTCAGTCCGTGCGGTCACAAAAATTGAGTTGCACGTGGTCGACCATTGCGCACAGGGGTGGATAACTATATTTACGTCACATGGACCAACGCAACACGCACCCTGTGGCCATGCGGACACGGAAAGCATGAATTTAGCCTAAGTTGGATTGTGACTAGGCTTTACACGATTGGGATTTCTGGGACCGATAAAGTTTAAAAAAAAAACAATAACCGATCACAAGATGGACCAATGTGTCTATTTAAATGTATTTACTGTATACATTTACTGTATATACTATACTACTGTATGTACTTAATTGCTCAAAAATTATATTTACAATAATGTATTTTTGTTCATCTATTTATGCCAGTGAGGCATAGTGACAGACAGAACAAATGAAGGGTCTTCTATTAGATGACAGGACGTATATACAGTAATTAATGTATCCACTGTTTTTATTCATGTTTAACACAAGGTCCAAACTTCATTGGAATTGGGGTTGTAATTAAATTACTTCACACACACACCAAAATTTTAGAGCATGATTCGACAAAACGCCTGCATGTTCGCTTACAACCGTTAGTGCTAGCACAAGCTTGCTAGGCTACATAACGTTTTGTTGCCTGCTTGCGAGTGGTATCGTATTAAAAGTACATGAACATACCTCAAGCAAGCCTTAAACAAATGTCCTCTCCCGAGCACCGGTGACCACCAACACACGTTTTCCCCATTTTGTGAGGATAAGCGGAACAGAAGATAAATTAATTAATGTTCTTATAAACACACGGCGCGATCTATTAGTGTTGTCGTTGCCATGGTAACGAGTGTATCCGGTCACGTTTGAGTTGACAAGATGAAGCCCAGTGATCGTAAAAAACGGGATGCAGTGGTATCGGACTACAAGATTTCTGACCAAATGTGTCTTGTAGTCTGATCCACGCATTACACGTCTGTCTCAAACGTGTTGTCCGTCCCACACCGCCGATGTTTTTTTTTTTTTTTTGGTAAATATTGGTGGTCAGATATTTACAGTACTAAATATGAACTAGCTTTTGGATTCAAATATACTGTACATGATGGTGACGCAGAGTAAATGTCTTTTTAAAGCCGGTCAGTCGATCAGCATAAAATGCTAATTAACGGCCGATACCGATCAGATTGGTGTAAAGTCTAATTGTGACGTAGTCTTTCACTAACTTACGCAAATACAGTAGTAACGTAATTACAGTAAATATTTGTGTATTTAAAAAAAAAAAAACTCTTCTAGCCCATTCATATAAAACAAAATAAAAATGAGTAAGTATAGGGATGATCTCAGCATACATTTTAGGCTGCGTGATGACGTAACTGAGCGTTTCCTCCAGTGATGATGTATTCTTACGCCATTGCACAAATAAACCGTTTCATTGTGCTGAATCCATAACCTTGAAACTTTTGTCTGGACAGCCGTAAACCCCCTGTATTGTTATTGTGAATATGATAGCATTAAAAAAATAATAAATCATACGTTTAAGGGGTCAATATTTCTTTATTCATTGTAATTTTCTATGACAAACTTGTATTACTAAAGGAAGATGGAAAACAGTTGGGAAAAGCTGACCTGAAAATGTGTAGGCCATTTTCCAATGAAAACATTGGCTACAAGGGAGCACAAAGCATCCCAGGTGTGTGTGAGCTGGATCATCGGTTACCTCCGTTCACCACCCTCTGGTCGCCACCTGGGCTCTGATTGTAGTCATGCAGTCCCGCACGAGGAGCCGAAGGCCCTGCTGAGTTCGTAGTCAGACGTGGGGAATTCTGCCGTCCAGACCCCCATGACATGGCCTCCCTGTTTCTCTGGCCGGGGGGAATGTACTTGTTCTCCCTGCACGCAGATACACAATCAATATGATGCTGACTTCGACCCAGTGAACCCGTCACCATGTGAACTAAGTATCACCTGCTCAGTGTGTGCATCTCTCTTTCCCCCCGTACCACTGCAGTAAATTTCTCCTCCTCTGAGCGCTCATCATTCTCTAGGGCCACACGGGCCTTGTAAGTGGAGCTGGCTTCTATCTCCTCGGCCAGCTGGGCAGCTCGCGCTTCCCTCTTGAGGAACTCCTCTGAGTTGTCGCGCTCAAGGGGGACCCTGGGAAGCAAGGACAGGTTGAAATACAGCAATGGACTGATCTGGATTAGTAAAATCAGTTATTAGCAATTTTTAATGAAAGTTTGGCCAATTTTTATAATTGCAATTTTCACCGAAAAATGAGGGTGGGGAGCATGGACCAAAGCAGAAATACAACTTCTTTCTCGGCAGGGTCACCCATGTCAAACCGGTCCAGACATAGCACGGCTCAGAAGACTCCTATGATGCATAAAAACACTGGAAAATGTTTTCCCTTGCCCGGACACGGGTCACCGGGGCCCTCTGGAGCCAGGCCTGGAGGTGGAGCTTGAATGGTAACATGGGTCCCCCTTCCCATGGGCTCACCACCTGTGGGAGGGGCCATAGGGGTCAGGTGCAGTGTGAGCTGTGCGATGGCCAAAGGCAGGGACCGTTGCGATCCAATCCCCGGCTACAGAAGCTGGCTCTAGGGACGCGGAACACAGCCAAGGCGTAGAGGGGGTCCGGTTTGGTGGCCTCAGTATTGCAGCTCTGCTTTTTGCAGATGATGTGGTTCTGTTGGCTTCGTCAAGCCGTGATCTCCAACTCTCACTGGAGCGGTTCGCAGCCAATTGTGAAGCCGTTGGGGTGAAAATCAGAAAAGAGAGAGAATGAGAATCAGCACCTCCAACTCTTGAGACCATGGTCCTCAGTCGGAAAAGGGTGGCCTTCCCTCTCCAGGTCGGGGATGATATCCTACCCCAAGTTCAAGTATCTCGTAGTCTTCTTCACAAGTGAGGGAAGAATACAAAGGGTGATCAACAGGCGGATCGGTGCACTGTCTGCAGTGATGCGGACTTTGTATCGGTTTGTTGTGGTGAAGAAGGAGTGAAGCCAAAAGGTGACGCTCTCAATTTACCGGTTAATCTACGTTCCTACCCTCACTTATGGTCACGAGTTGTGGGTCATGACCGAAAGAACACGATCCCGCATACAAGCGGCCGAAATGAGTTTCTGCCGCAGGGAGTAGTAGAGCTGTTGCAGTAGCTCAGAGTAGCTGCCAGCCAATCGCAGGGGAAACATCTCATTTGTTATTAATAAAAGTACGATTATTTTATTAAATAAATAAAATACATGTACTTTTTTTATTTTGAATGTATTATTTTCAATAAATAAATTGACCACTTATAAATTAAAGAAAAAGAAAAAACAGTGAAATGCATTTACTTCACCAATTTTGGGGAAGTAAATATCAGACTTCATCATGTAAATGCTCTGTGAATCGGATTAAAGAACAAATCTGGCTGCATGTGGCAAACGGGCAATACTTAGCCAGGCACTGTTATATAGGCAATGCATCCTTTGTTTACATGCTGTATACGTTTAGGGAGCAAAAAACAGTCATGCTACAATAATAAGATTAGCTGAAATTGAAGTATTAATCGACCAAAGTGACTGATTCCATGGGAAAAATGTCATGACTTCATCAAAATTAAAGACAAAAAAACCTATTCAAAACAGAACAGGTGCAAAAAGGTTAATGCAACAAAAGAGACATATTCTTACGTATATGTGGACAGGCTGCTGTCATACGTAGACAAGACGCCATACTTCTCCTCGTTGTACTTGAACATATCATTGGGGTCCCACCCGTTTGACTAAAACAATATACGAGGTTAATTCATATGGTTAACACATTGGTTAGTGTTTGTTGTGGCTTTGAATCTGGTTCCTCACCACATCAGTATCCAGAGATTCGAGGCTGTCAGAATTGTGGGTTTCTCCGCCATCCCACGGCTCGAGATCTTTCTCTTTATGCTCGCCATTGATCCTTCCACTGACTGCGGAGTCTGTGAAGTTATCTGAGACACGCAAGGATATACCTTTATGCTCTGCAGACACACAAACACAGGCAGGGAAACCGCACGCTTATTGCTTATGCACCAAAGCACACATGCCTTCAGGATTTTTGTCACAAGGTCTCTTAGTGGTTTATGTAGTCATCAAATAATCTGTGCAAGCCTTACACAATTAGAGTGGCTCAAATATATAATTGTGGCAAAAAAACAATTACGTCTTAAATGTATTAATGAACCATCAAGGCAACATTTTAAAGGAAAAATCTGGAGGGAGGAAAGTTTTTAGGTCCACTCGTAATATTAAAAGCAAGAATCAGGATGGTTAAAGTATCTGCTATATGTTAGCAGACCTGGCCGACATGCTTTATGAGCACTGTCCATCATGGAAGTTGCACATACAGGGTGAGGCGAAGCAAGCATGTGTTTAGTCTGCAGTCAATCAGATGGATGTTGGAAGACGCAAGGAAAATTCTGACCTTTGAATCCGATTGTTAGTGAGCAATTTAACTTTTTTTTATGTTTTAAGAGTGATTGCACAACCTGTTGCTTTCAAAGGAAATTCAATGTTTGGTTCACTAACCCAGGTGGCCCTAATCTCATCTGTTAACTGTTGGACAGTTTGAAAAATATCTGCTTCATGGTTAGCCTTGTATTGCTGAACTAAAACTATAACTAAAAAATTATATCAAGATGGAAGCATGATGGCATGAGCAAAAATATCTAATCTTCACAGATGTATAAACTCTGTAGGAGTCTACAGAAAATGCTTCATGGTGGAAAATGGCTGATCTTCCGCTGAAAGCAACAACAAGTTCAACTACAGTGGAACCTCTTAAACTGAATAAATCTCGCTTTAGGACACTGGTTGACCTTCAATTTATTCAAATTTAAATTGTAAAAATGGAAATAAACCATTCCAGGGGCGAACAAAAAGTGTAATAACATCTTTATAAAATGCAAAACAAGTAAAACTGTCAAGAAATAATCCTAACAGTGACAAAACTTTTAAACTTGAATTTAAAGTAGTTACCCTGTAAAACCAAATTACAAACAACTTTTGTAACAAGTGATGCATGTACAGTAATCGGGGCCTGCCGCGAATAGCAAAAAACCACAATTGGCACACCCCCTCCCCAAAGTGTTTATAAATGCCCATATCAATAGTTGAAACTATAAATATACCACTATCATACTAAAACAACTTATCATTTCAAACTCATCTTACATTACCCTTAAAAAATGGCTTAGATGATTTGACTTACACCAAAGTGTGCATGTACATAAGACTGCATAACTGCCACTAACAACCCAGACTACACTTAGCTCCTCCCCAAAATACAAAGCTTGTCTCTAAAGCGAGATGTATCACGTCAACATACTTCCTTGACACCAACTCCTATTGAGACAGGGCTTTGGCAGCATTTTAAGGCGTTTCACTAAGAGTACAAAATCTATGAATTCGCTAAAGATAAGTTCCACAGACAAAAAATGCAAACAGGTGAATTTATGAATTCTGAACAGATTACTGTAATTGACACTTGGGTTTTACCGCTTTGACTGGAAGCCATGTAAATTTCGGTGTTTTGATAACCATCTCGTCGAGTTCTTCTCAATGTTGAGGTGTGGTGTTAAATATTTTTTAAAAACAGAAGTTGTGCTTTGACGGTTGCGCCGGTAAAGTCTCATGAGATATGCTGACGTTTTGTGAAAGTAATTTGTAAGGTTGGGCATCGAGAATCGATTGGAACCGGTTCTCCCGGAACCGAACTAACGTTCCGGTTAGTTCCGGTTCTACAAATCAAAGTGTCAATTACAGTAATCTGTTCAGAATTCATAAATTCACCTGTTTGCATTTTTTGTCTGTGGAACTTATCTTTAGTGAATTCATAGATTTTGTACTAACGTTCCGGTTCTACCGGAACCGGTCAAATAAAAAAAAAAAAATTGGTTCCCAGTTTTGATGCCTTGTCCTCCACCCGCGAAGAAGAAGTGGCGAAAAGCAACGAAGAAGCGCCGTAAACCAACGAAGAAGAACGGGCACGATGACGTGCTTGTGCCCAACGGCAAACAAAAGTGTGTCTTAACTTTGTTAAAATGAATGACCAGTCACCTCAGTGCAAATAAGAATTGGAATAAGATTATATTGTGCAAAGGATTTTTTCATGATGCAAAGAATACAGGGGCAGCTATATAGCATTGTTAAAATAGTTATTTTAATTATGCTGTCAGTGAAGTCAACTCTTAGTCAACTGGGTGAGTGAAAAAAAAAAAGGTTAAAAAAGTTAAAATAACTATTTTAATAATGCTATATTTAACTTTTAGCTGAAACAATGAATGAATATTAAGTCAATTGGGTTATTTCCACACACATTGCCTTTTAGTTCATACGAGTCAAATGTTCATTTTAGTCTATACTGCGGGCTGCTAAGAAAATGGATGTTCATAATTTGGACACCCTTTATATATACCATGCAAACTTTTTTGACCCAGCCCCCTAAAAGAATCGGAATCGAGAATCGTTTGGAACCGGAGTCGAACTAAGGAACCGGACTCCGAATCGCTCAATTTCAAACGATGCCCAACCCTAGTCCTTAGCACAGTATCATGCAACTTTAGAATATTTTTCTCTAAGTTTGGTCGTACAGAGAGAAAAGATGCTTCACAGTGAGGGGAAATAAAGGATATGGCCTCAAGGGCAGGAGAATTTGGAGGTTCCACTGTTTTTGATTCTTATTTTTAAGCTGCAAGATAAAGCAGCCGAATCCCTGACAGAATTACCATACAGGGCATGAGCAGCAGCATGAGCGATTGCAACAGGTTTAATTTAGAAGTAGAGACAGTCTGTGGGACAGAAAGGTGAGAGGATAAAACAGATGTAATTTATTACCTGTGTCTGAGGAAACTAGACCATGGGAGAGCAGAGACAGACAGATGACAAAAAGTCAGAAGATGGACTGACAAAATGACAGAGTGGTGAACCACTCAATTCCTACACGACACAATATGATAAACAGCATGGCTTTGTAAAACTAAATTTATAGGATCATATACAGGAACATCATCAAGTCAGAAGGTTTGCAGTCTTTAAGACACTGTATACTCAAATTCTGTATGATAGCAATGATAGTGTACAATTGTGCACTTCAACAGGTCACTAAATATTGCATCACTATCTGTAGCTATCACACTTCACACTGTTGCACCTGTTCATTTTCAGACAACAAAAGCCTGGCACACAGTCAATATTTCTCAAAGGAAAACTGTCTGGGTCAAGATGAATTAGACAGCTTCATTCAGTCTTTATTGAGTGCCCTCGCTGCACTAGGGCTACGGGCCAATCGATGGATGCATTATTCTTCAACGAGCAGCCTCTCAGAGCAGACACATGACAGAGTCCCTGCTTGGTAGTTAATACGGGGCAGATCAATACATCGTGTGTATGCACTGATTCACTCAGCCATGTGTTTATTTGTGAGTGAATTCAAAGTGACGTAGTCGCCTTTTCACATTGTGAATGCTTCATGAGTTTTGTACGTATAGGAATCACGCTGATGACTCAATAATATGTTGCGTACCTTTCCTGGCAAAGTTAAGGTCAACGTCTTTGAAGGACACAGCGACAACATCGACTGCCTTGAAGACAATGCTCTCCACAATGTCCTCTTTCCTGGGGCCCACGCTTGGCTCTGGGCTCTTCCTGTGGGCTGCGTCCAACACCAAGTCACACTGGGAGACATCAAAGAAACTCAGTGTAAATTAGAGTTCAGCTTAGTAGCTTAGTAGGGCATAGACCTAAGCCGAGGTCAAATCCATTAACAAAAACGACTTGTTTGTCCGTTTGTTAATTACTCATACTTATGTATAAACATCAAATGGTGAATTGCGTGAATTAAGTAGTAATATCTCAAGATGTTTAGTTACTATTCATGGCATGCTCTTTTTTACCACTTCATTCTGGAATACTCAATCAAAAATTAGGAAAAGCTCAAGATCTTTAGACTGATTTCAAACAAAAAAATGGCACAAGGATTAAGAATCATGACAAAAGATCACATTTCTGTGCTATAAATGAAAAGTATCAGCATATGCCACTTGCTCTGAAAAGGTGCTGGATAAAGCCAGGAGCATATAATATAATGGCTGATTTTTAATAATCCTGTCCATTGAGTGGAATGTATTCCAGATTAATCGTGTCTTGAAGCAATGGAGTCAAAATGGAGCTATGTAAATTGAGCTACAGCCACACCATGAAACACCTCTTACAGCGATATTATTCTACTTCGTATGACACTGGTGTCGAAAAAGGAGTTCAGAACATTCCAAGACTCACTCAATCCAATAAATATTTAGCAATTGGTTAATTTTCCCCAAAGTCAAAAAGTCAATTCAGTCAAATTTTCATCTCTAATAAATTTTCTCTATTTAGCATTTTTTTATGTTTAGCATTTAATTTGGTGAAGACAAAATGGCCTCACAGGGGTTGCACCAAGGAGAGTGACAATCTAAAAGGGAAAGAGAAGCGCCAGACTGAAAGAATTGGACTTTATCAGCACCACCTCTGTAGTGAGCCTGAATGACAACAGACTGCCACCTTACCTCTGGACCATAGGTCTTGAACACTCCTTCATAGATGGCTCCATTTTTCACCTTCAGTTCACACTTGGTCCCCTGTAATCATCGTTCATGTAATTCAATTTGGTGAACATTTATTCACGCATACACTGAATCATCAATGTCATTCACATGCTCTAAAGACACGTTTAGAAACCATCTGCTGTAAAAGACTGATGACTGATCAATGCATTTTGTTAAAGCAAGCAGCTACCTAAGCAAATCGCCTGGGCTTTATTGCCGTGTGGACATTTTGAGGAAACTACTGCATGACTAAGTCAGACAGACAGTAATCATGAGTCACATAATGTTATCTTGTACTGCTGGCTTTGCTGTGTCAAGGTTACAGACTTTTTTTTTTTTTTTTAACGGAATTCTGCGGAATGCATTCGGTTATCTGGAAAGTGAACATACCACAACTGATGTCAAGACATGGACCATCCTCATGTTCGCATACACTCCATTGAAAATGACCTGAAGAGGAAATAAATACAGTAGTACCTTGACTTGTGAGTTTAATTTGTTCCGTAACCAAGGTCATAATTCAATTTACTTATAACTATCCCCCATTGAAATAAATTGAAATGCCATTTAATCAAGTCCAGCCCCTCCAAAACGAAACCACATTTTGTCGTTATGTTTTTAAATGAAGAAAAATAGCATCACATTGTATACAAATATTAGAAAACATAAATGAATGTAAATAAATAAACCGTTTTTATAAATTGTATCTACTGTACATGTATTTGTGTCTTCGATGAGTGCCTTTAAGGGACGTGACATCAGGAGTTGGAGTCGGGTTGGCTGGTTAGTTAATTGTGAGTTTCTGGGCTTCAGTTATGGTCTACAGCAGGACTTGCGAGTGTTCTTATTTTGTATTTGTTCTGTTCAATCAATAGCTGAAGGTGCATCGATGACTGCGGCTCTCCTTACCCAAGTGGGGGCATAAAGGTAACCTAATTGATTTTTTTTTTTCTTTAGTTCACTCAAGCGGCAACATTATCTGAAGCTTGCATGTAACTAAGATTTTGACTCTCAAGAGGAATAAAAAAATATATAAAAATCAATGAAGCGAAGGATCGTAACTTGGAAAACTCAAATTGGGGCACTCGGAAGTCAAGTTACCACTGCACACGCTTACCATAAAAAAATAAAATAAATGAACAAATAAAATTAAAAAACGACTAAGCTTTCAACATCTTGTGACAGTCTCATCATGTGTTATACTGTTTATACTCTTTATAGCTAATTTTATTATTCATGTTTTCATGCTTTACCCCAAAAATATTGGGTTCATTAGTAATACAACTACATTCAAACAGCTTCACTAAATTACTTTGAAAACAGCAGAGTAGCCACTGACTAAATCAAAGTGTTCAAGCAGATTACTTACCGCTGCAGGACCTTTACCACTGTGTCTTCCCCTGTAAAATAAAAATGTCACAGATGACATGTTGCTTCTCATGTTCTTACGAGCAAAGTGAAGTGATCGTAGTTTTCCCGTTAGATGGAATGACAGAAATTCCAAGAAACCAACACGTAGATAACTGACTGAGATTGAAGCAGCGTGGACCACATTCACACACACACACACACACACACACACGCAGACACGCAATAAATCCAGTTCTAGTAACAACGTGCAGTACATGAATGCAACATGGCAGCTCAAATTTCCCACAGCCCTTTTTGAGTGAAGTGTCTAAATTAAGAATAGAACAGGTTTACTGTCATGAAAACATTTTTAACACATACACAAAAACGAACGCGTTCATAGTAGTAACACCATGGTGATCGAACTTGAGGCCTTTTAGTCACAGAAATTATTGAACAACTTGTCCACAGCTGGAGGTCAAGCAGTGTTTAGCCTCGGTGTTCTTCCACTGCGTCCTACAATTAACCTTATTCTCCTATGTACAGCGCTGTGAAAAAGTATTACCCCCCCCCTTCTCAAATTCTTAGATTTTTGCAGTTTCCCCAACAAATGTAAATATCAGACAAATACAACCCAAGTGAACTTAATGCCTTTTTTTTTTAAATGGCGATTTCATTTATTAAGGAAAAAAACTATTCAAAGTTACCTGGCCTTGTGTAAAAAAAGTAATGGCCCCCTAAATCTAATAACTGGTTGGGCAATCCTCAGCAGCAACAACTGAAATCAAGTGTTTTCCATAACTGGCAATGAGTCTTTCACATCTTTGTGGAGATATTTTGGCACACTCTTCCTTGCAGAATTGCTTGAATTTAGCAAAAATGGAGGGTTTTCAAGCATCATCAGCCTTTTTAAGGTCATGTCACATTTAAATCGGATTCAAGTCTGGCCTTTGACTTGGCCACTCCAAAACCTTAAAATTGCTTTTTTAAACCATGCAGAAGTTGACTTGCTGGTGTGTTTTGTATTGTTATCCTGCTGCAGAACCCAAGTGCGCCTCAGCTCAAGGTCAGAAACTGATGGCTGAAGATTCTCCTACACGATTTTCTGTTAAATAGCAGAATTCATGGTTCCATCAGTCACAGCAAGTTGTCCAGGTCCTGAAGGAGCAAGCAGCCCAAGACTATCACACGACCATTACCATGTTTGACTGTTGGTATGATGTTCTTTTTCTGAAATGCTGTGCTACATTTACGCCAGATGTAACAAAACATACACCTTCCAAAAAGCTCAACTTCCATCTTGTCAGTCCATATAATATTCTCCCAAAAGTCTTGGGAATCAGTCAGATGTTTTTTTTTTTTTTTGCAAAAGTACAGTGGGTACAGAAAGTACTCAGACCCCCTTAAATTTTTCTATTTTTTATATTGCGGCCATTTGCTAAAATCATTAAAATTATTTTTTCCCACATTAACGTACATACAGCACCCCATACTGACAGAAAAAAACTGAATTGTTGACATTTTTGCAGACTTATTAAACAAGAAAAACTGAAATATCACACAGCCATAAGTATTCAGACCCTTTGCTCAATATTTAGTAGAAGCACCTTTTTGAGGTAATACAGCCAGCTTTTTGGGAATGATGCAAAAGGTTTTTCCCACCTGGATTTGGGGATCATCTGCCATTCCCCTTTGCAGATCCTCTCCAGTTCTGTCAGGTTGGATGGTGAACGTTGGTTGGCAGTCATTTTCAGGTCTTTCCAGAGATGCTCAATTGGGTTTAAGTCAGGGCTCTGGCTGGGCCATTGAAAAACAGTCACGGAGTTGTTCTGAAGCCACTCCTTCGGTATTTTAGCTGTGTGCTTAGGGTCATTGTGTTTTTTGAAGGTGAGCCTTCGGCCCAGTCTGAGGTTCTGAGCACTATGGAGAAGGTTTTCGTCCAGGATATCCCTGTACTTAGCCGCATTCATCTTTTCTTCGATTGCAACAAGTCTCCCTGTCCCTGCAGCTGAAAAACACACCCACAGCATGATGCGGCCACCACCATGCTTCACTGTTGGGACTGTATTGGACAGGTGATGATCAGTACCTGGTTTTCTCCACAAAAGGCCAACAATTTCCATCTTGGGCTCATCAGACCAGAGAACCTTATTTCTCACCATCTTGGAGTCCTTCAGGTGTTTTTTAGCAAACTCCATGCGGGCTTTCATGTGCCTTGTACTGAGGAGAGGCTTCCGTCGGGCCACTCTGCCATAAAGCCCCGACTGGTGGAGGGCTCCAGTGATGGTTGACTTTCTAGAACTTTCTCTCCCATCTCCCGACTGCATCTCTGGAGCTCAGCCACAGTGATCTTTGAGTTCTTCTTTACCTCTCACCAAGGCTCTTCTCCCCCAATTGCTCAGTTTGGCGGGACGGCCAGCTCTAGGAAGGGTTCTGATCGTCCCAAACATCTTCCATTTCAGGATTATGGAGGCCACTGTGCTCTTTGGTACCTTAAGTGCAGCAGAATTTTTTTTGTAACCTTGGCCAGATCTGTACCTTGCCATAATTCTGTCTCTGAGCTCTTCAGGCAGTTCCATTGACCCCATGATTCATTTGCTCTGACATGCACTGTGAGCTGTAAGGTCTTATATAGACAGGGGTGTGGCTTTCCTAATCAAGTCCAATCAGTATAACCAAACACAGCTGGACTCCAATGAAGATGCAGAACCATTTTAAGGATGATCAGGAGAAATGGACAGCACCTAAGTGAAAAATATGAGTGTCACAGCAAAGGGTCTGAATACTTATGGCTGTGTGATATTTCAGTTTCTTTTTTAATAAATCAGCAAAAATTTCAACAATTACGTTTTTTTTCTGTCAATATGGGGTGCTGTGTGTACATTAATGAGGAAAAAAAATAACGTAAAATTATTTTAACAAATGGCTGCAATATAACAAAGTGAAAAATTGAAGGAGGTCTGAAAACTTTCCGTACCCACTGTAAGACGAGCCTTTATGTTCTTTTTGGTCAGCAGTGGTTTTCACCTTGGGAACTCTGCCATGGATGCCATTTTTACCTCGTCTCTTCCTTTATTGTTGTGTCATGAACACTGACCTTATCTGAGACAAGGGAGGCCTGCAGTTCTTTAAAAGTTGTCCTGAGTTCCTTTGTGGACCCCTGGATGAGTCATTGCTGTTCTTTTGGGGTAATCTTTGCCGGCAGGCCACTCATGGGAAGGTTCTCCATTGTTCCATGTTTTCTCCATGTGAGGATAATGGCTCTCCCTATGGTTCGCTGGAATTCTAAAGCTTTAGAAATACCGTATTTTCACGACCATAAGGTGCACCGTATTAAAAGGCGCAGTCTCAGTTACCGGGTCTATTTCTGTATTTAACACATACATAAGGCGCACCGAATTATTGGGCGCAAGCGTGGTAAAACATACGCTAGCTTAAAACATACGGTAGCATGCATGCACACTAAAACATTGTTTTTAAAAAGGCAGCGGGAGTAAAACTGAGTTCGTTTTGTACTTTATTGAAGTATTTAACAATGTACTCACGTTATATTTTGATCAATCCTCATCCACAAATCCATCAAAGTCCTCATCTTCTGTATCCGAAATGAACAGCTGGACAAGTTCTCCATCAAACACGGCAGGTTCCCTCTCGTCATTGTCGGAGTTAGTCTTGTTGCCGTGCGGCTCCTCAGAAATAATACCGGCTTTTACAAAAGCTCGAACGACAGTGCAAGCAGACACGTTAGCCCAAGCATCCACAATCCATTCACAAATTGTGGCGTAACTCGCCACTAGCTGCCTGATAGTCTTAGTAAAGCTGTGTTCGCAATCTGTCATCCATGGCTCCCACACCGCTCGCAACTTCACTTTGAACGCCCTGTTTACACCGATGTCCAGCGGTTGGAGTTCCTTCGTCAAGCCTCCCGGAATGATGGCAAGCTCAGAGTTATTGCACTCAGTCGAATGGTGACTGTAGAGACGCTTCTCCCGGCTGTTCTTTGTTCATTAATCCATTGCTCGGGTTTGTCTTCCAACTTCTTCTTTGCCTTGTTTCCGCGGAAACTCGGCTTCGTCTTCTTGACTTGGCGACGCTCGTTTTCCTGTTTCCTCCACTTGCGAACCATGGATTTGTTGATCTTGAATTCTCTCGCGGCTGCTCGATTCCCATCTTCCTCCGCGTAACTGATAGCTTGCAGTTTAAACTGAGCTTCGTAGGAGTGTCTCTTCGCAGGTGCCATTTTCGGGGGTCCTTAGCCAAACCGATGTTTTGCACAATGCACATACCGGCGCTATATACCTACTGGGGGCGTGCCTTTAGCATCCTCCTTCACGCGCACCCTTCCCCCTTTAACGTCCGCATGCTGTCCTCAGTTACGTCTGCCTTTCCTCTATATAAGTAGCGTGTCGGCAGGAAATGCTCCCAGTCAGTCAAGCGGAGCACTCATCGAAGTCACAACAACATTTACAGATTTTGGAACTCTGTGCACACATAAGGCGTGCCACATTATAAGGCGCTCCATCCATTTTGGAGAAAATTTAAGACTTTTAAGTGCGCCTTATGGTCGTGAAAATACGGTAGCTTTTGTAACCCTTTTCAGACTGATAAATGTCAATTACTTTATTTCTCTACTGCTCTTGATTTTCTTTACATCCTGTCATTTTGTTGCAGCTTACTTCTTTTTTTGTCCGACTTGGTTTTGTCAGGACAGATTCTGTTGAAGTGTTTTCTAGATTGAACAGGTCTGGAGGTAATTAGGCTTGGGTGTTATCAGTGAAAAATACCAAAAATTGAAATTAGCCACAATTAATTCATGATTTAACAAGGGGGGGGGGGGGGGGGTTAATTGCTTTTTCACACAGGGCCAGGTAACTGAATTTTTTTTTTCCCTTCATAAATCAAATCACCCTTTAATAACAGCATTTTAAGTTCACATGGGTTACATTTGTTTGATGATCTTCAACATTAAAGTGGGGAAACTATGCAAAAATATAAGAATTTGAGAAGGGGGACAATACTTTTTCATGGCACTGTACTGTATGTACAACCCCAATTCCAATGAAGTTGGGATGTTGTGTTAAATAAATAAAAACTGAATACAATGATTTGCAAATCATGTTCAACCTATATTTAATTGAAGACACTACAAAGACAAGATATTTAATGTTCAAACTGATCAACTTTATTGTTTTTAGCAAATAATTATTAACTTAGAATTTTATGGCTGCAACACGTTCCAAAAAAGCTGGGACAGTGTCATGTTTACCACTGTGTTAGATCACATTTTCTTTTAACAACATTCAATAAACGTTTTGAAACTGAGAACACTAATTGTTGAAGCTTTGTTGGTGGAATTATTTCCCATTCTTGCTTGATGTACAGCTTCAGCTGTTCAACAGTCCGGGGTCTCCGTTGTCGTATTTTACGCTTCATAATGCGCCACACATTTTCAATGGGAGAGAGGTCTGGACTGCAGGCATGCCAGTCTAGAACCGCACTCTTTTACTACGAAGCCATGCTGTGGTAATGTGCAGAATGTGGTTTGGCATTGTCTTGCTGAAATAAGCAGGGCGTCCATGAAAAAGACGTTGCTTGGATGGCAACATATGTTTCTCCAAAACCTGTATGTACCTTTCAGCATTAATGGTGCCTTCACAGATGTGTAAGTTACCCATGCCATTGGCACTAACACAGCCCCATACCATCACAGATGCTGGCTTTTGAACTTTGCCTCCATAACTCCTCTTTGGCCCGGAGGACATGACGTTCACAATTTCCAAAAACAATTTGAAATGTGGACACGTCGGACCACAGAACACTTTTCCACTTTTCAGCAGTCCATCTTAGATGAGCTCGGGCCCAGAGAAGCCAGCGGGGTTTCTGGGTGTTGTTGATTAATGGCTTTTGCTTTGCATAGTAGAGTTTCAAGTTGCACTTACGGATGTAGAGCCAAACTGTATTTACTGACAATGGTTTTCTGAAGTGTTCCTGAGCCCATGTGGTGATATCTTTCACACATTGAAGTCGGTTTTTGATGCAGTGCTGCCTGAGGGATCAAAGGTCACGGGCATTCAATGTTGGTTTTCGGCCTTGCCGCTTAAATGCAGTGATTTCTCCAGATTCTCTGAACCTGTTGATGATATTATGGACCATAGATGATGAAATCCCTAAATTCCTTGCAATTGTACGTTGAGGAACATTGTCCTTAAACTGTTCGACTATTTTCTCACACACTTGTTCACAAAGAGGTGAACCTCACCCACCTTTGCTTGTTCCCAATTAGCCTGTTAGGATGTTCCAAACAGGTGTTTGATTAGCATTCCCTAACTTTCTCAGTCTTTATTGCCACCTGTCGCAGCTTTTTTGGAACATGTTGCAAGCATAAAATTCTAAGTTAATAATTATTTGCTAAAAACAATAAAGTTTATCAGTTGGAACATTAAATATCTTGTCTTTGTAGTGTATTCAATTAAATATAGGTTTAAAATGATTTGCAAATCATTGTATTCTGTTTTTATTTTTGTTTAACAACATCCCAACTTCATTGGAATTGGGGTTGTATCTTTGTCATGTCTCTCATCGTGTCCTAGAATATATATTATTCTTGAAACGTCCGACATTTACCTTGTTATAGTAAAATGTACTGTTTCTTTCACCATGTCAGATAACGTATCTTTTTCAATGACCATGTCAGAGAATGCACGTTATTCTTCTAGTAAAATGTACCACATTCATTTCGCACATCCTAAGATACACCTTATTCGTATAGTCACATCCTATAATTCAACTGACTCATTAAGCATGTCCAAGAAAGCCCCTTTTCTGGATCTAGTCATGTCCTAGAATGGAACTTACCACTTATCCTCACTAGGGTCGCGGGCTGCTGGAGCCTATCCCAGCTATCTTTGGGTAGACCCTGAACCGATCGCCAGCCAATCGCAGGGCACAGAAACAAACAACCATTCACACTCACACCTACGATGTGATTGTCGCAGGACTGAGGGACTAGAATGGGAAGTAGAACTGTGAAGGGGGGGGGGGGGGGGTACATAAATACATTTTTTTTTTTTTTTTTTTTTTCCCCCCCAAGGGGACCAGTCAGAGGGCACGTCATGCACCGATGACGCACTTAAGAGAACTGAGCTGGGAGGAGCACATCAACGTGATGCATGTTCAGTGTGTATAAATACTACCGCAATCAAACTTGCACGAGTAACGCAAGGCAATAGTTACTAGACTTTACGCCGATCTGATCGGTGTTATCGATCGGCCGATAATTAGCATTTATGCTGATCGGCTTTCATGTCATAATTCTCCAATCTGATCAATGACATCATCCATTGGCTCCGCACAAGACATTTAACGCCACGTCGCCGTTGCATTTCAATTCAAAAGCTAGTTTATTTTTAGCCTTGTCACGTGTTTTGTGGCGCAAAATTAACTATCTGACAGCCAATAAAGTTTTTTTCAATCTTGTCGGTTAAAAATAAGTCATCAGTGTGGGACTATTTTGCAGTGTCTCAGACAGACAACACGCAAGTTATTTGCAGTCTTGTGCACAATTGAAGTACATTGTGGGGAACGTCATCTAAATGCTTCAACACAAATTTGATCGGGCACCTGAAGAATGTACACAAGGACGAAAATGCCGCGTTCAAGCAACGCAGCGTGGAAAAAAAAAAAAAAAAGGAAAAGCCAAACGTACGCAAACTCTGGACAACACAGGTCCATATAGCCGGGACAGTGAGAAAGTTAGAGTAGGCATGTCATTAACAGTTATTTATTAAAGTAATTTAATTGCAACAAATTAATTTAATTAAAGTAAGTTAGCAGCCATTATTTCTTTCATGTTGCAATGTTGATCTGACCTCAACTTATGTCAGTGGCCAATCTTTGAATGCCCCCTAGAGGTCATTGATGTTTTAACTTTTGTCTAAAATGCTAGAGAATAATTTCGAGCTGGGATGGGCTCCAGCACGTCCTCGACCCTAGTGAGGATAAGCGGTACAGAAAATTGATAGATGGATGGATGGATACAGTACACAAGTAGATACAATAAATTAACAAGTCATGTAAATGGACACCATCTTGTGATCGGATCGGTGACCGGTTATCGGTTTTTTTAAACTGGCTGATCGGCCCCAAAAATCCTGATCGTGTAAAGCCTAATAGTTACCTTCGAGTCCGGTGTGAATGTAGCATTATAATTATGACGTCCCAGAATGCACTTTATTGCGCATAATCTAGTGTAGACTTTATTCTTCCAGTAAAATGCACGTTATTCCTATAGTCACATACAATACACTACAATAAGACAACATTCCACGTGTCCTCGAATGCACCTTATTATTCTTGTAAAATGCAGTGTATTTTAGAAGTCGCGTCTAACAATGCACCTTATTCTTAGTTACGTCCAACAATGCACCTTATTCCTATAGTCACGCCCAAGAATGCACCTTATTCTAATCGCCACGTCCAACAAAGCACCTTATTTATTGAGGATGTCCTAAACCTTATCCTTTCTGTAAAATACACTTTTTTCCTATAGTCACATCCTAGAATACACCTTATTCTACGTGCAAATGTGTGTGTACTCGAATACACCTTATTCTTCTTGTAAAATGCACTGGATTCTTGTCACGTCCAGCAATGCACCTTATTCCTATAGTCACGCTCAATAATTCACCTTCTTATAGTCACGTCCTAGAATGCAACTTATTTATTGCGCATGTCCTCAAATGCACCTTATTCTTCTAGTACACCGATTTATTTTTGTTACATCCTATAACACGTCATTCATTGAGCGCGTCCTCAATTACACATATTCTTCCGGTAAAATACACTGTGTTCTACTTTAATCACATCCTAAAATGTATCTTATTCGTTGAGCATGTCCTAGAATGCACCTTGTTCGGCGGCTGGAACGTGGCCCGGTATGCAATCACATGCAGGCTAAAGTGCCTTCAGTCTAATCAATAGCTATTAGCTATCATTAAACATCTTGAATTGAAAGATTAAGATTAAGTTTCCACCAATATCGGCTCGTATAAATCCCCTGCACAAATAGAATGGGATGCGTGTCTAAATGTAGCTATAAAAAAAAAAAAAAAAAAAAAAAAAAAAAAAAAAAAGAGGCTGCCTCAATGAAACGCTACGCAGTGAACAAACAGGGCGTACTGTGCTGTGCCAGTGACCAAGTGAATAAGGAGCCGTGCTCAAATGAATTAATTTCGCTGACAGCTCTGCGATCACCTGATCCTTCGGGCATTGCATTTAAAAGTCACACTTGAAGGGCATTATTATTATTTCACATGAGCGGGGCGACGTCAAGGTTGACAGACAGCGTACTTACCATTTCTGCACTCTCTCACACACACGCCAACACTCCTCGTTAGTGTATTAAAAAATATACTATAATACACATGTGGTAGCATCGCTTTACATGTTACGATGCGTTCAGGTGACAAGCGTCTGATTAGCTTAACCGAGCCCAGAGCGTTCAATTACGAGATGGCAAAAGGCTAAATAACCCAAGCTAAACCAACATTGGAAGGTGGTCCGCACACAAATATGATAGGGGTGAAAATGTCTTAAATACATGAACAAAGTCGTATTGGTGACGTTAATGTGCAGGCCGCGTTAGCTCGGTTGCTCCCTGGGTGACCAACACGTCGCAAGGCCCTCAACACTCCTGTCCCCCACAAAAACGGACACAAGGCGGGCATGTCATCTCTTAAAAACGACACTAAGATTAACCAAATGTGACCACGTCCGGGAAACAGGCCACAGTACGCCTAACCGTCGTTGTATTTCGTCGCTTGGTTGAACGTTTTCGATTTGCACCGACCTGCCCAGATTCTGTCGTCCCCCGCCGCTTCCTCCGGCACCAGCGGCGTTGCCACCGCCGGGCTTGCTGCGATTTCCACCGGCCTTCATTGACATGGCGAGCCCATAAAAGACGGCGTCTTAAAATGACCAGCTTGACACCGCAAATTCTCTCGTCGACGATGAGACCACTGTGTCTGTGGTTGGTTGACAGTTAGCCGCCGCACTCTGGTGGCTAGCAGGCTAATGTCAACGTGCTAGGTTAGCCCAATTATCAACCTGTACAATTGCTTTTAAAACAAGAGGAGGGGGGGTGCAATACGCTTTAAAAAAAGACAACACGTGAAAACGATTCTCCTAAAATAAATGCGGGCGTTGAACCTCTTGCCAACGTGCTGCGTTAATCCGAACGAAATAATTTTGTAATCTGAAAATTGATTTTGAGTGCTGTCTGGGGCTGTTTCCGTTGCTAACATCGAAAAGACCAAAACAGTTTGAAAGGGGACAAAAAAACGGCGGAGGGATATTTGACAGGCGTAACGGCCCTTGGCGTCCGAAGCGCACACACAAAAAAAAATCTCTGTACATTTAGCGACAACGCACGACTACAGCAAAAAGACTGTTAAAGACACGATTATAGCAAACAAACACGGTCATAGTTAAGTGTTTGAAACAAAAGCGCTAGTTTAATGGGACTATTTTCAGGAAATCCACCAAGGCTGTGTTGTGGCATCCACGTGAGCCGGCGAACACACCGCATACACATGCGCTTCCATCAAACCCAAAGCCGGAGAAAAGAAAATCTGGACAGTGACAAGAGAGGGCGCCATATTGTTACCAGTTTGACACAACGTCACTAGACAATGCAATGCGACGCAAATGACTATTTCCAAAATTGACCATATATAAGGGATATTTCCCACAGAAACCTCACACTATACGTGCTTTATGGTAATCTAAGATTATCATCATGGCCAGTAAGTGAACTACAAAAGAAATCGGCTCATATTATGAAAACAACAGATTTTGGGTTTTTTTAAAAACAGGGCTTGCGTTGGCGAGCACCCCTGTTTAAAATATATACATATTTTTTGACAAAAAATAAATTTGTCATCTCTTTAATGTAATGCTAGATTTTGTTTAATTATTATTCGGTTAATATAGGGTTTACCTCCCACAGGCGTACTCTTTTTTGCATCCGTATGGTTTGTCCGGGATGAGTGGAACAGCCGACACCCACAAAGCCAACCCTTATGCCAAAACTCGCCAAAAGTGCATTTAAAAGGCCCAAAACTGTCCGAAGCTAATGCAAGGCAATAACGGGATCAGAGACAACATGGCGCCCGTAAACCATGTGATGTGGGTTTAACCAATGTGGTGCAGTGCGGTGAGTTCAAACAGTGTCCAGACTTTTTTTTTCCCGACGCTTTTGATCATACCGACTACTCATTGGGCCTCATTCACGAACCTTGCATACGCACAGATTGCACAAATGTCTAATTCATCAATGTGTTCGTACTTGTTTTCATACTCTGCAAACAAATTTAGAAGCTCTTCAGACCGTGCGTATGCACAAATATATTGTTATTATGCATGTTCAAATGTGATGTAAATTTATCGAATCTTACACCACTGCTGGCGTGATTGCTTGGGACGTACCTCCGGCCGGAGGCTTCTTTCTGTGGCTTCAAACAATAATTTCATGAATTTTATCAACTACAAATGCCTCTTCGTTGTGCTATTTATTCCTTACTATTTATTTTAACCACGTATGCAGTATTTTTTGACTCTCGGTTCGTAAGTAGTTTTTTGTATATTTTTTGTGCTATATTCTCAAATTTTACTTCAGGATTAAGAATTATTAACAAGAATATCCATCCATCCATTATCTGAGCCGCTTCTCCTCACTAGGGTCGCGGGCGTGCTGGAGCCTATCCCAGCTGTCATCGGGCAGGAGGCGGGGTACACCCTGAACTGGTTGCCAGCCAATCGCAGGGCACATAGAAACAAACAACCATTCGCACTCACAGTCATGCCTATGGGTAATTTAGAGTCTCCAATTAATGCATGTTTTTGGGATGTGGGAGGAAACCGGAGTGCCCGGAGAAAACCTACGCAGGCACGGGGAGAACATGCAAACTCCACACAGGCGGGGCCGGGGATTGAACCCGGGTCCTCAGAACTGTGAGGCTGACGCTCTAACCAGTCGCCCACCGTGCTGCCTAACAAGAATATATTACAGTATATGTTGTAGGTTTCTGTGTTTTACAAGCTTTCTGATGATACAAACGTTTTGAAAATAGGATAAAGATGAAGAAAGTTGTTAAAGTTTTGAGATATGTCAGACGGACGCCATTTCATTGGAGAGTCGGGGCACGGTTTATGCAGATTGCAGCTCATGGGCACGAGCTCGTCATTTAGCATGATTGACTAACATATACACAGTGTTGCAAAGAAAGTTGACCTGTACGCCCGTGTCAGGAATCTGACTGATTTTGCATTTACGCTCAACTTGTGCACAGAGTAAGAACACTTTTTACGCATTATGAGTGAATGAGAGCCATTGAATGCGTAGAATCAAATATTAGACATTAACTACATTGTAATTGTACATTAGCTATATATAGTGCTACTAACTACACATATATGATTTCTTAAACTGCCTGACCATGTTAAAATGTCATGAATACATTCTCCTTGCATGGACAATCATAGGAAAATGTGAATACAGCACTGTAAATGTCATCAAGATTTAAGTAAATGCTGCCATATTTGATTTTCTGTTACCGTCCCATTTCTTTAGTAGATTACATTATTCATTCATAACAAAACAAAAAAATAGACAATTTATTTCCAAGTAATCCCTACTAGACAATTATTGGCTGGGCCAATTATCAGCACAGCTATTCGGTATTTTGACGCATAATGGCATCTAATCCGACGGCCGAGAAGCAATCACTTTAAAACTGGGAAAACTTCATGGAACTATTAATTTATTTTTCAGTTAACTTTATTGGAGATGCTGCTGATCCTGGGAATTCCATCCATCCATCCATCCATCCATCCATTTTCTTAACCGCTTATCTTCCCTCGGGTCATGGGCTGGCTAGCCTATCCCAGCTGGCTAGCCTGTCCCAGCTATCTTCGGGCGGGAGGCGGGGTACACCCTGAACCGGTCGCCAGCCAATCGCAGGGCACATAGAAACAAACAACCATTCGCGCACACATTCACACCTATTGGCAATTTAAAGTCTTCAATCAACCTACCACGCATGTTTTTGGGGATGTGGGAGGTAACCGGGGTGCCCGGAGAAAACCCACCCAGGCACGGGGAGAACATGCAAACTCCACACAGACGTGGCCGGGATTTGAACTGTGAGGCAGATGTGCTAACCAGTCGTCCACCGTGCCGCCTGGGAATTCCATGCACTTTTTTTTTTTTTTAACTTAAAACAAAGATGAGTCAAAGATGAACACTTCAGTTGTACTGATATTTTGGAAAACTTTATTTACTCTGACAGTGTACCATTTCTTCTGTCACATGTCAGCTAATCGCCTTCTACTAGCCAGCCAATCACATGCTACTAACCAGAGTCAGTGACAACTTCCTATTTAAGGCCTTGTTGATGATCCAAGCAGTTAGAATATTTGACGAAGACACAACCAGTTCCGCCTTTTGACGTTTGCCTGTTCCTGTCCCTGTGGCTGTTGGGGATTCTGCAAGGAGTGCAAGGTCCTCATTCTGCTCTATGTGAATCATGGATTAAGACAGCAGTGAAATATAAGCATTTCCTGACCTGCTATCTGTGGATTATAAAGTCTTGCATCACTTTGGCCGATCTTCAAAGCCTGACCCTCTCGGCTGTCAAGTGTGAAGTGACTGCCCTTCGCTAAACTGTATGCTGGCTTTGATTTGACCTATCCCAGTTAATCCAAATATTTTCTATCTATCCCGGTGTGCTGCATTTGGGTCCTAAATCACACTCGCCCGTGTCAATTTAATGTAAAAAACAAAAAAAGAAATCTCAGAACTATTTATTTGTTCAGATTTTCATTTAACTATATAAACATGATGCTGAGCCTGGGAGCTCTCTTCATGTTTTGTTAGAATTTTAAACCAAAGATTTTGATTAACTTTAGACCGATTTTATTGGGCTGAACGGTATCGGCCGATATTTAGCATTTTATGCTGATCGGCTGGTCGGTTTCAACGTCATAATTCGCCGATCCGATCAATGACCTCACTGATCGGCTCCACAAAAGACATTTACTCACCGTCGCTGCGTGCACAGTATATTTGAATCCAAAAGCTAGTTTATTTTTTGCCTTGTCTGCGTGTTTTTTGACATAGTACTGTAAATATCTGACAGCCAATTAAGTTATTTATAAAAAAAAACAAAAAAACATGTCGGCGGTGTGGGACAGATAACACGTCAGAGACGGACGGGGAACACGTAATGCCCGGATAAAACTACAAGACAAATTTGCTTTTTCACGATTGCACTGTCAGACTACTGCAATAAAATCTTGTATTCCGATACCATCGGATCCTGTTTTTTACGATCATTGGGCTTTATCTTGTCAACTTAAATGCGACCGGATACACTCGTTACCGTGGCGACGACAACAAGAGTGGAGCGCGTCGACTTTGTATTATAAGGACAATATGGGGGAAAACGTGTGTTGGTGGTCACCGGTGCTCAGGACAGGAGAGGGCGTTTGTTTAAGGCTTGCTTGAGGTATGTTCACGTACTTTTAATTCGATACGGCTCACAAGCAGGCAATAAAATGTTATGTACCACGAACGGTTGGATGTAAACATGCCGGCGTTCTGTCGAATCATGCTCTAAAGTTTCGGTGTGGGTGAAGTAATTTAATTAAGAATAATTTAATTACAGTAAGTTAGCACCCATTTTTTTCTGTCATGTAATGTTGGTTTGACCTGACTGATTAGAATACACGATCTGACTAGTGCAGTGATTTCTAACATTTATGGAGCCAAGGAACATATTTTACAATTGAAAAATCTCACGGCACACCAACAAACAAACATGTCACAAAAGTGGATACATTAATTACTGTATTTACTTCCTCCCATCTAATAGAAGACCATTCATTTGTTCTATCTGTCACTATGCCTCACTGGCATGAATAGAGGAACAAAGATACATTATTTATTGTAAATATTTTTTGGGAGCAATTAAGTACACAAGTAGATACAGTAAATGAACAGGTCATTTAAATAGACAAATTCCTCCATCTTGTGATCGGATCGGTAGTCGGTTATCGTTTTTTTAAACTCGCTGATCGGTGATCGGCCCCAAAAATCCTAATCGTGTAAAGCTTAACTTTGATTGTCTTAAGATTTTTTTTAAAAATGGCGACACTTCTGGGAAAGTGTTGATTATGTGCGCTAGCTCGCAGGCTCAGTGGCTAGCAAGTGGCTAGCACATGGCAGACACATTATCGACTGAATAAAATGAAACACTTAAGGGAAGATGTATTTTTTCGGGTTGTAGGCATAGCTTGATGACCAACTGGGCGCTGTACTGATAGAAACAGCCCAATTTATTTTTAATAAGGGAGTTGCAATCGCGCAGAATAGCCACTACATGGAATAAGGGCACTTAGTACTGATATAGTCCATCCATCCATCCATTTTCTGAGCCGCTTAACCTCACAAGGGTCGCGGGTACTGATATAGTGTGGTGGGACGACTCGTGCTAGAGGTCTGTTTGCATAATCTGGCCTTGTTTTAGCACACACACAAAAATCCCAGTAAATATTTCATTTGAATATTTCACAATATTTGGTCTTTAAGTGTTCGAGTTTGTATAATTGAAAATTTCGCCGCCAATATTTTCTAACTTTTACTCCAAATGAATATCGGCTCCAAAATATCGGTATCGGTATCGGCCCTGAAAAAAAACATTAAAAAAACATCGGTCTATCTCTACTCCCAAGTTTGAGACTTTAAACGACATGATCCATATGTTTTGACCTATCAACGTTTTTATTATTTTCACCATATTAAATAAATATGAAATATGTTTAAAAAAAAAACAGCTATTGTTTACATATGTTTGTAAAAGGCCCTCATTAAAACATTTTGATCAGGCAATATGGTTTACCTACTATTGTGTACCTTAAGCTGATCGAGCTGTATCCCTGGCAAGATGCTACAAGATTAGCATTATAGCTGCGTTCGTCGCCTGGGGTACTTTTGTTGGACTCTTTCCATCCCTTTGAGGCACTCCTTTTGGCGGACAGCAACCGGGAGTTAATAGGCTGCCCCGGTGGAAGGATGTTAATGTGGTTTTGGCTTCCTTGAAGCGGCAAACTCAACTTGTCACCTGAGCCGGCCAACTGGCTAGCTTGTTAGCTAAGCTCGAGGTCGACGACACGCTGAGGCTGCACGGGGGTTTATTCTGTCGGGAATGTTTAGCTTAATCTTTCGTTTCGGCTTAAGGTGGGGGTAGTACTGACGTATTTTAGGTTAAAATCCATGTAATTATAGTGTAGTCATCCACCCGAATGGGGTGCCATTAGGCTACATGCTAGCAAGCGAGCTAGCTGTATGTAACATCGCTCTTACTAAAAATACACCCTTGTCCTGTGGTGGGCTCGTCCGCTACATTTTTGCCGTCTCCGTCTTTTATGGTGACCTCGCCCGGTGTTTGGCACTCTACATGGTCACTACGGTGGAGCCAAGCCGACAGGAAGAGCGAGCCGGAGCCCGAGGTGGTGAGTCGGGTTGGGCTGACTTGACGCCGCATCGCACCAGCTGGAAGGTGTTGCTAGCGCGTTACTTTGTCCTCATGTCCTGCCGTTAGTGGACATATAACGAGCCCTGGTCCACACCAGGGATACAGGAGCGAGGCTTGTTGAAAGGTCAAGCATAAAGTCTTTGTTTCCACTGTCAACTGTGTGAGATCTTGCGAGGACAACCGTGCCAAGTGGATCGTCATGTCGGAAGATAACAGCGCAGATAACTTCATCAAGGTAACTTTTGGGGAGAGGAAACTTACATATGTCGTGTGTGTGTGTGTGTGTGTGTGTGGGTGGGTGGGGGTCCTCGGTTTACGACGGAGTTACGTTCCTGCGGAACCTGAATGTTTACGTAAATCAGAACTGCGTAATCTAGCAGCAACCAGCTGTAACGCAGTAGTAAGATCCTAATTACAGTAAATATATTTACTGTAGGCCATAAATATGACGCATTCAAAGGAAATAATAAGTGGTAACAGAAACCTATTGTTAAGCCTCTACAGAAACCAGTTCATTGTTTGCCCTTTGTACCCCTAAATGTCTTTATTACAGTCAATATTTGTAGGAAAAACAATAAGGGTGATAATCCTGATAACGATTTATATCCCAATATAGTATTTTTCCTTAAAATTACATGAAATTATTGGCATTTTTTCTGTGATTTTTTTTCTCTCCATTTATTTATAAAATACATATATAGACCACACAAGTAAATGAATAAAAGATTAATAAAATAAAACAGAAATGTCCAGTGGTCAAATTAATACCATTCAAAATAACAACCACTTTTCAAAGAATGCAGTAAAGTGAAAATAATTAAAATAAATACAAACACAGTCGTTCAAGTAACATTCTAGTATGCCTAACATTTATCCAGTGATGGTATTCCCAAGCAGACATATTCTTGCGCCGCTTCACAAACTAGTTAATTCTGTGCATTTTGTAACCTAAAAATGGCATAATTACAGGCATGGACAAGTTAGAGTTTCCAATAAACCTAACATGTTATCGGAATGGGGGAGGAAGTGGAGTACCCAGAGAAAACCTACTCAAGTATATGATGCAGATGTGCTATTAACTACTTTACTATGCTGCCATGGGTTAATTAACTTTATTCCAATTGGAAAAATTGTTTTCGCAACAGAACACATTGGAGCTCTGACTTTAGCGGTGCCACCTCACAGGGACAGTGAAATGTAAATCAATAAGCTAATCACATTTTGGCGAGAAATTTGTCCATCCTATCCTATGAAGGTAAAAGCATCAAAGTATACTTTTAGTTCTAGGCCTTTATCCACCCCAACAATGCTCCTTGCTAACATTTAGTACCACCCTGCCTCTGGGATTCCTTCCTGGCCTGCTACCGTCTATGTGTCACCATCCTGGCATCCAAGTCAGCAGTAAAATGTGATCTCAAGTGCTTTCACAACTGGGTCAGAATGTGCTTAATGATGGGTTGACTGGGTTCTGCTCTGTTCCTGAGAACAGGAACACACACTGGAGTGTCCGCTTGAGCCATGATCACACAGAATGTGGTGTGGAATAGAATTGCGTTGACAAAGCCACTAGATAACTTGTTCAACAACCGTCAGGGTTTGGCTGACTCACAGTCATCTTAAAATCTGTTTATGTCGAATAGATCGGACGGATAAAAATTGTCTATTCTGTGACTAACTTTTCATTATATATATTCTTATTACAGGAAGCATCCATTCTTGAGGAATACAACATAAACTGGACACAAAAGCTAGGCGCTGGCATCAGTGGACCTGTCAGGTGAGTCTGAAATGATATAGAAAATAAGCAGTGTCAAAACCAAGTATGGTCAATCCACCAGGTAACTCACCCTTTGAATCTCTGCCCAATGTTAGCATGTGCTAGCCTACCTTGAAAAAGCCATCCTTAAGGCACTACGTGTCGGCTTAGCTGTAGAAGAGTCCACTGACGTGTCTGACAATGCTCAGCTATTAGATGAGGTTAATCAGCAAAGAGAAGAAAGTGTTCAGTGAAGACCTGTTAAGTGTTAATACCCTCCAGATGTCTAGGCTACTTCAATATACGGTATATTACAATTTAATCATAACACCAACCCAACCACCAATTGTTGGAGCAAACTGGACCTCTTTAAATTTTAGCTAAATACCCATTAAATAAGGGATGCAATGTTTTTGTTTAATATTCTTAAAGGTTAAACATTTCCTGCACATGCCAATTAGGAAAATATTTAACATGGTGGTGAACAGCATATACACTACTGTATTGGTGAAAAGCTGTGATTGCATAATATGGGTTGTTATGATCTCAAGACACAAGAAGCTCAACTCATTTGTCTGATTTATGGATACTAACAGGAACTGTATGACTCAGACTCTACTTGTCTCTGTCGGAACACCTCTGAGTCACTCCATATTTCAACTCTTTTGTTTCTGAAATTGGCTGTGATTCATGAGGCCTTATACCTAATAGGCCTGCTGCACTTTTCTGATCCAGCCCAAACAGAACATTAATGTTATCCAGCTGGCCCCCATCTGCACTGCTCTGTGAGTCACCGTTGCCTTCCAGCTGGTGAACTTTGGCCAAAGCTGAATGAAGCACCACTGGGTGGTGTTTTTTCTTATCAGGTGACCATTTAGTTTACGTGGCTGAGAGGAAGAGGACGGATGCATTTGGTACAACACTAGCTCTCAGTTTTAGAGAATGGGAGGCAATATTTTTTTCAATTTTATGTTGCCTGTGTGACAAAACACATAGTACACACAGAGATTAAGATGTCTCTCTAACCATAACAAACCCATGTTGGCACAATAAAGTGACAGATTTTTCCGTCTCTGTAAATAAGCAGCAGATCAACATTTACATAAATATCACAAACCCATAAATGAATTCCCAGTCAAGGTGATATATGTACCTGTGGCTGCAAAGGTGAAGTGTGGAGGATCTCTGTCACCAAAATGCACAAGTGCAGTCAATGAATGGAGCTGTCATTGCCAACAGCCTCACCTTTATTTCTCCTCCGTTTCCTGTCTTTGTATTATTATAATATAGCAACAGCGGCCAGGGGAATCTACTTCTTTCATGACAATTCCGCCATGTTGTTTGTGGCAATAATAACAACAACAACAAAAAAATGCAGTTAAGTATATCTGGTGCCTCAAAACGTTGTTTCCCAACAAGACGTGTTTCTGCTGCAGCAAGTTGATTATGTTTAGTCTGGTGTGAGGGTGGGTCGTGTTTAGCCCCGTTGCTTTGTGTGCAGCGGTGCTAACCCTAACATTAATATAGCCTTTCATTGACTTTGTATTAAACAGTCTTGGGGATCTTTAAGTTCAGAAATCGGTGCGATGTCAGCAAAAAAAAAAACCCAAAAAACAAGTATCGGATTTGACTGGATCTAAAATCTCTGATTTTACCGCTCTTAAACAAGCAGTCCATTCCATGCTGCGCTCTGCACTTCCATCAGTCAGCGCCCGGACGGCCTGCAGAACCCACGTGATCACAACAACAGGTTGATAAGGTGCTAGTATAGTAGCAAGGAGTTAGAGTGGATGTTGCTTGCTTCAGGTCATTTATTAACTTTCCAGTTGACATTCACTGTACAATTAAACACACGTAACAAAAGAATTACACCTATTGAATGTTCAAATAGATCACAGACCTAGTTTCTTTCTTCGTTTTTTGTTCACAAAAATCGCTAGCTCAAAGCTAATGCACAGTGAATGAAAAACACTAATGCAAATTAGCATCTAACTCGCGGCACTTGTGTTTCTCAAAGTAATGAATATTGGTACACAAATGGTTAATAAACAGGCAATATAAGCATATTCTCTGGCATGTATTCTTCGAACTGTGAGAAATGAGTTATAATAACAATATTCGATCGTGAGTTTCTTCTTTTTTTTACTGCGTGTATCTTATTACGTGCACCACACTCCCATCAGATGTCAAGATGGGCACACTTTATGTATCTTATTGGTTAATAATAAATGGGTCAGTTTTTGTCATAACTGCTGTTGCTGATTGTTATTCTCTGTTAGAGTAATATCACTTGATCAAGCCCTTTCTAACATTCTATACTACAAAATAAGTAAATTATGTATGATTATTGCAGAAATTGGGTCGTACCGATATCGGTATTGGCCAAAACTCAAGGCTGCAATATTGGTATCACATCGGAAGTGAAAAAGTTGGATCGGGACGTCCCTAGAAGAGTCACTTTAACCTTCTCTTTTATCCTTGTTAAGAGTTTGTGTGAAGAAGTCAACACAGGAACGGTTGGCCCTGAAGATCCTCATTGATCGCCCGAAAGCTAGGAATGAGGTTAGACAATCACTACCTGTTTTTTTTTTTTGCTCTTGAATTCTTTTTGTTTGAGGTTTAGTGTCACTCTTGTGCTGCTTCTGTTTGTGAGGATGTAACATTATTAAACACAGTGTCTAGGTGTTCCTTTGTGCCATCAGTAGCCTCCTACTTCTCAGGCATGCGGTCAGCATGCAAGCTCTCATGACACGGCTGGGTAAAATATGTGCAAAACATCGTCTCAGTTAAATCATGAGCTTTTGTTTTTGATAAAACTGCAAAATGTTCTCGACATGTGTACTCTGGGAAAAATATGAACACTAAACTTCTTTTTAATCCCTTCCACCCATTCATTTCGTCGAGCATTTGTCTTCATGGGAGTCTTTGTTTAGGTGGACTCTATCCCAACTGACTTTGGGTGAGAGGCGAGATGCACCCTGGGATGTTCGCTAGCCAATTTCAGTGTTTTTACTCCCATTTTCCATCAATTGAATTAAGTAATTAGAACGTTTTTCTTCAGTCTTTAATTGATGGAAGATGAAAGCAAAAAAATTAGGGTATAAATACAGGGTAAAAAAAATGGATGGACAAATACAGTAGCATGTTTCAGCCCTCTAACCACTTTAAATATGGGAGATGCTGGTGTTAGTGGACAGATATGAAAGTAATGCTACACTAAAGTCTCTTCAACTAATATCTACCACAACAAATCTAGCAGTAGTGATTGTACAGTGTTCCCTCGCTGCGTTGTGGGTCCGTCACGCTGCTACATCGTATGTTTTTTTCTTTTTTTGTCACTTTGTCTATCATGAAAATCCCTGCTATATCACAGAAATCTGTAATGCCCTTGCATGTGGGGAAGGAGAGCCGCAGTCGCCGAGGCACTTTTCAGCTTTTTATTGAATAGCAAGATGCAATTAGACACAATGAGCACATTCAGGCAGAAGCTGGTGTTGGCCACAGCTCACGCCGAGACACTCACACTCAGACCTCCCTCCAGCTTGCTGGCATCACACCCCTCGTTCCACCACGCCCGCCTCTTATATTGAAACATATCCAACACAGGGATTACAATATTGTACAGTATTACATTTACAGTGTGTTTACAAGTGTGTGTTAGTAAGCTAAAATGTTTTTAAAGCCTGTGGGAGGAATACAACTATTTACATGGTCTCTCTATATTACAGCTTTTCACATATTGCGGGTGGTTTTTAAATGCATCACAGACTGGATGCTGCTATGTTCCCTGATTTTAAACACTTGACTGTTTTTGCCTGCAGGTGCGACTCCATATGATGTGCGCCAACCACCCAAACATTGTGCAAATCTTGGAGGTGTACGCCAACAGTGTCCAGTTCCCACACGAGTCCAGCCCGAGGTAACTTTGTCCACCCATCTGCGTCGCGTTATTTGTGCTGCCTTGTTTTGAAAAGTGTTGTATTTGGCAGAGCCCGGCTTCTAATTGTCATGGAGATGATGGAAGGCGGCGAACTGTTCCACAGAATCAGTCAGCACAGGCACTTTACTGAAAAAATGGCCAGCGAAGTCACAAAGCAGGTAGGCAATGGCAGTATACATGCGCACTCCATCAGTCTCGTGATTTCTAACCAGCGTCGTCTCTACGCACGTTTTACAGGTGTTAAACCTTTTTTGTCACATGACTATCAGCAGGTCTCGCAGTCTCGTTAGCAGCTCCCTGCTTGGATTCCGCAGCTGATGTCACACTAGATCAGCATGCCATGTGGCCATTAGCATTTGTTGAGACACACACATAAACGTGTGACATCCCTCCTCCTACAGATCAGTCAAGCCTTGGAACACTGTCACTCCTTAAATATTGCACATCGGGACCTGAAGCCAGAGAACCTGCTCTTCAAGGATAACTCTTTGGTAATTAAAGGAATTTCTCCACTTACTCTTACACGACAATATTGTTTGTGCCATGTTTTACTGTTGTTGTTGTTTTACCACATTTTCCTCAGGATGCTCCCGTGAAGCTGTGTGACTTCGGCTTTGCCAAAATAGATCAGGGGGACTTGATGACACCCCAGTTCACTCCCTACTATGTAGCACCTCAGGTAGAAAACCAACAGAAAAAAACATTAAATAGAATGCATATCAAACCTGGTTGTTGCACTGCAGGTACTTGAGGCTCAAAGAAGACACCAGAAGGAAAAGTCTGGAATCATACCTACCTCACCCACTCCTTACACCTACAACAAGGTGAGACTTGGACAGGAAGTGATAGGATAGGCAGTGTAACTTGAATCAACTCTCATTGTCTTTCTCCAGAGCTGTGACTTGTGGTCTCTGGGCGTCATCATCTACGTGATGCTGTGCGGCTATCCTCCGTTCTACTCCAAGCATCACAGTCGCACCATTCCCAAGGACATGAGAAAGAAGATCATGATGGGCAGCTTTGACTTCCCTGAAGACGAATGGAGTCAGATCTCAGAGATGGCAAAGGACATCGTGCGCAAGTAGGTTTAGTTACAGTAGCTCCCTTGTTAATGCCCATAAAATAAACAAATAGAATCATTTACTTGTCATTGTAACGCCTATATTAACTGCACGAGCAATATTTAAAGTAACATTTAAACTTCTTAACTGTCATAGAAGTGAAGAAATACCTTAGTTGCGGTACTATTAGCAAAAAATAAATAAAAAATCATGACAGACGCAGTGACGAACATGATGAAGTAGGGATGCAAGTTGTTTCACATGTACTACTACAGTTAGATTATTGTTTACGTATTGTTGGGTAGTGCAAAATAATACTGAACAGCCTTGAAAGAGACTGAATGTACCGAACGACTGACCGCCTGGTTTAATTTTGTGACTCGGTGCTGTGTTTCTATTGCTTGCCAACAGAGTAGACAATAAGAGTCCCCTTTTTTGTTTTTTGTTACATATTTAAAAAACTGTTTCCTTTGTTGTGGAAACAATTAGCCTCTGTAATACAGAGGAGGATTCTTTTAAAGACAAACAAGCTTGCACAGTTTATTATCTTAGCAAAGTGGTCTCATGGTATTTGGCCAAAAAGACATTTCATGCTGAGGTCGTTATACCCCCCACGTGTGAGCAAATAAAGCCAATACAACAATCAGAAGATACAGCACATTGGGTGTGGTTGATAGCATCAGAGATTTGCAATTGAAATTCAAGGCAAGTCAACAATACAGGAAGAAACAATACATTAAGTGTAGTTAAAAAACATCTCATGGCGTCTTGGTCCTGCTCAGCCATTTGGAAACCTTTTGTATTTTAATTAGGAGGCATAAGGAAAAAGAGCATAGATGAAATAAGTGTAACCCAGCTCTCGTGTAATTGTATATTTGAATGGCTTGAGTTTTCTGGCAGAGATTACTGGGCCTGCATGTTGTTGGACACAAATATCTCCAGTCCTTATTTCTAGTCCAAAACTTTTTACCAATACCAAGACTACCGACTATGAGTTCATTTGTGAATCACGCTTCCCTTCCTTGTTGTGCTCCCTGCAGGCTGCTGAAGGTGAAGCCAGAGGAGAGGCTAACCATCGAAGGAGTCTTGTCTCACCCGTGGCTCAACTGCACCGAGGCCCTGGACAACGTGCTGCCCTCCGCCCAGATGATGATGGACAAGGTGGGCGGGGAGGGGTCAAGACACTGTTGGAGTCGTTTTAAATGAAGATGCAATGACACTCGGGATGTATCTCAGGCGGTGGTCGCAGGTATCCAGCAGGCCCATGCGGAGCAATTGGCCAACATGAGGATTCAGGATCTGAACATCAGCCTGAAGCCACTCAACTCCGTCAACAACCCAATCCTCAGGAAGAGGAAACTCCTTGGGTCTGTTTGTTTATGTTCACGTCAAATAAATGAGCTTTTAGGGGCTTTTGTAGCCTACGTGCAAACAACACAATTTACAAGCATACCCTATTTCTGCAAATAGCGGCTGGGGTTGTTTATTTGAGGCCTTTATTTGTGCAATTCTAGTTTTGTAATACTTAATGTTATCAGTAGAGATTTTCGATACCACTTTATTTTGGGCTGGTACGGGTACTCACCAAAGCCACCAGTACGTTTTGATGCATCAAATTTCAATTACTACAATGACAGAAAATTCTGAATAAAGTTCTTTCTTTCTGACGCACATGATGATTTACCGCTGTGTTAAACCGCCGCAGTGTAGCGCCCACTACTGGTGAGGAGAACTTACTTGTCAGATTTTTTTGCCTTAAGTATCGGTGGCAGGTATCGGCAGCCTTCGCAAGTACCCGATACCTGGAAATAAGGCCGGTATCGGCGTGATACTGATACCTGGTATCGACACTCACCCATCCCTCCTCACCAGTATATTGTAATTCAAGCGAAAGTGGAGTTTAGAACGCAATTTAAAAGGATTATAGAGGGTAAATACAGCAAAACTGCAAGAACTGAGGCACACAACCAAACTTCGAGCAGTGATCACACGTTGGCTTTGAAGATGCTCTCCCCACATAGACATAATACTGCCCTGGAAACTCGTTTACAACATGCGATAAGACTGCACACTCCAAATTAATTTGAGACATGCGCTAGTAGGTGCTGATGGTTTGGCTTGCAACAGTGTCTAAATGGGCTCAGCTCATCTCTTTATGTCCGTGTGTGAACAATAGCAGCTATTATTAGTTACATTTACTAACCATTTTTCTGCTTGATGGGTAAAGGGATGCATCTATTTGAAGGAAGTGTCACTCGACTTGCACACCAAAGAACTGGGTCATGGCATTTATTCGAGGCACCACCACCAATAGAAGAAATGCAGCAAAATGTTCGCATTTGGCCATAACTCCTGTACCTTTTGTTGTACAGGTATATGGTGAGATCTTTGACAAGAACTATAGTAATCCCCGCATATTTGCCATTTATTGTGTATAAATTCACTTATTCCTTTTTTTTTCTGTGGAACCTACTTCTAATTGCTGAAAGGTTCACCTATTGGTGATTTTTGTTCTTTCTGTGATACCACAAGATGCCCAAAGCCTATCTAAAAAGGAAAGTAGTACAATAATTTGACTGAGGAGGGGAGGAACTACACTTAGCCTGGGTTGTTAGTGGAAGTCTCCGTGGAGACTAGTGGAGCGTCTCCACCGCATGTGCACATGCAATTGTGCACTTCCAACCGGGTATTTTGGGATCATAGTTTGTGGTCTATTTACTCTTTAAACTATTAATATAGGCAATTATAACAAGTTTTGCGGGATCAGTTACTTGTTTTGTGTTACGTTTTGGCAGCAGAGCTCCGGATGTAGTTATTTTTGAACATTTTTGCATCACTTATTAGTGTCAAAGTTTGGAGGAGTGCAGCATGGTTGAACAGTATGTGCCCTTGCTGTCTTTGTTCCAGCCCCAAGCCCAGTGACGGTTTCTTCATTCACGACCCAGAGAACGGAGGTGAGGACTCCAACGTAGCGCTGGAGAAACTACGAGATGTCATTGCACAGTGTATTCTTCCACAGGCGGGTCAGTTAAACAAAAACACAGAGAGGAACAAATTTGGAAATGTTAAATGATTAAATTTGAACTCTGTGTATGTGTGTGTGTGTGTGTGTGTGTTCAGGAGAGAATGAGGACGAGAAGCTGAACGTGGTGATGCATGAAGCCTGGCGGTTCAACAGAGACTGTAAACTGCTGCGAGACGGCCTGCAGGGCCTCAGTTGGGACGGTCAGTGCTCACTTCTGCTGCTTGACTTTAAGTTTTAACTGGTGTACACGTACCAAATTCTCTGCGGTTTTTTTCCACTTATTCTTAAGCGTATGGTGTACTGGAGATGACCAGCAAAGCACACCACACACATAACGTTACTGTAGATAGAGACTGAGCCTTGTCACGAAGAGCAAAATAAAATAAAAAAAAAATGCAATTGACGCCCCTCAAAATATTTCTGATAACCCATGTTAATAGTTTTTAAACCATAATTATACCACAAACTGTGATCCTGAAACACTTTCATATCATTTCAAAACTCCTCTTACGACATTACCCTTAAAAATAAATTGGTCGAAGAAAAAATGCACCAGAAGTGCGCATTCATATATCCGCCTGTATGTGCATCTGCAAAGTATTCCCAGCACTTCACTTTTTCCACATTTTGTGTTATGGCTTTTTCCCCAGAAATTACAAATTGATTTTCACACAACACCCAATAATGACAACACATTTTAAATTCCTGCTAATTTCCAATGCAAGTCCTTTTTGACGACGTCACCATTCTACAACACTCCCGCCTCCTGTCCCTTCGGCAACACTCAGAAAACGTCGGCGCAATATATCAGAAATCAGGCTTTCAAAAATAAAAGCATACCAGTAAAATAACACAGTTCATACACCTGAAACACAAAGTCCGGTGCACCTCAGAAATGGAGGACCAGCTCGTGGAGCTGTGGGAAGCACGAGAGTGCTTATTTAACATCGCCGACAAGTTTTTGTACCGTCTTTTAAAAATGTATTTATATTTATTTGTTTTTGGTTCAGGATTTTTTCTGTGTGTGTTCTTAGATGGTGCATTTGGTATGTTTCTTCTATGTTTTTGTTTGATCACATGATATCTCGGCAGACTAGATTTGAGATCAGCGGTGGAACAGAATCTTTACGTGTGGTCTTCTGTGTTGAGATTATCGGAGCACACCAGACACAATACGGCCAAAACTGTTAAATGCCTGATTTTTAATCTTCCTGTGTGGGGTCTATAACAGATCATTTTTTTAGATTTGAAAAATCTTCTGTGTACCAGGCCCAAGTTTCATTTGCTGTTTTGTGTTGCAGGTCGAGCGTTTTCCGATAAGGTGGATCGCTTGAAGTTGGCCGAAATCGTAAAACAGGCCATCGAAGAGAGGACAAATCTGGAAGAGTCTCACTAGCGAATGTCTTTCTATTGATCGTTTTTATATTATCTTTTTAACAGGGCTTTTATAAAAAGTCAAATGTGCTTTTCCTCCCCATGGATTCATTTGCAAGGCCTATTGTACAGCTGTTTAAAAAAAAAAACTTGGTACTTGCAAAGAAAAAAAAAAAACTATATTTTCATTTTTGCAAAAAAAAAAGAAGAGAAAAATCAATGTGAGAAGTTATTTTCTTGGAGGGAATTTTTATTCGCAGCTTGTAGTGATTTATTTTATCCCAGTGATTTCATTTCTTTTAACTTTCCAAACAGTTTTATTTATTTAAAGAAAAAGTTCCATTATTTATATACTGTTTTTTTGTCGTTTTTGTTTTGGTAGCCTGTGAGCAGGCTTTAAAGAAGAATTCTGATTTTTATGCACATTATACGTTTTAGACCTGTGTTCATGTCAGTGTGAGTCCCTCTCTTAAAGCTGCAAAGAGACGCTTAGAATAAGATCCAACCAGACATCAACCATGAAGGCTAGTCGTCCTCCCAGCAAATCAGCTTTTGACATCAAATCTTACCTACTTGAGTTGCCAACAGCATCTTGAGCTTCCTCCTTCCGCTCTTCCTTAATGTGTCACCCTACTTCTTGGACCCTTCCATGGACATACAGAAGATTCTTGTAGCTGTCTCTAGTGGTAAAGTCATGATTCAGCCTTAAACGTTGGCTCTTTTTTTTTTTTATATTTAAAAAAAAAAAAAATAATAATTTTATATGATTTGTTTCAAACTGTTCAAGTGGAAATGTTTTGAGTTAGACATCCTGCTGCTTGACTAACTACAAAGAAATGTGTTTTCTTTGGTAGTGGACGTCTATCCTCAAATCTCAAATAGAAGTCCCTACTCTAATAGATGCCATGCCCCGATTCGTCGCCGGGTGCGTCATCCACTTAAAGCATTTAAATGACTCCCTTCTCATCTTGGTGAGAGACGCTATCGTTCACACACTGCTATGCCCTTTTGAACTCTGTTAACCAAAACAGCAGCACCTACTGAAGCACTTAAGTCTATGATGAAATGAAGTACATAATCTTACTGTTTGTGAACAAGTTCCCTGCACAGTATTGATAATCTCCTTAAAACGCCAGTTTGATATAATGCACAAGTAGCATTGTTTAATAGTATTCTAAAAATGCCTTTGTACAAATAAAGGTCTGCCCCCCAATATACTCCTCCTCCAATCTGCTGCAAGTAAATAAATAAAGCCCCCAATACTATGGAGTCATGTTGCTGTGATCATATCCCTACCAAGTCTTGTCCATATATGGTCATGTCCACATCAATGTGCTAATGCCCATATTATGGAGGCATGGCCACATATGGTAGGTCCATGTACACATGTCGTCGTGTCAACATAGGATAGTATGGAGTCATGTCAATTTATGGTGTGCCAATGTCCATACTATCAAATCATGTTGAAATAGTCATGTCCACATGTGATGTCCAAAAATGAACATGTCCAAATGTGGTTACAGCCAAGCGGCCTTGTACATATATGGTGAAGTCCATGTGTTAATGTCCATATTATTGTGTGTGTGTGTATGTGTGTGTGTGTATATATATATATATATATATATATATATATATATCGTGTCCAAGTGGTCGCATCCACATTTGCTAATTTACACGTGGTCATGTATGTGTGCTGATGTTCATAATATGGAGTCATGTCCACATGCATGGTCATGCCCATACCATGCTGGTCACATGAGCCAGTGTGGCGTTTCTATGGCGACGGGCTGAGCCAGCAGAACCCTGCATGTCTGAATATTCACAGCTTCATTGTTTCTTCATGACTTTGTTAATGGATACAAATTATCTATATGGGATAATTCTTCCACACACATTTTCACTGGATTTTCCTTTTTCAATCTGTTGCTGTATAAGCATGTCCAATGTCTTTGGATATGATCAGATAAAGTGAAGGATAAAATATTCCACTACTTTACCAACACTACCTTTAAAAAAATGAAATTATTTCTTCTGTTTACATTCATCATTAGTGAAACTTTTGTAAACCGCTTGTTAGGATTAGGATTTTTATTTCTTTTTGTTCTGCTCCAGATTATTTGGAGGATTTTTTTTTTTTTTTTTACAAATGTGACTCCCTTTAAATCTCCTGGACAACCATAAAACTATTTTTAAGGCCTTATTGCACAAGCAAATGTGCCTTGGGAACTTTTCTTGAGTACAAAATTGTTCATTGTTTTGTATTTTACTAAAAATATAAATCATTCCACAAATGGGCTATTTTTTTTAATGGGTTTCACATTTCTTGGGGGAGTGTAACTCATTAAAAAAAACAACATTACTAATTGAGCTTTTTGAGCATATTATTCAATACCATAAAATGATCTTGTACCAAAAGTATCAATGTTTAAAAAAAGTAGCACAAGCCCATCATGGAAATCTTTACATATTTCTGCCTTCTCTGGAATGTCTTCAACTTGTTGACTTTGTAATAAAAAAGACTTTTCAAGAGCTCTTACGTCATTAATACTTCAGCGCAGCCTACTGCTTTAATTCACCTGTTGGTAACAACTTAATGTTTTTCTCAAAATGACTTTCTTCATAACGTTTGTGTTATAAGACATCATTACAGCTTGGGTCATAATACTGACTGACTTTAGTCGAACCACTATGACATTTCTCCTGTACTATTACAACTATTTGTGACAGTGCAACTTTCGTTTGTAATGTTACTAGTTTTCTATTGTTTACTATTGGAATATAGGCTTTTTCTTGTTTTATACCCTCACAAAATTACCCCCCCTGATAATTACTTCTTTTGTCCCAAATTAAAACCTCTCTCATAACGTTTTAGCATGTTAACCAGTTAGCTTGGCGCTGCTTGCTGAAATAAAAACATATCACAGAGCAAGCTCCTCCATTGTGCATCGTTTTCAAAAAAGGAAAAAATGCCAGCATTTTAAGTTAAAACTCTTTTAATTGCAGATAGAAGAAACAGAAATAAAGTGTTTCATAAGAAAGTCAATTCACAGCCACCAACAAGACAGTCTGTTCTACATACAAAAGGCACTATTTTTTCCCCATTTGTCATAAAGCAGCAAGACTTAGCTCCTGTGATGGAATTCATGAGTATTCTAAATTAGAGTATCATTCATTCTTTTCATTCTAAACAGAGTCGAAAAACAAAATAAGTGACAATTCTTTGGTCATTTGTTTAATAAAAATAATGAATCACTTTTGTTTGTGTTATAGTGCCATTTGAAAATGGAAAGAACAAATGATAATGATTACTTTAGATGATTTTTACCATTTAGGAATATGTGGAATGACACTTAAATTGACGAAGGAACAAACACAAGGAAAATCTGTGCTCATACAAATCAAAGTCTGCCAACACTATCGGCAGTTGTGTGGAATCAATGTGTTTCTGCATTTTTGGTCCCTTTTGTGCAACACCATAGACAATTGTCTTCAGTTTTCAATTTGCACTGCTGTGATGCTGAGGGCTTTGTTCAAAATAGAGTTACTGTAATAACCACGCCGACGACGCAGGAAGACAACAAGGTCCATTTTTTTATGTCGGTGACCAAATCTCTCCAGACTCTTCGTCCTCAGTCCGAGTCCTCGTCATCCAAATACTCCTCAGCGTTGCTGTGCGAGCGTGTGATAGCTAAGGAAAAGGAAAACATTTTTTTTAGGATCTATTTTGAGAAAATGGCAACATTGATGGCTCTGGACTTACAGCTGGCCAGCTTCTTCTTGAGCAACGAGGCACACTGTGCGTTGGTGGCCATCTCCAGAGCCAGCTTGTTCTCGTTGTTGCGGATGTCTGTACGCGGATCTGAAAGCAAAAAAGACATGAGAAAACACACCTTTCATATACAGCAGTACCACAACTTCCAGGTTTTTCGAGATACGAGCCGTCGATCAGACAATTTTCTGTCTTGAGTTGCGAGCAAACATTCAAGCTACGAGCGTTAGATGGTGGCTGCTAACTTCCCAAAAAAGCAGCAGAACAACTCTTCCAAAAAGTGCTTGCTTTATTTAAGCAGTATATTGCCACTCCCAGTTGGATTTTACTAAAAAAATGATATTGCAACATGGATACGTTGTGAACTCACTCTTGTTCAGCAACATGGCCACAATGTCAGAATAACCCTTCCAAGCAGCAGCGTGCAGAGCAGTGTCCCCAAGCTTATTCTACAAAACAAATCATCATTTAAATACATTTTTTTTTTTTCAGTTTGAAATCTGTGTTTGTGGCTGAGCACTGAATACTTGTTCTCACCTGCTGGTTGAGTTCGACGCTGGGCTGGCTGAGTAGAAGCTCCACTACGTCTAAGAGGAAGAGCAAGAAAATCAAACAGCTCACAGGGACAACGGAGGAAAATTGTTGATATCTTACAGTCAGACAGGAACCATGACACAAATAACTAATAGACTCAGTTTCCATTTAAATGAGTGCATAGAAACAATTACTGAACCTTTAATTACCAAATACACATTGGTAAATAAATACAATGGCATTGAAAACTGGAACATTAGGAGCTGGATACTGACAAGGTGAAATTCTGTCCTAGCTGGTCCACCAATAATATAGACCGTTAAATTTGATTAGAAATCAAGACTCGCCCTCGCAATTAAAAAAAAAAACAAAAAACATGATTTGTAGATAAGAAACATGTCAAACACAACAGTGACTGATGCTAGTATTTATTTATTTTTTGCTTTTGTGACTGTAAAATATAAAACAACAAAAACAGGTCACAGAAAGGGTTTTCAGTGGCCAAACATTTGATTTCTTTTATTTATGAAACAAGCAATAAGGGACGCACTCATCGCACGGCTCAGGTTTAGTGTTATGGCGTTTATGGCAAGCCCTTTTAACATCTAGACTGGACGTGTGTTGCACATATCTGTAATTGAGTTTTGCTTAGTCAAAACAATTTCAGATCGCCGCAACTACAACTGCAATGTCACAGCAACATGCAGTTTGCATATTTAACACTGTTCTTGTATGTAGGAAATAGTATTTAACGATTCAATTAAAACGTATTGCATATTAAAGTTAAACATCTATAAAAATGTTTAAAAACAAGCTTTCCTTAAAGATTAAATGCAAAATGATTGTCTTCAAGTTAAATACAAAGGTACCATTTCCCCCACTAACCACTAGAGGGAGCCCGCGTACCAGACTGAGAATTACTGGGCCTCTTTCAAAAAGGTGCTTCCTTGGGAAAATAGGAAAGGACAGCACTGTTTCAAATTAATTACACTTTTAATTGTAATTACACAATTGACGCAAGCCCCTAGCTTGCGGACTTTACCTGCTAAATATTTGCTTAGTAATTAAATGAAAGTAGTATCTTAAAATAATTCACAGATTACACAATTACACAAGGACAGCACTGTTTCAAATTAATTACAATTTTAATTGTAATTACACAATTGACGCAAGTCCCTAGCTTGCGGACTTTACCTGCTAAATATTTGCTTAGTAATTAAATGAAAGTAGTATCTTAAAATAATTCACAGATTGTACCCATATAAAGTGTTTTTACAACAACCCAAAAATGTAGATACTATAATTATGTCAAACTATACATTAGGACCATTAGACACTGCGAAAGCCATTCAAACCTTGGATCCACGTTATAATGTATTTTTGTAATGCGATAATCTGTCTTTTGCCACTGATTGTATGTCATCCTTGTGATTGTGTTTGTATGTTCTGTTTTATGAATAAATAATGGGGAACGACGAGCTTGTTTTTGTTTTTGTTTTTTTTTCAAAACATTTTTTTGCCCTTTTTCTCTGCCACTCAAAGTTTTGCACATTTCTGTACTTTCTATTTTGTATACAGCTTTTTACTGTATGTATAGCAAATGTTAGTTTTACAAAATATTGAGGCAAATGATTATGTTCACATGGCTATTCTTCCCCAAAACTGTATTCCTGATGCATGTTTGTTGATATACAGTACACTGTTCGGTACAACACATTTTTTTAAAAATCAATATAAAAAGTTTCAATTTTAAAGTATCTAGCATGAAACTCGAGCGTCTTCGCGTGGTCTGTAAATTTTGTCAGTGGTTTACTGCTTTAAATATTGTTGCCATAAAGGATTGTGGGTATTTCTTTTCCTGTCGTAAAGGTTGGTGAGGAGTAACCTTTGCTAAAGGTGGCTTTTAGGTTGCATCGAGGCACCTTTCCTAAGCATTTTTCTCATTTGTATGACCTATCCTCCAAGTACTTCTGTCGTGTCATGTCGCTCGGATAGGACAGGAAAGGAGAGGTCCTAAGCTAAAACGAGAATCCGAAGAGGCCCAGTGATTTAGACAAAAGGAGTGCTTTAGATGCCACCATCTTGTGGCATCTAAAGGCATTTATAGACCTTTTCCGCTGTTGGCTGCAGGGCCAATCGTCCCTATCACTGTACCTTTATGTCCTCCGTGACATCCCCAGTAGAGGGCAGTGTTGCCTGCCTTGTCCAAGCCGTTGATTCCCACCCTGTTCTCCACACATTCCCTCAGCCAGGAAAGATTCCCTGAGCGAATTGGGACACGAGGAACTGTCACAATGAACAGAGACATTGGAACAAAAGAGGCAGCTGAGCAGTCGCCGCACCTCGTTTGGCCGCTTCGTGCATTGGGTGGTCGATAGACTCGGCATGCTCCGTTACTGAAACAGAAGACATGTTTTTTAACTAAAGATTCACAGATGAAAAGACTTGAAATGTCCTTTTCCACTTACCGTAGTTGCGTGGAATAAGTCCTGTCCTCCCCCGGCATGTTCCTTTCCACCAGTTACTGTCACTCTGAAGACAACGGGAAGATATTGAGGGGAAAAAAACACAGAAGAAGTTGCTAACAACAACTACTACGAATACTACTAATGCATTTGTTTCATACAGAGCTTTTCTAGATCTAAAACACGAAACTAGTCATAAAATGTCTCTTCATAATGAAACGATGACTAAAGATACTTCCGTAACTGTAATACTTCATATAAACAATATATAACTGCTTGTTGAATTGGTCTGAGTGTATTTAATAAATGATTTCCTTCCCTTCGATTTTTGTCTATGCGGCCTTCTGAGTATGACGTCTAGATTTAAGACGTGTCATAAAGGCTGATTCTTTAAGCTCTATCTTACCGAGTCAGAGATGTAGAGGATGTCATCTTCTTCAAAGTAAAGCTCATCAGGCTGCAACATACAAAAACAATGCGACAGTTTGACAAGCGGCTTGTTTGTCGGGGCTTGACTTTTGATTAAATTCAATATGGTGGAACCTGTAAGGTACAACACTATCCGGGACATCTTGGATAGGTTTCATTTTCCAAACCATTTTTCTCCTAGGAAATACAAATAAAATCGGTTCTAGGGTCAAACCCTCACAACAGAAAAATCAAGACAAAATATACGCCTAGAGTTAATGTTTTCATGTTTGCGGAACTTGTAATGTACTGTACATCTCGCCTTATAGGCTAATGTCTCTAAGGAGACATGTCCCTAATGTCCCTAGCATTAATACTTTGATGCATACTGAACTGAGGTCTTGTTAAGTACGTGTCATTTTGCCCGATATGCTAACATCTTGAGTAAAATTTTGCATGTAAGTGCAAAATCCATCTTGTCCATCTTGCGGCACGGTGGGCGACTGGTTAGAGCGTCTGCCTCACAGTTCTGAGGACCCGGGTTCAATCCCCATCCCCGCCTGTGTGGAGTTTGCATGTTCTCCCCGTGCCTGCGTGGGTTTCCTCCCACATCCCAAAAACATGTGTGGTAGGTTAATTGACAACTCTAAATTGCCCATAGGTGTGAATGTGAGGGAGAATGGTTGTTTGTTTGTATGTGCCCTGCGATTGGCTGGCAACTAGTTCAGGGTGTACCCCGCCTCTTGCCCGATGAGGGCTGGCATAGGCTCCAGCACGCCCGCGACCCTAATGAGGAGAAGCAGCTCAGAAAATGGATGGATGGATGGTCCATCTTTTGGAATAAGTCACCCAAAAAACAGAAATGCTGAATAAAAAGCTAAACACTGTAATTTGACAGATTGGTGATGAAGTGGTAAACCCATGAGTGAAAATCAAATCAATTCTTTTACGGGTGCTCACTTTTTTATTTAGACTGGGCTGTAGCATGAGCACTCCTACCCATGAGCAAACCTCTAGCTCTACCCTGGTTACTATGGTAACGCAAAGCTATACTCACGCTGGCAATGGAGGAGTGAGTAATGGCTCCACTGCATGACCCCATCAAAACTGGCTAATTTCAACATTTGAATTGTCTCAACTTCCGTCGTTCCGCTGTATTTAATGTCCGACCGACTCGGACTAATATAAAAATCAGCAACTAGCTGTTTTATCAGAATCATCTTTATTTGCCAAGTATGTCCAAAACACACAAGGAATTTGTCTCCGGTAGTTGGAGCCGCTCTAGTACAACAGACAGTCAATTTACAGAACACTTTGGAGACATAAAGACATTGACAAAAAACAATTGTGCAAAAAGATGCAGAGTCCTCTAGCACTTAGAGCAGTTCGAATGACTAATATCGCAATAGTCTGGTGCAATGACCGTTGTGCAAAGGGCGCTGAGACATCAAGGAGTGTATGCGGTTTAAAGTGACGAGTAGTGCGATAATCTGGGACAATGGTTGTGCAAATGTTACAGATACTCCTCAATCAGTGTGCAAATGGAGCAGATGCTACTCTGGCATGAGTGGCCAGTATATGCAAATAGTGCAGCACGGCGAGACAACTACAGCGAGTGCACGAGTAATACATAATTGGCCCCACAGAAATGTGACAACGAACTCGAGTCCAAAAATTGCCAGCTTGTTGTAATGGAATTGTAAGTTAGCTGTTTAAGAAGTTGATTGCAAGAGGGAAGAAGCTGTTGGAATGTCTACTAGTTCTAGTTTGCATTGATCGGTAGCGCCTACCTGAGGGAAGGAGCTGGAAGAGCTGGTGACCGGGGTGGGGAGGGTCCGAGAGGATTTTGCACGCCCTTGTCTTAGTTCTGGCAGCGTGCAAGTCCTCAAGGGTGGGTAGGGGGGTACTGACAATCCTTTCAGCAGTTTTGATTGTCCGTTGCAGTCGGAGTTTGTCCTTTTTTGTAGCAGCACCAAACCAGACTGTGATGGAAGAACACAGGACTGATTCGATGACCGCTGTGTAGAACTGTCTCAGCAGCTCCGGTGGCAGTCCCTGCTTTCTCAGAAGCCGCAGGAAGTACATCCTCTGCTGGGCCTTTTTGAGGACGGAGTTGATGTTGGTCACCCACTTCAGGTCCTGGGATATTGTAATTCCCAGGAACTTGAAGTTCTCTACGGTTGACACAAGGCAGCTGGACAACGTGAGGGGCAGCTGTGGCGAAGGATGCCTCCTGAAGTCCACGATCATCTCTACAGTCTTGAGCGTGTTCAGCTCCAGGTTGTGTCGGCCGCACCACAGCTCCAGCCGCTCCGCTTCCTGTCGATATGCGGACTCATCACCGTCCTTGATGAGGCCGATGACAGTGGTGTCATCTGCAAACTTCAGGAGTTTGACAGTCGGGTTCGCTGAGGTGCAGTCGTTCGTGTAGAGAGAGAAGAGCAGTGGAGAGAGGACACAACCTTGGGGCGCCCCAGTGCTGATGCTGCGTGTGGATGAGGTGGCCTCCCCCAGCCTGACCTGCTGTGTCCTGCCCGTCAGAAAGCTGTAAATCCACTGGCAGATGGCAGGTGAGACGCTGAGCTGGAGAAGCTTGGATGAAAGGAGTTCAGGGATGATGGTGTTGAACGCTGAGCTGAAGTCGACGAACAGGATCCTCGCGTAGGTCCCTGCACTGCCGAGGTGTTCTAGGATGAAGTGCAGTCCCATGTTGACTGCATCATCCGCAGATCTGTTCGCTTGGTAGGCAAACTGCAGGGGGTCCAGCAGGGGACCTGTGACACTCTTGAGGTGGTCCAGCACGAGGCGTTCAAAGGACTTCATGACCACAGATGTCAAAGCGACAGGCCTGTAGTCATTCAGACCCGAGATTGCAGGTTTCTTGGGGACTGGAATGATGGTGGAGCGTTTGAAACAGGATGGAACTTCGCACATTTCCAGACATCTGTTGAAGATCTGAGTGAAGACTGGAGCGAGCTGGTCCGCGCAGACTTTGAGGCAGGATGGGGACACGTGGTCCGGGCCTGCCGCTTTGTTAATCTTTTGTTGTTTGAAGATGCGTCTCACATCCTGTTCATGGATGGTTAACGCAGAGGTCAGAGGTGTGATTGTGGTCGCGGATGCGGCCGGGTGGGTGTGTGGTGTGAAACTGTCCTTTTCAAATCTGCAGTAGAAGGTATTCAAGTCGTTGGGTAGTGGGCTATTGTTCTCAGCTTGGGGGGGATCGTCGCTTGTAATTAGTCAGCGATTGGAATGCATGCCAGACTGATTTAGAGTCGTTTGCGCTAAACTTATTTTCCAACTTTGCTGTATAGATCCTCTTTGCAATGTTAATTTCTTTAGTCAGCTGGTTTCTAGCTCGATTATACAGGGCCTTGTCCCCGCTTTGATAAGCGTCCTCCTTAGCTTGGCGAAGCTGCTTAAGTTTAGCAGTGAACCACGGCTTATTGTTGTTGAATGTGCGAAATCAGTAAATCAGAAATACTTGCCTGGTAGAATCAGTCACACTTATATTCGGAGGGAGCAGATCTAGCGCATACTATCATTTGTATCCTTTGTTCAGAAACAAACATTGGAAAAAAAAAAAAAGGTCTCTTACCGTTCTGGGGTGAAATGTGAACTCAGCTCTGAACACTTTGACCTGGCCTACAAGCAAAACGACAAAAGACATCAGTCAGGGTTGAGTACATGACAAACAGCAGGAGCAAATCCACTTGGTGGCCACCACAACACACTCACATGGATTGCATCTTGTATGGATTATTTGGGTAATTATGCGCTCAGTGTAATGTGCTAGCACATGTTACAGGACAACACGCACACTCACACAGAGACAGGCGCGCACACACACAGGTACATGTAGAAACACACAGACATACAATCTTGTGTTTAGTGAATAATGCTGAAGATAACGAACCCGCCCCCCCCCATCCCCACCCCCAAAAAAATAACAAATAAATCGCATGCTACATCTCAATACTTGTATAAAATATAAATTAAAAAAATAAACTTAAAAAAAAGAATTCAGCCCTACTCGACAGTGATGAATAAAAATGGGTAAGTACCAGCTGGATGGTAAATTAAACAGGACTTCAAATTAAATAGTTCATCTTTTTTTGGTCATTTCTTGATTATTTTACTTTAAAACATACAAATGTTGCTGAGTTTTTGTTTGATTTTGGGCAGCATGTAATCCTAAAATGACTTAATTAAACTGGCTTATGGTTACTACGCAATAAAAGTCTGCAGTGTTAAGGCTGTCATTTTGTCAAATGCATTTGGAAAACCTTTTGAGAGCAAATACAGCTTTTACATTCCACATAATACACAAGCCAACATAACACTGTCTACATATTTACAAGTCATTCCAAATATGCGCTGCGAGCGGGGGTTGGTGAGGGGCTTGGGGAAGCCCACTCACCTTTAGAGTTGTGAAAAGTTAACAGTGTTGATCACATTTGAGTTGAATTGAATTCCACGTGAAACAAAGCATAACCTGGACATTTGTTTTAATAGTAATAATTCAACCACGGAGAAAATAGATTTGACACGCGTTAATGGTATGAAATGACGACATCGAGGAGCGAACCTCGCATTTCTCCAAACATTTGTCACCCCTCGCTCCTCTAGAAGTTTTCTTCTACGGGATCTCTGGTGGGAGGAGCAAACATGTAAACAGAGGAGCGAGGAGGTAACAAATAAAGAAATGAGATTGGGCCACAGAAACACAGAGTTGATCACACACAGACACAGGTAGTCAGCCTCAAGTGCTCGCTGCACCACTGGAATACATCCAGAGTTTTTGCAGCCTTTAGAAGACATGAAATTAAATAACTTCATCAACTAATAGGAATGTGTTTTTTTTTTTTTTTATATGAGCGCGTGAGTTTGTCTATGTCTGTACTTGTTTGTGTGCGTTTAAGATGACAAATGTAGCAGTGTTTAAAGCTGAGTGAGCAGCTCACACACAAGCCTGACCTCTGTTCACATCTTTTTCGCACTCCACAGGCCCGGTCCTGTAGAGCTCACTCACGCGCTGTGTGTTTGCTTGTACTGCACACCACACAAGCCCAATCACGTCGCTCTAAACGCACACTCTGTGCTCCCAAGTTCCTGGTGCCCTCAGCATTTTAAGCCTGCTGACCACATTCTCACATACACACACACACACACACACACGATGTATTATTTTAAAAAGTGCATACCAACAATATGGGACCAGTGCACCAGTAAATCAAGCTTTGGTTGAATTAAAAGCTCCGATGTGACTAACGTATCATCACATAAATTTGACATTCCTGCATGAATAAAGTTGTTGGTTGTTTTTTTTTTTTTTAGCAAAAGGTGTATTTTTACAGGTATAGCCCTATGTTTTTCTAGAACACAAGGTGTGTTTTTGAGAACATAGCGACTTGAAATCTCATCGTGATGACTTTAAATTTCAAAGTCAAAACGACAAAATTTGGTGAGCTGAGCAATCAAAGTATTCTAGTAAAACAGGCCTCAAACCAACAGCCTACAAAACTTGGGAGTTCAAACCATCATCATGCATAATGCCATAACGTAAGAACTTCTGAGACTTAAGCTCAGTGAGCATCTACAGAATGAACCATGGGTTCTGCTTTTTTCTTTGGATTTTGAAAAATCTTTTTTCGGGATGTAGTGAAACCACGATGGTGTTTTAGTGTCACGTAGTGAGAGAAAAATACAATAAAATCAGAGACGCTATTTAAAGTCGCGAGCTCGTTAGCTCACGGGCTAGCAAGCATAATAAGTAGTTAACTTTGCCTTAAGTGTCTCAACTCTGAGCCGCGCGCCAACTCAGCACCACAATGACAATTTATCGAGTCCGGAAAAACTATTGTGTCAATTTTATTTATCGAACAATCAATTGATATAGTAATTATCGTAAGAGGCCTAATGGCGACATAATGTAATACAGAGGATCATGTGTTTGCCTCGTGCTTTTGAAGATCACTCGGCTATTTCCTGAGCCTGCTACATTGTCCCGTTAACTTAAGGAAAATAATCAAAGACGCCATTTTGTGTTTATCTGTGCTGTTTTACTCACGTATCACTAGCTAGTCCAAACAGCAAAGCTTCTTCCGGTTTACTTTCTTGTGACCAATTAGAGAAGAGTTCAATGTCACATGGTTTGTGGTAATGCATTTCAGGATTTTGCATGCATGAAAATTCATTTTGTTTCTGCTGTGTACAATTTCTCTGTAAAAAGTGCAAGGTTGGTAATTTGATATTTTCTACATTTAAAACTAAACTTGCAATGCATGAAGTGCATGTATTTATTTTTTTTGTTCACTTTTCTTTTAGCAACATTGATAATACAGATAAAATGATCAAAATAATTGTGACGTGAAATCTTCATTCAGTTTCATCTCTCGTATTGCATTATTATCTTTGCAAATGCATTGCTTTTGACAATTTGTACATCACTTAGATCTTGGGCCGTAATGTTGTAGCTTGATAACACTCGTGATACTTTAGTCAACTGTCTGTTGCGTTGTTTTCATGGAAGTGTACTGGCCCAAAATGTTTTGTCTTGGCACTTAAGCAGTTCCATGCTCAGTAATGTTAACAAACAGTGAGCTTTTTCCTTTTTGCAAACACAAACATTTAAGCAGCAACACAAATCAAAGCACCCACAATTGTTGCTTTGGAAAGGACAAAAAGAAAATGTTCTGTCAGAACACGTCAAAGATGATCAAATAACCACTACAAGGCTTGATGTGATGCCCCTCAGCTTAACAACTCGACAAGCAAAAGAAGTAAACGTGTGCCCTCTCCTTCAATGGCTTCTCTACGTGAATAATTAACGCCAACGGTGTCACGAATAACCACAAGACAATAACAGACAGTAAAAACTCATTTGGTACCTTTGTTTCCACATGAGCACAATCAAACAACACAAATATATTCACATTGACACATTCCAAGTGATCATCCTCAAGCAACGCTCCTAAATCCACACACATTAAATTCCACATGTAGATGACATCATGGAAGCATTTTCCGGTGGCCATCCAAATAAATGACTCTCTGAACCACCAAGGCTGTAACGTAACATCAGCAGTCTTCACTACGCATGTTACATCTTCCATGAGCAGTGAGAGATTTAAAAAGCCCAAACAAGAACGCTACGCCACACACCATGAACTTTATTTCTTGTTAAGCAGTCCTAACTGAACAGTAACACGTTACAGATCGGGCAGGGTTTATATTTATGATAGGGCTGGGCATTTGATTGCATTATCTTGATTGAATATGGGGACAGCTGACTCTTCATTCATTTATTTTTATTCGTATTGTTAATGGGCTCAAAATGGCTATCGTTAGAAAAGTAGCTCTCATTAGAGCTGCAAAGCAGAGGTGGGAGTAAGTCAGATCATAAAATCTTGCTCAGTCACAACGTATATTTGCACAATTAGTCACTTTGCACTCAGCACTTGTGTTAGTTAACTGTACTAACACATACATTCTCAACCACATAGTTTTTACATGAATTGTTCCAAAACCAGTCTCTCTATTGTCTTTTACTTTGTCTTCTCAACTAAGCACATAACCAACATGAATCTTAGTTAATGGTTTACCAGCTATCGGTTAGCAAAACTAAACTTAGAAAAGCTAATCTTAGCTAGTGTAGCTTGTTGTAACCGTTGTCTCTCTTACCTCCAAGTTGCATACCTTGTTGACACTCTGTTTTTCCAGATTTTATAAAAAATATAAATCCTTGATTCCATCTAACCATCCATCCATCCATTTTCTATATCGCTTACCATCGGCAGGTTCATGTCCTCACACAAAAATAGCATTTGTTTTGTGTTTAAAAGAAGCTACACTACATTAAAAATTCTGACTTTCAAACGTAAAACGAAGATGTAACAAGTCAAATTCAAGTCGAGTTTTTGTTAGTATTTTCCAAGCAAGTCTCTTCAAAGATGGCACCTTTGAGATGGCCGCCTGTTCTAAGAGCTCAGCTCACTTTTGAGCATTTGCTTGCAAACGCAACTAGTAGCAAACCAAACGTGAGTGACACCATGTCTCTGCTCGCAACATCTTTGATCCCGGCGCCCTCATACTGGTCAAAGGAGACTTTAATCTTGCTCCTCTCTCTCTTTAACACATTCACTGCCATTGATGGCATTAGAAGTCAAATATCCATGTTAACTGGGAACACTGGTAGTGAATGAGTTAAACAACATGCATTGAGAGGGAATGAAACTCTGCACCAATTTATGCGAAGTGTCAATGTGGAGGGAGCTAAAGTGTATTTTGATTGGAGAGGAAGATTGTGTCTGGTTATTTGGGATTGTATGTTACGTTTTGTGTACATCACATTGCACAGTTTGTTGTACATGTAGTTATTTGTAGTTGCTTTTATTGTGTCTTGTTTTACTCCATTGTCTTCAGCCAGGTCGGCATTACAAAAGGGAATCAGTTCTCAATTGCCTTACCTGCATAAATAAAGGTTAAATATAAATATGTAAAACAGAAGTCCTGAAATTGGCAACTTCAGTCTGATTGAAGAAAAGTCATGTTCTTGAGTCCTCTACCAATGTATGTTACTGAAGCCGAAAAACTGGCCGCTATTTTTTCCCCTATTTCGCTGTGCCGGAAATCAGCTATGTGAATTTAGACGAGGTCCACCAAAATTGCGTTTTCTCATTGATTCGCACAAGGTTAGACTTGTTCTTTTCATATTACTTTATTGGGAAATCCCTTGATGAATTTTTCAATTCTGTTGAGATTTTCTGTGGTTCTGACAAAGATGGAAATGTTCCTTGATTTCAGCGATTGGGGAAAAGAAAAATCACACGTTCCTAGGATTTGGCGATGATAGAAAACTATTATGGTGGTGATTCACTATTATTCTTGTTTTCTGTGAAGTTTGAAGTAATTCTGACGATTTGCTTGCTCTCAGTTTGATCAAAATGAGATGCCAAGATGCCTCAGGCAGACATCTCAACTAATAAGGAACATCCGATCGCTTTTCTACTAGAGTCAAGGTTTCAGTCACACATTTCCTAATGATTTTCATTGATTTCGTTCTATCGAAACAAAAAGTGGCACACAAATCTTCAATCCTTATATGATTCTTATAAAATAGGGCTCATTTTATTCATGTTCCAACGCTAGTCAATTTTGATATAAAGGTATTTTGAACATTTTAGGACATTGCTACTCTGCCTCTGGTGCCAAAACTGAACAAGATTGAATAACTTGACTTACGACCTGGTTAAAACCCAAGTCATGACTTGACTTGCTTGAAATTTAGTTAGGATTTGATTTGCTTGATAATTTCTGTCCCAGTAACTCGAGACTTGCTTGAAACATGAAGTCTGAGTTAAGACTTACTCATGGCTTGCACATGTTTCACACTTTTTTCCCGAAAACCAAGCAGTCCGGAACGCAAGACATCTGTAAACGGTCCAGAATGCATCAGTGGACTAAACTGTCAACTACCGTATGAGAATATGCACAGACATTGATGGGGAAGTTTGGTGGGGGGAAAATAGTCAGAGACGTGTATATGCTTGTCATCAGCGTTTAACCTGTGACCTTAAACGTAACACACTCACCTACAGGACTGGTGCAAATAGGGAAGTCAGAGGCCAACCGAATGTCTCGAGACATTCTACATCACTATTTTTCGTCCGTTTTATGTTCTTCCGTTACTGCCCACAAGCACTTTTGCGTGAACACTCAAAGTAAAACAGAAATACACCATTCAGTAGTCGCTGGGCACTAGTTTTTCCGACCGTCCACAAGGCTAAAAAATGCGTAGCAAGGTGTTCTTAACTAGTTTTCGAAATTTAACCAAGAGGTCCAACGTAATGTTGCTCTTACCTGGCTTGGCCGGTTTGGGAGGAGGCTTGGACATTGGCGAGGATAAAAGTCAAATGGAAATTAAAGTGGAAACGTTCGCTGAGCCGGACAGCACTTGGGTGTCACTCCCTTTGAGGAAGTCGAGGCTAGCTCGGGCTACGCGGAAGTGCTTCTCTGCGCATGCGCACAAAAGAGCCTCATCCTTTGAAAAATATTTTTTTTTTAAATGAGTTGAAATTAAGAACGCATTTTTTTGTTGTTGCTATTTTACTTACATTTATTTGGATTTAGTTTTACCCGTTTTTATTCCTTTCCTATTTTCTGATTATATCAGCCACTACATCAGGGATCTAATTCAGTTCAATTCAACTTAATGCAATTTGATTTATACAACAGCAATTTATAACAGTTGTCAAGGCAGTTTACACCAACTAAATGGAGATCGAATGCAAGGACATCTAAGACAAGAACTGTATTAAATATCTGCTCCGTTAATGAGCGATCAAAGATTTGAAAGGTGTTTCTGTTATTTTCATTCAAAGCTAACCAGGGTTTAAAAAATGCATCTCACTGTGATGTGGTGCAGGTCTACACCACTGCAAACTATAGCAACAATGACTATTAAAAAAAAAAAGTTAAATCAACACCTCTGAACGTGTCAATCAAATGTGAACATTATTATCTTCATAAAAGTAGCGTTCTTGACACAGTTCTTGTGTTGAAACTTATTTGAAAAGTAACAGACGTTGTTTTTAGGATGTTTTCATACGTTTCATTTAAATGTATATATTCTATATGATAATACATTGCAATGATGTATAATTTCTTATTTTAATTTTTTCCCATATTTATTTATTTATTATTTACGACGGGGATTCCTGAGTGACGTCACATTTAAGCCAGCCAATCCCAAGAGTCGGAAGGCGGAAGCGCAAATGTTTAGAGTGGAAAAACTAGAGCGGAGCACGTTACCAGTTTAACTCCTACAGCGTTGTAAATTGTGCATATTTGGTACCATATTTGGTACAGTATGAGCTTTTTGTTTCTGTGGTAGCATAGCAGGCTAATGCTTACGCCCCCTCGCGAATATGAAGACACTCATTGTGGGAGTGGGTGGGTGAGTTCGATCACTTTTTTTTTTTTCATAAAGTGCATGTTTTCTTGCATGTTTCTCATTGGTGGCTGGAATAAAGATGGCAATGTTTCCATTTCGCAAAAAAAAAAATATAAAACTGCAGAATCTTGGTGACACTGAAAGGCAAGTGAAACAGTGAAAGTGTCACAAGTTGGATAACAGCAGCATGTGACAAACGCGGTCGAATGTATAACAACTGGACAAGTGTGTGCTGTGTAACCTTTAAATGAGACATGTTGTGCATTTTAAAACAATTCCCAGGGGTCTGAATAACATGTCTGTGATATGCTTTTGTCAATAAACAGTACTCCAAAGGTCCACAATGATAGCAGAATTTACACACACCCTAATTTTGACTTGCTGAAATTAGCCTGTTTTTAAGTCTCATGCAAGTGAGCAACTATATACAATGCCCCATACACAGTTGGGCCAATGGCTAGTCTGGCTTTTGTTACCATGACAACCAGAAGCAGAGCCTCAGCCTCAGTGAGGCTTTGAGGGCTGCCTCTTGTCATCTTGCCTCCAAGTGTATGCGTAACAGCGGGGTGGATCGCGATGGCTAGTGTACGCTACACTGGGTGCTTTCCAAAGTCCGGAGTGTGGGTAAAAAAAGCGAGTGTATGTAGACTAAAAAAATATTTTCACTCGTGGAGGCAGCAGTCCCTACACTACACTGTGTGTATGTGGCGCATGAACACATCACCAAACACAAATACCCCCCACCGCCGCCACCATGCCGGCAACTTCACCCAGCAATCAAGTAATTGCTGCTGATCAGAAACGTTAGCTAATGCTAATCTGCGCATCCAACGAAACTCAATGCAGCTCTGCTTACCATTTGGTTTGGACATGATAGCATTGGTGTCACACTGGTGGGGGATGTGGGTGTTTCTGCTTGGTAGTGATAGTGTAGTTCAGTGGCTGGACGCTTGAAAGTGACTGTGCCAGCCTGGTTGATCTTGTCACGGGCAGAGAAACTCTATGGAGGTGGTTATTATGCAAATTAGCCCCACTGTGGTGAAACAGTGAGGCGGAAGTGCAGAACAGCTTGCTCACAGATATATTTTCAGACGTAGGCAGATAACAAAAGACCGAGTCCCCTGAAAATTGAAATTTACTGTAGTTAGAATTTGCACCATTTGCTTTGTACTTAACTTTAAAATTGTTTTTTTTAAATTCATCGTGTTTTGTACTGTCCTTCTTTAAGAATGACCAATGGAGGAAAATCCACTCTTTCCAAAACTTTACAAGAGAAGATACCCACCAGCTGCATCATTGCACAGGATTCATTTTTTAAGGTAGACTTATTCAGGGGTGGGGAAACTTTTTCCTATCAGGATCGATTTCACTTTCCATATACTCCTTTGGGAAACATACTAAATGTATGAAAAAAAACATCCCCAATCCCCACCCTTTATACGCTCATGGTGTCTTTTGTTCAGGATGATTCTGTGGTTCCTGTGGACGATAATGGCTTCAAGCAGTATGACAGTAAGAACACTTTTATTCACAGTGGAATCTCTGAAGTCTAACACAATAGGTGCTCGACTTCAAAAGTTTCCGTGTGACCCGTCTAGCGCTCGACGCTCTCCACATGGATGCCATGATGAGCCGGGTTGACGCCTGGCGAGGAGACCCGCAAGCTTTCCTGAGAGAAACCGGTCAGACTGCGGAGAGGATGACGTTGTCAGCTGACCACGTGTTTGTGCTGATCGTGGAAGGCTTCCTAATATTCAATCACAGGTTAACAAGGACAGCAATAATGACTTTACTGCTGCATTCTACACTAATCACAAAATATTAGGGATGCTTGGTGATATTTCTGGATAAATCTAAAATGCACTATAATCTTTACAACTGAACAAAATTTGGCCTTTAAACATAAAACAACTGAATTGAAGAGTTGGACATATGTTTGCAGACCTTTGAATGAGCTGATGGACAAAAGATACTTCATGGAAATACCGTACGACATTTGCAAGGAGAGACGAAGGTAAGCGCTTTTATTCCTGTTATTTTCTTTGTGGACATGTTGAATAATATTTAAACACATGGACATTGCTTGTGTGTAATGAACAGTTTGAGGGTATACAAGCCGCCTGACCCTCCAGGCTACTTTGACGGACACGTATGGCCCATGTATCTGAAGAATCGGCAGAAGATGGAGAATACGGTGGTGGGAATCGGTGAGTCTCTGTGTGTCCGCTGAAATGAAGTTATACGGGGTGCTCCCCCCAAAATTGGCATCATTTCACAGTTAATAACAGATCATTCTCGCTTAAACGATCTCAAATTTTATAGTTAAATCTTCCTTAACTCTTCAAGTACCACCATCATTACCCATTTAAAATACAGGAGCGCCGAAGGCCTAGTGTTCATGAAAGATAAGGAACAGGTTTTATTTTTAAAAAGTTTATTTGATTTTATTGTAAGCCAATGTAATGAAGATTAGCCGAAGTAAGACAGAATATATGTGCATGAATGAGAGGGGTGGTGGGGGAAGAGTGAGGCTACAGGGAGATGAGATAGCAAGGGTGGATGACTTTAAATACTTGGGGTCCACCGTCCAGAGCAATGGTGAGTTTGGTTAGGAAGTGAAGAAACGGGTCCAAGCAGGTTGGAACGTGTGGCGGAAGGTGTCAGGTGTGTTATGTGACAGAAGAGTCTCTGCTAGGATGAAGGGCAAAGTTTCTAAAACAGTGGTGAGGCCAGCCATGATGTACGGATTAGAGACAGTGGCACTCAAGAGACAACAGGAAGCAGAGCTGGAGGTGGCAGAAATGAAGAGGTTGAGGTTCGATCTCGGAGTGACCAGGTTGGATACAATTAAAAATGAGCTCATCAGAGGGACAGCCGAGGTTCGATGTTTTGGAGACAAAGTTAGAGAGAGCAGACTTTGATGGTTTGGACACGTCCAGAGGAGAAATAGTGAGTATATTGGTAGAAGGATGATGAAGATGGAGCTGCCAGGCAAGAGAGCTCGAGGAAGACCAAAGAGAAGGTTGATGGATGTCGTGAGGGAAGACATGAGGGCAGTTGGTGTTCGAGAGGAGGATGCAGGAGATAGGCTCTCATGGAAAAGGATGACGCGCTGTGGCGACCCCTAAAGGGACAAGCCGAAAGGAAAAGAAGACGATTGTAAGTCAATGCAACAATATGCAGTACTCGTACCACTAGTGATACCTGGACAGAACTTTGGGAATCCTGTATAATAAAGTAAATCACACTTTATTTGTGTGCATTTTGCAGTGTTTTTGGACGGAATGAAGTCAAAGGAGGAGCTGATGGCTGTTGTATTTCAAGATGTTAGTCAGGAAATAAATATGCTGAGAGGTGAATTGCCTGTGAGTTATGTACATAGAAGCCTTAACACGCTCAAATACATGTTTAAACATAATGCAGTTATTGTTTTTACTTATTTACAGAGTAGGATTGAAGAGGGAGCGTCGATTATTTCCTCCGCTCCTAATGAATTGGAAGACCTCAGTGGTATGTGCACCTAAAAGGACCAAACTAACTCATTTACAGTATGTGGCAAAATGTTAACATCTTTATAGATTGTCAAAAAAATAAATAAAATAATAATAATACTAGTAAACATGACTATGCCTGAGCATAAATGTGGGACGAATACAGTTTAGTTTAGCGTACAGTATTTGTCATTGTGTTGTTTGTCTTTGAGATGTTTAGGTGTTGTCTTTGTTTTATGAAGGAGTCGTAGGGCCAGAGTAAAAAAAAAAAGTAAAATAACATTGTAACATAAATTACAGTGGGTACGGAAAGTTTTCAGACCCCCTTAAATTTTTCACTCTTTGTTATATCGCAGCCATTTGTTAAAATTATGTAAGCCTGTTCCCAATTAGCCTGTTCACCTGTGCGATGTTATAAAACAGGTGTTTGATGAGCATTCCTCAACTTTCTCAGTCTTTCTTGCCACCTGTCCCAGCTTTTTTGGAACGTGTTGCAGCCATAAAATTCTAAGTTAATGATTATTTGCTAAAAACAATCACGTTTATCAGTTTGAACATTAAATACCTTGTCTTTGTCGTGTATTCAATTAAATCAGAATCAGAATCATCTTTATTTGCCAAGTATGTCCAAAAAACACACAAGGAATTTGTCTCAGGTAGTTGGAGCTGCTCTAGTACGACAACAGACAGTCAATTGACAGAGAACACTCTTGAGACATAGCGACATTGACAAAAAACAGTCACTGAGCAATACAGGGTTGCTAGTTATCTGCTAATGCCGGTACATTTATTTATTTTTTTGACAATTGTGCAAAAAGATGCAGAGTCCTCTAGCACTTAGAGCAGTTTGAAAGACTAATATTGCAATAGTCCGGTGCAATGACCATTGTGCAAAGGGCGCCGAGACTGCAAGCGAGTTGGTTGGTTGAACATGATTTGCAAATCATTGTATTCTGTTTTTATTTATGGTAAACCCAACGTCCCAACTTCATTGGAATTAGGGTTGTATATAAGACCTTGTAGCTCACAGTGCATGTCAGAGCAAATGAGAATCATGAGGTCAAAGGAACTGCCTGAACAGCTCAGAGTCAGAATTGTGGCAAGGCACAGATCTGGGCAATGTTACAAAAATGTTCTGCTTCACTTAAGGCTCCTAAGAGCATTGTGGCCTGCATAATCCTACAATGGAAGATGTTTGGGACGATCAGAACCCTTCCTAGAGCTGGCCGTCCCGCCAAACTGAGCAATTGGGGGAGAAGAGCCTTGGTGAGAGAGGTAAAGAAGAACCCAAAGATCACTGTGGCTGAGCTCCAGAGATGCAGTCGGGAGATGAGAGAAAGTTCTAGAAAGTCAACCATCACTGCAGCCCTCTACCAGTCGGGGTTTTATGGCAGAGTGGCCCGACGGAAGCCTCTCCTCAGTGCAAGACACATGAAACCCCGCATGGAGTTTGCTAAAAAAACACCTGAAGGACTCCAAGATGGGGAAAAATAAGATTGTCTGGTCTGATGTGACCAAGATAGAAATTGTTGGCCTTAATTCTAAGCGGCATGTGTGGAGAAAACCAGGCACTACTTATCACCTGTCCAATACAGTCCCAACAGTGAAGCATGGTGGTGGCGGCAGCATCATGCTGTGGGGGTGTTTTTCAGCTGCAGGGACAGGGAGACTGGTTGCAATCAAAGAAAAGATGAATGCGGCCAAGTACAGGGATATCCTGGACAAAAACCTTCTCTAGAGTGCTCAGAACCTCAGACTGGGCCGAAGGTTCACCTTCAAAAAAGACAATGACCCTAAGCACACAGCTAAAATACCGAAGGAGTGGCTTCAGAACAACTCTGTGACTCCCTGACTTAAACCCAATTGAGCATCTCTGGAAAGACCTGAAAATGACGACCCACAACATTCACCATCCAACCTGACAGAACTGGAGAGGATCTGCAAGAAGAAATGGCAGATGATCTCCAAATCCAGGTATGAAAAAAATGTTGCATCATTCCCAAAAAGACTCATGGCTGTATTAGCTCAAAAAGGTGCTTCTACTAAATACTGAGCAAAGGGTCTGAATACTTATGGCTGTGTGAAATTTCAGTTTTGCTTTTTTAATAAATCTGCAAAAATTTCAACAATTCCGTTTTTTCTGTCAATATGGGGTGTACATTAATGAGGGGAAAAAATGAACTTAAATGATTTTAGCAAATGGCTGCAATATAAAAAAAAGAGTGAAAATTTTAAGGGGGTCTGTATACTTTCCGTACCCACTGTAAGTTACGAGACTAAAGTCATAAGAATTAAGTCTTATTATTAAGAGAAAAAAAAGAATAGAGTACGAAGATAAATCATGTTATATGGTCAAATTATGACTTCTCTCGTAATAATACAACTTTATTTTTACAAATAATGTTTTGTCACAGAACTTTTTTCACTCACTATTACCAATTTATCCTCATGGGAGTATGATTTGTTTTCATAAAATTATATTCTTGTAAAACAAAATTTTTTGTCATAAGATTACAACATTCACTCTTACAACTTTATTCTTAAAGATTACAAACTTATTATTTAGGATGATGGCTTTATTCTTTATTCTCCTAAGATCTAATTCAATTGTGACTTTTCTCTTACTTACTACTACTTGTAAGATTCAGTTTTTCTTGTAATATTGCCCAGTGGCTGAAGCCCCACCCAAAAAAAAACTTTTCAAATTATTTAGTATTATGTTTTAATGGAATCGTTTTATTGTCTTAGCCCCCCCACACCCTAAAGCTGATCTTCAGCCCCTAAAGCAAAGTTGGGTTTCCACAAAATGCAGAACCCCCCCAACAGTCAAATTCCGACTCTTCTCTTACTATTACGAGTTTTTCTTGTAATAATACTACTCAAATCTATGGATCAGTTTTTAATCTTAAGGGTTTTCTGTCAAATTACAATTGCTTTTTCTCTTAACGTTAAGACTTGTTCTCTTTGCCATTTTACTCTCAGAAAGTTTTTTCTCGTAATATAACATCTGTAATCATATTTACGATGCGACTTTAAAAAAAATCTTTTCACAATGGCCTTAATTCTCCTTTGTAAATGTATCTATGAATCCAAGCAGTAGATTCCAACAGCTAAAAAAAAATACATTAAGGCTGCATCACCACTGAGTGACCGTGTTATAAGCTTATTCATATATTATGAATAATAAACAATGAAAACAATACAGTACAATTGTTTGGCTGTTTTTTCTACTTGTTGGTCCACATTAGAGAAAAATATATCAATTTCTAAATTAATTACATGTGAGAAAATGCTTTGTGTGGAGAAGCAAAACATCATTACTGCTATTTTTCAGCGACATGTTTTATTGCAAAAAAGAGAATAGATTGTTGGGAAAAAATGACTTGCAGGGAACAAACAGTTTAGGTTGTAAATGTAGGCGAGTGCTTCTGCAGAGAAGACCTTGCTTTCTCTCACCTTTTACCACTGGCAAAGCACAAACTTCCCTATAAGCAAGCATGTTCTTCCTAAAATCCACACTGTGCAGTATGTGTGCCTGTGATTAGTCAAATGTCCACTCGCTCCACTTCCTCATTCAACTCAACATAACACAACTTCAGCATAAACTCTCTCCTTTTGCAAGACCAATTTGCTGAGGGGGTTGATTCCTCTGTGAGAGTTAAGGCTTCAAAATGCGATTGTGCTCTTTTTTATGTGTCCTTTTTATCTGTGGATGTTTGAGTTCTTACCAGGCCAAGCTGATTCGACACAAGCAAAACATTGTGAATGATAGACCTGTTATTGGTAAGTACAATACAAGCAGAGGTTACTGCGTTAAGGCCAGGGGGCTGCAGTGTCCCACCTTATCCAACAGATTACCTTAACTTGTATTTTATAATTTGATATAGAATAGTGATTTAGTTGTACGATTAATGTGTTTAAATTGCCAAGTTTCACTGTGCTTATTGTTCTGTTGCTGGTGTGCTTCTCTCCTATTGTCTGTCCTACTTCCCATTCCTGTTGAGGCCTGTACTTTTCATAGCAACACGCAAACCTGCAAACTGCATATTAATTTATTAGCTAAAAAAGTGAATTTTAATGTAAAAATTTAAAACAGGCGGCACGGTGGACGACTGGTTAGAGCGTCAGCTTCACAGTTCTGAGGACCGGGGTTCGATACCCGGGCCTGCCTGTGTGGAGTTTGCATGTTCTCCCCGTGCGTGCGTGGGTTTTCTCCGGGCACTCCGGTTTCCTCCCGCATCCCAAAAACATGCATTAATTGGAGACTCTAAAATGCCCGTAGGTGTGACTGTGAGTGCGAATGGTTGTTTGTTTGTATGTGCCCTTCGATTGGCTGTCAACCAGTTCAGGGTGTACCCCGCCTCCTGCCCGATGACAGCTGGGATAGGCTCCAGCACGCCCGCGACCCTAGTGAGGAAAAGCGGTTCAGAAAATGGATGCACTTTTAAAGCTGCGTTTAAATTTACAAAAATAAAAATGTAATTTGTATTTAAAAAATGCTTTACTTTTTAAATTAAAAAGCAGGGTTGTCATATTTATTTATGATACATATGTCACAATCAGCTGGAACGGTAGACGACTGGTTAGCACATCTGTCTCACAGTTCTGGGGACCGGGGTTCAAATCCCGGCCCCACATGTGTGGAGTTTGGAAGTTCTCCCTGCGCCTGGGTGGGTTTTCTCCGGGCACTCCGGTTTCCTCCCACATCCCAAAAAAACATGCGTGGTAGGTTGATTGAAGACTCTAAATTGCCCATAGGTGTGAATGTGAGCGCAAATGGTTGTTTGTTTCTTTGTGCCCTGTGATTGGCTGGCGACCGGTTCAGGGTTTATCCCGCCTCCCGCCCGAAGATAGCTGAGATAGGCTCCAGCAGCCCGCGACCCTCGTGAGGATAAGCGGTAAAGAAAATGGATGGATGGATAAAAGCCAAACTATTTAAAGGCATGATTTAAATCGAAAAGCTAAACATTGGAAACTGGTATTTAAATTCATTCATTCATTTCCCGTACCACTTATCCTCACTGTGGTCGCGGGTGTGCTGGAGCCTATCCCAGCTGACTGCGGGCGAGAAGCGAGGTACACCCTGAGCTGGTCGCCAGCCAGTCGCAGTGGTATTCAAATTAACATTTGCAGATAATTGATGCCCATTGCCCATTATTATTGCACTGAAAAAAAAATCTTGAATAAGCAGGGATAAACTGCCAATAAGTCTGTTCGTGGCTGGTCCCCCCCCCCCCCCCCCCCCCCCTCCCCCCAAACAACAGCAAAGAGGAAGAAAAAGGGAAAATAATGGAAACTATTTTTTAACATTTTGAAAAAATTATTCTGCGAATAGGCCGAACCGTGAGTATGCAGAGGACTACTAGACTTGATTTTTGCGCTGGCTCTCGTGCCCTTGCAGGTATTTTGACTCAGATTGTTTCAGATGAAGTGATGAAACAATATGGGAGCACATACATACCTGCCTCCTACGTCAAGTACATTGAGTCGGCGGGCAGCCGAGTGATGCCTATCAGGTCAGTTGTGAACATTTGTGGCCATTAAAATAATATTTGAAACTACAAAATTTTTCTCTTCATCTTCACCCACGCAGACTGACTCTTACCACTGCTGAGTATGGAAACATATTTAGCAGGATAAATGGGTACGCAAACATTAATTACATCAGCAGTGATCCGTCTCGTGCGCTGACTCGTGATTTGTGTTTCAGGCTCCTGCTCATCGGTGGAGCCTCCAATCTTGAGACATCTGACTTTGCAAGAGTGTCAAAGATTTTTTATCAGCTTGCTCTGAAGGTTAGTAGCGTACTGAACTGGAAGCTATATTTTCATAGTGCCTTACCTCTAAACTGACAATATTCAGTGAATGGTGGGAAGGAACAAAGTACAAATGCTTTGTTAGTGCACTTAAGTAGATTTTTAAGGTATGCGTACTTTACTTTATGACCTTTTACTTCCTACATTTGAAAACAGATATCTCTTTTTTTTTTTGTACTCCTTACTGTCAAAATAGTCGGGGTACTGTTTTTCATCCTCCAGATCACAACACAATGTACATAAAGACAAATACAAGAGGGAGAAAGGGGCAACTGCGATTGAAATCTTAATTGATTGAGATCTTCTACCGATGTATCAGAGGGAGCCCGTGATTGATTGATTGAGTGAGATCCTGGAGAAAAGAATGGGGACAGCAGCAACATGAAGGAACATGAACCAGGGAGCATGAAGGAATATGATGCAAAACATTTTGAGAAGCAATATTCCTGCATACATGGCCTTAGTTAAGATAATTCAAAGCTATGGGAACATGTTTTGAAAGCCTTTGCAGTGTTTTTTTTAAATGTACTTCTCAGTAGGCTACAAGCACTATAGAAGTTAATAAAAGAGGGAAGCTATATTGTGTGCGTATAGCACATACAATTGACTGTAAAAAAAATCTGTTTTTGCTTTTGTAGTTAAGTACATTTCAAATTCCGTACTGTTTTACTTTAGTAAAGGAGCTGAATCAGTAATTCTACTTGTAGCAGAGTTTTTTGGGTTTTTTTTTAACAGTCAATTCAGCTTTGGTTTCATTGGACCATAACACATTTTCCAGCATATATTTGGGAGATTTTGTAATGCTCCAATGAAACCAAGGTTGAACTATTTGACTGTAATTCCAAAAGGTGTGCTTGGCAAATATACAACACTGCTCATCAGCAAAACCCACCATATCTACACTGAAGGGGGCCTTAGAAAAGGTGGAAACACAACACAAAACATTTAGGCTTCTGCTAGAAAGCAAAAAAAAAAAAAAAAAAACATTTTTGTACAGGTTATAGGCCGGATTAATGGTAGAAAAAGTTTCGTAATAATTTATCTAGGTCTCATTTTTCTTTATATCACTAAAAACCTGACATTTGAACAAAACAGGGGTGTGCAGACCTTTCATATCCATGCTAAGTACAAAGAGTGAGTACCCTTGCCACCGCTGATCAGATCTCATGACAAAATACATGGATAACATTAGCTACACCCGCACAATCTAATGAGATCCAATACAACAACTGTATTCCTAATACTCAGAACATAATAATACTTACTGTAATTCTGAAACTTTTAGATTGGTATTAATTGACATTATACCTCTCTGACAGTGTCAATCAAAAGTGGGAATTCATATCTTTGTAAAAGTGCAAACTGTCCTTTTAGATGCAGACAAGTCTACCTAATACTGTGACTTTTGAATATATTGTATTATTACCGGTAATTGTCTGTCTTTTGAGCTTTTTTCCCCAAGAACAGACATTATGACAGTTCTTAGAGTGTTGATGATTAAAGCACCTTTTTTGAAAATGCTAATGGTTGTCAAATGTGCGCACTACAGGCTAATGAGGCAGGAGACCACTTCCCAGTGTGGGGTACGTGCTTGGGCATGCAGCTGCTCACTGTCCTGGTGTCCGGCCATAATTTCTTGACCAAAGCCACGGCTGAGAACGTGGCCTCGCCTCTCAACTTAACACGAGGTTTGTCACTTAATTGTCTTATTGTATGTCTAATGGGTTAGCACATCTGCCTCGCAGTGCTGAGGTATGGGGTTCGACTCTCAGCTTCTGATCCAAGGTGTGTTTATGTGTTAAATAGTAGTACTGCATCCTACCACTTAGTGGAAGCAGAGAAAAACTTGCCACAATTCTTACCATTTGTACACTTAGTGGACACATTAGGTACACTTCAACACTACTGTAATGACATCAAACTAAAGCTGCATAAAGATAATTATGCTTAGTTTTGATTTATACGTTCAGATACATTTTAATTGAACATCGTTTATTATTCCTATTTTCATGTATCCAGCCATAGTAAGTCAAGAATATACTAAGCAATTAAAAGAGTGGACAACACAACAATGCTACAATAATGTGGCTATATGTTGCATTTCAACTGCACACAAGCAATTATAAGAAGTTGGAACATGTTGTATTTGTAAATCATTTCAGAAGTTTAGGTAATCAGTATTTAAAGTTGTACAAATTGTATTGAATGGTTGTAAGTAGGTTAAATACATATTTTTTTATTTATTTTAAAAAATAACAAAAAGTTCAAATAGATGTGAATAAATTACTCATTCATTCATCTTCCGTTCCGGTTATCCTCACTAGGGTCGCGGGGTAAATACAAATAAAAATGTGTTGATATATAGTTTTAATCAACAAATGTGTTCCGTTTGTATAATGTTTTAACAATGACAATAATTTAGTCCATAAATGGATAGTTTGTTAAAATAAAAAAAAATTAGAAATCTTTCTAAATTAATAAATGAATACTTTAAAAAAACGATATATTTAGAATAAACTGATCATTTTAATACTTATATTACTAAGAATGAATGCAAAAATCAAATTTAATTTAAAAAACTGTATAAAGTTGAAATGCCATTTATAACTTTAAGACTGTAATGAATGTACTCTAGGTCCAACACAAAATGCAAAATTACAAGGGAGTTGTAGCAAATGATGTACCACTGTTGTGTAGTTTTGTAGACACGAGGGGTGAGGGGATACATTTATTTCTTAATCAGTTTATTTCTAAATCAATTTGTAGCATGGCACTCTGAAGTTCCTGCCAGAGGGCAACAGTTCATATACTAGTCTGTATGCACGACATGTGATGGCTGTTGTGGATGGCTTTTGCGGTGATACAGAGCTGCGTGCCTTCACACTTAGGCCCGTGTAATGTTGCTCAAGAAGCTCGTACAAGTATTAGAAAAAACCTCTCGGTATGATGGCATGCAATTCCGCACCACTGACTGCATCTCAAAAAAGCCGCAGCTAATGAAGTGTCTCTTAATTGTTTCCCTCACAGCGGCCTTCTCCAGTCGCATGTTTGCGGGCTTCCCTCAGGAGCTGATGAAGGCTTTGCAAAAAGAACCTCTCACTGGTCAATTTCACCACTATGGACTCACATTGAAAGTAGACCAAAACTCTCTAGCTGTTGTCAAATAAAACATTCTTCAATTTATGTTATTCTGTTTTACTTAACGAGTGTTGTTAATATGTTGTTCCCAGGCCTTCAAGCAAAACTTAGAGCTGCAGGATTTCTTCTCCCTGATCTCTACAAATGTTGGTGAAAATGGAGTAAACTTCATCTCAACCCTCGAAGGTTTGTAAAAAATGAATAATCTTACCCAAATAGGGGTTGAGTCGACTTTACTACTCTGCGTCGACGTTTGAAGCTTTCAGTCGACTAATGGCTAATGGCGTTTTTGCCAGCGCGTCTTCCAATCGGCCGATTTACAGAGGACCGTTGTACTGTGCGAAAAAGAATGTCAATGACATCATCGATTAATCGACTTCAACCGGCTTTCATCGCATTATAATCGACTTGAGAAAGTGTTGAGAGTATGGAGAAGGCGCTTTTGCACAGAGAATGGTCCATAAAGGCATGCTTGGATGAGTTTGCTGACCACCTTTTTTCACGCGCACAAAAGTGTGATATGCCCACAAAAAGTTACAATGTTATGATAAAAAAAATATTTTTTTAAATCATGTTATTTTGAGAAAACAAATATTTTGGGAGAATAAAGTCATATTTTTCAAGAAAGCAGTGGTAATCGTAACAAGAACAAAGATGTATTCTGTCTGGACAAAAAGTCAGAATAAGAAATAAGCAATAAGTGGTATTTTCCATAATAAAGTCATAACATTATGATATTAAAGTAAAAGTTCAACAAGGGAATAAAGTGATATTAAGTGAATTTCAAAAAATACATCTTTATTCTCCAAATTTTATGCCTTTCATTCTGGAAAAAAATGCCTTTTTTCCTCTATAAACAACAACATTTGGCTTTTGTCAAAGGAAATGCAGGTTTGTCATATTTATTTATGATACATATGTCACAATCAGCCGGCACGGTAAGCGACTGGTTAGCACATCTGTCTCACAGTTCTGAGGACCGGGGTTCAAATCCCGGCCTCACCTTTGTGGAGTTTGGATGTTCTCCCCGTGCCTGCGTGGGTTTTCTCTGGGCACTCCGGTTTCCTCCCACATCCCAAAAACATGCATGGTAGGTTAATTGGAAACTCTAAATTGCCTGTATATATGAATGTGTGCGTGAATGATAGTTTGTTTCTATGTGCCCTGCGATTGTCTGGCGACCGGTTCAGGGTTTACCCTGCCTCTCGCCCGAGGATAGCTGGGATAGGCGCCAGCAGCCCGCGACCCTCGTGAGGATAAGCGGTGAAGAAAATTGATGAATGGTTGGCTGTCACAATCATATTAGCTCATTTAATTGGGACAAAGCTAAGGTGTTATTGATTTCATTAGTACATTGGGGCGCCGATCCCCATATTTAGGTGTGCAGTTTTTAAAAAGTTACGGCATACATTATTGCAAATTATTTTGTGAACCACCATACTACAGCTCGTGTAGCTCCTGTTTTCTTCCACTTTCACTTCTTGTAGGTGGAATGCCCACGTGTCCCGATATTTTTGTCCATGTTTTGAATGCAAAGCTCTACAAACAATATATTCATGTGTTCTAATTGCAGGCAAGAAATACCCCTTCTATGGGGTGCAGTGGCACCCAGAGGTCAACTGTTTTCAGTGGGACAGCAGAAAGAACTTTCCTCACTTGCCTCACGCCATCCAGCTGTCGTCACTCCTGGCCCAGTTTTTTGTAAATGAAGGTTAGCCATTAACACGGTCTAACTAATTTTGTCTAATTTTGTGAGCATAAGCGGTAAGGAAAATGGATGGATGGATGGAGTAATTTCCCCCATTGTTGATGACCTGTTTTCAAAAAGAGCCACAAGTCCAAACACTCATACAGCCTGGACTTGGTTATGTTTAAGCTCACCCACCACCATACTAAGGATAAAGGACATATAGCCTCCAGATTGCCTATATTTCACTAACAAGTATTTTTTGCTCAAGAAAATGAAACTGGCCGTAATTTCTGATGATATCAATCCGTTTTGGCGCAATTGGTAAATAACTAGGAACGCCCATTTTTCATCGCCAAAATCGCTACGCCACCATGTCTTAGTCACTAAGACTTGGTGTGACATCAGCGACGGAACCAGAGACCGAATTCGCTGCATAGCCGGTGTGGACAAAGGATTGACTCATATTTTATATTTTGTCGCTGTTGCGCAGAATCCTGGATCGATTTTCACAAAACAAGCCTACTCAAATGTATCTAACATCACTATTTTCACTCAATATTATCGAAACATCCAGACTTTCAATATATTCATCAGAAAACAAACCTAAAATTACTACTGAGTCTATTTTGGGGGGGATTTTTTTCTTCAGACATCGTTTTAAGTTCAGAACTATGGGTTTGAAGTGGCAATTTTCCAAGCATTAGAGAGGCCTTTTTAAAGTTCTATACAAAATGGATGGTTGATGAAATATTGTGATTCTCAAAGTGTGGTACATGGGCTACCTCTAGTGGTACATGAAAGAATCACCAAATAAATAACTGAGTTAATAATTAAGTGAAGTTTTTCATTTTGAACACTGTTGATGTTCAAACTGTGCATAATGTTAAAGAGGGTTGCAACAATTTTAAATATACTTTTATGAATAAAACTGCCTTGTTTTTCGTGAAGACTTGGGCCTACTTGGCTACTGAATTTTTACATTGTTCAATATGGTGATACTTGAAGAGCGAAGTATTTTTGTGGTTCTTGGTGTAAAAAGTTTGAGTTCCGCTTTACGTGAACTGGCATGAGCAAGGTCTTAGTTTGTTCGAAGGGAGTCAAGAGAGGATGTGCCTCAATCACATGAATCTCATTTCTGCTTTCTGCAGGGAGGAGAAGTTTACATAACTTTGATGACCCTAAAGAAGAGGCCTTGACACTGATTTACAACTACACGCCCGTTTTTGCAGGAAACTTCAGCGGATATGAGCAGATCTATTTCTTCTGAAAAGCTGTCCTAAAAAAAAGTCATACTTCACAATGCAGACGAGTCATGCACCACCATGTGACCTCAAAGAAGTTTTTTTTTTTTTTTCCCTGTACTTTGAATAATTGTTTTGTATTCCCATGTTTTTTGTATAGAGGCTCAGACATACTGTATGTAATTATTCCAAATTAGGAGTAGCAAAGTAAAGCAAAGCAAATTTATTTATATAGCGCATTTCATACACAAGGTAACTCAATGTGTTTTACATGATTAAAAGCATTTAAAAACAACTAAAAAAAAACAGTTTATAAACATTTAAAACAAAGAGGAAAATAAATGACGTCACTTATGTTGGCAACTTATTCCATTTGTGTGCAGCATAATAGCTAAATGCTGCTTCACCGTGTTTGTTTTGGACTCTGTGCTCCACTATTTGACCTGAGTGTCGATCTCAGAGCCCTACTGTGTTTATATTCCCTTAGCATTTCTTTCATGTATTCAGGACCTAAACCGTTTAGTGATCTATAGAACAGTAGCAGAATTTTAAAATCTATTCTAAGCCCAGTGTAAAGGCTTTAGAATTGGAGTAATATACTCTGTACATTGTATTCACTAGCAAAGCATTGATTTTGCAATCTATGAAAGAACAAAACTGAAAACAAATCTATGTTATTGTTTTGCTGTTTTATTTCATGCAATCATTTATATATTGCACATTTTTAGGGGGGATTTAATAACATAATTAGTTACTTTTTACATTTTTTTTTAGTTAATATGGGGAATCAAAACATTGCCAGCAAATAACACTGGGGGACAATTTTGAAAAAAAAGAAATCTGTTGAGTTAGATTTTTATGCTGATTAAAACTAAAATTTGCATGCTGATTTCAAAATTGCAGTCAGTTTTTTTTCTAGCACATCAAGTTTTTTTTTATTACGGAGCCCCCCTGGTGCCAAGGTATGAGAAAAATGAAATTCATTGATAATCTGTTACCTCAGTTTAGGAAACTGTACCCTCAGTTTAGTAAACTGTACCCTCAATTCAGTAATCCGGACCATAATTACTAAATTGAGGGTACAGTTTACTGCACTCTTTTAGTAAACTATACCCTCAATTTAGTAATCCGGACCATAATTACTAAACTGAGGGTACGGTTTACTAAATTGAGGGAACAGATTACTAAATTGAGGGAACAGATTATCAATGAATTTCATTTTTCTCATACCTTGGCACCAGGGGGGCTGCGTATTTTCTCCACGGCTTACCCTCCTGATAAGCAAAATTCCACTGATTAGCTGTAGTCAGACTTGCCAGCTGATTACGATTGGACTCATCTATAGCTACGTGGCAACTTAACTGAGAGTGTGTGAGGTGTGTGCAGCTCCCAATAGGTCAGTACTATCAATATCTGCAAACAGAAAGCTAGCATAGTAGGAATTAAGAGGATTTGTGCCATATCCGTTGTAAAACATAATACTGTTAAATAAACATTGCCGTCATGCCTGTTTCTTTCATATTTCATCGTATGTCAATATTTGAAATGTTTTATAAAACAACCACATATCTGTTAAGTACAGTATTTTTCCACATTTTTTTAAATCGGGGATCTTTAGTTAAAAAACCTGACGTGGTTGTGAAAAACTGAGATCAGTTTTGGATTCCGCACCCAATAATTAGTTAAAAACAGCTGTCAGACCTAACTCAACAAAAAATGTTCCCCAGTGTAATTAAAAACGACTTTTTTGTTTTTTTTGTTTTTTAAAAGGGGAATTAAATCCATAATTATTAAATATATTGACTTATTTTATTACTTGAGTTATTTACTTTATATGTGTATATATTTACATACTGTACTATATATATATATATATAATTTTTTTATTATTTTTTTTAAAGTTATTTCTTTTAAAATGGGGTTCATCTGGGCCTGTGGACCTCATAGGGAGGCGGTACGGCTTGGGAAGAGTTGAGTGTCCTCTCTTGACGAATGACGAAGAGGTCAGAGGACGACCACGGATGTCGGGAAACAACTCAAAAGAGTGCAGGCTACGCGCACGACGTCAGTCCCCACGCACGTCACTGTCGTCCTCGTGGGAGGGAGGAGGGCGGGCGAGAGCTGTCTGTAAAAAAAAAAAAAAAAAAAAAAAAATCGAGCCAGTGTACTGTTCCACTTTGTCTCTCCCACAGATGCTGCTGTTCTCTCCGCGTGTGTGAAGCCTCTCCGTGATAAATAATAGCAACCAGGACCACAAACTCGCCCCCCCTCCCCACTCTCCCTCCTTGCGGGATGGTTACGCGTGGATGAAGCAGTGGACAGTGGACGATGCAACTTGAATCGTGCGCGCTTGTCTTCGTCTGTTATGCTCGTGGCTTTGTTCGGTGACCTCATCTTGACTGCCGACTACTTTGTTTATGTCCGCCATCCGCTTGTTTGAGACAGCAGTCCAAACCTTCATAAAAAAAAAAAAAAAAAAAAAAAACAGAGACTCCCTCCCACCCCCCGATGCATTGATGCACTCCTCTCAGTGGTGCAACGGTAAGCATAACTCATCTACTTAAAAAGGGAAAATTATAACAAAACATGCAGATTATGTGTGTATGGCAAGCAGTAACAACATTGGCAGTGTTCTTGCAGTGAAATGGTGATGATTCATAACAAAAGCATACAAAGCAGTTTGCTTCATTGGAGGCTGTGCAGGCTTGCTGCTGTTTGAACAAGAACAATTCTTCCCTTTGTGCTGCCCAACTGAATTGGAGGCGAACCAGTGCAAAGTGGCAAAATTATGGCATTCTGCAGTGTGGGGTGTTTTCTTATCGATCCACGATCAGTGGTGGTTTTAGATAATGCAAAAAAAACAAACACAAATAAACGAAAAAAAAATTGTGGGAGCACTTTTATACCAGGGCAACTGCACTACTGTTATGAATCACTCCCCCAAAAACAGCACCGTGGTGATTGTGAGACACATTTGTTCCTGCATGCAACAGTAGCCTTCGCTTTGCTTTCATTATAACACATTGTATTCAAATGTAACAAGAAGTTAGATTAATCTAAAACTCCATGGCAGCATGGTGGAATAGTGGTTAGCGTGTCTGCCTCATATTTCTGAGGTTGTGGGCTCAAACCTGCCCATACTTGTGTGTGTTTTCTACATTCCAAAAACATACATGTTAGGTTCACTGAAGACTAAATTGTCCATAGGTGTGAATGGTTGTTTGTGTATATGAGTATATGAGCCCTGCAATTGGCTGGCAACAAATTTCAGGGCGTACCCTTCCTCTTGCTCCAAAGTCAGCTGTGATAGGCTTCAGCTCACCCTTTGACCCTAATGAGGACAAGCTGGACAGATGTATTCATGCTCATTTAACTCACAAACATAATCAGTACTCTGTATTACGTATAAAATATATTGAAGAGGGAATGACAAAAGCTAGCACTGTGATGATGCTGAGATAAGAGTATAAAGGGAATATATTTTATGGGGATTATTAGACATGTTTATAGATGCATGTCTCAGCACCTGGAGCATCTGGTGCTTTGCTGCCACCCATGTTTCTGATGCCCGCTCTCTATGATAGTACCATGTTTGTGACGACACAATGTCACGTCGCCATGATTTGGGCTCAACCTAATTTCTTGAAGCGGCAGAAGCAGGCTTCAATGATCCTCCTCCTCCTCCTCCTCCTCCTCCTCCTCTTCCTCCTCCTGTGAACTGTTGAATATTTGATGCTGTCTTTGGTGCACACAGCAGCAGTTTAATGTGTAAATAGGACACAAACTTACCAGCAGCTGTTAGAGGAGATACGGAATCACACAGGGGCTTTCCCGACGTAATATGTCGAGCAGGCAAAAGTGGATTTTGGAACGTTTCTTTTCGGTGCATTTGCTGCTGTTATCGCTATAGCAACGCACTCGGTTGTGTTCATATATAGGTCAGCGGTTCTGCAGGGCTCCAACTACCACAACAAAAAAAGCTTAAGTAGATTTTACAGGCATTTGATGACTTTTCATTGTTACGCCTTACATTTGAAAACAAATATCTGTACATTCTACTCCTTGCTTTGTCACATGTAGGCTCCTTACGTTTTCCAACCTTTGACGATGACAGCATAAAATGAAGGGAAAAAAAAAACTTAAATTGAGAGGTGAAATAAACCACGGTTGATTTTGTAATTGATTGAGACCTTGGGGTCTTATAAGAGAAAAAAAACAGCAGAAACATGAAGGTAGGATCGCAACATTTCCATGAATTTTCAAATTTGGAGCCTTTCAATGGGAATTTCTGTATATTTATGGGAATAAACGTGAATAAACCATGCTTTTACATAATTGAAATTGGTGTCTGAAGATTTCCCCAATTTGAGAGTTTTTGTACTTACAAGTCATCGATTGGTCGATTTTTTGTTTTGTGTTACATGCAAAAATTTTTGCTATATGAGCCAGCTTCGGATACACCATCGCTTGAGTGGAGTGCAGTAAAAAAATCGAGCATTTAAAGTATTGTAATGACCTCGTTCGTGAGAAAGGAACGCTATCTAGTTTACTGAGATGTCAAATCAAATCACATTTATCTATGTAGCACTTTTCATATATTAAAATGCAACACAAAGTACTTTACAGAGATAAAAACAGACAATTAAAATAGTAAAAAAAATATACACCCCCCCCCCACCCATCCCCCCATATAAATGCAAATGCACCCATGCGATCATACACACAAGCAGCTACTGATTAATAATATAGAGACATGGCAAGGCACTGAGGATCCAGGTGATGTCTACCTATGACGAACAATATTGATATTTATATTTATGCTTGAATACAGTATCTTACTATTAAATTACCCTTCATTTCCAGTTAATTCCCATAAATTCTCATAATTTCAATGGAATGTTTCCAATTTAAAATGTTTCCCAAATTCCCCAGCTTAACTTCCCATGGAAATTTACTGAACATTTTCCACCCCTTTTGCAACCTTACATGGAAGAACGTGAACTAGGGAGCATTAACAACGATGGCAACTGATTCGGTGAAGCAAGATATTTTCTATTCAAGGCCTTAGTTACGATAATTTGTTGATGTTGTTGGTTCCAAGAATGAGTAATGAAAAATCCATTGTGTTTTGTGCTAGCCTAAAAACAAAGCAGTTGTTACCATTCAAAAATTCTCCATTTAATCTGGAAAAAAAAAAAAAAAAAAAACACGACAAAGGTGTACATTTTTTTCAGTTGCTCATGAGCTAAAATAGGAATTTTTGTTAATTGGTTAACAACATTAGCAGAGTTATGTAAACATGTTTTGATAGCATAAAAATCCTGAGCCAATAGCTCTTGGTTAAAAAAAAAAATCTAACTTGATTTTTTTTTCTTCTTCTCAGTATAACCACTTATGTACATTTGAGGAAACTATTTTATGTGCATTTTTCTTTTTTGCCAGGTTATCAAAATGGGTATTGTATATAACTGACAGTAAAAAACATTTATACTTTTAACTTCTGGACTGTGGTACATTTCAGAGTCTGTACATTGAACAAGCGTGTAATCCATACTTCTACTTTTAGCAGTCTTTTTTTTTTTAAATACAAGTATATGTACTTCTGCTTAAGTACAGAATGTGAGTACTTTTGCAACCTCTGCAAAATAGAACACACATAGCTCCCTATTCACACAAAGGTAGAGGGAGAAGATGCATGCACTCATGCGTGTAGACAATGGTAGATTAGCCTTGAACGTGCAGTACACTTGACCCAGATTTGCCGAGTGTGTGTGCAGTAGCCTCGCAGGTGTCGTCAGCTCATACGCCGTCTTGTGTATTAGCGTTAACTTACAGTATTTATTTGCATGTGCAGATGCGTGTAATGAAGTCGTTTCTCCGGGCGGAACTTGACCGGCGGGTCGCTGATGAGTGCTGATTAATAGCCCGTTATGACAGAGTGGAGTGCAGAGGCGTCCGCTATCGATCGATTCAGGGCTTCAATTTCGGCCAGGGAGGTGGGAGTCAAATGTCATATGGAATGTTTTTTTTTGTGTGTGTGTGTGTGTGTGTGAGGGGGGGGGGGGGGGAGGAGGGGAAACGAGACTAAGATCGATTTGAAAAGTGAGCCCAGAGAAAACAATAACCCGAGTGGAGGAATGAGATTGGTAAAAGGTCACTCTCCAGCTGTTCATTCATCCATTCATCCTACCTTGTTCCATCGTTGTTCATTCCAGTCTGTAGCCAACATTTATTGCTGTCTTCTTCTTATCTTTGTGTTTCAAAACGTGTTCCCAGGATAAACTTTCCTTCTCGGGCCAACCTTGTTCTCTATACATCTCTGTGAAAACTGCAGATGCTACAGTTATCCACTTCACCATTACCTCTGATTCCATTCAATCTTTTTTAACTCAACGTTTCCATCTGAGCTTACCTCTTTAATAATTTTCTATTCCAACAAACCATTTGTGCATTCATCCATACACGCATGTATTGATCGGGCCAATCATTCGCCGATACACGCATGTCCCCATCCATCGATGCATTTCAATTATAAGGACAAAACCCTGCTGTCGCATATTGACTTTTTGAGTCTTTCCTAACAGCAGGTGTGATTCTGCCCTTTATGCCTCTATCAGCAAATAAGTGATTATTGTTGACATGTTCGACAGGCCTGGATGTAGCAAACATATCACTTTTGTTACACAAGGCCAGCTGTGAATGCCTCGCTTTGTCGCTCAGTCGTCAACAGCGTGCTGCACTCTTCCTGTAACATTGACGATACCACAAAGAGCGCGCAGGAGTCGAGCATCAAAACAAAGTGTGATGAGACAAGGAAGGGCACTTGTAATTGAATCACCATCTGTTTGCGGTGGAGCTCAAGACTTGAAAACAATAGGTCCTTGTTCGGTCTGTGGGAGTGTGGTGTGGGGTGTAGCGTAACTTGAAAGTTACTTTATTAAATTAGTTGTGAGAATAACGTGTTCTCTCCTTGAAGATTGACTGCTTTGTGGGTTAGCAGGTAATCCAGAGACCCAACTGTTTGTATCTAAGCAATTAAAAAGTCCTCAATATGTTCCCTTTCATAAAACAATACTGTCTTAAGAGGCATGCATTTTTACATATTCCGATTTCATTCATTGTAATAGGGAAAGCATTATGATAAATATTGCTTATTGCTGTATAGGAGAAGCCCGTAAGATTAAATGACTGCTTAAATGGGTTCTAATTGAATGATTAACCAATTGGATCAGAGTAGATAAAAGTTGATATGCCATGTTTAAATGGCACTTTAAATCACCGAAAATTTTCATGAATGCTCCGTCCAGAGGTGTCCACTTAGGACTAACAAAATTACTCCTGCTCTTTTTCCCTTTGTGTTCCATTCACAACAACATGGTGTCAACTTTCCTGTTTCCATCCTTTTGACATGTTTACATTTTGATGAGTTTCATTTTAATTGATGATGCTAATTATGACAAATGATGATCCCTGGAGGGAAATTCAGTTTACACTCTGTTAAGTGTCCTCTCTGTCCTCATGTAGGCTGCTTCTGTGGTCTGGCTCTGAATTATTCCAACAAGTCGTGCGCCATGCCGCCCATCACATTCCACGACCTGCCGCTCAACATTTACATGGTCATCTTCGGCACGGGCATCTTCGTCTTCATCCTCAGCCTCATCTTTTGCTGTTACTTCATCAGGTGAGGACACTGGGTTGAAAATTTTGCAGCATTGTTAGCTCAGTGTGGGATGGAAGACTGGGGGTCGGGGGTGGGGGGGAAGAGGAAGAGGGTCACAGGAAGGGACCGGAAGTGAGGCAACAGGAACCCTCCCGCAGAAATGTCACTCTGTGCTGCGTTGACGGAATTGAGGAAAATACAGAAAATAAACAAAGCGGTGGGAGTACACACACACACACTCACACACACACACACACATACGAAATTAACTGTCATGTAAGGCCAAAAAACAAGAAACATAAACATACTGTAGATAGCTAGGAAGATAGCTAGCTACCTAGCTAGATAACTAGTTAGCTAGCTAGCTAGCTAGCTAGCTAGATAGATAGATAGATCCCATCATCACCATAGATCAAGGGATCTCTACTACTACTACTACTTTAGTGGTTTATAATATTTCCAGGACACATCTTATATTGCTTTAGTATAGCTTCGATTCATATTTGGCAGTACAAACAACTGATGTAGTGCTTTTGTGAGTTAAAAAAAAAATGATATTACTGGATTTCATTAAGTAGCGGCGCTCGCTTTAATAGACGCCGAGCCTAAAGTAATTGTCCGGTGTCTTGTAACGTCACACCAAAGGTAACGTGAATAAAGACTGTCACTTGGAATGATCAATTATGCGTTGACCAATCATCTGACGGCACCGTATCTAGCTCCAACCTTATGCAAATGTTTGTATGATTAAAGTCGATTTGTCGACTTCGAGTAGTAAAGTCGACTCATCAACTAGTCAAATAATCTTTTCAACCTCAATTTTCATATTAATTCAGTGGAAGAATAGAGATTGATTGATCGATAGACGGTCAAATAAAGTCTCGTCATTGCAGTTAAGTAAACGAACACTATTTTCTTGGACACTATTTGGAGAAATACCGCTGTTTATGGATGGATGTAGGACAAAAAGGGAATACTGTACCCATGCTTCAACATCAGCCACACTTGTTACAAGTAAAGCTATTTAAAAATCACAGAGACCCCTCAATTGTTTGTCAGGTAGCCCCCCCAGCCCCTGAAAAACCTTGTCTGATCATTTCAACATGAGTCATCAGCGGTGAGTCACTTCCGGTGTGCACATTAACATGCTGATGGCGGAGCAGGCAAGGAGGGCGACCGAAAGCTTCATTTATAGAGCCACTGATTCATCTGATGAATGCGAAGTGATGAATGCCACGCTTTGTCGGGTAGGGGGGCAGCTTTCCCGTTATCCCTCCGACAGGCTCCTTCCCTACCCAACTTGTCCTGCATGGTTTGTGGTGGGAGAGCTGGGCGCAAAAAAAGAAGTCTTTATGTTTTCTTGCATATTAGAATGTCTATTTACATAAAAGCACAGGATCATCTCAGTCCGAGCGCATAGAAGTGTCGAGGGTGGGCTCTTGTATGCCAAGAATATCACTTTACATAGAAGGGGAGATATTTTAAGGGCAACTAAAATAAAAGAAATGTGAAAGAAATGAGTCACAGAGATAAGGTAATTCCCTATTTGAACCTTTTTGCAAAGTTTGCTTTGCACAAAAATAGCTTTAACACAAAGCAAGAAATGAATGAATTTATTGCAGTAGTTTAATTCAAAAAGTAAAATGAGTGAGAATTATTTTTATGAAAAGGCAGTGGGAGCAAAACTGAGTTCGGTTCTACTTTATTGAAGTATTTAACAATGTACTCACGTTATTTTTTTATCAATCCTCATCCACAAATCCATCCAAGTCCTCATCTTCTGTATCCGAAATGAACAGCTGGGCAAGTTCTCCATCAAACACGCAGCTTCGCTCTCATCATTGTCAGAGTCAGTCTCGTTGCCGTGCGGCTCCTCAGAAATGATGCCGGCTTTTACGAAAGCTCGAACAACAGTGCAAGCAGACACAATACATTCACAAATTGTGGCGTAACTCACCCGGTGTTGCCTCCTAGTCTTAGTAAAGCTGTGTTCGCCATCTGTCATCCATGGCTCCCACGCCGCTCACAACTTCACTTTGAATGGCCTATTTACACGGATGTCCAGCGGTTGGAGTTCCTTCGTCAAGCCTCGCGGAATGATGGAAAGCTCCGAGTTATTGCACCCAGTCGAATGGTGACTGTAGAGACGCTTCTCCCGGCTGTTCTTTGCTCATTAATCCATTGCTCGAGATGGTCTTCCAACTCGGGCCACCTCGCCTTGTTTCCGCGTTTTGTTTTTCCTTTTTTTCCGCGGAAACTCAGCTTGGTCTTCTTGACTTGGCGAAGCTCGTTTTCCTGCTTCCTCGTGTTGGTCTTCCAACTCGGGCCACCTCGCCTTGTTTCCGCGTTTTGTCTTTCTTTTTTTTCCGCGGAAACTCAGCTTCGTCTTCTTGAGTTGGCAAAGGTCGTTTTCCTGCTTCCTCCACTTGCAAACCATGGATTCGTTGATCTTGAATTCTCTCGCAGCTGCGGCTGCTCGATTCCCATGTTCCTCCGCGAAACTAATAGCTTGCGGTTTAAACTGTGCTTCGTAAGCGTGTCTCTTCGTAGGTGCCGTTTTCAGGGGTCCTTAGCCAAACCGATGCACATATCGGAACTATATACCTACTGGTGGCGTGTCTTTAGCCTCCTCTGTCACACGCACCCTTTACGTCCGCATGCTGTCCTCAGTCAAGTCCGCCTTCCTCTATATAAGCAGCGTGTCGGCAGGAAATGCTCCCAGTCAGTCGAGCTGAGCGCTCATTAAAGTCACACAACAACATTTACAGATTTTGGAAATCGGTGCGCTGCATTATGAGGCACCCCGTCCATTTTGGAGGAAATTTAAGACTTTTAATGCGCCTTATGGTTGTGAAAATACGGTAATGCATAGATGCTGATACACGAACTTTGCTAGCCAACATCATGCTAACTAGCCTAGGTAAAATCGTTTTTTATTCACTTTCGTCACTCTGTAGGGTTGCAATAAAGGGATCTCTCTCTCTCTCTCTCTCTCTCTCTCTCTCTGAGTGTTTCCATACGAACGTTATACTTGTTGAGAATGAAATGAATATTGTTGGTGGCATATGCATCGAGTATCCTATTACAGTACAAAGTTTCCCAGACAAATATTAATATCCAAGAAATGCCTTTGGTTTGTATTTCATACCTTACTCGAACACTGTTTTATACAGAACTGGTCAATAAGGACATTTTCAATTTCAATTCTTGCACACAATAGCTGAAGAAATGTGCCTTCATGCCCCCTTTCATGCTTTCACCCACTTCTCATGGTCCTCTCGGTACGGGAACCCCGCACACACGTGAAAGCTGCATCCTCACATTGTTCCGAATGGAGGTTCGCTCACAGCAATCAGTGCGAACAATAAGCCCAATGACGAAAACAACCAGTAATTGTTATTTCCCTTCGAAATGGGATTTTTGTCTTTGGTTTTGTGTGTATGTATTAGGAGGCACGAGGTCTGACTATCCCAGACACTCGTGTCATTCTGTCTATGTTTAGTCATATAAAAATAACTGACACGGCCTGCACAATGATAAGCATCGCTTCATTTTTGCTTTTATGGGCAGCGCGTGCATTCCATGGGAGGGAAAACTTACACTACTTGTTAGTTGTGTCATTATAATAGCTTGAATAATGGATGCGTGTACACTTAGTTAATGATTGATACGGTATAGTGAATACAATGGACACTCGGACAATGACCATTGTAACAGAGTTTTTCATTCATTTTAATGGAACATTTATTATTCGGACTTCTCTTGGAATCTGCTTGCATTGGTAGTGTAGTGCGGTGGGCCTATTTGCTGTTGTCTTTCGTACAGATTGCGCGAGTTCAATTCCCGGCCAATGCCCCATACAAAAACAACAGCCAGTCTCAAGCTCGGATGAAAAAATGTGTGAGTTACTTCAGGAAAGGCATTCGACATGAAAACTGTGCCAAACAAAAGATGTGAGTGTCTCCTTGTGGTGACCTCTGATTGGTCAAGCTGAAAGTGGCAACAACACCCTCTTGGAATCTGTCTATTGTTGTTCTGATGAATGACCTTTTTTAAGGCCTCAACCCTCCCAAAAACCCGTTCATTTTGAGCTGCAATCTTAAGCAGGTATCCTAGACAGATGGGCAATGCTAAATTTAGGTTTTTTTTTGTTTTTGTTTTTTTTTGCTTATGCCATCTAATGTGGGTTAAAGTTTGATAATCATTTCAAGGATTCCCTGGAAAAAAAGAAAAAAAAAAAGTTTAAAAAAAAAAAATTAATCTTCCCCTGACACTAATTTTACTGAGTGACAAAAAACTGGATGTCTGTCATAACAGGACACTTTAAAAAGTCTCAATGATCCGTGCCCAAAACTGCTCAGGAATTTGTCCATTTTGGTTTGAAGCAGCCATTTTGGATGAGTTCCAGAGCTTGTGCTTTGAACTACTCCGACTCTGGAATTCACAGAAATGAGTCCCAGTTGGAAGCAGGTATCCTAGACAGATGTGCGATGCTAAATTGCCAAGCTTTTTAGCTTTCTCTATGCGCCATGGCGTCAAAGATTGATGATCATTTTAACACATTCACAATGAAATATCGGTTGGCGAAGGCTCGTTCATCGCTGGTTGCAGACTTAATTCTTTATTATTTTTTTAACTTTATCAATTATCCACTAAGAGAAAGTTTTTTTTTGACACTGCTCAACTGCATTTCCTACACATTTCAATACAAATGACTCAAGAATATTCAATACAATGTGTTGTTGTTTCTCCCATAGCAAACTTCGACACCAGGCCCAGAGTGAGCGGTTTGGATACAGAGAGGTAGACTCAACACAGCCTCTTATAGTATTTACATGTACTGTCATTTAGATGTGTATAATGTGTGTGTGTGTGTCTGTGTTTGTGTGACCCTACAGGTGGTTTTAAAAGGAGATTCAAAGAGACTGAACGTGCACGGGGTAAGAATGCAATGTAACGTAAATGGTTCGCCCTTGAGTGGCAAAACAAAAGGGCGTGAATGTGGAAAAGGGTGCTGACTGTGCGGTCTGTCATTTACACAGCAGACTTGCGCCGTGTGTCTGGAGGACTTCAAAATGAAAGACGAGCTGGGAGTGTTGCCATGCCAACACGCTTTCCATCGAAAGTGAGTACACAAAGACAGGTTGTCGTTTTTTTTCTTTTCTTTCTTATATCACATTTGTTTTCATCATTAGCCGGAAATGACCCATCAAACAAATATTTATTCACCTCCGTTTTTATGCAAAAAGTATTAAAAAAAAATAAAAATAAAAAAGCTAATCAAAGAGCCTCAGTTGTGCTCCTTTGGGATTTTGGCAACATCCGCTTCTAATGGCTAATAATAGTGCTGCCGTCGACTCCCATTGTGTCTGTTGTTCGGGGAGGTTTCCACGGCTCAAAGTAATGAGGACATCACTTTTAGCTTTTCTGAAAGATTTCTGAAACATTAGACACGCGTGAACAATCCAAGGAAACCCAATAAAGGATCTGTGTATACAATTCTGCAATATGTTTATGTACTGCATGTATCACACCAGGATACTTTTTGGTGTGTATTTACAACAGTAACTGAGATTTCAGTACTGTAACGGAAAAAAAATCTTGTCCTTAATTAAATAAAATACAAATAAACATTTTCAGTATGTTTTCAATTCAATTCAATAATTAAAATCTAAAAAATCTACAATCTATTGAAATTATTAAGGCAACATGGCACCGCACAGAGCTGAGGTTTCTCCCACATTCATAAAACATGTCTCGCGATTAGTTGGCGAGTATATTTAGAAAATGATTACATTTGTTTTGATTTCATTTATTTATTTCCGTTAACAAAACCATGACCAACTTCCCACATAACGTAGTGGCGGGGAACAATGTGGGTGTCCAACAACGACGCATTTCTGATGTAGTTTGCAGTGGACTGCAGCGTACTAAAAAGAGAGCCGTTTCTAATACTTTGGTTACTTTGTGGACCTACACAAGAGTCAATATATTTGAAACGGCTCTCAGTCTGACAGTGAAATTATACACCACTGTAATGCAAACTATCACTGCATGTTGTTAAATGACTAAACCTCAGACAGCGTCAAAACAATGGAGCATTTTATTTGTCATAAGATTATGCAGGAATACCTAAATTGATTGAACTGAATTAAATAAAATGTCTTTGGGTTAACGAAACCGTCATTTTCTCTTCAACCATGCATAGCCATGACCTTTGCTTTGTACTGTATTATCATTGTAAAGGCAGAATATTAGATCTAGATCTAGTACTGGATCTCATTGGATTGTGGAGGTGTACCTAATGAAGTGTCCAGTGACTTTTGACAATGATACAAAATGACACATTCGAATCACGGCCAGCATTATAAATTCCGAACATTTGTTCCATGAAATAGTATTACTTTCCCAACAGTCTATTCTCTTTATTTCAAAGCATTTCTCATTTATCATTGCAAATTGTCTTCACTTTTAGTAATGTCGGCCTATTGCAAGCATTTTATTGTTTCCTATCCCTGTTTCAAAATAAACTGAAATAATATTTGAACAAACTATTTGTGTATATGTAATAATATATAACAACATGTATATGTAGGTTCACAGTCATAACGACCCTCTGGGGTAAACCATAAAAAATTAGTTTGACACCCCTGGTGTATTTGATGCGAAATGTTTTGCCCAATCAGATTTTCGCCTCTGTGTGTTGCCCTGTGCATCTAACCTGCCCAGGACCTTCAGAATCAATAATGCTGGCCCATGTGACTTCATTTATATTAGCAATTGGGACTTTCTTTAACCGATCAGATTTCAAATTTCGAGCTGGCCCCCGATGACGTCAGCATTTTTCTGTCCTCTGATCGGTTAGTCAGAGAAAAACTTGTTACAGTAAAATTTGAATAGCAAAACACATGTCGTGATCTGCATGCATTAATACATGTATTCATCAGCATCTCTGGTGAATATGATGTATTTCTTTTACTGTACATTTTTTGATGTGCCCAATGCACAGCCCACCACTGGTGTGTTTGCTGACATTATGTGTGTTTGTGTGTGCAGGTGTCTTGTCAAGTGGCTAGAGGTACGCTGTGTCTGCCCCATGTGCAACAAGCCTATCGCCGCCCCCCCCGAGCAGCACCACAGCATCGGTACCCTGCTGGACGAACTGGTGTAACCCGACAAACCCGCTTCCCGTCTCGGCCGCGCCGGTGCCGGTGACCGTGCGGCCACCTGGACGAGGGGATCGGCGGTCGGCTGCTGCGGCAACAGCACGACAGCGCCTCGGGCTGGCTGAGCACCCAGAAAAAGACTCTTGGCGAGGGATGCCGTTGCCTGGCAACCGCCCCCGATACGGCCAACACGGCGGCGCCTTCTGATGTGGAGATTATGTACGGCTACCCACACGTCCCTACACCGCCCTTCTTTCTACATCCTCCACTCATACATCCTCACATCTTCCCCCCAGTCAGGTCAACAGCTTTTTTTGTTTTGTTTTGTTCACCTAATCGATGCTACAAGACTGTGAAGAAGAAGACTACCTTTGAAGAGAACAAAGCACTGTAGCAAGGACATACTGTATTTGATCAATTATGGACAGAGACGGTGTTACGTTTTAACGATCTAACTTGAACTACAGTGTTACAAGTTTTGCACACTAACTAATCCAGGATTGTTTGAATTTAATGCACCATTTATAAGGCAAGGAATCACATTTGGTCAAGTCAAATACAGTAGGTTAATAAATAAAACGTCGCCATTGGGTGGAATCCTTGCATAATTTCATTATACTATTATTATTATTATTATTAGTCATTATACATTGAATTGTTAAAGTTGTCAAGTAAGGCTGAAAAAAAATATATGTTTGAATATGTAAATTTGCAAATGCCAAACCATGAATATGCAGGGTCTATGTTGTATTTTTTTATTTATTTTTTAATGATTAAATTTGGACATAGGTTTCCACGTGACAGTGACAAAATATACTATTAATAAAGTAATAAATCATGTTTCAATTAAGAAATACTGAGAGGCAGCCAATCAACAAATTTGTTCATTAATTATTATTGATAATAAGGTACATATCATTGAAAAAATAGAGATTTAATGAAACTACAATTTTATCTTCCAAACTTTTATTCGATTACAGTGTCTTAACAATTTCAAAAAATAGTTATTTATATTATTAAAATGAAGACAAATTTCAAAAGCAGATTTTATTATCTTAATAATTTAAATATTTTAAATAATTAATACAATAAAATACAACTTAAAACTATGCAATATATTTACTATAGTATAAGAATTAGTATACAATTAAAGAAATATAATTACATCATAAAAAATATGATGGACATAATATATTAAGTATAAAATAATAATGTACTCATATATAGTATGAGAATAATAAGCAATGAAAAAAAATTATCATTACACCCAAAATATATATATATAAAATATATACATCATTAAGACTAATAATATATTAAGTACAATGAAAAAATTTTACTGATATTAGTATGAAAAAAATGCAAATAATTAAAAATTTAGAAAAATTTACTGAAATAAAATAAAGCTCTTGTAATGTACTACAAATGTTTCTGGAGTTCACATTGCCCTACAAATGGTTCATCTCAATCGTATTCAACATGCTCTAGTTCAGGGTTGGGGAATCTTGATCTGGCCTGCCTTGCAATTTTAAACATCTATTCAAACCTTGAATAAAAATGCCCTCAAAATGATTTAAGAAACATATGCTCATTTGATATAATAATAAAGACATGTTCAGTTGTTCCAGCCCGTTTTTTTCACATAAATGTTGTATGATTTCCCCACCCCTGATCTAGTTGTTTTATTATCTGGGAAATTGTTTAATGTGCCACCTACATTCCCTTTCCACAACATCATCACCATCTAATGAGATCACATCTGCAAGATCTACATAAAAAAAAAATTCAATCTTTACAAAGATAATAACGCTCAGTTTAACAGTATGTTTATTATTGTGGTTGTAGGTCATACTGTGAGGTGTTTCTAACGTTTTGCTTCCCTTACTAAACACCAGGAGATGGCAAAATATGATAAAAAAAAACGCACACAGTATGATACAGTGCACTTTATCATATGCGTTATAATTGAATATATAATCGAATCGCTGCAAATCTGTTCCGGCTCTTGTATTGGATCTCAGTAGATTGTGCAGGTGTGCCTAATGAAGTGTCCCCTGAATGCAAGAAACAGCTGTGTGGTTCTATGTTGAAGGGGAATGCACTTTACAAATGAAAGATCACCCCAAATGCACTGCTCAGATTATTCCTGGTGCGTCTGTATTTTACATTCCACTCTTCTTTCCTTCAGCAAAACACTGCCAAAACTGAGCACAAGTGTCACAAAGCATACCAGTGAATTCATTAAAAAATAAATACAAAATCGAAACAAGGTGTGTGTAATGGTGCAGCTCGTGAGCAAAAGAAAATGTCAACTTTTTATTTAAAATTCTTCTTTTCCTTTCGGCTTGTCCCTTTAGCCACAGCGCGTCATCCTTTTCCACGTAAGCCTATCTGCTGCATCCTCCTCTCCAACACCAACTGCCCTCATGTCTTCCCTCACGACATCCATCAACCTTCTCTTTGGTCTTCCTCTAGCTCTCTTGCCTGGCAGCTCCATCCTCATCATCCTTCTACCAATATACTCACTCTCTCTCCTCTGGACGTGTCCAAACCATCGAAGTCTGCTGTCTCTAACTTTGTCTCCAAAAAATCGAACCTTGGCTGTCTCTCTGATGAGCTCATTTCTAATTTTATCCAACCTGGTCACTCCGAGAGCGAACCTCAACATCTTCATTTCCGCCACCTCCAGCTCTGCTTCCTGTTTTCTCTTCCAGAATTTCTCTTTCACCTCTCGGTCACATCCTACCTGTGGGGCATAGCCACTAATCACATTATACATAACACCCTCAATTTCAAGTTTCAGCCTCATCACTCGATCTGATACTCTTTTCACCTCCAAGACATTCTTAGCCAACTCTTCTTTTAAAATAACCCCGACTCCATTTCTCTTCCCATCTACACCATGGTAAAATAAGTTAAACCCTGCCCCTAAACGTCTAGCCTTTCTGCCTTGCCACCAGGTCTCCTGGACACACAATATATCAACCTTTCTCCTAATCATCATGTCAACCAACTCCCGAGATTTTCCTGTCATAGGCCCAACATTCAAAGTCCCCACATTCAGTTCTAGGCTCTGTGCTTTCCTCTTCTCTTTCTGCCGAAGAACCCGCTTTCCACTTCTTCTTCTTCTTCGACTTCGACCCACAGTAGCTGAATTTCCACCGCCGCCCTGCAGGTTGACGGCGCCGGTGGCGGGCGTTGTTAACCCGGGCCAGGACTGATCCGGTATGAAATTCTTTGGATGAACGCTCATATTTGTTTGGCAAAGTTTTAAGCCGGATGCCCTTCCTGACGCAACCCTCTGCATTTATCCGGGCTTAGGACCGACCTACAGTTTGCACTGGCTTGTGCCCCCCATAGGGCTGCATTCAACTTTTTATTTAAAATGATTTATGTAATATAACAGGAAGCAACAATAAATCCACTTGTCTGGTTCAGTTTGTTTGTGTCTTGAGGAGCTTCCATGTGGCGCCACCCTCAGATGAAAAATTGTGTTGTTTCTTCAAGAATCTCATTTTATGACCGTTATATTACATGTTTTTTTTCCCACTAAAGAACTAATTTGAATATATTAATGGACCCAAAAAATTTATATTGTTCAAACTTAAAAAAAAAAAGTTCCAACTACAACGCAATAGATTTCTCCCAGATAATAACAATAACGATAATACTATTGCAATTATTTTGTATTGTATTGGTTCAAGGAACGATAGTAATAAAAAATAGTTGTATACATTTTTCGTGCTTTTAAAAAGTCTTGTATGCATGTTTAGGGTTGTAACTTTGAATTTGCATGAACGACACCTAACCCTAACCCTCAAAGATCATAGAAACCAGCAATTTTCTTTATGCATCAAATAAGTATACGTATGGGTTATTCCTGGCTATTGGTGCCTTTTCCACCTCATATGAAAAGGCTTTTAATGTATGAGTTAAAATACATAAAACGCTTTGGAAAGATATTGAACTAAACTAAAAACACATCCCATTTTCATGAGCTGAACTCAAGATCTAAGACTTTTTCCATACACAAAAAGGCCCATTTCTCTCAAATATTGTTCCCAAATCAAAATTAGTGAGCACTTCTCCTCTGCCAATATAATTCAGACCACCGCTTTTTTCAATTTTTTTCTTTCTATAATACTGTAAAGTGCAGCTTCCTGCGACTTTACATTGCCTTAAATTTGACTGATTATAATACCTTTCGGGCAAATTGCCCTTACACTCTGATGCGAATTTGTTTGTCAGGGACAGACTTATTCATGGTGGTAAGGCCATCGCTATTGCTGTTGCAAATAAGAGACAAGTTCAAGAATGCGCAGCTTCACCTTGGAAAGTACCACTCAAATCATTTTCACAACTAAGTATATTCCTTTTATTTGTTTTTTGTCTACCACTGATTAAGAATCTCTTTGGAATGTGGGAGGAAGCCAGAGTACAGTGGTGGCCCCCCGCATACTCATGGTTCAGCACCCCCAGATTCTCTTACTCGTTGATTTTTTTTTTTTCTAATACATTTTTCTCTACCCCCCTTTTTGGGAGGAACTAACCCTGAAAACGCTTATTAGTGGTTTATCCTCACTTATTCAACAATTTCTTTGGTAAAAAAAAAAATACAAATAAAAATTCCAATGCAATATAATGGTCGTCAATGATCCGCTGATTTTCGCTGTTCGCGTTCCGACCCGGTCCCATATCCACACAAGCACGCGGCAGGACATGCAAACTCCATAAAGGGGAGCCCGAGCTGAGATGCAAACACCGAACCTCAGAACTGTGAGCCAAAAATGCTGACCACATGGTGCACCGTGGTGCCCGCATCACAGCCCCCAAATTCATTTTGACCATTGATGAGAACAAATATACCAGATAGACCTGAACTGAGATTCGAACCTAGAACGTCTTGACTGTGAGACATTCGTGTTAACCACCAGTCATAGTGCTGTCCTTCGTACAAAATGAGAAACACAATTCTTTATTAATCACGACAGCACCAGCACTGAAATATCTGCTGTACCCTTTTCCTCTCCATTACTGTGAGTTTCATTTACTTTTATCATACAGTCATTAACTTGTCTTAACACTACATAATGTTATTATTATCATTATAAAATGTTACAAAGAAAAAAAACATTACCTGTACAGTTAATAAAGAGTTTGTTTTTTTATATATAAAAATTATTTCACTTGGGATTATTTTCTATGTCATACTTTGTGTGTGTGTGTGTGTGAATAATTGCCTCATTCAAATGTCTATGAGCACATTCCAAAAACAGGAGCTTCAAGCAGAGGGGTGCTGCTGGGGGGGAAAAAAAGGTGGCGACTAAAGGAGAGGAGAGGAGGATGCACGCAGCAGCACACTTTGCTACTACAGGGTCACTTGGAACGTCATGTTGCTCCATCACATGACATTCGGATAACAAGCTTTTCGATTAGAGGATGCAAACAGATTATTACAGATGACTTGTGAGTACCAATCTGTTTTGTTTTTTTAAACCTCATAACCTGAAGAATGTGAGCGAGCGAATGTGTGCCTGATGAGACACTGCAATTTGCTGCTTGTAAAGCTTCCAGAAAAAGATACACAGTTCTTTTATAAGCAACTTTTTAAAATGATTTTCAAGGTATTTTTTCCCCCGATAGATTTCTGTACATGTACTAATGCTATTCATTGTAAAAGGAGGTTTCACGTCTGCATTGTGAAAACACATACATGCATCTGTAATCATGACACACTTCACTGTTGCAGAAACACACACACACACACACACACACACGCACACACAAATAGGGAGTGGGCCATACATGGGTGGATGTGAAAACATAGGCAGCTCTTTCATGGAATCAGCCTCTACCTGTGCAATAAAGACTCAACTGTGCTGCAAATAAACTGATGATGGGAACACACACACACACGCACGCGCGCGCCCACACACACACACACACACACACACGCACACACGCACACACACATACACAGAGACAAGCTTGTTTCTGTCACTACAGCTTTGTGAGATTCAGAGAAGGTGAATTTAGCAGTCTAAGTGTGCAGAACAAGCGTGATCAGGTTTCCTATTGCTTTTCCCTTTGTCATGTTCTATGATAGTGTTGTATAAAAATGACACGTAAACAAAAACCTGCTGGAGAGATTTTGTGTAAAATGTCATGTAATTGATTTAAGTTTGTACATCAAAATGAATGAATGATGAATTTTCCATCAGGCAAAACACATCTATTTTTATTTGTAATGGGATTCAAATTCATCAGTAAAGCATTTTAGAATAGCACACGTATCCAAGAAAACTTAGCAATCAAGAAAATAATGGGATAGTCCATCGTTCAAGCCATAAATCATGGTTTCTCTCAAATTGCCAATGTTTCACAAATCCTCCCAAGGAATGAAAACTTATGAACACAACTGTAAATAAATAAATAATGTTAGAATTAAAACAAAAAAAAGGTTTTAAATCACATCATTATTGCACTAAAACTGATAAGAGAGTCATTTAATGTGACGTATCCAGCCAAAGTGAACATTTTAATGATATAACGAAGTTTTAAATTTACATTTATCTTTTGAATTAAAATGTATCATTATGATTGCTCTTGTTAATGTTTTTTTTTTCATTTATAAGAACCTTATACGAACCACGAGGTAAAGAAAATTCAAAAGAAAATATATACACAACACATTTAATTCAATGATAAAATAACATAAAATATTTTCTACGAATCAACAATTTGAGCATTTAGAGCATCTGCCTCACAGTTCTGAGTTTGCATGTTCTCCCCGTGGCTGCGTGGGTTTTCCCCGGACACTCCGGTTTCCTCCCACATCCCAAAAAACAGGTTAATTGAAGACTCTAAATTGCCCGTAGGTGTGAATGTGAGTGCAAATGGTTGTTTGTTTATGTGTGGCCTGGGATTGGCTGGCAACCAGTTCAGGGTGTACCCCGCGTCTCCTGCTCGATGATAGCTGGTACAGGCTTCAGCACTCCCGGGACCCTTGTGAGGATAAGCGGCTCAGAAAATGGATGGATGGATGGATGGAGAATAGTTCACATTTTTACAAAAAGCACAAAAAAAAACCAAAAAAAAACTGAACTTTGAGATAAGCAAAAAGTTACAGAATAAAAAAACCCCAAAGACAAATACTTTCATTGATAAAATTTTAAATGGTATTTTCTTGTGATTTTAGGAGCTTCAGTCGACTGGACAGAATAATGCTGAAAAGGCGATACTGCGTGAAGATGCTGCCTTACTAAAATGACAAAATGAAATGAGTCTCACCCAAAAATGAACTCCTGAAGTTACAGTATGCATCAATTCTTAATTAGTTTTTGCATATTCTCGTGACACTAGTCCGGTCATCTTGACAAGTGAAGGACAGCCATGTTTAAAAGATGGTTGCTGGCCATGCTGTCCCGGGTGGGCTCGGTGTTCGCGGGCCTCTGTTGCTGCGCGGCTCTGCTCTACCTGCTGGCCTGCAGACCTGCGTCCAGAAGCGCCCAGCGAGACCCACTGTGGTCGTCGGGCACCACCAGCAAGGAAGGCTACATGGCGCTGCTCCAGGAGAGGGAGGACTCCCACAAGCATTACATTGACAGCCTGGGCAAGCAGATCGCGCAGCTCAAGGAGGCTCTCCAGGAGAGGACGCTGCAGCTGCAGGAGTCGCTGGACAAAGCCAAAACCAAAGGGATTCTGCCTCTGGGCCTGGAGAGTCTGCACAAAAACCCCACACAGTCTGACCTGAAGGTAAGAACGCTGAGATGACGTCGTAGGTCAAGGGTGTCCAAACTACAGCCCGGGGGAAATCGAGGCAACAGGACTCTTCTCTTTTGTCGAGTTTGTTTTCCGAAAACGATGAAAAATGACTTATGCCAGTGATTTTTTTTCAAAATGGGGTACTAGTACCGCTAGTGTTATGCGTGTTGACTGTAGTGGTACGTAAAAGAATCACTGCCTAAGTACAGTTCAGTTGTATTTAACTTTATACTACTAAGTGTGGTAATAGTGCCACTAGTGGTACGCATGTTAACTGCAGTGGTACACAGACAAATCACTGCCCAAGTACAGTTAAGTTGTATTTAACATTTGTATTTACTTTTAAGAACTGTTTGTTTTCAAACTTTTCTTTAGGAACATTTTTCATTGAACATTTTCCTGCAAAATATTAATTCAATTATTCAAGTAGTATTTTTTTTCTATATTTAAGTGGCGTGTTAGTCTTCAAACTGTGCATGATGTTATAGTGGCGTGCCATGATGAGAAAACCTTTATCTCGTTTTTCATTTGCACTCAGGCCTACTACACTACTGTATTTTAATGTTGGTCATGAGGGTGTTACATGGAGATTCACAAACAAACAACTAAAAGGGCAACAACATTTATTTTCCTAATCCCTCGGCAAATACAAATTATTTTGTTAGAGAAGAAAAAATGGTTTGTCCACTTTCTGCTCCATGTCAAGGTCAGATTTGCAAACACATCACTTAAATAATCCTCAAGTAAACATTGTTTAAAGACTGGCACTGAATAGAGGTTGCTCTTGTTTTGGTTTTGAATGTGGAGATGGGTTTAAGCTCCTGCTCAGTGGAGCGGATCTCGTGGGATACCGTGGCCCACCCCAAAATCCTAAAAAAGACTATTTGCCCCATCATCTTGAACAGAAAGCTGTAATGCAGGATTTCCCCCCTAAAATAACAATATATAAAGATTATATGATTTAAAATCGAAGAATGTCAAAATGGCATTTGCATCCTTCAATTTGTCTGTATGCAGCCCTCTGAGGAAAATGTTTGAACACCCATGACCTACACCATCATGTGACATCATGAATGGATGAATGAACACGTTTTTCCAGGAGTTCTTCCACTCACAGCTGAACCATGCAGAGGTCAATGCGGGCGTGACACTACCCAACGAATACGTCTTGATCCCGTTTGACACTTTTACACTGCGGAGGTAAGCGGGACCACCTACTGGCCTGGCATGCATATTACATTTTTTTTTTTTAAGGTACCACTACTAGATCATTGTTGAGTGAAGGGGGGAAGATTTTTTTAATCTGTGCGCACAATTTTGTTTTACTTGTGATTGTTTTTAATAAGCTCTATAAATAAAGTTGAAGTTGGAGTCTTGTATTACTAATAGTTGCTGATTATCAGTGTATGGTAAGTGGGTGTGTCCCCTCAGGGTGTACCAGGTGGAGACGGGCCTGAGCAAGCACCCTGAGGAGAGGCCTGTGAGGAAGGACCGCAGGGATGAGCTGATAGGCAGTGTGGAGACAGCACTACATGTTCTAAATGGACCTCAGCAACACCTGGACACCAGCAGGAGGAAACACACCTTCTCCCCGTCAGACTTCATTGAGGGTGATGCAAACTTGTATATTGTCAAAATCAATTATGTTCTTGCCTTGGTAGGCGACAATAATCTCTTGTTTGAAAAATATGGTAGTTTCTGAAAAGCACTCCATTATCGTGGGGGTATGTTCCATAGGTGAAATTCCACGTTATAGAGTGATCATATTCTTTAAAAATAAACATTTTTTTCTTAGTTTAACACATTTAAACGTATTAAAATTAACTTTTTAAAGTATTTGTAAGCGCCTGTTCTCAGTCTCTCTCTCACGCAGTTCTCTAAATAAGAGGCACAGCGTGCTTGCTTCAAACTATTTGTCCCTCTCGCAGTTGAGGCTTACAGTAAAACTGCAAGATAAAACAAAATACAGTTAAACATTGTACATCTAAACATAAAAGTGTTCAACCAAAGCATATAATTTCCTCTAAACAAAGTCTGATAGCTTAGCTGTTGCTAACATATAATGCAGAACGCCATAGGTGGGCTAACAGAAATTAGCATTGAATTTATGGTAATTATAACAAACAACTGTTACTTTAAGGCAACCAACGTAACAACAAACTTTTCTGGGTGTGAAGCGAAATCCAGTTGGCCGCTGCCACACTTTCCCATTACAGTTTATAGAGTGTATATATACAGTATATTGTGTTTTACAATAATACTTAACTCTATCAATAATTACATATATATATATATATATATATATATATATATATATATATATATATATACAACCGAAATTCCAATAAAGTTGGGACGTTGTGTTAAACATAAATAAAAACGGAGCACAATGAATTGCAAATCATGTTCAACCGATATTTAATTGAATACACTACAAAGACAAGATATTTAATGTTCAAATTGATCAACTTTATTGTTTTTCGCAAATAATCATTAACACGTTCCAAAAAAGCTGGGACAGGGTCATGTTTACCACTGTGTTACATCACCTTTTCTTTTAACAACATTCGATAAAGGTTTGGGAACTGAGGACACTAATTACTAATGACTATTTGTTTCCCATTCTCCCTTGATCTACAGCTTCAGCTGTTCAAGTCAGCTTCAGCTTCCTAATGCGCCACACATTTTCAATGGGAGACAGGTCTGGACTGTAGGCAGGCCAGTTTAGTAACCGCACTCTTTTCCTACGAAGCCACGCTATTGTAACACGTGCAGAATGTGGTTTGGCATTGTCTTGCTGAAATAAATAGGGGCGTCCATGAAAAAGATGTTGCTTGGATGGCAGCATATGTTTTTCCAAAACCTGTAAGTCCCTTTTAGCATTAATGGTGCCTTCACAGATGTGTAAGTTACTCATTCCATTGGCACTAACACAGCCCCGTACCATCACAGATGCTGGCTTTTGAACTTTGCGTCCATATCAGTTTGAACATTAAATATCTTGTCTGTAGTGTATTCAATTCAATATAGGTTGAACATGATTAGCAAATCATTGTATTCTGTTTTTATTTATGTTTAACACAACGTCCCAACTTCATTGGAATTGGGGTTGTGTGTGTATATATATATATATATATATACGTTGTGTTACATTGTGTTCACAGGGCTGACCCGCACCGAGCGAGATAGGGGCACCGTGTACGAGTTGATATTCAAAGGTGACGGGCCGCGGGACTACGCCAAGATGGTGCTCTTCAGGCCTTTCGGCCCCGTGGTGAAGGTGAAGAGCGAGCGGGTGGACACGCGCAGCATGCTTGTCAACATCATCGTACCGCTTTCCAAGAGGGCAGACACCTTCCGTCAATTTGTCCGCAACTTCAGGTACCAACCGGAAAAGAAATCAAATCAAATCAAATGTTGTTGATGGTGATTTAATAGTTTCTTGTGTGTGGTTGTGATGTCTGGCGCAGAGAAGTGTGCATCCAGCAGGACGGCAGGGTCCATCTCACTGTCATCTACTTTGGACGTGAGCAGATTGATCAGGTGAAAGCCGCATTGGATCAGACAACCAGGTAGGTAACATGACTTCAGTTAGTTCCGTTTACCTACCTACCTACCTACCGTATGTACCTAAGTTTCTTGGATCCTTTTGAAAGTACTACCCCCAACTTTCTAGACTATTTTATGTATCAGAATATTATCGTATGAACTTATCACGATTATCAGTATGTGTATACACCACTTACATATAGACAATAGCATGCTTTGTATATCCTTTAAATTGCTGTCACGCCCTTTTAAATTGCCCCTTAGGAACAAATAAAGTGATGCAAGTGGAATTGAAGAGTGGTTTAAACAAACAACGACCCTCCAAATGTTCCTTGTTCTGGGCTTCAGCTCCTGACGATCAAACTTCTTCTTCGTCCACCAGGGAGACTCGCTTCAGGAGCTTCACGCTGATCCAGCTCAATGAAGAGTTCTCCCGTGGGCGGGGCTTAGAAGTGGGCGCCAGGGCCTGGAGGCGAAGTCACAACGTCCTGATGTTTTTCTGCGACGTCGACATCCACTTCACGGCAGACTTCTTGACTTCCTGTCGCCTCAATGCGGAGCCTGGTGGGTCTTCGTTTCGCTTCCTCTTTGTCATTGCCTGATGCAACCTGCTCATTGAATGTTAAAAAAAATAATAATAATTTTAGACTTTTTAGGGGGTTACCGAGGGGGAATTTTTTCGAATGTATAATATGTGCTATTAGAGAACGGAGCGGGCTGCATGCCACAGTTTTCCACCCTGTGTTACATGCAGTCAAATTATGAATAAACGCAATGATCTACTGTAACTTCACCATGACAACATGTTAATAAGCGACCTTTGTTTCCGACCAGGTAAAAAGGTGTATTACCCAATCCTCTTCAGCCAGTACAATCCATCTATCATCTACAGTAATTACACTCATCAACCATCTATCCAGCAACAACTGGTGAGTAAAAAGAGCAAGAAGAAGAAGATGATAAATGGACCAATGGACTAAAGCGTTATGGTTTTTTTTTTTGTCTCAGGTGATAAGACGCAACACAGGCTTCTGGAGAGATTTTGGTTTTGGGATGACATGCCAGTACCGGTCAGACTTCCTCAACATCGGTAATGACTAATCGGCATGATGAAGAAATGCTACGTTGCACATTTATTTACTTAAGTACAATGGGAAAGAAGAGAGAATGTTCAATGCTGATATGTTGATGAACAGAAAACTACCGTATTTCCTCATACACTGCATAAGCCCAAGATATTTATTACATTATCTTTCTCTATAGCCTCAAAGTCAGCTGGGATATGCTGCAGCTCACTTTTGATTTAGAAAATGGATGAATGGATGACAGGAGTGTTCAAATATGATTGGTCTTCACAGTTCGGTGTCCTTGTTTCTCTCCCTTGACGTCATTATTGATGTCATAACATATTGCTGGTGACATTTTGAACCATGTTATGAAACGACTGCAGAATATTGATGGGTGCAATAAATGAGAAATAAAAGGAAGTAGCATTAAAGAGGAAGTCTATTCACAACTGTGGTGTTTGGGAGGTTTCCTGTTCACCATTTGTGCACATCACTCGCAGGTGGTTTTGACCGCAGCATTAAAGGCTGGGGGCTGGAGGACGTGCACCTGTATAGGAAGTACCTGCACAGCAAGCTGATGGTGGTGCGAGCTCCGTCGCGCGGCCTCTTCCACTTGTGGCACGAGAAGACGTGCGCCGACGAGCTGCCGCCGGACAAGTACCAGATGTGCATGCGGACCAAGGCCATGAGCGAGGCCTCGCACGGGCAGCTGGGGGAGTTGCTCTTTAAAGCGGACATCCAGGCGCACCTCGACAGGAGCAGAAGAAATTCATGACCTGTCGTGGCGATGGAGGCTAACAGACACTCCCTGCATAATTGTGTACTGACAGTAAACGAGAGTTATTGAAAGCATTTTAACTCGTGGAGGCAGTTGACTGTGTGTATGTGGCACATGGACATGTGACAAATACCACCCACTGCCATTGCACTGCAGACATTGTACTGCTCCTTCTGGTTTGTGGACTTTGGCCACCTAGGGGCAGTATAATACAAACATACAGCTACATGGAGCCAGTTGCAGTAGCATTGGCCATGTTTTGGAGAGGATAAAGAATATATGCCTCTGAGTATTGTTATATTATCCGTCTACATGTGTTGCTCCACTGTTTGTGTTCAACAAGCGCCAAAAGGGTTATGACAACACAACACTGATGCTATTCATTAGCCCATCTGGCGTTTTGCTTTGCTTGTTAGCATTAAGCAAAATGAACATGTTAGCTGAAGCTATGGAGTTGTTTTAAATATACACTGTGTAATTCTCTTTGTTTTATGATTCGTTTGACAGTAAACTTCAACTGGGAGTGGCATTAAACATCTTAAAGCCTCTTTTATGAACAGTTGTTCACTCTGCTAAACTGCTGCTTGCTGTGAAGTGAGTCGACTTGAGTTCATTGCCACCATACAGAGCATGTATCTCAAAATTTTGCTTGCAAGTCAAAGCAAATAATCGGCTGAATGACAGCTCATATCTTGGAAAACCCGTAAATTGGGTCACTTGTATCCAGTATTGAAGAGTAACTAATTACATGCAACTGGATTATGTAATTTAATTACAAAATGTATGTAATTGTAATCCATTACATTGCTTTGAAAAAAATGCGTTGTAAAATTACAGTTGCTTTTGGAAATTTCCACGATTACCATTTTAGTTACATTAGAAAAATAGTTTCAAAAGCTTAGATTTTGTTTTCATCTCACTTCCTTCTTCTAAAGCCGATGCTTGTGATTGTCTCTCTGGTCATGTGTCATTCTGCTGTTGTGGCAAACATGACATATTTTTCCAAATATGACCTTGAAGAGCCACAATCTATTAGTTTGTCTGAGATTTTGGAAAGGTTAGACTCTTAGTTACACTTTTGAACACAAAAGAACATTCGCTTTTTAAGTTTCATCTTTATAATTTTGGACTTTTAAAAAAAAATGGAATATTCACTGATCTGGGTTGTGATATGAAGCAATATTGTCTACATTGTGCACATTTGTCCTTAGGTCAACAAGGTATGGTTGTTTTCCACATGTTGTACACACATAATGCAACGACATTGTTATCTTTTTAAATTATGTATCTGCATTTCGACATACAACTTAGCTCCTAGGATCATTGGGACACACAAACCCCTCCACCACGATAAGGTGACGGCTCAAGGAGGGGCTGACACTATCAATTACACTTATATGGATAATTTAGTCTTCAATGAACATATAGTCTATAGTCTCTCTCTCTCTCTCTCTCTCTCTCTCTCTCTCTCTCTCTCTCTCTCGACTGGAGTGTCTTTGAAAATTCAGCTGGCAGCCCAGATGAATATACGGACACTGTCACATCCTATATCAGTTTCTGTGAAGAGGTGTGTGTACCAACAAAGTCATTTCACACATTCAATAACAACAAGCTGTGGTTCACTGCCAAACTTAAGCAGCTTCACCGAGCTAAGGAGGACGCTTATCAAAGCGGGGACAGGGCCCTGTATAATCGAGCTAGAAACCAGCTGACTAAAGACATTAACATTACAAAGAGGAACTATGCAGCAAAGTTGGAAAAACAATTTAGCGCTAACGACTCTAAATCAGTCTGGCATGCATTCTAATCGCTGACCAATTACAAGCGACGATCCCCCCAAGCTGATAACAATAGCCCACTAGCCAACGACTTGAATACCTTCTACTGCAGATTTGAAAAGGACACTTTCACACCCCACACCCACCCACCCGCACCACCGACCACACACCTCTGACTTCTGTGTTGACCATCCACGAACAGGATTTGAGACGCATCTTCAAACAACAAAAGATTAACAAAGCGGCAGGCCCGGACCACGTGTCCCCATCCTGCTTCAAAGTCTGCGCGGACCAGCTCGCTCCAGTCTTCACACAGCTCTTCAACAGATCTCTGGAACTGTGCGAAGTACCATCCCGTTTCAAATGCTCCATCATGATTACAGTCCCCAAGAAACCTACAATTTGGGTCTAAATGACTTCAGGCCTGTCGTCTTGACATCTGTGGTCATGAAGTCCTTTGAACGTCTCGTGCTGGACCACCTCAAGAGCGTCACAGGTCCCCTGCTAGGCCCCTGCAGTTTGCCCACCGAGCGAACAGGTCTGTGGATGATGCAGTCAACATGGCACTTCTTCTTTAGATCATCGAATCAGTCCTGTGTTCTTCCATCACAGTCTGGTTTGGTGCTGCTACAAAAAAGGACAAACTCCGACTGCAACGGACAATCAACACTGCTGAAAAGATTGTCGGTACCCCCCCACCCACCATTGAGGACTTGCACGCTGCCAGAACGAAGACAAGAGCGTGCAAAATCCTCTCGGACCCTCCACACCCCGGTCACCGGCTCTTTATATATACATATATATATATATATATATGTTTCTGGAATGTGGAAGAAAGCTTGTGTACCCGAAGAGAATACGTAAAGGGAACAGGAAACTCCAAAAAGGAAATTAAGGTTCAATCCCAGAGCATTGATTTTTTTATTATTATTATTTTTTTTTAATATCTGTGGCCTAGGAGTGTTTTTATCTGACAGATATTTATTGTATGATCTTACTGCGTCAGGCGAGTTCGAACTCCGTCGTAAACCGAGGACTCATTGTACATTTTAACTGACTGAACATTTCAATAAAGAGCGGCAAGACAATGGGAACACGCACGGAATCCGTCGAGGTGAAATCTAATCAAACAAAGTGCAGCGTGCGCACCTTTTCTAATAACACGGCGACTCCTCTAACCTCATTATGTTGTCACTCAAAATGAGTGACAGACGAGGAGGGCGGGGCCTCGTTGTCGCCATCATCCGAGTGCCGTACTGACACCTGATTGGCTACACTCACTTTCCACTTCCGCGTTCTGTGTTGCCTTCAGTGTACCTCTACAAACGGACAACACTGCCGTGCCTTTCTCCTTCTCTTTGTTCGACATAACAAATTTGATTCGGACAGAGACACAGAAGAGGAACTTTTTATCAGTGTCTTTTTCCCCCCCACCTAGTACATATCCTGAATACGTTTTTCTTTTGGACTATCAACATCGCGTGTCAGGAGTAGCAGCCGCTAATCTCTGATATTTCCCATCTGAACGCGAAGGCGACATTAATCACAACGGTAACCGGGTGCTTGGTTTCAGTGGCATGCCGGTAAATTCTCCTCAAACGCGGCGGTGAAAGATGCTCCGCGACAATTTTAACGGGTTAAAGGTCGGTAACGACCGAGTTAGCTGCGTCACTTTCTTTCGAGCTCTCCGCCTTTGCTCGTGTTGCACCATGAAGCTGGTGTGTTTTACCGAATAAGACAAAACACCTGAGCAAAAAGTGTTTTTATTTTTTAATTTTTTTAACAAAAAGAAGACGACATGTTTGAAGTTTCTGGGATCCCATACATCCTGTTGGACATCACTTGCCTCATTCTCGGTATGTAAAATATCTTTTATTGAATTTCTATTGACACAGCAAAGAGTTCAAACGTTTCAAAAGTGCACATTTTCCGCAGTGTGTTATTCCTTAAGTGTCTTTTATGAAGGTGACTGGCGTTAAAGATATGTAAATACACACTGGGAAGCTTGATGTGGGGAATAGCAGGCAGGGGAGATGGAAAAGTTCCACCCTGTGTGCGTATATGTGTGAGTTTTCCATGCCAAAGATGTATTTTTAGTCCACAACTGTATTTGCTTTGTAATCATAAGAAACCTGCAGCACCAACAGAATGGATGCACTGACTCTGCAATATGCACTCTTCATTCACCGCAGTCAGTTTTGCTCCATGTGACCAAATGAGAGAAATAACACATGTATTACTGTCATTGGCATGCTGACTCTTGTCATCTAGTTTTCCAGTCTGTCTTCAGATGTTTTGTAATATCACCGCTGGGCCAAATCACAACCACCTGACTCATTTAAAACACATTTTTAGTGTCATCGTCTGGGTTTTTTAAGGTACAGTAAGAGGTCCGCAGTAGTATCAAACGGCGTTAACTTGGTTCTCTGGGTTGCAGTGAAATATCTCTTAATGAAAAGCAGCCCATCAGAAATTAGGCATCATTTAATGAAGTACTTTGTAAACAAAAGATGCGATTGTGTGCCACGAAGTCATGCTCAAGGGCTAGCTCCATTATTGAATCAGAATTTTGTCTGGGGGGTTTGTCAAGTGATGCAGTGTTGACCTCATATAATGTACATGCAGACTGTACACTCATCAGCCACATCATTACGTACAGTACAGCTGCGCTGTAGTCTGATATGATTCAGTACAGGAGCTGTAGTCATCTGTTTTCACCCTTTTTCCTCCATTCCCTCTAAATATATACCATTGTCTTGTTGGTGTGACCGCTGTAATTTTATCAGTTCATGCCAATAAATGCCACGCCGATATACAGTCACTGAGATGCTAAGAAAGTGTTTATGTAATTTTTTTGAAGTGATGTAATTGGAAGTGTTAATGGAAGACAAACAAACAGTTTGACAGAAATCCATCGCACTGATATTTTTGGAGAAGCCAGCAACTGCATAAAAGCTATTATTTAACTCTTCCCGAGTGTGTGGTAATTGGATGTATGTCCATCCTGCGTAACATTGCGTTTAAAACTCGGGACAGCACACCCGCAAAACTGCTGTAGGAGAGGACAGCACATTGTCACGGTACGTTGAAATGGCCGAGACACAAGAAAATGCAGTGTTGAAAGGATAAATATTGTTCCTGGTATTTCAAAAATGTTTACACAAGTTGAAAAGAGCTGTTCGCCCCGTCGCCTCTCTTTCTGCCTGCGCCTCAGCTGTGCCGCATTACGCCTGCCTTTTTTATAGACATAAAATCAGCCATCGCAATTCATCTCAGGTTCGTTCAATCAATTGTATGTGCTCATTGGCAAAAACTCCTCCCAGAATGTGCAAACCTACTGGCAATTTTGCCCATTTGGCAGACACAATCCTTGGTTGGTTGCTCAGCTTACTCATATGTTTGCAAGGGTGCGCCCCGTTTTTATACACGCAAACCTTTTAGTAAAGCTTAGTTTTCTAATAAAAGTGATTTATGATCCACGTTTGTGTCTCCTCTTCTATCCACCAGTGGGACTCCCCTTCTTCATTCTCACTCCTCAGCACAGCCCGTTCAAACGAGGCTTCTTCTGCGATGACGAGTCCATCCGCTACCCTCTCAAAGAGGACACCATTTCCTACCAGCTCCTTGGAGGGGTCATGATCCCCTTCACGCTCATTGTCGTAAGGACGGACGGAAAAGTGCTGTCTTGTGACCTCATCAAATAGGCGCTATCCATTCATCCTCTCTCTCTCTCTCTCTCTTTTTGTCTAGATCATCTGCGGCGAGTGGCTTTCAGTCTACCTCACCCACATTAAGAGCAAGAGGCTTGGCCACAAGTACGCAGCTTGTGTCTACAAGGCTGTGGGCTGCTACTTGTTCGGGGCGGCGGCCAGCCAGTCTCTGACAGACATCGCCAAGTACTCCGTCGGGCGTCTGCGGCCCCACTTCCTGGCCGTGTGCAAGCCGCAGTGGGATCGCATCAACTGCAAAGCCGGCAGATACGTGGAGAACTTCACCTGTACCGGCGACTCGTTCCTGGTGGACGAAGCCAGGTACAAACATCCCTTGAATGTCCTCCTCTCATGACCATTTGATAGGTTTTTATATTGAATGCACTAATAAGTAATTAGTTAAAAACAAATTGGAGTTGAAAAAGTAATTCCTTTATTACTTTTATAAACACAATATTCTGTGAAAATACCCCTTCACTGCTGCTTGTCGCAACACGGTTCATCGTAATTGACGAGTTAAGCCCATGTTGTCCCGTTGGAACATAACACTGTAGAGTGTTAAATTTCTTCTTCAGATATATTTCAGGTTACAAGTGTATTTTATGGACCCAAAAGAAGTTTTTTTTTAATTTTGTAAAAAAGAAAACAATTTTAGTACTGTAATTGTAATTTAAAATAACTCTAGTACAAAATAAAGCTACAATTATTATATTATATATATATATATATATATATAAGCACAAAGAAAAAAATATTTGGACAGATTTTTGGATTTAATAAACTCACAAATTTGGAGATACCTGCTTTTTGTTGGGCAGTGAAGTGATTATGATTATGTAATAAACATATTTACATATATTTTGTTTATATAGATGTGGAAAATGGGCAAAAAAATCGGATAATCTTCCCACTTTTAGATAAAAAACATTATACTGTATAGATGATTATTGAACTTTATTGACTGTAAAAAAAAAAACAAAAAAAAAACTTTTTATCTTTTGCAGGCTGTCGTTCTACTCTGGTCATTCGTCGTTCTCCATGTACTGCATGTTGTTTCTTGTCGTAAGTACAATCGTTTTGTTTTTGTGACAAACCAGAATAGCCTTTGGCCTCACATAATGAATAATGCAAATAATGCTCCAAGCATTGCTAATTGTAATAATATACATATATTTAATAGTCAATATTGATCTGCTTTTAATAGTAGTTTGCATTTCGGGGCTAGTAGTGTGCCAGAACTGTTTCCTCAGTGTTTGTCTGCCTGACTTCTGTTCCTGCTGACTCTCCCCATCTTTTCTTTGTTGTGTGTTATGGTAGTGACCTCGAAATTTTACATCATGTCCTGTAGTCTTGTACTATTTAAAATAAACCTGATGAAATGCCAGTGTTCTAACAGGCGCTGTGCTAACGTATAGCAAAATAGCAATTTGAATCGCGCTATTTCATGTAAAACCCAACTGTTTGGGTTACTATATTTTCATTTAAACGTCTGAAAATGCGTCGTTACTACAGCTAATTGACATAAATTGAAGGCGGTTGAAATTATGTTTGTGCTTTCGCCAGCTGTATATCCATGCCAGGCTGAAGGCCAAGTGGGCGAGGCTCCTGCGGCCCACCGTCCAGTTCTTCCTGCTTGCCACCGCCGTCTACGTGGGTCTGTCCCGCGTGTCCGACTACAAGCACCATTGGACTGACGTGCTCGCCGGCCTCCTGCAGGGCGGCGCCGTGGCCTTCTTCACTGTGAGTACCACCCCTCTGGCGTTTTAAGTACATTTCAGAGTTAAGTGCAGAAGTTGAATTGGTGCTTCAACTTCCTTTTTACACAAGTATCTTTACTTCTACTGAAGTACAGCGTGTGAGTAGTTTTTTTTCTACCTCTGCCATAATGTTGGAATGACACAAATCCTGCTGCAGGTGTTCTGCGTGTCCAACTTCTTCCAGCAGCCCGTTGAGGCGGGCGTGTCCCAGGAGGAAGGAGGCCAGCACACCAGTTTACAGGAGAACCCACCCAATTCTAACCACTATGGCAGTACTGACTGAACCCCCCCCCCCCACAACATCACTCTGGCTTGAGGAGGCATTGAGAAGGGTGCAGCACATGCACTTTACTGAGCTACAAAGAGTTTTGAGGCTTGATGTGAGCTTGCTGCCTAGAAGGAGTGACTTTTTACAACAGTGTGCGCTGGGTGGATGTGTAGCGTGTGTCACCGAAGAAGGAAATTCCATTTGCTCCAAATATCGGGTGTGCTCGCTGCAAGCAGGCTTGTAAGGGAGAGCCTGGCACCTGTAAAAACCTCCGCTGTCATATGTACACCACGCAGAAAAAGTTAGGAATGTACCGTTTGCGAGCAGCAAGATGTGCAAAAAGTACAGAAACACTCAACAGTTGAACGTGTGCATTCAGAAAATTTGAAAAGATCCAATTAAGTTCACCTGTACAGATGAGGGTCATCCTGAAATTTCACCTCAAAGATGAGTATTCATAAATTTTGTGAGTAGTGTAGTGTATTATGCATTTATTTCCCCCATAACGTAACTGATCCTGGGTATCTTAATAACATGTCTGTGGCATGTTTTTGTTAAAATACCCCAAAGATCAAGAACTACAGCATATTTTATACACAATATTTCTCGTAGCGGCACGGTGGACGACTGCTCAGGGCGTCTGCCTCACACTTCTGAGGACCGGGGTTCAATCCCCGGCCCCGCCTGTGTGGAGTTTGCATGTTCTCCCTGTGCCTGCGTGGCTTTTCTCCGGGCACTCCGGGTTTCCTCCCACATCCCAAAAACATGCATGGTAGGTTAATTGAAGACTCTAAATTGCCCGTAGGTGTGTATGGTTGTTTGTTTATATGTGCCCTGCGATTGGCTGGCAAGCAGTTCAGGGTGTACCCCGCCTCCTGCCCGATGATAGCTGGGATAGGCTCAGCACTCCCGCGACCCTTGCGAGGATAAGCGGCTCAAATAATGGATGGAGGGATGGATGGATATTTCTCGTATTGCTAAGAGTAGCCTGTTTTAGGGGCTGGCCCTGTCTCATGCAAGTGAGGCAGCCCTCATATACTGCTAGGCCAATGGCGAGTCCGGATTTTCTCACAATGACGACCGGTTTGCTTGATCTGGCGTGAGAGTGCGCTGCGGTCAGCTGCTTGCTTCTACTTGTGGAAGCAGAGCCCAGAGTATCATGGGGGAAAAAGTCAAATGCCCTTCCGGAGAATGAAAGCATTTTAACTCATGGATGCGACAGTTGATTGTGTGTATGTGGCGGATGGACACATCGGCAAACACGAATACACCCCACTCTGCTTACCTCGTGTGAACCCACCGCTGACTGAAGCAACCACATCATATTAAATTCACAATTGATGGGTGATGGGCAGGCACTTTAGACCCAACTATTTGCATTCATACATTAAGTCAGATGCAGTGTCATGTTTTTTACATTTTTTTATTTTGTTTTTATTTTATAAATACATTTCATTCAAATTTGTATCATAAAGATGCTCCAAATCAGGGGTGGGCAACCTTTTCAGTTAAGTGCGCCAAGGACAATACTAAATTTAGGGGAAAAGTATGATGATCATGTTTATTGTTATATATTGCAAGAATTTGGGAATTAATTTATTATATATTTCAGCTTCTTTATCACAATTTCTTTGAGGTTTCATTTGTTTTTAAGAATTAATGGGCCAGATCAAATGCTGTGGCGGGTCTGTGAGTGGCCCACGGGCCCTAGGTTCCCCACCCCTGATATTAGCAATGCTGTTAATTGTGAGAAATAAAAACATTTTGCTACTTTGTCATAAAAAGATTCCTACCCTGCTTTTTCATTTGGTGTTTTTGCAAACACATGTATGGACTAATGTTGCACAATCTAATTTTAAAAAATATATCATTAGTATAATGATAATATATATAATAAATATATAATATGAATCATTTCTTTTCTTTTCATGTATATAGTCAAGGTAGAGGGAATTATAAATGGTTCCAAATTGCAGTCAGTGTTGACACAAAATCTTCACGAGAAAGCAAAAATAATGTGAGGTAGAACATCTGAACTTTATTTGGAGTTAATCAGCGACGCTAAATGGCGGCAGATTTAGTATGATCGCTTCATTCTACATGATCTCATTTATTTTTACCTTCCCTCCTTTATTGCGTCGTGCAGAGTATAGGTCACATTTATGCTGGAAAGGGTCTTTAAAAAAGATTTTTCTTGGTCCCATTATTTTGATATTACCCAAAAACTGGCATTTGAACAAAGGTGTGTAGACTTTTCATAACCACCCTATGTCCTAGATTCCTATAATGTTGAAAGTCAGATTATAATACAGCCAAATATACGGTGTAATAAAAGGGAATATATAAAAACAATCAAAACATAAACAAAACCACAGCAGTGAGCATGTTGTTGTGAATAGCTACCTCTCCGACATGTGTTATTATGCGTCAAGCTGAATATTTACCGTGTAAACGTCCAGTTAGCGTATCCTGTACACTGAAATGCAAACGTGCAACAATAGCTTCTGAGGGTTTCACGTCAGTGAGCCCAACCACAGAGACCTCTTGAGATCCTTCACTCTCATGAGAGTGAACCAGTGTAGCCTTAGGTGCACTTCTTTGGTTTACGAAATGGCACATTGGCGGTGACTGTACGTGTCACGAAGACATTCATCTGTCAGCTATGCAGCAAAACACACAAGAAAGCCTCAAGAAGACGGTTGTTATGAAAACCGGTTGGGCAACACGTGAAGTAAACGCATGCCTGCGTAACTGCTGTACATGCTTGCCGTGTCTTTGAGTGCATCACCACTCACTTTTGCCCCCCCCCCCCCAAACAAACAAAAAAATCCCAATCAGGTATTATCCAACTGCACTTATTCAGTCCAAAGGCTAGGATTTATTTAGTACAAGTAATGTACCTTTGTTCATGTATCTATACTAGTGATGTATCATGACAGTCAGAAAAATGTAAATGCTATTCCACTAGCTGGCAGAAGGTACAATTAACCTGTGTCTCCACTTGTTGTCATTGACAGAATATTAGTGGCTGGAATAAGTATTGTGTAGTTAGTTAATTACCATCTGCTTAGAAAACTCAAGTCATGTGTGCAAGTGATATTTCATTTATCATATTGCCCACCTTGTGCCATTTCTGGTTCTATAGTTATCATTACACTGATCACTGGTACCCTTCTGTGGTGGCATTACAAAGGTTGTCAATTGGATCAATTTACTTTTTAAAGATTCTTGATGTGGATGTATCTAGTTTCTATCATATTCAATTCAATTAGGTACTCTTGTACAATCAAATGAGATCCAGTGGAAAAGCTGCAATAATGAACTATAACAAGCCTTCCATTGATGAGAATGTTCATTTTGTTTGTGTATTGGATCTCACTGCTGTGAAAGTGAACCTGATAATGCGGTAGGGAGTGAATGAGAGCTTCTATTACAACTGCAAACAACGTTTTTTTTTGTGTGTGACTGTCGAGTGGTGTTATGGCAATAAAAGAGAACATAATAAGCTTCCAATGTATGTGGTAAAGAGTGGCGACAAAACATTGAAGTGAAACCTAATTATTTGGGCAGAACAGGGATCTGAATTTCACGCAAATCAACAAGTTCTAGCGAAATATGTTCTCTCTTTGTGAAATTTCACTTCCATTTCTGTAATGAAGTCTCTTTTTTTTTTCCTGCCAAATACCACCTAAACATATATTTCTCCATTTCTAAACAGTATATTTCATATCATTGTTTTAAAATTAACTCTGCAGTTAAGTATAGGAAAATAAATGCATTTTAAAGTTAAATAAAACTGTTATTCTTCCGCTTGCCACATGTTCAGAATTACTGTTTTACGGGCTTCAATCGGTGTCCCAATAAATATTTTGATGTGACTCATTCATCAGTCAATGCCGGAGTCATGTCTTATAGTTACTCAATTATGTGTTGGCCCAGCGGAACTGCTAATTAAATTTAAGTGCTGAATGGTAGAGATGGTTACGACGTCCTTTGTGAGACAACTCACTCACTCATTGTGTGGTCATGTGCTGCTGCTTGGAGATTTCCCCTGGTGTCACAATGACACTCATCATGACTGCAGCTCCAGTCACTCTGTGCCACATGACTCACTTCATTCGTGCCAGAGAGATGGCTCTCGATGCACCATATAAATGAAGCATTTTTTTTTTCCCCCAGAAAGAGCATTTACAGATTCATTTTTAATAGATTTAGAATATCATGTAAAATTGTGTTGATTTTAGTGATTCAATTCAAAAAATTAACCTCATAAATTCACTGGGGTAATTTTTCAAATGTATTTTATTATTTTTTTAATTTTGATTATTGCTTCCAGCTGTGAAAACTTCAAAATTCAACTAAAATTCAAATACGACATAATTATATTTAATGTAGAAATTATGTAGGAATTGGCCTTCTGAAAAGTATTTTCCTGAGTTTGATAAATTCTGTATGCGTTTCTCTTTTTTTAACTGAACATTTCTATTTTGATGTAACTTTCATGACACACAGCTATAGCTAGCAGTGTCTCCAGATGACTACAGTTCAATTGAGATGTTGTGTCACTGTCTAAAACATAAATAAGTGGATGAGCCAAAATTTTCTTCAATTAAACCACAACAAAACTGAGATAATTGCTTTTAGTAAATACCTGGAGTCACTCTCTTTAAAAACCAAAGACCAAGTCCGAAACCTTGGTGTTCTGATAGATTCCGATCTGACTTTCAACAGTCATATCAAATCAATGACTAAAACTGCCTTCTACCATCTGAAGAGCATATCCAGAGTGAAGGCTTGCATGTGCCAAGCCGACCAGGAGAAGCTCACCCATGCTTTTATTGTAAGTAGACTTGACTATTGTGATGGTCTTCTGACTGGACTCCCCCAAAAGAGCATTAAACAGCTGCAGCTCATTCAGAATGCTGCAGCTTGGGTTCTGACCAGAACAAAGAGGTCAGAGCATATTACTCCAATTCTAAAGTCTTTACTCTGGCTTCCAGTCAGCTTTAGAATAGATTTTAAAGTTCTGCTACTGGTGTATAAATTACTAAATGGTTTAGGTCCTGAATACATGAAAGAAATTCTAATGGAATATAAACCCAGTAGGGCTCTGAGATCGACAGACTCAGGTCAAATAGTGGAGCACAGAGTCCAAAGCAAACATGGCGAAGCAGCATTTAGCTATTATGCTGCACACAAATGGAAGAAGTTGCCAACAGAAGTGACGTCAGTCCCAAGTGTGAATGTTTTTAAGTCCAGGTTAAAAACTCTTTTTTTCATGCTTTTTGAGCATTCCCACTTTTCCATTAGATTTCTTGCACTGTACGCAGCTTTTATTGTACTTTTATTTTCCTTTGTTTGGAATGTTTATAAACTGTTTTTTTTCTTTGTTTTTAAATGATTTGAATCATGTAACACACATTGAGGTACCTTGTGTATGATACGCAGTGTAAATAAATTTGGTTTGCTTTTTTAAAAACTTTTAGGCTAATTTTTGACTGACACGACGAGATGTATTAAATTTACATTTGGTTTTGTGGTTGCAGTTTGCTCGTGTGGAACTGCAGTGGATTACAGTTGTTTCCAATAATTTGGTTACCACAAAAAAGTGTACCTAATAATGCTGCCAGTCAATAACTGGGCAGTATTTGCTATTAAAAATACATAAATTCTAAATAAGGATTGATGAGCATATTTGGGTCATTAAATGATAATTGTTCATGTGCTGCCACCCGCTGGACATTATTATCCCAAAGTGGAGTAACCTGCCAACAATGTTTGCATGTGAAAAGCAGTAATTTGTACGCATTGTATTGTCACTAGGCAATAGTATTAAACCTAATTATTTTTTTTGTCTTTGTACGATAGGAATCTCAAGGAGTGCACCATACCTTCAGGAGCTCAACAGACAAAAACTGTTCAATTTGTTACACAATTTATTCTCATTAAACATTTCCCTCCATCCTAACACAGGTCCTTACATACTTTAAACAGCAAAGGAACCACCAAAACACTATCGGACACATTTTGCTCCCCCTCGATTAGTACAATGAACAGCAGGACTCATCACTAATGCACTGAAATGGTGCACATGTACTCTTAGAATAATTTTACAGCTCAGCATGTTTGTAAAATTTTATTGGGACAATCTGTACATGGAGGTTTTGGTCTTCAGCGTGTTCACAAACATAATGATAGGGGGCACTGAAGATCAACTCAAGCGCTGGAGCGGCTTACTCAAAACTGGACAGGAAGTTCAGAACTATCTGCTTCAGTTTGGCATCCGATGCCTCAGAGATCTTGCCGTCAACCCTGAAACGCAAACATCGGAGTTTTAATGCGTTTTTAAATGTTAAATATTACAAGATGGTGATTTGGGACAAAAGGGATCTTACTTGATTGCACCGAGCAGGTCTTGGTGCTGGCTGAGGATGTGCTGCAGGAAAGCCTTCTCGAACTTTGTGATCTTGCTGGGCTCCATTTTGTCCAGGTGCCCCCTGACCCCGGCATAGATGACAGTCACCTGCTCCTCGATGGCCATGGGAGCTGAAGGAAAGGAGAAAGATAAGGGGTCTAATTTAGCTAAAGAATGACGGAAGGGAGAGTCATTTCCCCAACACTCACAGTACTGTCCCTGCTTGAGCAGCTCTGTGAGCCTGACGCCCCTATTGAGGAGCTGCTGGGTGGCGGCGTCCAGATCGGAGCCAAACTGGGCGAAAGCGGCCACCTCGCGGTATTGAGCCAGCTCCAGCTTCATGGTACCGGCAACCTACAAGGTTGAAAGAAAGGAGGGGGCAAACAATTGTCTTATTGAATTGCTTAATTTAGTTTATACATTTAAATCAAATCTACACTATTTTCACAAAAAGCCTTTTGTCACCAAAAACACCAAAAAGGCACATAAAATAGAAATTCAATCAAATCCCGTTTCCCCGAACGAAAAGTATTCGTCAAGAGGGACGAGGGGGGCAGATTACTAGAGGCGGAGGTCCTGCGGGTGGCAGAGGTGAAACTTTGAGAGCAGTTTCTCATGCTCAGTCTCAACAATTTGCTACGCTTGCTCATGCAGATAAAATATATACACACAAAAAAAAAGGTAGCATAGTAGTAAAAGTAATTATACAGCTGAATTTCACTAAACAGCAGGTCTGATTTATTTTTTTTTTTAAATCCTAATTTTAAATCAAAATCTTTCCATATAAAAAATATCCAAATTTCAATAAAAAACAAATCAGCTTTTCTTTAAAATCAATTAGCATTTTATGATATATATATATATATATATATATATATATATATAATCCATGTTTTAAAAATTCACAATTATAGTAAAAACAACAAAAGATTAAAAACAAACATTTTACTAGTGAAAGAGCAGTTTTTTTTTTTTTTTTTTTAATTACGTTACTGTCATTTATTAACCTGCTTCATGGCTCTTGTCTGGGCAGCAGAACCCACTCTGGACACAGACAGACCCACGTTGATGGCGGGGCGGATACCCTTGTAGAACAGCTCTGTCTCCAAGAAGATCTACAGCAGAAGCAAGAACAAAGCGAGGTTAGGACCCGCAAAAGCTGAAGCGATTATGTCATTGAGACGCGTTAAGGGATGTACCTGTCCATCAGTGATGGAGATGACGTTGGTGGGGATGTAGGCAGACACATCGCCGGCCTGGGTCTCGATGACGGGCAGAGCGGTGAGGGAGCCGCCGCCGAAGTTGTCGTTCATCTTGGCGGCTCTCTCCAGCAGACGGGAGTGCAGGTAGAACACGTCGCCGGGGTAGGCCTCGCGACCGGGGGGACGACGCAGCAGCAAGGACATCTGACGGTAGGCGACGGCCTAAGAGAGAAAGGTTGGAGATTTCTAAAGCAGCGGTAAGTTACGGTTCAGTGGCATTCAGATTATGAGGGGACCCTTGGAAAAAAAAAATACTCCCATTTAAGGGCTGCATGGACCCAAAAGGTTTTGAGAATCCCGCTTTTTAAGAACTGACGAGACTCCAAAAGTCACCTGTTTGGAGAGATCGTCGTAGATGATAAGGGCGTGCTTGCCGTTGTCACGGAAGTACTCGCCCATGGAGCAGCCCGAGTACGGGGCCAGGTACTGCAGGGGCGCCGCGTCGGAGGCGGTGGCCGAGACCACGATGGTGTACTTCATGGCGTCGGCGTCCGTCAGCCTCTTGACCAGCTGCGCCACGGTGGACCTTTTCTGGCCGATGGCCACGTAGATGCAGTACAGCTTCTTCTTCTCGTCTGTGCCCTCGTTGAAGCGCTTCTGGTTGATGATGGTGTCGATGGCAATGGCAGTTTTGCTGAAGGGGGAGGTACTCATCATATTTTGTTCTTTTAATACATGCACTGGCTGTAATTAAGGGAAAGAATGTTGTGGATTAAATAGGTATTTAAATAAAATTTATACTTAGTTGTAAAGAAATTATTTTTGGCACCTCAGAATCATCTTTATTTTGCCAAGTATGTCCAAAAAAACCAAGGAATTTGTCTCCGGTAATACGGTAGTACGACAACAAGACAGTCAATTGACAAAATACTTTTGAGACAAAGACATTGATAAAAACAGTCACTGAGCAATAAAAGGTTGATAGTAATCTGGTAATGCAAATTATTATTATTTATTTTACAATTGTGCAAAAAGGTGTATAGTCCTCTAGCAATAAGAGCAGCAGCCAATGGACAATAAGAGCGGTTTGAATAACTAATATAGCAATAGTCCGGTGCAATGACCATTGTGCAAACAAAGTATGTATATGCTCAGTATGTATATGTACCAAGGATGCAGCAAAGTGTACTGTTAATATTTGATCTGGACGAATCAAGTTATGATGGTTAAATACCCATTTTTCTAGAAAGTTTGTTTTTCCAAAAATGTTGATACCTAAATTATCCTCCAATTCTGATTGGAAGGACTCGACTATATAGTCATGGGATCCATTTAGCATAATATTTTGTTTATTAAAAAAAAAATAATTGAAATAAAATTTAAAAAAAATAAAAATAAATAAAAGAAATTCTGCCATTAGCCCAAAAATACCTGACTGATAAAGGAAATGTATTCAAATTGCCATCCCTAATGGTAAATATTTTAGCACTACTCACCCAGTCTGCCTGTCACCAATGATGAGCTCACGCTGCCCTCTGCCGATAGGCACCAGGCTGTCCACGGCCTTGATGCCAGTCTGCATGGGCTCCCTCACAGAGATGCGGGGGATGATACCCGGGGCCTTCAGACCCACACGCCTGCGTGTCTTCGAACCCAGAGGACCCTGTGGAGAAGCAAACCTCCAATTTAAGACCAGCTTTCATGAATGAGTATTACTAGATGTAGTTTTTAGTGGGCTTTATTGACCTTTCCATCAATGGCGTTTCCCAGAGCGTCCACCACGCGGCCGAGCAGCTCCTCGCCGACGGGAACGTCAACGATGGCGCCCGTCCTCTTCACGATGTCGCCCTCCTTAATCAGCTTGTCGTTACCAAACACCACCACGCCAACGTTGTCGGGCTCCAAGTTCAGAGACATGCCCTTGTGGGTAAGAACAATGTCAACCAGAAAAATCTTCAATCTTCTTGTACTTGCTGAAAAGCATTATGAAGGATGCAATTTTGTTTACATTTTCAGGCACAAAGTCAAAGTTCTGATAAGTGACTTCTATTGTTACATATGAATCCCAAATAATATCTGTTAATTTATTGATGTTAAATTGCTGAACTTTATTTTTCATTAAAACATTTGGACTAAAACATAAAGCGTGGCATTTAATTCAATGACAAACTGTCAGCAAACCTCACTTCAGACAGTATGAAAGGTTGGATATTCCTTTGGCATTTTGTTATACTCTATAAAGTATAAAGGAAGACCAGTGGTAAAACAACACTAAATAGAAGCAGAAAGACTCAACGGGCGTTTAAGTACTTTAATCCAGCTTTAGATGTTTTCAATTTTTGCCGTGGTATAGTTTCAGTTCTTGTATCAAGGTATTTTATCCAGGTATAGTAAAGTCAGAATTTCAGTTTCAACACAACAACAAGACAAATACTGCCACAGTAACCGTTTTATTGGATTGCTTTACAGTTTATGGCCAACAAGTATTTTTCATAAAAATATTCACAGAAATTCTGACTTCACTACCTTTTTAGCGATGGCCATTCCGATTTGCGCCGTTGGGACGGAACTCCGTCATAAACAGGACCCCCTGTCCATTCAGTCTATTGTATTTTACTACTAATAAAGTATCTGTTTATCCCTAACCCAGAGACAGACAGAACAATTACATGCTCTTACACTAGTTGGCAGAAGCTACAAATAACCTGTGTATAAACCATTATTTAAGTATTCTTTTTGTGATATTTGTTTGGCGATGTGCTGTTAAGACTTTGCTCATGTAAAATACATGCTTTGGCTCAATAAAGGTTGGGAACCACTCATTAAGAGTGTTCTTCCAGACGTACTTTGAGTCCAGAGGAGAACTCCACCATCTCTTCCGCCTGGACATTCCTCAGACCGTACACCCTGGCGATACCGTCACCAATGGACAGCACGCGTCCAGTCTCCTCCAGGTCGGCAGAGGTGTCCGCTCCCATGATCTTCTCCTCCAGGATTGAGGACACCTCAGCCGTGCCTTTTTTTTTTTTTTTTTAAACAAAAGCAAAGACTCATACTCAATCATCATTGCTGGTGTTAGTGCTAGTTCATAAGGCACCAGTTAGGTCCGGGCGATTAATCGATGTTATGGATTAATTAGTGTGTAGGAAGTTTTTTTTTTTGTTGACTTTTTTGCAGCTTCTGTGTTTCAAAGTGCCTTCCCGCTGACGTGCAGTTTCCACTCAGAGGACAGCTGTGAACAGAGAGGAGCTGGTCTACAAAAACAGTGTTTCCAACTTGCCGATTTTGTCGCTTTATTTAGCGGCTTTACTGACTCCTCTAGTGACTATTTAAACAAACGGTGAAAAAAAAGATACTATGACAAGAGCCCAGTGGAGGGTAATCCCTGAGAAAACAGTGCTGAACATCCCAAAGACAACAATTTATACGTTGAAAAACCAGCGACTTAGCGATGTTATGATTTGTTGGGAACTTCTGACCTGAGACATATTCTTCCAAGCCACAAATATTGGGCAGGGGTCACCTTCCCTCACCTGTATAACTGAGGAAAGTCCAAGACAGCCGGCAACAGATGTACGCATCAGCCGAGCCATGCAGTTTGACAGCTCATTTTGTTACATTGGTGAACATTTAAACTGTTAATTTATCATGTGCATACCCCCCCCCCCCCCCCAAAAAAGGAAGTACTACACAAATTTTCTTTAGAGAAATATTTATATAGAAGTCAATGCTGGGGAAACAACTGATTCAAAGCTCGTTTGCTATCAAGAGGCATAATTCCCAGAAGGTGGGGAAAAAAACTGAACTAAGTGAATTAAGTAATAATTTAATGTTTCTATAAGCAAAGCGGATTTTCTTTTTTTTTTTTGTAAATAGAGATTTTATTGTGGTGCCACAACGCACAGCACCAATGTAATGCTAAAATAGTGACAATGACCTTCAATCACTAAGAGTATATTTGTCAGATTTTCTAGTCATATATCATTGTCTGTTTTACCAGTTTTCTGCAGCCATGGTCTGTGAGTGTGGAGGTGGTTGACCCCAACGCAGGCGGCCGGGAAAGCCTTGGACACCTGGGATTAAATGCATCAAAAAAATGTAACTCAATGCAAATAAATATGGCGCGTATGATTCCACGACTAGGTTTTGAAGAGCATGCACGGCATATGAGGAAGGCGCAACGCGGTTTTTAGCCCTGCGACCGACTGTCAGGCGAGCTGACCTTCAAAGCGCGGCTGAATGAATTGCTAACTAGCAGCTACGCGAGATTAGCTCGCGTGCTAACACACTCGCACAGCCGCTGTCACAAGGGCAACAAAAATCATACAGTTACAAAATATAAAGTGACAAACAGAAATTAACTTTAAAATTCACTCGGAAGATGTTTTAGACGGTAGAGTCGAACAAAGTCGCGCTAGCTCCAGGCCTGCAGCGTTGACATATATTCGGCGTTACCCTTCACGTACAATGTTTACGCATAAACGAAATGAAGCGGCCGGATAACATTTAAAACGAGTGGATTATTAAAATAAAACACTTACTAATCCGGCCCTTCTAGGTAGGGTCCTGGCCAACGCTGCTGCAACTCGCACGGATAACATTTTTCTTGCTTGCTTGCTTGCTTGCTTGCTTAGTTAATGACCTGCTGTCCTCCACCACTGGCGGATTCGACCTGGCTCAGGGAGAACGTAATGGCTGATTGAATTCTTCTTCTATATATCTGCAAACTGCACCTCGATTGGACCGGCTCGGCTTAACACTGCCCCCTGTCGCCCGGATCACGTTACAAGAAGCAGAAGAAGAAGAAGAAGAAAGACTGAAAATAAGTAAAGGGAAATGTCTTTTAAAATTATACAGAGGCACTACCCTGCCAACATTAACTTCAATTTTTTGGGGGGAATCTAATCTAATTTAATTCCAATCATCTATTCAAATTCTGGGAAGATGCATCCCGGTTTACTATAGATAATACTGACTGACTTCACTCGTCATTGGAACAAAAAAAATATTGTTTGGTTCCTTCAACAATGAGCGCAACAAAATTAAAAGGTCGTTGTTGTAAATGTAATAATTATGATTGCGAAATTTCATATACACAAATAGTCGTTCAAAACGTTTTTTGAATTTTTGAGAAGGAAACAACACAAAACGAGCATAAATATTTTATGCATTTACTCGAGCAAAAAAAGCAATTAAAAAAGTTATTTTAAGCTCTTAATTTAATACTTTTATTTTAAATCCATCTGGCTTCTTTTTTATATTATTTTATGGATTAATGACTATATTGTTTGACTGTATGTTTTTGTGTTCTTGTAAATTGAATATTTTCAAAAACATTGTTTAAAAACTAACTAACTAACTAACTAACTAAATAAATAAAAGAAGACTTTACAGCAGCAAGCAGTAATATACGTTATGACAAGAACACTTAGCAAAATAAACCATGAGAGGGAATTTTTTTAAATTTACAAATAGCATCAACTTGAAAAAAACCCCACACCAACTTTGTGTACGACACACACTTGCAGGGGTGTGAAACACAATTTTGTCACAGGCCACATTGTAGTTACATTCCCCTCAGAGGGCCATTATGACCACAAAACCATATAAATGTTTAATTGGCTCGTCATATTATTACATATACACAACAAACTAGTTTTGAAATCAATAGGCAAAGATATTTTGTTCAGCTATTGTTCAAATTACTGTAAAAAGGGGTTTGTTAAATAATAATAATAATAATGCTTTTGCAATAGCTTTGCTCAACATTTACTTCATATGACAATTTGAAAATTTTGGTACAGATTTGAGCAAGAATCATGGAAGTTGACACACTATTTGCTGTCGTCGGCCACATAAAATGTTGTGGCGAGTTGGATGTGGCCACCGGGCCCTGAGTTTGACACCTGTGATGTACAGAGAACATCGCACAGAAGTGGCATCTGAAAATCTTTTTATTGAGCGTGCGTGCGCGTGTGCTATATGGTTATTACAATTCATCATTCTTGACCTGTGGTAGCGTTCCTTCCTGCACCTCGGGTGTGAAAGTCTGAAGGAGCTGCTGAGGGCCTCTACAGTGTAATGCAGGGGGTTGGAAATGTTATCCATGATGGATGTCAACTTGGCTAACATCCTTGTGTTCACCAGCTCCTCAAAGGAGAAAATTTGGCAGCGGAGTACAGAGGTAACTTTCTTAATCACTTGGTTAAGTGTCTTTTTATCTCTGTCTGGAATGTCTCCCTTCCAGCACACGAAGACATAAAACAATGCTGAGGACACCAAAGTGTCATAAAAGGTCCTGAGCAAAGCTCTGCTGATGTCAAAGGACCTCAAGTCTCCTCAACAAATGGAGGCAACTCTGGCCCTTCTTGTACAGAGCATTTGTGTTGTCTGTCCAATGCAGTTTATATTTTAGGTGAACACCCAGGTACCAAAATGAGTCCACTATCTGATTGTCCGAGCCCTGGATCTTCACCAGTGTGTGTGGGGAAGGTTTCCTACGGAAATCGATCACCAACTCTTTGCTCTTTCTGGTGTTTAGGAGCAGGCTGTTATGCTCACACCAGTCCTCGATGAGCCTCCTGTACTCTAGCTGGTTCCCATCAGATCCACAGCCGACAATGGCGGCGGCGGACAACTTCAGAATCAGAATCCTCTTTATTTGCCAAGTATGTCCAAAAAACACACAAGGAATTTGTTTCCGGTAGTTGGAACCGCTCTAGTGCAACAACAGACAGTCAATTGACAGAGAACACTTTTGAGACATGAAGACATTGACAAAAAAACAAAAAACAGTCACTGAGCAGTAAAGGGTTGCTAGTTATCTGGTAATGCCGGTACATTTTGGGGGGGGAAATTGTCATAATAAACAATAATGTTGAGATATTGCATTTTTCTGTTACCAAACCCTTCTTCTACATTAACTTAAACAATACTTGAACAAACTATTATCCTTGTCTTCTGATTTCAAAACTAGTTATCCCTCAATTTGTTGTGTAATGGTAATGTTTTGGTGATTATTTTGGTGATTATATGGTTTCACTGTTCTAACAGCCCTCTGAAGGAAATCATAACTACAATGTGGCCCGAGACAAAAAAAAGAGTTTGACACTCCTGGTATAGAGGATTGAAAATGAATGGGAAGAGCACTGTACCTTGAGGGCCCCCTGTGCTGCAGACTACCATATCTGTCAAAAAAAATTTCACACCTGCCTCCTCCATCATCTCCCGAAGCAGATGATGGTGCAGAAAGCCCTGCAGAAGGCAAAAAAAAACAAAAAAAAAAACAACATCACTCAAAGTGCTCCTGGGGAACTCCAGGTGAGACAGGTCCCGACATGATGGCGTCACCCACTCCAACACCAGGTCAGTAGGGGAACTGCAGCGGCTCGAGCGAGATAACCTGTGAGCGCAGATGGTCGAGGCCGAGCCTCTTCATTGTCTTCATTAGGTCTGTAGTGTCCTGTCTCACTATGATCGGCTGTTTTGGGAACCAGTACCACACAGGAAGTCTTCCACAAGGCTGGGACCTTTTCCAGACTGAGGCTTAGGTTAAAAATGTACTAGACAACTGGCGAATTTGCACCAATTACAATGCAATAAAATTCACCTATGGGCAATTTAGAGTCTTCAATTAACCTACCATGCATGTTTTGGGGGATTTAGGAGGAAACCGGACTACCCATAGAAAACCCATGCAGGCACGAGGAGAACATGCAAACTCCATATTATTATTATTATATTTAGGTAAAAATGAATGAAAAGTCTGAATGATAAAAAACAATTACAAATAATCACAATAATAATGCATGTATGTGAACTATATTATATCATATTTATTAGAATAATTATTATACATAGGTAAAATTAATATTTACCAAAAGTATGAATGATGAAATGATTGCAATAATAATCACACAATAAAACGTGTATATTATTATGTAGGAAAAAATAAAGAAGTCGAAATGACAAAAATATTATTATTATTATACTATTATTATTATTATATTTAGTTAAAAATTTAAAGGTAAAACATTTGTCTGAATGATAAAAAATATTACAAATAATCACAATAATAATAATAATGCATGTATGTGAATTATATGATTTATTATATCATTAGTATTATTATAGGTAAAATAAATATTTACCAAAAGTATGAATGATGAAATGATTACAATTAATAATACTAATAATAATACAATAAAACATGTATATTATTATTATAGGTAGGAAAAAATAAGTCTGAATGACAAAAAATATTATCATTATTAATACTATTATTATTATTATTATTATTATAAAATAATAATATATTAGGATTATAAATACGATTATTATGCTTATTATGAATACTATTATTATTAGCATTATTGTTATTCGTATATTATTACTAGAGAACATTTTGGTAGAAAATAAAAAGTCTTGGCGACCTGGACACTGGGTACTTCCTAATGCCAATTGTAAGTCCCTCGAGGTCACGCCGCGGGGAAACAGCGCCCCCTTCGCCGGCTCCGCGGAACGACACGTCTGCTTTTGTCAGTCATCCCCAGGCAGTCGAGTGTCTCGAGTCCACCGAACATAGACATAGACGGAGCTCCATTACAATACAGTAGTGTAGGCAGGCAGTCAGTCAGTCAGCGAGACAGACGCTTCGGTTGCTCGGCCCGCGCGCTGCTAGCCAGCCCAGCCGCCTGAATGTAGATCCGCATGGGCTACTACTACGACCGCACTCTCTCTCTCTCTCCAAATAACCCAGCGGAGTCGTAAGCTAAGGATCCCAGGATGGTGTTAGTGCATGTCGGATACCTGGTTCTCCCCGTATTCGGCTCAGTAAGAAACAGAGGTAGGTGGTAGGTTGTTTGTAGCCCCCCACTAAAAACATGTGCCCTGTTTATCTTAATATTCACTGCAGCTGTTGGCTAGTTAGCGCTCAACTTAGCCGCTGGCTTAGCTCACGTCGGCTAGCTCGTCGTTTCCGCTCAAATTCGTCGCCAAATTGCTTTTGACGTTTTTGCTTTGTTCGCAGATGACCGTAAACCACCGAATGACGGATATCTGGCGGCTGTATTTGGCCCTGGTTAACGTCCAGATACGACCACTCGAGATAAGCTAACTGACCCGTGTAGGGGCTGGCTACGTCCTGAAGCGGAATCAATTGTCACAAAGGATTCAGCAAGCACCGGCTGTTGTGTCCTCACAACATTCCCGTACACAACACATCAGCTTGTTCCATCCATTTTTCGCTGATGTTAATTGGGTTGCATTGCAATGCGCACTTTCTATTTTTACACGCCGTGGTGTGTTCGCACCGTAAAAATACCGCAAAATAGCCGTAGCCTTCCCCAGCCACCAGCCAGCCAGTCAGTCAGTTTATCTGTGCCTGGATGATGTCATTTGAAGATCATCTGCTTTCGCCACAGCGATTATTTATGACTATTCACGTAGATGGACTAAAGTGATAATCGATACGAAGAGAATTGGCTCCGGAAAACATTTAAAACTCAATTTGCTGCAAATCATCAGCTGTTTATTTTCCTTAGTAGCTTTGCATTTTTTTTTTGACGCGAGCGAGTGGCTAAAAAAAAAAAAACATCACACGAAGCTACAGTGTAACATTAATTTGACAACAGTGGCATCAGTGATTTCATTGTGCTTTTATTTCTGTTCTTATTTCCCTGTTTCATAGTATGGAGGCTGGCTCTACATTCTGCATTTATCAGATCTTTGTCGTCCCCCCATTGTGTAGCTAATGATCATCTGCTGCTGTGTGGTGTGGCGTGGCCTCTGCCTGTTCTCTGCATTTAGCTGTATTGTGAACCCCTTCTTCATTTCCTCTTTCCATCCGAAGACGACATTGGTATTAAAAAAAAAACAAAAAAAACAAAGTACCCCCTCCCCCTCTCCTCTTCCTCTTCCTCCTCCCTTCAAGATGTATTCCAACCATGTCAAGCTAACTAAAAAACAAAAAAAACAAAAACATAGCTAACATCTTAGAGCAGAGCACCTTTTTGTCTTTTGTTTCTGTCAAATTTTTGCTGTAGCACCCGAGTGGACATGTAGCTCCTTTTTTAATGGAATGTCATTGTGTACCTCCCATCCAGTCTTTTGATAGACAACATGCTGTAAATTCCTGTCAAGTGGATACATTTTTGCATGATCTCAAAAGCGGCTGCACTCGCATCGTTGAACACCAGAATTTGGCTCATCCTCCTTTCTCTTCACTCAAGGTGCAGTGTACATGTTCTCATGTGACAATTTGGACGGCGAAATCAGCGTTTCGCTGTGCAACGGAACATCCAAAGTCCAACACGAGCCCTTCTGTGATGGGTTATTCTAAGTTCTTGATAATTATCTCCCATTGAAAATCATTTAAATTGAATACATTTGTTCCAAGATCAAACTATCCCTATCATAAACGTAGTCTATCACTAACCTATGCGAACACAGTGGTGACGACACAGTTAGTAACAATTTGTATGTAAAACACTTGCTGGCCATAAATATAGATACAAGTCAAAAACTAAGTATGGTGATAACTGACCTTTAAGTAATATTTAACAATCCATACACTCATACAATGAACCGCAGTTTATCACGGGGGTATGTTCCAAAAACCACAAATCTTCGCGATAAATAAATGTTTTTAAAAAATAGTTTTACTCCTCTCACGTGTTTACACATACGCATACTCACATATTTAAACTTATTAAAACACACTTTTAAATTATTCCTAGTGCCTGTTTGTGCACACCCTGTTCTCCAAATAAGATGCAAAGTGGGCTTGCTTCTGGCTTATTGTTACTCCAAGTGGAAGTTTACTGTAAAACTGACAAAAAGCAGAATTAAATATATATTTAAGCACTAAAATGTTCAACCAAGCCATATCATTTAGTCCAACCAAAGTCTGCTAGCATAATGCTAACGTTTGATGTGAAACGCCTAATGAAAATTAGCCTTGATGTAACGGAAATTACAAACCTTTAACCTACTGGTAGGTTAACACAGATGGAGCAGCAGCAGATAAAACCAGAGCAGATGTAAATATTCTCTCTGCACTATTGGACTGACTGGAGATTAGTTGGGGACCTTCTCTGCCACTTCTTCTTGGACTTAACTAGGCTACATCTCAGCAGACCTCAGTTCTGCCTGGCATTTTGCGGCACAACATGGTACTACACTGACAGCGGGAAACTCTAAATTCAGTCTTGCTCGTGTACTTTAAAACCCATAAATGATCGCTTAGAAAGCTACGATAATTGTGGGGAGTGCAGACGATTCAGCGCAATATAGTGGGGGAACACTGTGCTTGTATTAGGATTGTTGACCATATATAAAAAACTAAAATCAAGTAAAACTACTTACTCTCTGAATATGTTTATACACTCATATGGTCTAAATGAAAAAGCAGGATTATGGTTTGAATTTTTAAGGCGTATTGTTCCAGAAAGATCAGTTTGAATATTGTACCCCTTTTGGGTGGCTGGACTTTGGAGTTTCTGCTGGTAATGAATGGAATGAAGGTACACTGCACCTGCACACGACAACATGCCATAACTGTCTCCATTTTGTGTAGTCCTTTTGTTCCCTCTTTTGCAAAAACAAATCTCTGAATCACACTGACTTGTGAGGGCTGCTCGCCCTACTTCTCTTTTTAACAGGCTCCAAAACAATAATGTATAGAATGCAGTGGCACCTCGAAGGTTGAGCGCACTCTGTTCCGTGACTCCAAATGTCACCATCATAAAAACTTGTATTCACTGTACATGCCTTGTAAGTAACATTTTTAGCCTTAATTGTCATGCCAGAAGTTAACCAGTCCATAGTAGTAATACAGGCAGTCCGAAATCCCGTTCCTATAACGATAACACAACCCGAAAGTCAGAATGTGTTGTCTATCCCTTACCTAAAAATCACAATTATAGTAAATACTAGTAAAGGCAGCATGGTGGGTGACTGATTAGCACATCTGCCTCACATTTCTGAGGACCCAAGTTTGGCCTCGCTTGTGGGGAGTTTGTATGTTCTCCCCGTGCCTGCATGGGTTTTCTCCGGGTACTCCGGTTTCTTCCCACATCCCAAAAACATGCATGGTAGGTTAATTGAGGACTCTAAATTGCCCGTTGGTGTGAATGTGAGTGTGAATGGTTTGTTTGTTAATATGTACCCTTCGATTGGCTGGCGACCAGTTCAGGGTGTACCCCGCCTCTCGCCCAAAGATAGCTGGGCCAAGCCCGTGACCCTAGTGAGGATAAGCGGCACGGAAAATCGATGGATTTGTTTGAAAAACACTTCTAGGCCATACATTTAAAATTTGCATCGATGTTACGGTAGTTATAAACCTTGAAACAGTTCTACTTTAACATACATAAACCAGTCATGACGCTAAACATGGCTTCATAAAACCAGCAAATGGCCACCGCCGATCATCTCCAACTATGATGACACTGAAAAGCTTGCTAAAGCTTGACAAAAGCGCTTGGAGACAGCAAGTCTTTTCTGCTTTGAATGTTGTAAAGAGGCCAAAGGGAAATGCAAAACACATGCACGGTTAGTGGTCTAGTCAGGTGCTCTAAAACAGTTACATCTATTATGACAGTCAGAGTTTTTCAAGGTTTGAAGGCAGCGTTTTGACTTTGGAGGTTCCACTGTATCAGCAGGCAAAACGTGCTCACTGGTGGTTCATCACTTTCCAAAATCCCCCCACTAACTAACAAGGCCAAAATGCTATCCATTTCACAGGGATGCCTATATTTTCCTGCACTGCTAAAAGAGATTCTCTATTAGTATAACGTGTCTATTGTTTGGTTGTGGTCTCTCTTTATAGTACTTTTTCCAATGCATGGTCACATTTTATGATTCATATATATTTTTTTAATTTTGTTTTTGGTTTCACTACATTGACCTGTGAGAATCCAATGTAATCTTTCTGTAGTAAAGATGTTACCCTGCTGTACTTGAATCATGTGCTGTAGCTCATTGGATGCTGCTTTTGTTCCTTTATTTAACCCTATACGGAGCATGGTGGGCCTTGCCTTCAGTCTATGTGGTTTATTTTTGGTTGCATGGATTTTTATACTATTACTACAAGAAAAAAAAAATCGAAAGAAAAACACAATTTACTAATATTTTTCAATAAAGGATATAGTGTTTTTCCTAACCTTCAGTGTGCTTCTTGCTGATTTCCATTTATTGTACTCCCTCTACACCCCTCCTCCCCCCCGTCCCTCGTCCCACCTCCCTCCACCCTCACCCACCTCCTCTCCTGCTGTGACAAAAGATAGATGATTCTCCACGCTTCCTCCATCACAGCGCCCGTACCAGCCTATCTGCTCTCATTCGTGGTGGCTGTCACACCCTCTCCTAAAATGTCCTCTGTGCCCCCCCCCCCCACACCTTAAACTTGACCTCGCAAGGTCACTTCCTGTCTGCTGCCTGGCTGCAGTTACGAGCCCTCAGCCCTTTGACACGTTCGTTTTGATTTCCTCACTTCGTTCCAGAAACTGCGATGCAGACTAGCCATTTTAAAAAATAAATGAGAGAACCATGTTATTGTCTTTGTGGAACATTCAGCTTTGCCAAATGGATGTCCCAAATAATGTTCTTTCCACAAAAAGCCTTTCAAAACACATGTGATGCATTAAAAACACACGGCTGAACAAGAAAAGCTTGCTGTGCCTCGACTGTCCGTGTACGCCGCTTGCCAAATAGTTGTGGTCGGGACGAGTTTATATTAAAAAGAAAAAAAACAAGTTATTTCTAAGTAACTGAATGTTGTGGCAAGGGCGCAAATAGGGATAAGCAGTAAACGATAATATCAAATATGATGCATGTATGAAGTAACGTAAAAAAAAAAAGTGAAATTACAGTGGAACCTTTCAGGGCAAATACGATACTTTCCGGAAGGATGGTCAATTTCCGGCTTGGATTTCAGAACCGTTTTTCCTGTAAGAGCTAATGCAAATCATCTCTCGAACTCTTTCCAACATTTATTAGCCGTCATATGAAGTAAAAAAATAAATAAATAAAATAACGCAAAATCGGTGTCTTGTGTACTCACCTTTTGATGATGCAATAATTAAGCTCACTTTTAGTGTATGTTCCATTCTTTTGTTCTTGTGGATTTATTCATACTGAATAGCCTGAATAGTCATGTGCTATGCGTGTACTGAATCACTGTTAATTATCGACCAAGTTGTGTTGCTTAACCAGAGAAACATGCTGTAACGTACAGTGAACCCTGCCTATTCGCTGTTAATTAGTCACAAATTAAAATTTCCCTTTTATTTCTGTGGAACCAATCTTTAGCTGTTTGCCCAAAAGCTCCTATTCACCTTTTTTTTGTGCTTTTTCCTCACGGCCCAAGATGGCGTCAAAGACCTTGCTAATAGAAGTGTCGTAATTTGGCATTCATCTCGACTGTATTAAGATCTTTGTATGTTGGGGAAGAGTTAAGTTTAGCTTGGGTTGTCGGAAGAACTTAGTCTTTGCTGCATGTGCGTGTACTGTAAACATGCACATCCAGTGAATGTTTTATTTTTTTTTCTCCCCCAAATCAAATTATTTGTTGACTTAATTTTTGAGGGTGATTTTGTAAAATGAGGTAAAATAATTTGAAGTGTTTTGGCATCATAGTTTGTTGGATAGTGACAGTTTAAACTACAAATACAGTGAAGCCTTGAGATACGATTTTAATTTCTTCTGTGACGAGGTTCGTAACTCAAAACACTTTAATCACAATTCCTATTTCCCCCTTGAACTACTGTATATAGAAATGTCATTAATCTGTTCCAACCCCCCCCCCGCCCCCCCCAAAAACAAACATTTTGTTAATGTTTTTTAAAATAAGATAAATTATATTGTACTCTATAAAAAGATACAGTAATGACAATATTGAGTATAATATAAAGAATTAAAACAGTTTTTGCCAAATGTTTTGCTTCAATTCAATAGACATTGTGCTGCTCCTTCTGGTGTGTGTGCCTTGACCACCTGGGGCAGTATAGCACATACATGTATAGTACATACATGGAGACGGTTACTTCTCAGAAAGCCGCAGTAATATTAGTTGTTCTTTGCTGAGATAAAGAATATATGCCTGTCGCAAGTCGGGTCATTCGTATCTCAAGGCAGCACTGTATAGTACATTTTGTACGATCAGTCGTGAGAATGCTGAGGTTCCACTGTAGTTCAGTGCTTCGTCCGCTTCCAAGAGCAGGAAAGGATCCCGAAATGGCGGCTCGCACATTTACGGAGCTCATTTTGGTGTTTGGTTTCGGTGACACTTGTGGTATCCATCATTGTCCCACCCCCACAGAAGCATTTTGTCACCGTAGGTATGAGGTAGGGCTTCATTAACATGCTATGTCAATACACACGCATACATATATCGTGACACCACATTTCACCCACAATTAATTCCCACTCGTTTTTGGTGTTGGCGTGCCTGACGTGTTCTGCTTCTCCGCCCCCAGGATCCCATTTCACCCGGCAACAGCAGCAGCAGCACAGCCATGCTACCTCTTGCCGGCACTTCCAGCTAGGGCCCCAGGCCCCGCTGCCCATGGACTTCCCCATGCCCCACCCGGGCCAGCCGCAGTCGGGCATCAACCCCCACCTGGCCCCGCCCGGCCACCAGCACGGACCCCCGCTACACCACCCGTCCCTCAACCCCATGCCCGCCCCCCAGTTCCAGGACATCCCCGCCCCTCCCTTCCTACCTCAGGCATTACACCAGCAATACCTCCTCCAGCAGCAGATCCTCGAGGCCCAGCACCGACACATCCTGCCGCCCAACAGGTACTGCCTCCCCACCCCAACTTACACAAGTGCCCCGACCCCAATATTAGGTACACTTGTACAATACGTATCATGAGAACAAAACACAATAGCTGAATCAAAGTCACAGATGCGCACTTCTTCTTGCCAATTATTAATATAATCTGTTTATATAATATAATTGTTCCTGGTATGCCTGTGAATAACAACTGAGCAAATTGAACAGAATTTTCAATACCGCAGTTATAGACTGTACAGCTGTACGTGCACTTAATGGCGATCAAATGTGCTTCACATGTAAGTGAGGATCATAATTATCCATTCACCTGTCTGGTCAGGCAATGATAATTTAATACTGTAATTAAAACAGATTACAGTAACAGCACCTTCAGGACCTGCTGTCTGCACTCAGGTCGGCATTGACAATCTATTCTCAATTGCCTTGCCTGGATAAATAAAGAATGAATAAATAAATAAATTTGTCATTTAAAGGGCACTCATGGAAATACGCTATGACAAGGGTAATTTATTAATAAATAAATACAATCCACCAAAATTACTGTAGAGCATTAAATAAAACAATAAATGATTTATGTGTAGTTAATAATGAATCATTAAAATCATCTTTGTTATTTATTGCCATTATTTTTGATTAATATGTGATACTGGTATAATATAAATACAGTATATTTTTAATAACCTTTTGATTGTTATCATGACTGTTTCTTGCCGATACGAGAAGTCACTTGGCATCCTTTTAGACTTAAGGTACCAAATATGGTTCCTTGCCCTGTAAAGTGGTCTGTCGCTTCTGGCTTTGAATCCTGACTCAGGCCCTAAAGTTTTCTATTTCCAAAAACATGAGTTTTATTTCAGACTTTAAATTGTCCATAGGTGTGGTGAATGTGAGTTGTGATTCCGTTCCATTGAATGTCTTCATATGTCTCGCCAGGGTCGTCCTCATTCATTCAGATCTTAACAATGTTTGCTGTGGGAAACCATATACATTTCTGACTTCCTTATAAAAAAAAAAGTGTCCCTATTTGTGTCAGTAGACGCACATCAGAGAGGGTCCCTCACCAGCCCCACAGACTGCGTCCAGGCTATGAGTTTGCGCCGCCTCTGCACGTCCCACCACAGCCGGTGGTGCAGCAGCCTCGCTACTTGGCTGAGGGAACAGACTGGTAGGAAACACGCCTGCATGCAGCCCTTGTAAAAAGTCCACAAACCCGCTGTTTCGTTTGAACTGGCAAAATGTGATTATCCTAAATTAGGTGCTATTAGAACATGTTTGTACTTGAGTTTTATTCAAGGAAATGAGGACAAAGATCAAGTTCCTTTGAACAGCAAACATGAGCAGTAAACAGCCCGTATACCTCATGGGAGTTGTAACATTAATGGGTAGTAATGAGTTTTCTGAGGTTTAACCTAGAGACATGAAATGTTAGCAGCAGAATTTGCACTCGAGACACTTTTTATGTTGCCGCAGTTTCATTTTCATTAAAAAATATTAATATGAAATCCAGCAAAACATTTCTCAGTCTAAAAATGAGCATTCTTATTTTTGGGAATGCATAATCTCATACTTCCATCCATTTTAGATAGCACTTGTCCTCATTCGGGTTGCGGGTGAGCGAAGCCATTCACACCTATTGACAATTTAGTCTTGAATGAACCTAACAAGCTTCTTTTGGGAATATGGCAAGAAGCCAGAGATTGGAACCCAAAACTTTTCGCCTGTGATGTAGACGTTCTAACCACTCTTTCACCGAGCTGGCTTAATATTCTTCAACCCTTTTTTTTTTGTGTGCCACAGACTGTATTCATGTAAGGCAACATTTTGAGGGGCCGGCATAGAAGCAATTTATTAAAAAATACAGCTCACCATTACGCTGAATGTAGCTATTATAATTACGCTAATTTCTCTTCAACGAGCTCGTCCCATTTATGGGTAATTGGACACAATGTATTACTTAATGTTCAGTAATTTTGTTTTGGTCACCGTCATTGAAGAAAATCCTGCTTCATAAGGATAAGGATGTTGAAAATGGAAGCGAGGTATTCAGTTTTTTTTGGGGGGGGGGAAGCAATTTTGAAGGCTTTATTGCCTCATTCGCGGGCCTGCTGTCACATGTTTTACTGTAAGAAGTACCACTGATTTTCTCTCTTAAATGCAGCCTTATTTTTCCTTGGAAGTTGTAGTCTGTGGATCATATTTTAAAAAAAATTTGTTGTATTCAGTTTCGCCAGCTTGTGGCCTTATTTTTTACTCACTCACATTCTTGCGACGGACACTTTGAGATGTGTACGGAGTCATAGGTGGACCTGATTTACAAAAACAAAAACTTCTTTCAGACGGCGGCACGGTGGACGAATGGTTAGCACATCTGCCTCACAGTTCTGAGGTGTTCAAATCCCGGCCCCCCCTGTGTGAAGTTTGCATGTTCTCCCCGTGCCTGCGTGGGTTTTCTCCGGGCACGCCGGTTTCCTCCCACATCCCAAAAACATGCATGGTAGGTTGATTGAAGACTCTAAATTGCCCTTAGGTGTGAATTTGTGCGCGAATGGTTGTTTGTTTCTATGTGCCCTGCGATTGGCTGGCGACCAACTTGAGCCCGCGACCCTGGTGAAGATAAGCGGAACGGAAGATGAAGGAATAAACTTCTTTCAGACATTGATGCTCAATAAAATGCTTTTCGTTCAGTCTCTCTGTGTAGCCTGGTACTGGTTTGGGACTGCTGACAGAAACCAGTGACCACGCTAGCGTGAACATCTTAGCCTTTTGTTCAAAGCTCAAACGACTCTGTTAAAAAGAGTAACATTCTAAACATTCCAGAATCAGCATGTCGTCCCCTCTGTGAATACCACCCGGTGTGAAAGCGTATCAAATGATCCATATTGTGGTAGCTGATGGGATTTTTCACATATCTGTATGGAAGCAGTTTTGGTGGCAGCTGTGCAGAAAAACAACTATTGTATTATTTCTTAGGCTAGTGTGCAACTGGGGCAACATGGTGGTTAGTGGTAAGCACGTCTGCCACACAGGATTAAGCTTTGGAGTTCGAATCTCGGCTTGTGACACTATTTTGCACAAAAATACTATATTTTTTAATCCAATATTTTTTTAATTAATGGCATTTCAATTAATTTGAAATAAAATGAGTTATGAATTTGGTCATGGAACGAATTCAACTTGTAAATCAAGGTACCTCTGTACATAAGATGTCACCTCGGAGCATAAAGGGAGTTTTTTTTCTGCCTAGGGATCTAAGTGTGGACGCAGGACTCCCGCCACACCAGTACCACATCCACCCACTGCCGCAGCACTATCAGCACTACCTGACCTCTCCCAGGATGCACCACTTCCCCAGGAACAACGCCTCAACGCAAGTGGTAAGCCGCAATTACGTCTGGATCAGGACAGACCCCCTCCTGGGGCGTCGCTGGACGATTCATCATCTGGACACGCGGCCGGTCGTCCGCTGCGATCCTCAGGGGCTGACGCCGTCCTCTTTTATCCATCCTCTTCCAGGTCGTTCACGAGATCCGCAACTACCCGTACCCTCAGCTGCACCTGCTGGCGCTGCAGAGTCTCAACCCCTCACGCCACGCGTCTGCCGTCAGGGAGAGCTACGAGGTGGGTGATGCTAATTAATTCGAATTCAAAGTAATGAGAGGGGGGTTGTTTGTTTTAAATCGATCTGACGGCATTGTGCCCGAGTAGGATTGAGAACATTTCTTTTGTCATGTACCTGCGGTCCAGTGACAACCATGCAGCTTAAAATGTTCTGAATTTGTTATTTTATTATTAATTTTAACAAACATTACTTCATTTCAGATTAAAAGTAAAATAAATAAAGACAGTACAACATATATGATTTTCATTTTTGTACGTGGACCTCCCAGGAGTCTGAAAACTCAGATTTGACTATTGTCAAACTGATTAATTTAGTAATCGGTCCTTTTTTCGCTCAAACTTTCCGTCATATTCAAAGGAGCTTTTATTTCAGGTGTGAGGACACAGTAAAAGCTTTCCATTTTTTTCATCCATAGCTAATTGTATAATGGAAGTCACATTTCTTGGGTAAATAAACAAATAAGGAAAGTACTGGAAATCAATTGTTTGGTAAATTTTTACAAATTATTTATACAGTGGACCCTCGCATACTCGCGGTTTGGCACCCACAGATTCACCTATTGGCAGGTTTGTTTTTTTCAATTTTGTTTCATTTTTTTCAAATTCCTTTCCATTTAAGAATTCTTTTTTTCTTTTTTTCCCCTTTTTTTTGGGGGGGGGGGGAGGTGGTTGAACTCACCCCAAAAATGCTTATTGGCAATTTATCTCTGCTTATTCAATAATCATTTTTTTTTTTTTTTTTTTAAACAATATTTAAAAAAACACAATTTTTTTCATTGCAATGATAATGGTTGTGGATTTTCACTATTTGCTGTCCAGCCTAGTCCCTGTCCCCCAGAAATAGCAGGGGGGCCTCTGTATTCTTATTTGGAAAATACTGTCTTATGGCTGACCTTAGTAACCATTTTTTTCAACAAAAGAATTCTTATCCGTAGCAGACATTATTCCAACAGTCACTTACAATTAAATCAAACCCTGTTAGACACAAAAAAATGTCAAAATAGAACAGAAAGAATGTGCAGACTTTCCCCTTGAATCTCTTCACTTTCAAATTCAGTAGCATACTGTAACAAAAACCTCTGATTCAAAACCAGATTTCTCCTGCGGTCCATTTAGGCAACGGGCCAGTTGGGTCTGACTTTTTTTGCACTCTCTGCTTGTCCTGAAAATCATTTAGGCCTCCAATGCTTCACAATGTAACATAACCACTTTTACATCCTCCTACAGCCCATCTTGGCAGAAATTGATCACATTTGCAAATTCTCCTCCTGTGCCTCATGTGTTCTGTTTGTTTAAAACAGGAACTTTTGCAGCTGGAGGATCGACTGGGCAACGTGAACCGTGGCGCCGTCCAGACCACCATCGAGAGATTCACTTTCCCCCACAAGTACAAGAAGGTAAGCTTACTGTATGGAAGTGAGTTCAAAGGTCAAACTCATTTCTAGCAGCAAATTAAGTGAGACCAGCGTGGCGACTTCGCCATATCACCGCGAAGGATGAGTCACTCCAGTGAATTTTAATAAGTATATACAGCGACCGTGACCCAAATATTTGGAGAAGAGTGTCAGATCATTTGGCTCACTCTCTGAGAGAAGACATCATTTCCAACTTTTTTTCCCCCCCTTCTCCTTCAAAGCATACTTAGCTCATACTGGCATAGGCTAACACACATGCACACGCACTGAAGTAATGGAGAGCTTGTATCGATGTTGCAGAGATTCCCGCAGGACCTGAAGATGTGTCTGGACGACGAGGAGCTGGACACCGACGAGAAGTGCACCATCTGTTTGTCCATGCTGGAGGACGGAGAGGATGTCAGGTACCAGCACATACACACACAGACACACATATGCATGCTTTTTTTGTGTGTTTTTTACATAGTAAATCTAAAAATAACATTCATGAATGTAACAGGTAACAAGCAAGGAATATAAGTTGGCGCGAGTAGATGAGTTAAGCTTGTACTGCAGTAAAAAGACAGAAATCAGAGTAATGTAAACCTTTATGCAGCACAGTGGCCTAAGTTTTGCATTTGTTTTTTTTTTCTCTCCCCATTTTGGAATTTTGCTTTGAAAAAAGCTTTGAAACAGTTACCCCCCCAAGAATAAACTTCCTTCAATTTACCTTATATTGTCGTTCACGCTTCGTGGCACGCTATAGTTTGGATAGCTACAGTTTATATCGCAGTAGTTTTTAAAATCTGTTTTTACAAGTTTGTGCTTTAATATAAATACTGTACATTCTTGGAAAAATATCAACTTTGATAAAAAGTCAATATATGGCCCTCAAGTGGCTTGAATCTTCAAAGGCGTTTGGTAATCAGCCTAAGGAAACCAGAGGAAGGTCCTGACCATGAAGAAAAAGATAAAATTCTTCGATATGCTTCAGGAAGGACAGTTATTTGTATTGAGAATTTATTTTCAGTCCCTCTCAATATAAGCATTACTGCCATCTGTGTTTTTCTAGTTCTATCAATAAATACATTATTTTGGATAGCAAAGCTTACTAAATCAAACATCTTCCCACAATGGAGGCTTTATCCAAAGAAGAAATTATTTTTGAGAAATTAGTCCCGTACAATTCAACTTAGACAAGAAAAAATAAAACATAGGGAATGTTCAGACTTTTCCCGTTACATTTCTTCACGTTCAAATTCTGCAGCATGCAGTATAAAATGGATTACTTCTGAATCACCGTTAGATTCTTAGATTTCTTGCACTCTGTGAAATTCCTAATGCCTCCAATAAATACGTCACAACAAAACAATTATTCTTAGTATTCCACCTAGTTGGAACCATCTGTTTTAAATTTCCCTGCATGTGCTGTTGGATATATATATATTTTTTTTTTCAATGTTTTTTTTTTTTTTTTTTGCGCCCTGTGCTGTTTGCAGCCAAATTGTGAATCCCTAATTGGTTTTAGCATTGTAACTACATTGGAACCAGTTGCGCTTGCTGTGTTTGATTTCACCTTCAGATTATTTATGGAGAAAACCAGTTGGGCCTGGATTTCTTGTGTCCCTCTTCTGGCCCTGAAAATCTCTTATGCCACTAACGCTTCACGACGTGACAATTTTAAATGAGGGAGGGTTAAAACTATTTAAAAATTATCTCTTTTCACTCCCATTTAAAGTTTTTACAGTACAACTAAACCTAAAACAAGGAGAATTATGCGCTTCAAAGTTGTCTTATGACGGTCAGCTAGCTTAATGTTAACGCACAATACAAAATACCATAGACAAGCTAATGAAACTAGCATCAATGTCGCCCTAGTTATAAACCTTTAAACAATGCATATTTGAACACAACTGGTGCAGCAACACATGCAGACAGTGAATATAACAACACTCACAGGCATTTATTCTTTATGCTGTGTGAAATACAATTGAAATTACTGCAGCTTGGTCTTTGTGTTCCACCATCAAATGTTGTATCCATGTGTTTATTGTACTGCCCCCTGGCGTCCAAGACGTGCACACCAGAAAGAGCAGCACGTTGTCTGGTGAATTAAAGCATGAAATCACAATGCACTTACATTCTATTTCATTATTTTGCAGTATGACTGCATGTATTTATATAGTACAATACTATGGATTGCTGTTTTTTCTTATTAAAACACATTACAAAAATATCTAGTGTTAGTGTTGTTGTTTTTTTTTCCGGTTGGAATTGTTTAATACAATTTCCCTTCATTTCAATGGGGAAAGATGGCTTTAGCGACAGGTGTTTTGAGTTAAGAGCCTGGTCACAGAATGAAATAAACTTGTAAGTCAAGGTACCGCCGTGTATCGTTTCACTGAACTGTCTCCTCTGTGTGTATGTGTTTAGGAGATTACCCTGCATGCACCTGTTCCACCAAGCGTGCGTGGACCAGTGGCTGGCAACCAGCCGGAAGTGCCCCATCTGCAGAGTGGACATTGAAACCCAGCTCAACCCCGACAGTTGATGGCGGTTCCCGCCGCCTGCAGTCTCACATCCCACAATCCTCCACTCGCTCCCCTTCAGGGGGATTTGACTGGGGGGGCCTCCTCGCTCCCCCTCTTTTGGGGGGTGGCAGGGTAGGATAAAAAAAAAAAGCACACACACAGACACATGCAGAACACAAGCAGGGATGCGGTGGACACATTTTGAAGACTGGGCTGACTAAGTGGATGTACTAGAAAATGGCAGGAACGGCCATAGAAAGATGTGCTGAGACATGCTGTGTGAACCGCCCAGCCCCTTATACACACACACACACACACACACACACACACAAGCACATCTGTATAGAACATTACACAAAAGCATGATTGGTATGTAGCCCAATGCTTGTGGTGTGCTATAGTACTGATTGAGTATTTACCGAGTAACAGTGTTGTGTAGCAACTTGAGAGTTTGTGTGACAGATAGCCCACCTTTAGAAAACCAGGCAGGGGGGGGGGGCTAATAGCGTGCGTTGTATGTACAAAGGCCAAAAATTGTGGACAACCCCCGCCCCCTTCTATGTTATGTTTCTTATGGATTTACAGTGAGCCCCCGTTTATCGCAGGGGATATGTTTCAGATCCACCCCTGATAGGTGCAAATCCGTGATATAGAGAGACCATAGAAAAAATACTTTTTATATAGTTTCACCCCTGTTACATTTCAACTTATTACAACACACCTTAAAAAAAAAAATTCCTTGGCACCTGTTCTCACACTCTCGCCGTTCAGAAAAGGGAGACTATCGTATAACGATACTTTGAGGAAATGAAAAGAAGACTCGCTCGCACAGTTCTCCAAATCAGAGGGCCAGCGTGCTTGCTTCAAGCTTCATTTGGCACTCCCAGTTGAACTTTGCTGTAAAACAGACACATTAAACTGAGAAAGGAGAATTAAAAATTCTATATTTAACCACCAAAACGTTCAACCAAATTATATAATTTCGTCTAACGAAAGTCCATCCATCAATTTTCTGAGCCGCTTATCCACACAAGGGTCGCGGGAGTGCTGGAGCCTGTACCAGCTATCATCGAGCAGGAGACGCGGGCTACACCCTGAACTGGTTGCCAGCCAATCGCAGGGCACACATACACAAACAAGCATTCGTACTCACATTAACACCTACGGGCAATTTAGAGTCTTCAATCAACCTACAATGCATGTTTTTGGGATGTGGGAGGAAACCGGAGTGCCCGGACAAAACCCACGCAGGCACGGGGAGAACATGCAAACTCCACACTGGCGGGGCCGGGGATTGAACCCCGGTCCTCAGAACTGTGAGGCAGACGCTCTAACCAGTCCCACACTGCGCCGCCTAACGAAAGTCATAAAATACAAAATTCCACAGACGGGCTAATGCAAATTAGCAGAGATGTTACAGTAATTATAACCCTTCAAACAACTGCTACTTTAACACACACAGAGCAGCAATACATACAAACAGAGCCATACTACAATACTTTTAAGCCAGGAGTGTCAAACTCATTTTTGTTGCCGGCCATTATGACTGTACACACATATAAATGTATGATCGCAACATATTATTAGATATACACAAAAAAATTGATGGTTATTCACTTCTGAAATCAGAAGCCAGTAAAAAGTTGTTTATTCTAATATTATTGAGTTTATTTTGAAAAGGGAATTGGTAACAAAAAAATGCTTGCAATATCACATCGGTATTAAAAGTGAGGAGAATTTTTGGTATTTTAGCAAGAAACGAATTCGACGCACATGATTTGCTTTTTGCGGGCCACAAAAACTGATTTAGCGGGCCGAATCTGGCCCCCGGAGCCGCGGGTTTGACACCTGTGTGTAAGCATCTCTACTCTGTGGGAACAAAGAATATTATGCTCTTAACTTCGCTGCATCTCTTCCATCAGATCTCAGTGCTGCCTGGCGTGTTGCAGCACTTCACTAAAAGCCCGCCACTCTAAATTCAGACTTGACTGTAAAACGCGCCCCGCCGCCCCCAAACAAAAAACAAAATCAACGATGTATAGCTATAACGGGGGTGCAAATGAAATGAATGATATAGCAGGGGGAAACACTGTAGACGCCATCCACGCTAACGCGGCTATCTGCAGGCATGGCTTCCAGTGAAGTGTGTGTTGTGCCGTACCGGGTGGCGGGGGCAGGGGACGCCCCCCTGTGACACCCCCCTCCCACCCCCACTTGCCCTCCATCATCAGGTGTGCATGCATGTGTGCCAGGCTTGTAAGCTGTGTCGTGCTCATTGTGGTCGTAGTGCTGCAAAGTAGACACAGGAACCCCCGTGTGTCCCCCCCCCCTCCCCAAATCCTGTTTGATGCACTCGGACGCCGACCTTGGACCGTGTGTGATAGCCATCTTGCCTCGAGATGAGTGACATTTCTCAGAACCTTATTGCCTACCGAACAAGCACATATGACATTTTGGATTATTATGATTATTATTTTTGTCATGATTTTAATTTCCCTTTCAGTCTGTTTCAGTTGCGCCCAATCACATGCAAGTGGTGTTACAGGGGAAACAAAACAAAACACTAGTTTGCCTGCGTTTGTTTGAAAGCTCACTTGCTTCATGGTTCGATTGTAATAGCCTGCATGTGTGAGTGTGTGTTAGTGAATGAATGAGTGAGACGCATGTAGTCTTAGGGTGAAAGGGATTACAAGCCATCCATTTTGAAAAGACAACCAAACAATTGTTCTTTAACATTGTCTTATTTGATTTCAGTTGTTTTGCCATGTAGTACTTTAAAAAAATTTTTTTTTTTTTTTAGTTCACATGCCAATTTGGACATGGTACTAAAACACCTGGTCCATGTCCGCATTAACACAGTGAAGAGAAATAGCTGCAATGCTGCAAAAAAGACAAAACATATTTATTGTTCTGTAGCTTGTGTTTTTTTGTGAATGCACTATCATATGGAGTTGCCTGTTTTTGTTTTGTTTGTTTTTTCAGTCTGTTTTGGTGGTGTGTGTGGGTTCTTCTTGTCTTAGGGATTTGCTTCTCGGTTTGATTCCAAATATTTTCATGCTTCCCTGTGTGTGGTTTACCAAAAAGTGTTAGGGCCACGCTGAAATTACAGAGTAAAAAAAAAAAAAAAGTTAAAGTAATGTGAATTAAGAGGGGGAAAAAAGTCATTGTATGGGAATAAAGTTGTGATAATAAATAATAATATGTCATGTTTTGAAAAATAAAGTGGAAAAAGTAGTAATATTATATGATAATAAAACCATACCGTAAGGTAACAAGAAAAAAACGTCCAAATTAGGGCTTTATTTTTTTTAATACATTTTTTATATAACGGGTTCGGGTTTGCAGTTTTTGTAATCATTTCGCCAATCGACATTGGAGCAGCGTTGCCACCAGGCGAGAAGTTCATTGCCACTTTGTGAAGCTTTATGGCCGTTGCACTGCTCCAATGGGTAGTACAATTTATACTATCCATGTAAGATTGCTCGAAACAGAATCAGTTATTGACAAACCACACAGCGGAAAACCTGCCGCTACTACCTCTGATGAAAACACCGAACTCCTTGAGCAGGTGTTCGCGCAAAGCCAGGAGAAGTCTACCAAGAGGCATGCGTTGAAACTCTACATCAACAAAAGGTCGATTCGGCTGATTCTAGGTTTACCCGTACCGCCTTCAAGTTGTTCAAAGACTTAAAAGCAGAAGTTTATGATGCTCAATGCATCTGTAAAGGTAAAGCTTTAGCAATCTTGAACCATCCGCGGATTCAAACTTTAGTTGATGCTAAGTTCCAGTGCAGCTCTTCGGATACTTTCACTGACTGCGCGCACACGCCTGCTCTAGCAGTTCGGGCTCAGTGATGCTAGTTTCAGGCCTTCCATTGTGTATTTTGTCAAGAACGGATCCTGTTTTGAGAAACTTGCCATGAATCGCATAAATTGTACTATGTGTTGGAGCAGTGCAACAGCCATGAAAGTTCACAAATTGCAGATGAAATGCAGTCGGGGATGGAAAAACCTCTTGGCGGGCGGCAATTTTGCATCACTCCTCCAACGTCATTTGGCGATCTATGAATGATATGCTTACATAAACTGCAAAGCCTAAGCTGTCTAATATTAATGGCGTCAACATCGGTCAAAAAGAAACTGAAACAAAATAGAAAAAAGAAAGTGTATATTGACTTTTGGGACACCCTGTAGTTTTTGTCTCGTAACATGAAGTTCTTGTAATAATACAACTTAATTAAAAATAATAATAATTCTGGTAATATTACGCCCCCCCCCCCCCAGAATACTGACTTTCTTCTCATCAAATTTGGCATGGTCGTCGTTGTTTTTACCGTCAGCGTGGTGCTAGCTCTGCTTGGTCATTATCGGAGAATAACTTGATTGTGTTTTTCTTTTCCTCTCATGTGAGACCTCCATCCCAAAAACTAAACAAAACAAAAACTACACACACAAAAAAAGTGCTGAAATAACGGGAGGTTCTGCTAGTTCACATAGAATGCTGTGATTTAAAGATGCCTTAAGTATTTAACAATCATTATTTATTACTAACTGTAGCTAGCTAGCTATCGTGGTGGAATATTTAATGTCTCATAACTTTGCAATTTAATGGATATATTTATTTAAAATAAGACAAAAAAATATGACAAAAAAAAGAATACCTCATTATGCATTGGGTTGGTGGGGATGCTTCTGCATGCCGTCTGTGATTATGATTTTATTATTATTTCTCCCCTCCCCCCACAAAAAAAAAGGAAAGATAGTAACATGGAACACTTTTGAAGCCAGCATGGTGCTGTTGATGTAGATGAAATTCCCTTTAGCCTCCCCGCTTTTGATCGGAGACACGTTTTGTCGTAGTAATCGCTTTTTTGCGCCATACGATGCTGCTTCGTAATCAATCGTTTTTTGACTCCGCATTGCTGACATTCATATCGAGAGCCAGAGGCCACGTGTTGCCCTTTGTATTGCTGGCTGTTTTGCTTGGTGTATTTGCAGGGGGGGGTTGGGGATTGTATCTTACTTACTTAACATGCTAACTTGAGCCATTATCAACAAATATATATAAAAAAAATAAAAATGAAAAAAAATACACAAATATAAATGGAGTGTGGATATAATAAGCTAACTTTTCAGTGTGCTTTTCCTCTCAATACTTCTAATTCTTTTGGAGAATAAAAAAAAAAGGGAAAACTAAGTATTGGAATTGAATGAAGCTGGCTGGCTGGTCTTGACTATTTATTATTATTGTTGATTTCTCTTTTTTTGTTTAGCATTTTTGAACGACTAATTGTGTGCTCTCACTGGCCTTAGCCCGCGCGCCCGCCACAGTGTACCCCCCCCCCCCCCCCCGTGTGTTGCTCCCGAGCCAAGTGGAGCGTAGCCATAGTATAAAATGAAGTCCAGCCGATGAAACAGTAGAACTTTGAAAGCACAAGCTTTTTCAATGCATGTCCTTCTCAGGTTTTCCTATGTGTATGTGGGAGTAGCTCTGTTTAGATGTCTTTCATATGATGCTGTATACCTTCTTGAATATTACTTTCTTTGCTGCTGACAGTAAACAACAACGAGAAAACAACAAAAACAATGTGGATTATGATTATTATTATTATTAACCTGCCAGTGAAAAAGGGAAGTGGCCATCTTTGTACAACACACTGCTGTTTTGCTGTAACTGGGCAATGTTTTATGATCTTGAGTATTTTATAGAGAAGTAGAAATATGTATCATCAATAATATGAAAGCAATAGCTAAATCATAATGAAGAATAACATTGATCAGTGATGAATATTGTGGAGAAAAAAAAAAGAACCTTTAGATTCACTCTGGGTGGATTTTGTACTGTATTTATTACTAATGACAATGCAAAAAGTTGCATAGCTTAACCCAAACTGTTCTGTCTCTTTTTTATTTATTGTCTTGTATATGATCTTTTTCTATGTGTTTTTCAAATAAAACGCCTAAAATGCTGACAATAAATGCACCTTTTCTGACGCATTTATTCATAGTCCCTCACTGAGCAGCACAAAATGACACAACCACAATTTCTACACACATTCTCAGTCAGTACATTTATTAACAAACATTGACTTATCAAAAATGTTAAAAAATACTCAATGTACATTGGCCTAATAAAACATTACACTTGATTTCATATATTAAAATCATATTAAAATGTTTTGCGTTGGATGACAGATGGCGAACACAGCTTTACTAAGACTGGGAGGCAGCGCTGGGCGAGTTCCGCCACCATACGTGAATGGATTGTGGATGTTTGGGCTAAGGTATCTACTTTGGCTGTTGTCCGAGCTTTCGCGAAAGCCGGCATCATTGCTGAACAGCCCCCCGGCAACGAGACTGACTCTGACAATGACGAGTGGGAACCCGGCGTGTTTGTTGGAGAACTTGCCCAGCTGTTCATTTCGGATACAGAAGATGAGGACTTTGATGGGTTTGTGGATGAGGATTGATCAAAAAATAACGTGAGTACATTGTTAAATACTGGCCGTCGTCTTCATTTTTGGCCAACCAACGGTCGCAGGGGAACCTGAATGTCTGATTCATGCTCTCATCGTTGATGTCGATATAGTCTAGGTGCCAGCCCAGAGCCGTGCCTTTTTTTTTACCAAAAACATTACCACACACAAACACAAAAACAAACAATGGGCAAATATTCTGTTTTTAAAGATAAAATACTGCTCGATGTTCATTAACTCATTCACTGCCATTGACGGCTTTTGAAGTCAAATATCCATGTGAAGTGGGAGGGCTGACAGTGATTAATTTAATACCGGATGTATCGTATCTAACAGCATCAACATTATCAATAAAACAAAATGATGACATCATTACCTTTGTTATCATGCCACACTCGCGCTTTGGAGAGTTCGCCCAGACTGAGCATGTCAGGGAAGCGGAACACGTCTCTTATTTTGCGTTATTTAGCTCTCTCGCTATCTGGCCAAACTATCCACGGCCAGCTAGCGGTTACACGGGAAGTAGTACCTAAAATCCCACAAGGCAGCTCAAATTAAAAACGTAAATCACTGAAAAAAATCTAGCGTGAAGGTAAATTTCACCCACGTCGTATCATCCTTTGTGTCCACTATCTCCACACGATCCAGATACCACGATGAATACGACCGTGTGTTGTCGTGACGGATCCAAAGCTTCTTCAGAGGACCCAAATCAATAGCTGTCACGATGAATACATCCTCCTGGAACACAAAGTGATACAATTAATCTTGCTGTTACTGTCAAGACAACGGTGTTCCAATCATTTTACACTACCAAAAGCACCAAGGTTTTTTTTGTTTTTTTTGAGTCAGGAAATAAAGCATTTCACACTCACATTAGGAAGGAGTTTTTCACGTTTTGCTCAATAGGCTATGGTGTGATAGAGTGAAAGGTCACAGCAAAGCAAATGAGCTGCTGGTAAATAGAATGCCGCAACAGTGAGCTATGAATAAGACATTAGAAAAGAGCTCTTCTCTGCAGCTGACTGTAAAGCGGCTGGAATGAAAATCAGCACCTCCAAGTTTGTATTTTCTCAGCGTGCTTGAATGGGTTTACTATTGGTACTCCAGCTTCCTCCCGCATTCCAAAACAATGCATATTAGGTTCATAAAAAACTCGAAATTGTCCATCGGTGTGATTGTGAACGGTTGTTTGTCCTGCTGGCAATTAGTCCAGGTTGTACCATGCCTCTTGACCCAAAGTTAGCTGGGTTAGAGTCCAGTTTACCCGTGACTCTAAAAAAGACAAGCGGTATAGAGAATGGTTGATTTTTTTTTTGAGGCCTTTGACTTTGGAGGTTCTCCTTCATGGTAGTCTAGCGGTTAGCACATCTGCATCACAGTTCCGAGGTTGGAAGTTTGAACTTGACCAAACCTGACCCAAATGAGTACAAGCACTATAGGAAATGAGGAGATGGATGGATTGTATTTAATTGCGCAGGTGTCCCTAATATTGTGGCTGATACGTATGCTGGTATTCTGCGCTGCTTTTGCATACAAAACTTCTCAAATGGCAGTCATAAACACAGACGCCCAGTGTAAATGTGTGAGGACATGATTTATGTAGCGGCAGTGCCAGTTTTAATGCTGGGTTGAATCATTCATAAACTGGATCCAAGTAATGAGTAAAAGTAGGACAGGTTCAGTGACACAGTGGACGCCTCAGCTCCTTTCAGTCCCAGCTGGCTCGCTTGTGCTAGGAGGAGGGGGGGCTCGTAATCCTACCATCCTACCTGAGCGTTGCGATCGTGTGGAGATAAAACGCTGCTTAATTTGCAGCACCAGACAACATTGTAAAAAAGACGTCCCGATGAGAGACGTCGTACCTCGCCTCGTTCGAATTTGTTGAGGTTGTCGGAGTTCTTGAGATAGCGCTCTCCGGTGTCTCCGTTCTCGCCGTAAATATTAATGAAGACGTCGGCGTCGCTCGCGGCTCCGAGCACGTCGCCCGTGAAGACGCACACTTCGTAGGTGTTGACTGCGAGACAATAGAAGGGATGAATTACTCACCTCTCCTCAACCTTCTGTCCTAAATTGCAAGCAGAAAAAAAAGTGTCAGATCAAGCCAGGAGTACCTTCTGTACAATCACGAAGAACATCTCTGGCTAAAATGCTCAAGTAGTTTGGCTTTAAAGCTGAAATTACACCGATGAAGGTAAAAAAAATGAGTCCATTTTGAAAGGCCAAAGTTGAACGTAATCTTCTCAGTGATGCTAAGTAGTTCTAATTACAAAACGAGCAACACATTTCTAACTGTAGTTCACATGTAAAGAGAAGTAAAATAAAATAAAATAAAACTAAAATAAAGTCACTTTTCGAAGATGCCTGGTGGACATAAAGGGACGGGGGGCAGAAGCTGTTTGCAGCGTACACTGATACTTTCACAGGTTGGTTTTCTTTGTCTTTTGAGGCCTATTTTTCCAGAAAAGAATTGGTTTAACTCCAAATTTGACTTTGGTGGGTCAAATGTAATCCAAATACAGAGAAAACAATTATGTGGACAAGAGTGTGTTGGACCTTCGAGGTCTTCGAGGTCTTCTGCTTCGTCAGGCAGCAGCTCCACCTGAAGCTCGAAACGATACGTCACCACCACTTCCTGAATCTCCTCCGCACCTTCCTCCTCGTCCTTCTTCTTTTTCTTCTTCTTCTTCTTGTCTCCTTCTTCTTCTCCTTGGTCACCATAGCCATCGTGATGTGCTTGACCTCCACCGTCTCCAGGAACCAGGCGGATCCGATGCCTGAGCCGTCGTGGCCGATACGGATCTTGAACGCCTTTCCCACGTCTTTGGCCTCGATCTTGAGGACAGCAGTGATAAGAGTGGTGCTTTCTTAAATATATTTACAGTTTTACGCGGAGGTGATAAATGTACTCACTCTGTAATTGCACAGAAGCACATATATTTGTGAGGCTGGTAAAAGTTGAAGTACTGATTCAACTCTTTTATTTAGGTAAAAGTACTATAGTACTTTGAAGTAGTCAAAGTAACCATGAAAAATGCCTATTTTGACAAAAGGGTAGAAAGAACTGATGTCACCTTTTTCCCCGTACAGTTTGACATAGACCGTGGAGTACGAGCTGCCCCCGGCCGGGGATGTTGCCCGTCTTCACCGCGATGTGGTAGCAGACATCTGGAGCGCACACACAAACACACAAGTGTAAATAAGCACAGACACATGTAACGGTGCATCTAGCCATCTGCACAACATACAGTATGTATGTTGCAAAAAGGGATGAAGGATAAATCACACCATAACAAGCTTAAACATGACTCACAGAATACACACCAGTAAGAAAACACACCAGACTAGGTGAAACAAATCAGTGGCGTAACACCGCAGAACAAAAACAAGGACACACTCAACGTGTTGAAGCGATCAAATTAGCGTGTACTACTACTTTCATTATACAGGCAGGTTCCACATATTAAGATTATCTTTATTATTATCTTAATTATCCCCAGAAGGGAACTTGTTTACTACATGCAGCAAGACTCCACACTGGAATTAATCTGAGATCCTGTTGACTTTGTGGTTAATTTTCGTGCACCTGTGCTTCCGAGTCGGTGGTCTCCCGGGAGGACTCCGACTTCCGTCTGGCATGGGGTGAATGAAGATTTCGAGACACTTGGCATTTGGGCTAATTCGATTTATTGAACAGGCCTTAGTGTCATAGCAGCTGCTGCATTGTCAGAACGACGAAAAAGCCCCCGAAAACCCTGGGATCTCAGTTTATCAAGGTTCTAATTCTCTGGGCGTGGACTTCGCCCCCTCCCTCGTTGCATCCGGAAAGATGCTGCTCCTCATGACCATATTTGGAATCGTACCTGCCAGCTGGTGTCTCTTTGGGTGTGTGAAATACCACTACTCGTCTGCTGTCATCTCTCAGCCTGGTCAATCTTACCCCCGGGGGTCCTTTGTTACGATAATGCCAAACAGTCCTCTTTGAAGACCAGGACCGGTTGTAAACCCCCGACAGGTTTCTGTCAGGGGGATGCAAGACCCCCCAATCAACATATAACTGGTTAAAGGATGTTCTTTGATGTAGAAGTACAAAGAAAAGACAGTTGGTGGGAACACAGGTCTCCAAACATTTGTCCTTCCCGAAGGAACTCTGTGTTACTATGAAAATATACTACATAACCCCCCTTTAATGAGATCCCCAAACTCATTACAAACCTAGAGTTACCAAATGACACCTGGCCAGAACCAACAAACCAGCGTTAGCCCAAAAAGTTAACTAATTATCTACAATTTGAACAAATCTACTTGGTCAAGAAAATCTATCATGCTCCAAGGCATTTACTTATGGTTAACCATTTACTAGGAAAAATAATTATTCTAATAAGGCCGAATCACTCCCTGCGTCTCCTCTTCGCCCCCCGAGGTCACACGTGCGTACCAAACAGCCAAACAAACCAAATCTCCTCCCCGATATCGAAACGGAGCCAATCCCAAATTTATCAATTTGTACGCGCAGCCTCGTGGAAGCGTCAAGGTTTCGCGGCTCTCGGTCGAAAAACCTTTCTCAAAACGAGACGAGGAAAAGAGCGAGAGTCGTGTCACGTGTCCTTCAGAGCCCTGTACATCAAAACACCCAAAGGGGCCTTGACTCGGATGGCAAACCATACACAACAGAATAATACAAACATTGAAATAAATGAACAAAAAACAGCGTAAAACACAAAAAAGAACTGTGGAAGCACACATATCAAAATACACACGAAATAAAAATAAAAATCTTAAAGGTGGTCTCCCTCCATATGGTCTACAGCTCGTGTCATTGATGAAGAAACTGTAACCCCTGCAGCCCCGGGCCGCTGTCCACCATGAATTAGTCCCAGAGTTCAGGTTTATACACACGGGACCCTGAACAGCTCCAGACCACCCCTGGAAGAACAAAAACATCTGCCAGTATTTTGCAACAAAATCAAACTTAATCCAACCCATTTTCAAATGGATATCTAACAGTACAATATATGGAGGGCAGTCAGTTCTACACATCTGAGGCAGGCATGGTAGTGGCCGTTGCTTAATCCGTAAGTGATAATACCCCCCTTGCATCGCTGTATGTCTCCAAACCCCTGCGGACATGACTCCGACGCTTACCATCGCTGGATATTAATATGTTTTGTAACACCCTTGCATGAAGGAATCTGAGCCAAGAAAATGACCTAACTTCCTCCACCAAGTCCATCCATCCGTTCATCTTCTGAGTCACTTCTCCTCACGCGGGTCGCGGGCGTGCTGGAGTCTATCCCAGCTGTCATCGGGCAGGAGGCGGGGTACACCCTGAACTGGTTGCAAGCCAATCGCAGGGCACATACAAACAAACAACCAGTCGCACTCACAGTCACACCTACGGGCAATTTAGAGTCTCCAATTAATGCATGTTTTTGGGATGTGGGAAGAAACCGGAGTGCCCGGAGAAAAGCCACGGAGGCACGGGGAGAACATGCAAACTCCACACAGGCGGGGCCGGGGATTGAACCCCGGTCCTCAGAACTGTGAGGCTGACGCTCTAACCAGTCGGCCACCATGCCGCCCATTATCACATCACTCTGTCTATTTTAGTCAAAAAATAAGCTCTTGGTCTTAGTTTATCACTTCATTGTTGCGTAAGTACGGAGGTCTTGTAATAGCTTTTCCACTCCACCATTTGAATGAATGTTTTATCATACTTTGGAAGGGCCAGCACTTTCCTGGACACCAAATGTTGTTTAATGTCCCTGAAGGCCTTTTCCGTCCATTTTCTAAGTCCTTCGTTTCTTTACTTCCTTTTTCTATTTTAGACACCATGTTTAGCCAGACAACTATGTCATCATATCCCTCTTTTATCCATTTTTCTATTATTTTTATGTCGACTTTTATTTCGTCTCGACGTTGAACCAATTTTTCAAATTTAGCTGGCCCGCGACATCGTATTTGGTTATCCATGTGTTTAAATGTTTCATTTTGTAAGGGGTTTGGAGTTGAACATATTTCCAGTCTTTACACGTGAAGCGTTCTCTTGAATCCGGTTTACTGTTATTTTTCCTTATTTTGTGAATTTGGAAGTCAATTTATTTGCACCGAGAGTGACCTTAATACTGACTATTCAAAATGACAGGGTGACAATGAATGTCTGGGGCTTGGTAACCTTCAAACTTTTACCCCCACGGGACGGTGGATTCTTGCACCTGCTTCCAAACCCAGTTGTAATTTGCAATCCTGTCTTATACATTCACACTTCTACACATTCACACGATACTAATAACGTTTTTACAAACCCACGGAAACACGGAATTTAAGTACGTACAAGACTCCGTCGTCCCTTTGACTAGTATTACCCTAGGTTTATTCTTCTGCAGACTTCTTTGTTGCGCAATTCTTTCCATCAAAATTGTCCATAATATTAATGCAAGCTAAGCTAAACTATGATAATTTCTACAATTTATTTACCAGGTGCCCAAACCCCTATTCTTTCCTAATTTTCCGCTTTACACCCCCCTTGCGTCATGGGCTAGCCCATGCGCCTCCTGACTTAACTGACCCAAAAAGGGATGGGGGTGCCCTTATGAGACCCTCCTGATTCCTCCCCAATTCGGTGGATTCTTGGCACGCACCCCTAACCACCCGCAGCGGCTTGCAATATCTTACCCCTCAGTCGTCCTGTAATTTAAATTTGCGTTAATTTTCACATCACTCCCCTTTTAGTTCCGTACCTCGTAGAGACCCTAGTTCGTAACCGATTGCGTCATCAAGTCCATATTAGCCCCCAGACTCTAATATCTCATTATACCATAGTTACTCTATATTTATTGTTCATGCCAAAACCCATATATCTGCCACTTGACGAATCATAACCTCTGGAGGGGTGTCAATAGATGTTTCGTATTACTCATTACCCCTCAATCATATCATACTCACCGTCAGTGTCACGCTAAGGTACTTACTACCATATCATGTGAACTCCCTCGACAGTATTGCATTAGACATTCCGATATTGGTCATACTCTGTATCCCACCAGTCATGCATGCACCATATCTTCCTAAGCTCTCCTCCATCCAACTTCCTGTGATGAACCTGCATAAACTAGCAACCTCCAATAACAGTACAGTGTTGAATCAAAGTTCAGAATTGGAATACTAACCTCCCGTTCGGATACATTACGAATCAATGTGTCCACTTTACCCGGGCACCCTTCTTCGACAGCTGTCTCAGGTCCGCCGGCAGTAGATGTTACTGGTGGGAGTCAGCACAGCAAAGTTCCTAGAGGCTACTCTCCCAGCAAATACACAACAACAGGAATACACTCCACCATCCATTTTTAAACAGGTCATCTTCCCCGTTGCAGAGGCCCAGCTGACAAGTCCTGCAAACAAGTCCTTTAATAAATTAATCACACCTCTGCAAAAGATGCTCCTGCCAAGGGGGTGGACTCCATAATTCCTGCATTCATACCCCAGAGAAGGGACAAGTCGGCAATGGTCACCAAACATTGATATAATTTCCATAAATAACAAATCATATGTTAACACTGATAATTCATTGTTAACACGTTTCCCAACAGTGGCAATGTCAATAGACCAAGAATCACATAAGAATCGGCATTAAGTCAGCACTCCCATAACCTGCAATAACTCAACATTGTCACACTGCATCCTCCTGGGCGTCCTGAAAAATAAAGTTATGTCCACAAATCAGACTCTTCCCCGTGTCCTTATGTACACCGTCACAAAGGTCAGTTAGTCAACAGTCTGTGTAGACCGTACCCACTTGTCAGTCACAAAGTCCTCAGTCGTCATAAACATGTTAGTCTCAGATGACCCCACAAATTGCATAGAAGCCTTCTCCACATGAGTGAATTTGACCCAGTGGTGCTTCAATCATGCCAGAACTAAAAGTTCGAATTCCTAAAATAGGGTCGTGGCCCAAGAGTACTTAATTTGACCTCCGGCTCCCAACATCTTGGGATGCTATGTTTGATATGGGTGAGACTGGCTCTTGTATGTGATCACATTCCCACAATCACTCCATTGGTGCTCCATTTCTGCTTTTAATTAACACAACACAAACATTTAACACAAACCGTAAACATTTAACACAAACCATAAACATTTAATACGACATGACAAGCGAGACTTCTCAGACAATAACATTGACCTGACCGTCCATTTCCACTTACACACCCCACAGACAAAACTGAACACAGAATATATATTGGTTGACGCGTAATTCCCAACCAACCCATTTGGAAGCATTTGCGTGCTTACCCAAGTCGCGGATCAAAATTTGTAATTTGCAAGCTATGAAACTTGTGCAGCCTCCTGAGGCTTTTTTTTTTTATTTTTTTTTTTTATTTTTTTTTTTTTTAACGCAATTAATATCCACCTTCCCTCGTTCCTGTTTGGGCAAAAACCGCCTCCTCCCCTACCATCACGTAACTAGTATTTGAAAGTTGATCGGTTTGAACTAACTAGTACAATCACTACACGTGGTCTTCCTCCTCAGTACCGCGATATTCCTGCTAGATTGACGATTTAAAAATAGCTCTGTTACCAACTGATTTCTAATTATTACTCCCCAAATGTACCAGAAACGGCTTGCTCGTATTTCGGTCTTTACACCCCCGTCACTGCGCATAATTTTCCCAAGATTCCTCTACCAGTCTACAGGTATCCTTCATTGCTTTTTCCTAATTTCCAATATTACATCTGACAGATCCGCAAATCAAGTCCCCCTCTTCCACGTCAGACCAGATTAATTCATCGATCAATGCCCCCCTTTGTATATTACCCCCTAGTGCCCAAATACAGTAGATGGTCTTGGTCCATCGATATTTACATGTGCAGCGTAGGAGGCTTAGTGAGGCATTTGCTAACAAACTACTAACAGACTCATTAACCAATGGTAGGTGAAATCAAGTAGGAGGTCTGCTCCTTTCTGACCTCTCTCTTTCAACCCCTACCGACGTTTAATATAAATTTTGAAGTAGAATTCTATCTGAGGACTGCATGACCTCATACTCCCATAATGGCAAAAATATTTCTAATTTCTCCCACAATCCTATCTAGTGCCTCTGCCCACCTCACTGACTAGGGAGATTTCTGACTAAGTAAAATTTACCCTTCTTATACTGAAAACTCCTAAATATATGCCCTGCCTAGCCTTTACCATTTATTGCTGTTCAAGGGCAGGTGACCTGCTTAATACCGATGACCAAATTACCTCAAGTGTGTCCCCACCATCTTCCGACAAGCCACTGATCACCGACCGACTCCGACCTTCGTCCCTCAGCATCATTGATGGCTTTGAAATGTGTCCACTTTGTCCCCCACTGAAACAGACTTTTCATCATATTGTTCCAATTCGCTTGGTAAACGTGGAGACACAGGACCATTCAGCTGCTCTTTGTCTTTCCAGCTTTTTGCCGTCTCCACCACAAAGTCCTTTCCTTGGCTCTCTTTCTGTCATGAGAAACATCCTTCATATAGATGCAATCGTCAGGTTGAAGAGTCTTTCTCAGTCTCTCGTGACAAATAATAACAGTGGCGCCCCCCTTGCTTGCTTCACGGCATTGCTTATGTCTTTGTTATTGTGGATAAACTGAACAGCCGAAACCGGCGACCGACCCGCGGCTCTAACAGCATATGAGAGGGGACACACTGGGTTCTCACTTGTCAATAAGGTCACGCTAGCACAACCGAGCCTCCCATAGTCACCTGTTCAGTAAACGGCGTTTTCTGTCATAGCTTCTAAATTTGGTTTATATCCGCTTACTTTCTAGCTTGTTCAATTAAGTCAGTGGAAGATTTTTAAGTCTAACTACCCTTTGTTCTTTTCTTCCTATTTACAGTTGTCTCTGAGTTGCAACCCTCCTGACCTCTGTCTCTTATCCTCAGACGTAAGCCCTGCCTATCGTAAACTTCGCCCACGCACCAGTTGTAAAACGGGCCCCCTAGCTGGGATGCCGATGTCCGGTCATTTAACATTTTAGTGCAAGTTCCCGGCTATTTTAGGGTGCAGGGCCTCGCAGAACTTCCCAGCAATCAACCTTAACTTGTATTTATTAATCTATATATGGTGCTTCCCGATTACCCCTTTTGTGTATTATTACTTTATGTCTCACATGATCAATGCCTTGACCAAGCCTCCCCAACCGCTGTAAGGAACCAGTCACCAATAACTGAGGCAACAATGTTATCTTATTTTTAGCAATCTAAGAATACTATCCCTGATAAATTTGTCCCTTTAGCTCAAAAAGCAGCTCTCCGCTTGTCCACAAAGTGTTGTAATCGACCTGATTTAGAAGACAGAATGCAACTACATAACCCTCCTCAAAATTGGCTTGCCAGAAAGATGGAAAAATCCTCTTTGTCTTCCCTGCTCTAGTGCTGAATCTGGGGAGACAATCAAACAGATTAATCTTCATACCTAATAACATAGTCATTCTCAAAGAAATGTACTCCTCATAATTTCCCTGGCACACAATGCAAATGAGGCACAGTCTCATATCGTATGTACCATAAGTAGCAACACAACCTTATACCTCTGGCCCATCCTTCACTTCTGTGAATGAAAAGAGTTGCATTCGCTATGCTGTATTAATAGTTACTATACTGTATCAACTAAATATTGTACGGATGTCTTTAGTAGACTGGTGTACCTCGCATAATTTTCTTAATTTGGTTTGCCCAAACAGGAACTTCTATGTATATCCACTTACAAAAATCACAGCCTCCCGGTATATTCACAATTACAACCATCCTACCACTTCCTTGTGTGCCATTCCGTAAATAAGCCAAAATAATTCCCTCTGACACACAAGTTAACACATTTTTCATTACTCCTCTTCTAGGCATAAACAAGTTTAAAGCCATCGTATGCGTTAATGTGCTTCTCACAATCATCTCTCACCTCAAGTGCTCTCTAAGCATCTATCCATTTATTAGCCTGCTACTTTTTTCTGCTGCAGCATCAGCACCATTAATAAGGAGTAACACTCTTGACTTTCAGATATCTCCAGTGCCCTGCAAATGGCCAGCGGTTCTGCAGCTTGAGCGGAGGGTTTCATAACATCATTTATGGACCAAAGCATTGGGATTTCAGAATTTGGGTTTCCGCGATATCTTCTATGGCCTCTTGTTTACAAGGATACTACGGCACGTTAACAAAAGCAGTCGGGTTTACCTCGAATGTTACCGGAGTCACGGATGTACATAGACCCCCGTCTGCAGGACCCTCGGACCACAATGAGTCCGGCAGCGAGCTCAACAGCTGTGCGGCGTACCTCATGGTCCGAGAGTTCTCCGCCATGGAATCGCGCTAAAGTCACATGCTCCAACACCCCTCCGTCCACCATGGTACCTTGAATACAAAAACATTCAGTACTGGAAGAGTACAACACATTGGGTATTTGATCTTGTTGCCAATCATTTGCCAATTGGCATTTTCTCACCATGGGTCCCAGTTCTCAAGCTTTATGACCTAGTGCAAGTGAAAAAGTGTGGAAAAGATGTCAAACTCATCATAAACCACTCACTCTGCTCTGGCGTCAAGGTGGCGGCCGCTGCCACACCTTGCTTCCCTATGTAAATACTTTTACTTATTGAGCATCCCATTTTCCCCCTGTATTGGCTCAAAAGCTTCTCTGTAAACCAAATCGTCATTTTTATCATAAAACAGTGTGAGATGGAGAGGATCAATTGGAGGACGATAGGGGGCAAGAGAGTCGATCCAGGCCTTCCACCGCAGGAAGGCCGAGTAAACTCCGCCTCCCTCCTTTGTTTCAGGTTTTAGTCGGGCCCAATATATGTCAGCAGTTGCTTCCGGAAGTTCATGTTGTATCATGTTCCATCTGGAGGATAACTTCTTCCACAGTTCATCATGGTCCCATCGGGGACCCGTATCGTCAGTCCATCTGGGCTACAAAGGATGGTAGCCCTGGTCTTGATAAGCAGATCTCTGCCCATCAGGTTCACTGGAGCCCCTCTTTTCATGAGGACAAACTGATGTTCATGGGTCTGTCCAGCAATTTCAGTCTTTAATGGTATCGTAATCGGCACACTCATGGGCACCCCTGCACAGCTCATTCAGGTGGTTGTCTTCCCTTAGTGGGGTTCAGAGTCTCTGTCTTTCCTCCGTCCCCTGGCTCCGGGCTCATTGGGCATTCGGACCAGGCCTCATCACAGTAGTACTGGCGAGATGGCTCGTTGCAGTGGAGCCTGCTGCGGATGCTGTTGCCGGGACGCGCCCACCTCTCCCTCGTGAAGCTTTGTAGCCTCCTCTTTGAGGTGTGGCCTCTCCGGGTTCCACTGGAGGTCATTGTTGAATCATTGGGTAAACAGTACATTGGCAATCCCAGTGTCCATACTGACCACAATTGAAGCACGCTTGGTCCGTTGGAGGTCGGCAAGGGCTTCCCCTGCCTCCGTTGGTGTCCTCTGTCACGAATCCCGCCTCGTCTCCTCGTTGACCCCTGCGGCATCCACATCTGTTTTTCTGCTTCCATTTTTATTTATTTATTTATTTATTTATTTATTTATTTTAATGGCCACTTTACGGGCCTGGGCCAATGGTAGCTTCAAAAGTTGTTCCTGCATGTCCTTTACCTCATCTGATGATTTGTGTTTTCTGTCGACAAAAAGTTTCAAATGGTGTGACACATGACAATTAAAAAAGCTATCTCCCCCTTTCATGAGGTCAGGGTCTTTAAAAAGTTCAGTCCTAACTTCAACCGGCAAGGTCTCAAGTAAAGCTATTCTATAAATAACATTTGCCTCTCTTAAACGGGAGGGATGTGATCCTGTCTTATCTGTCCAAATACTTATGCAATGTTCGAAGTGAGAACTGGGATCCATGAGAGGTTTGAAGTCCGGAAGCTTCGGCACCGTTGGGGAAGAGGACGGGAACATGTCACACAGCAAATACTATAGGAGCAAAAGGGGCAAATAAAATTTCAGGTTCGACATTATTCAGACCTGACCGTGGCAACATATCATCCGATTGGTGAACCGAAATGCAACAGGCGCGTATCAATCTGACTATGTCACCACACGCCAGGCTCATGTTGTCCATCAACTTTTTCAGCCCCTGGATCCAAATTACACCAACAGCAGCCAGTCCGGGCAGCCGTTTCTGTAAAAACTAAAAAATTTTGAAAGACAATTTTTGTACATTTACCCACCTTTTTGAATGCGGGCTCGTGCGGAATTGATAGGAGTTTTATTTCCCCTCTACAAATGGTCTGCCATTTGAGACGCCCCTTGACCGGCAATGCCGGTTATAGTGACGTCACTGGGGCCGTTTTCGGAAAGGTCCGTAAATTGTATTTAGCGGGGGAATTTGTCGCTCTTATTTTTTCTTCGCTGAACAGCTGCCATGGCAGGGCACACCAGACAAATCTCATACATTTTTCTACTCAATTTTTCATTCTCTTCTATTTTCTTAACAACATATTTTCCTTCAGCATCCATTACCAATCCTCTCTGAATTTACTCAACCGAGCGCCCCGCAAAGCCCTTTTCCGCCTTACAACACCCTTGTCATCTCGCGAGTATATTAAACTTCGCTGCGTTTTACTGTCTATCTCTTCGGCACTACATTAAAGTAATTATATCACCCCTAACTATCGTTTTTACAAAGACTCCTATGTCCGGTCACATCCCTACCTTCGTTGAACACATTTGGCTGCACACACAATAACATCCCGCCCATACACACCTCATGATTCACTGGTAACACACTAAAATACATTCTCATCCACTTCTTACGTTTCACCTCCTGCTCATACGCTCTTATTCAACCAGCACCTTTTACGCCATGCATTCAAACTCCGCGTGCAGGCCGAAGTGGGCCAGAATCGTCTCGATTCACAGAATTCCTCTTCGCTCAGGTTTTAACGGCTCCGTAACACATGCGTGGCCTCACCAATTCAACCGCCGCCGTATCCATCCCCCAACAAAACATCCGGGGTCGTGTCTCGTCTGATTCGCTGGAACACTGGCCAGTTACGTTGACCCAAAAATAGACCAACATGACGCAAACCCGCCGTGTTCACGGCCGCCCGGCATCCGAGTTGTATATATATATATATATATATATTAATTTATCATACCTTACCTGTATTTTTTGTAACGATAATGGGTACCTGTTTAGAGCGCTTTATAACTGTTTACATAGATATTTTTTTTATAATTATATTTATTATAGTTCTAGGGTTTTTCTTCATATTGTGTACACAATTAATAAGTCGTATCACACAGAGTATTCGTATCACACACACTTAGTCCACGGGTCTTTTTCCAGACCTACTATGAGTCTCTTTCGTTCCCAAATAGAGCTCACCTCGTCTGTTACTTAATTTGCTCACACTTGATGACGCCCGGCCTCAGATTAGCATAACAAACCCGACCAGGAGTCGAACCTTCGAATTTCATTACACAGGCTTCACCCCACCTCGGCCCCGCCTTATGTGGATGTGATCCCTCATCTTCCCACCGAGAGCGTCGTGTGATAACTTATCCCAATAGCCGCGTCTGCTAGCTTTGGCGGCCTCACATGGACCGCCGACGTCACTTCTCTCAGACTACGCTTCCACACTCATTCTGCTAAATAGTAACCTGGCCAGGTTGTGTTCAATCGGTACTTAACGACTATGGGCTATGTTACTCATCTGGTGACGTGCCTTGCTAATTTAACGGCCGGACTGACATCATGCTAGCATCCGAGCTCCGCATGAACGCATCCGTTCTGAAACTAAGCGCACGTCCCAAATCGAGCATTCTACTGTTAACACTTTAAAACTTCTTTTGACATTTGTGTGTCGAACTCATTCACTCTTGAAGGGCCTTCCCCTCCGCGGGTCCAAAATACCAGTAAAAACAACACGAAATTTAGACGAAACTTCAAACCACCCCCTCTGACACGGAAGCACAGGAACGTGCCCACTAGTCGATTTCAATACAGCACACAAGCCACTAGCGTCAGCGGCGCACGGCCGCCAGATTCAAACAGTGAGAAAAGACTCACCTTTTTAGCCGGCCTGAAATCTGAAGCGGCCCCGCGTCGCTGACTCCCGGCCGCGCCGCAAAGAAATCCTGCCGACAACGCCATTTTGTGGTTAATTTTCGTGCACCTGTGCTTCCGAGTCGGTGGTCTCCCGGGAGGACTCCGACTTCCGTCTGGCATGGGGTGAATGAAGATTTCGAGACACTTGGCATTTGGGCTAATTCGATTTATTGAACAGGCCTTAGTGTCATAGCAGCTGCTGCATTGTCAGAACGACGAAAAAGCCCCCGAAAACCCTGGGATCTCAGTTTATCAAGGTTCTAATTCTCTGGGCGTGGACTTCGCCCCCTCCCTCGTTGCATCCGGAAAGATGCTGCTCCTCATGACCATATTTGGAATCGTACCTGCCAGCTGGTGTCTCTTTGGGTGTGTGAAATACCACTACTCGTCTGCTGTCATCTCTCAGCCTGGTCAATCTTACCCCCGGGGGTCCTTTGTTACGATAATGCCAAACAGTCCTCTTTGAAGACCAGGACCGGTTGTAAACCCCCGACAGGTTTCTGTCAGGGGGATGCAAGACCCCCCAATCAACATATAACTGGTTAAAGGATGTTCTTTGATGTAGAAGTACAAAGAAAAGACAGTTGGTGGGAACACAGGTCTCCAAACATTTGTCCTTCCCGAAGGAACTCTGTGTTACTATGAAAATATACTACAACTTGCTTCAATAGGTGCTGCTGTTTTGATTAGCAACAAATGGGATCAGCAAGTTCATGTGTGAACAAAAGCGTGCATGAACTGAGATAAGTACTGTTGTCTTCTTTTATGGTAAAAAAGGAGATGTTTATCTCTCTTAATTGTGAAAATTGTGAGCTATTTATCTCTCTTAATTGGATGAAGTATGACTAATTGGTGCACGGAGTCTAACGAGAGGGACGGCCACTATTTTGACTATTTTGAAGTATTAATGAGCAACTTATGGCGAATTTGTAGCAACTAATTACATTGCTTAAATACAGTAGCATATGCTTGCTTGCCTTGACTCAATTTTCCCATTTAAAAAAAATAAAAATAACAAAATCTCCCACAAATGACAGTCACTATATAGTTAAGTATAAGTGAGAGACAACAGTGCAAGAGAAAGTATGCGTGACTGTTTTGGCTAATGTAATTATGCGGAAATATTTTGTTGACGTTCCAACGTCGAAAATGAAATTTGATTGGCTTACACCTCAATCCATAAAAGGAGGTCAAAATGACCTCATGACGTGAGTAAAAATAAGCTGAAATAGGAGCAGCCAGTTCATATTTACTGCAGACCACGTCTACAATGCAGCGCTGGAAAGTATTAAGAGGGGGGGGGAACATTTTCCAGAGCTCTATATTTGCATGGAGTTCTCTTTACTGGCAGCAGAGGGAGACAAATGTTGGCTAATATTTGACCTGGTATGATTATGCTTGATGAATCAATTGTTGTTGTTGTTGTTGTTTTCTATTTCACCTTTAGTCCTGCTCTTCCACTAGTTGATACATTTGATTTTGAACAACATGGTGGTTTTAATCTTGAAAATATACAACCTTTTATCGAAAAAAATAGAGCATTTTCTCTGAAATACAAATAATGCTTTCGCGATATATTTGGAAATGTAGGACTTTTTATCTTGAAAACCTACGTTTCTATACTAAATAGATCCTCCTTTATTTCTCAAAAATATACAACTTTATTCTCATACTACTATTACGGCGTTAATCTCGAAAAGATACATTGTTTTTATTTTAAATATTTCACATTTTTAGGAAATAGTCTGCCATAATCTATCATCTTTGTTTACTGTATAGACACATTTTTTTTTCTTTACAAGGAACATTTTAATATTCGAGGCACGGACAAGTGGCTAAACACTAAAACTTAGAAGTGGATCCTCCATTCATTTTCTATAGCGCTTTTCCTCATTTAGGTTCCCTGGTGAGTTGACTCGTCGAAATGCAGCTGGGTATAACCTGTCCTGGTTGCCAGTAAATTGCAGGGCACGCAAAGACAAACAACCGTCCACACTCACACCGTTGGACAATTTCGAGTCTTCTGACCTAACATGCATGTTTTTTGTAATATGTGAAGAAGCTGGAGTACCTGGAGAAATCCCACACAAGCACAAGGGGGCCTGAGATCAGATTCGATTCAAATTCCACTGATTCTACATCCCAAGATGTACAATTAACATGATCATTAGCTGTTAAACCACACCATTTCAATCAAAAAGAATTACATAGCAATACTTTCTCCCCCCCCCCAATGAGCACACGAAGAAAATAAGCAAATACATCAACACGAGACTTGAAAGACAAGACACAGAAGAAACATAAGACAAAATCAACACAAGTCTCGAAAGTCAGAAAGTGATAACCTGCTGGATGACCTTTGTTGTGTTTACAAAAAGCATATCAGTGATCCAGTTGCAGGAAAGGGAGTTCCAACAAGTCTTTCAAGATGATTTTTTTTTTTTTTTTCAGCAATCTAAACAAAATATCTTCTGGACGTCCAGATGTATTGACACAGAGGAAACACTTCGGATCACAGAGGAGCAGATAGGCTGCAGTGGAGGGTAAACTTCACACACAGACGTTTATCTGGAACATGTTTGAACATAGATTCAAAGGGCTCTTGTCTTCAACATCATCTGAGTTCAACCCAAGATTCTCGCTCGGTCAACGGTCGTCGAAACCTTCGTTCCACTGGGGGTAAACTTCAGTGAATTACCAGTTTACTACTGAGTTAGTTCAAAATCAATTAGAACATTTAATGAACTGTTGTTCTCAACCATTTCTCTTTTTGTTTTCTCAGACACACATGATTTTAATAGAACCCTATTGTCAAACACAATCTGTCCCTGAATAATGGTGAAATTGAGTTGTTTATATTTTGCATTAAAATGTGTAAATATAATAATTTGTATTCTTGTAACATGATGGTTTTAATCTTGAAAATGTACAACTTTTTATCTAAAAAGAGAGCATTTTCTCTCAAATAGAAGAATGTTTTCGGAATATATTTGGAAATGTAGGACTTTTTTATCTTGAAAACTTGAGTTTCTAAATGAAATATATCCCCCCCCCCTCAAAAATATATAACTTTATTCTCATACTACTTCATCTCGAAAAGATCCAATTTTTTATTTTAAATATTTAACTTTTTTAGGAGATAGTCTGCAATAATCTATCACTTTTTTTTCATTTTTTTTTTTTTCTTTACAAGAAACATTCTAATATTTGAGGCATGGATAAGTGGCTGCACACTAAAAAAATGCTGGCTCAAATTTTGGTCAATTTGGATCAAAATAAGAACAAATTATTAACCGTGTTTGGTAAGAGATGTCCTGCCCACAACACAAAGAAAAATGCATTGATTTCACAACCCAGCTTTTGGTATAAAATGATGGTTCTGAGATTAATCAACTTAATTGTGTTACAGGTACACCACCATTGATTTGAAAAAAAAAAAAACACTTTCTTGAAGTCGCCATGTTTGTTTGATTGCACTTATTCCATTCGGCTGTGACTTGGAGCCACCTGCTGACTGCTTCATATATGGTGAAGTGGAACAGTAAGTGTAAGAGTCTAGTCACTCCAGCATTTACATTAATATTACACAATACATTTATTATTGTGGAAAAGTTCAATGCGAATGGTTGGCAACCAATTCAGGGTGTACCCCGCCTCTCGCCCAAAGTCAACCGGGGTATGCTCTAGAACCCCGCAACCCTAGTGAGGATAAGCGGTTCAGAAGTTGGATGGCTCGATGATTGGATGTTAGTAATGCTAACTACAAACTACTTTTCCAGAAGAAACAGTTTGGGCAGCAACATCAAAGTGGGGCCAAAAAACAGTGGGATTAATAATTAGTTTTTTATTATTATGTTTTAGACCACTTTTTGTTTCACATTTGACGAATCCAACGGCAGGCTTGCGTTTGACCCAACGGCAGGGTCGCGTTCGACCCAACGGCAGGGTCGCGTTTGACCCAACGGCAGGTTCACGTTCGACCCAACGGCAGCGTTGCGTTTGACCCAACGGCAGGTTCACGTTCGACCCAACGGCAGGGTTGCGTTTGACCTAACGGCTGGGTCACGTTCGACCCAACGGCAGGTTCACGTTCGACCCAACGGCAGGGTCGCGTTCGACCCAACGGCAGGGTTGTGTTCATCCCATTTTGGGGTAAACAGCCCCAACCCCACACGTAGTGTCAAACACCCTAACCCAGATCTCGTTGGCTCGGTCCAACTTTAGAAATGCATTGGGTTACCCAAGTAACCCTTTTTGAGATGTTTTTGACCCAGCCGTTTTTAGAGTGGAGCACATCTGCCTCACAGTTTTGAGGTTGCGGGTTCGAATCCGGACTCTGGACTTCCTGTGTGAAGTTTGCATGTTCTCTTCAAGCTTGTGTGGGTACTTCAGCTTCATCCCACATTCCAACAACATGCTTCTTAGGTTAAATGAAGACTCAAAATTGTCCCCGCATGTGAGTGTGAGTGGTTGGTCGTCTATGCGATTGGCTGGCGACCAGTCCAGGGTGTACCCCACCTCGTAAAAAAAAAGGCAGCTGGGATAGATTCCAGCTAACCCGCAACCCTAATGGAGACAAGCGCTATAGATATATAAGTATAAAAATAAGCAAACCACTGTTCATATTAAGAAAATCAAGTCTTAAATTCAGTGATGCAAATCACTTTTTAACACTCTTGATTGTCACACAAGTGTACCACTGTAGAACATAAAAACAACAAAACCCCTCCAACCTTGATAACTTATTGCTTACTTACTACATGTAACTTCCACTATAAATAATTCTTCTCTCATCATGTTCTTCTCCTACCACCTTTTGTTGAAAAACAGTGTAGTATCTTACACTATAAGTTTCAACTTTTTTTTTTTTTTTTTTACATTACATTTTAAGCACAAATTGGTCTCTAAAAGCTGCAAAATGTTTATAATCCATGCAGCTCGGATGTAAATTTGTGTGACCGCAACGCTGCGGCTACTCAACACTGAAGGCGCATTGGAAAAAGTGTCGGAAAACAAACACACTGGATGGTTTGTAGGTCACAGCGGATGCACAAGAGGAAATGAAGAGGAAGTTAATGGTCGCAGCGGGATACGCAAAGAAACACAGTGACTGTCATCTTGACCTGCCAAGAGCCCAAAGGTCCTCAATTGTCGTCAAATAATGTTTAGACAAGAGGATCATATCACGCTGAAAGCTCAACACTGATTTCTTTGACAAGTCCAAGGTAGTGCGCTTCTTCTCATAGCACCGTGTTTGTATGCTGCTTATGCAACTCCAACAAAAGTCAACAATGGCGTTGACGGACCAACAAGTGGATACTTTTTTCTTGTTACGTTAAGTTACCCTCGGCTGTGGAAAATATGAAAACTACTATTTTCCTTAGCTCTGATTATATTGATGATGCATATGGTGATGCTCAATTGGAATTCCTCTGAATTTCTCAGACATTTCCCTGCTCGCATCGCGTTTCGTTACATTCCTTTATGCTACCTTACCTTACTCTACAATACCTTATGTTACGTCACCTTACATTAATACGCCACACAACTTTACCTTTTGCTACTTTCCAGTACGTTATGATACATTTTGTTACAAAAAAAAAAAAAATATATATATATATGTATATATATAAAATATATATCTGCATACTAGCCCATTTAATATTTTTAAGTTAATACAGTAAACAGTTTTAACGAGACCATTACTAGCCTTGTTTATCCATTTTCCATGAAATCATTGTAGTTATAGTTTTACTCTTTCCTTTCATTTCATTCAAGTACAGTATTAGAGTCATATTTACTCACAATTTGAAGTTGAGCAGGTGTTTCCATAACCGTATCTATTCAACATTATGTTTTAGCTCCTTCCAGCCTTCAGTGTGACCTTTCTTTTCCATCCTGCTATCTAATTAAACTAGGAGATACATACGCACTTCGAGGGTCGATTTTTTTTTGTTTCCCCCCAAAGCAATAAGTCTTCTGCTGGCCTGGGTGATCTAATATTTATTAAACAAAAGCGGGTTTTTGTGATTTATTCAATAACTATTATGAGATCCCGGACGTCCTTATGACACTTGACGGAACGTTTATTGATGCAGTGTGTAGCCTTGAGCAGTCAGCGTCAGGAAAGGAAGGAAGAAACAATAATCCTGGAATTCAAAAGAAAGTTGATATCTGCGTTTATTTCAAGCAAATAAGACATGGCACCTTTCATAACGTTATCCATAAAATCAGTGGCCTTTGTATGCAAAGAAATTGCCGTCGGAATCAGAATCAGAATCATCTTTATTTGCCAAGTATGTCCAAAAAACACACAAGGAATCTGACTTCCAACCAGTCACAGAGACAACCAAATCATTTTAGCATTTTAGCTTTATAGTAGGCTCAGTAACAATGTTTTTATATTTATATTCGTTTTCCTGGTTTACAGGCACTTGTTGCTAGGCAGAGTTCGCCATGATTTAATCATAACTGACCCAAAGGCTAATTATAATTAGCATATGCCAGGTCATGCCCAATAGATAGCAACAGGAACTTAAAGTTACACGAAATAAATTACATTGGAACCTCGGAAGTCAAATTCCCTAGAGGTTTTACAATTTGAAATTCAACCAACATCCATTCATCCAGGTGGCACGGTTGGATGGATGGATGGATGGATGGATGGATGGATCCATTCATCCATTTTTATAGCACTTGGTAGGGTCACAGGTGACAAATTTCCCAAACATTTGAAAATGGACTGTGAGCCGATGTAACCAGTGTTGAACTTTTTGGCAGAAATTCCTAAAGTATGTTTGGTGACAAAAACAAAAAACAAAAAACAACGTAACTCATCATCATAAGGACACCATTTTTTTTTTTTTTTTAAATTATTATTGTTTTTTTTCTTCAGCTGGAACTGGAACCTTGATCAAGATGGAGGGAATTATGAACCATTCCAAATAGTAGGCAGTGTTAGCGCAAAACTTCAGGGCTTCTGCTAGAAAGAAAAGCAAATGTCAGGAAAAGCCTACTAGAACATCTGAAATTGATTCAGGCTTAATCTGAGACACTTTCAATGGTGACAGGTGTGTGCTGAGTCTTGTTTAACATGAGTTTGAATGTGATTGGTTAATTCTGAACGCAGCCACATCTGTTATGAGAGGGTGTGCAAACTTGTGCAGCCAAATTATTTCAGTTGTTTAATTTTGCTTCGGCGGCACAGTGGACGACTGGTTAGAGCATCAGCCTCACAGTTCTGAGGACCGGGGTTCAATCCCCGGCCCCGCCTGTGTGGAGTTTGCATGTTCTCCCCGTCACACCTACGGGCAATTTAGAGTCTCCAATTAATGCATGTTTTTGGGATGTGGGAGGAAACCGGAGTGCCCGGAGAAAACCCACGCAGGCACGGGGAGAACATGCAAACTCCACACAGGCGTGGCCGGGGATTGAACCCCGAGCCTCAGAACTGTGAGGCAGACGCTCTAACCAGTCGTCCACCGTGCCGCCCATCTTTGCTTCCCCTCCCGAAAATATTATTATTATAAAAAATTTTAAAAATGTTTTGAAATGTTTGATCTTGCTACACACTCCCTGTCCTTTGAACAGGGGGTGTGTAGACTTTTTTATATGCAGTGTAGATAAACATAAACATTTGCGGATGACGTTCACCCATCAGCAGAACATTCTGTCATTCACTTCCCGTCTTTGTGGAGTGAATTTGATGTTATACCAATGGAGATAATGAGCACCTTTCGGCCAAGCCCCCGTGTACGTGAGTCACTCTGTCTTAGCTGGCAAATCCTGTCGGCGCTTGTGTAAGAACACTGGAGCGGCACCAGCTTCTGATGCGCTTGCTACCCTCTGAGGGAATTGTCCACACAGTGCGCTCAGGAGCGGCGGGTGCAACAGCAATGGATCCTCAGCATACGCCTTCACTCCACGTCTGCACGTCCTCACACGTGTGACGTCTCCGGCGGTGACATGTGATAGGGTGTGTGCGGGCGAGCATGCTTGTCCTCTGCAAAAGCACTTTACAATCCATGTTGATACGTGCCAACAACAATTAGTGGTGAGGAGTAGCAAGCGGAGAGAAACCTGAGCTTCGAAACACACACACGCATACATGGAAATTATGATTAATTGAATGCATCTTTCCAGTGTTTTGACAATAATGAACCCGGATCCACCAGAAATGTACTACCATGGAGGAAGTGGTTTTGGTAACAATTCAGAATTACATAAAGTAGAGATTATATGGCCTCATAATTTTGTTTGTGTTGGTTACCAAAGTGAGCCTCCACGCAATAAGTGTAGTTTCTGGTCCAGTGTTCCCTAGTCATCCATATTCGCTACTTCAAGACCTTTTTATTGTCATGTAGTCATTTTACATCCAAATCACTTTAAGCTTTGCATTTACAGTTTTCCAGTTATTCTAAGCCTCTCACCTCAAATATCTTGTGACATATTTTTGATATAATGTGATGACAGTGGAGTCAAAGTCAATTAATGGACGACGTCCTTGATAAAAACAATTTTAGCACGGTACAGCAAATGCATGCTCACAAGCTGTGGCAGATCGTGTACGAATCACATGTAAAAGCCCTTACACATTGATTCATTTATGGTTAACAACTACTTCGCCTTTCCTGCTGATCGATAATAAAATGATGTGTTGTTTCACCAACTTGGAACTAAGAGAGGTGGTGACATCTTAAAATAAGACAGGGATGCGCGCGACACTAAACGCTCACCATTTGCCAGGAAACCACACAGTGGGACAGGGTAATATGATAGCCCCTCAATATGGAGATGCTCCAAACCAATTTGGGGCTAAATGATTAACGAGTATCTCAGAGACATGATGGGGGCGAAATCAGCGTCTAATAGGTGATCACAGGGGATAATGATTGTTCGGAACATGATGGAGCGACATATGATATTTGGGGATGATTTATTAAAAACGTCAGCGGAGTAGGCCAAGAATCACTAAGTTTTAAGTTGGCAGAGAAAGCGGCGCAAGATGGGAAACGTTACTTGGCTTCCAGTATGTGTGTGAGCATGTGACTTTCTGTAGAGACACTTAAAAATTTCAAAACAGATCTCAAAGTAAATGTTTTTGAAAACAGCCAATATGCACATTTGTGCGGAGTGTAGGAATGCTCCAGCGTGTGGCAACCAAAATTGGAGATGAATTACTTACAACCCCAATTCCAATGAAGTTGGGATGTGTTAAACATAAATAAAAACAGAATACAGCCATAAAATTCAGTTAATGATTATTTGCTAAAAACAATAAAGTTGATCAGTTTGACCATTCAATATCTTGTCTTTGTAATGTATTCAATTAAATATAGGTTGAACATGATTTGCAAATCATTGTATTCTGTTTTTATTTATGTTTAACACGACCCAACTTTATTGGAATTGGGGTTGTACATCCATCCAACCATTTTCGATCCCTTGTCCTCATTAGGCGGCACCGTGGCCGACTGGTTAGAGCGTCAGCCTCACAGTTCTGAGGACCCGGGTTCAATCCCCGGCCCCACCTGTGTGGAGTTTGCATGTTCTCCCTGTGCCTGCGTGGGTTTTCTCCGGGCACTCCGTTTTCCTCCCACATCCCAAAAACATGCATTAATTGGAGACTCTAAATTGCCCGTAGGCATGACTCATTAGGGTCGCGGCTGAGCGAGAACCTCCATCCCTCCATCCATTTTCTGAGCCGCTTATCCTCACAAGGGTCGCGGGAGTGCTGGAGCCTATCCCAGCTATCATCGGGCAGGAGGCGGGGTATCCCAACCCCAATCCTTATAGCATTATTTTTTTTTCAATAAATATAATTATTTTGAAAAACTGCTACGTCACAGCTAAGGCAAATAGTTGAGGATTTGTGGCCCTGCATCCCTCTGGAATACTGCAGATCCGTCCCTGCACTGAGCAGCACAAAAAAAAAAAAAAAAATGTAATATGTGAGCTTGCTGACAGCGTGGCCAATGACAGGGTGGACATTTTTGGCTAATAATAGCATTGAATAAGCACGTGATCACGAAGCAACATGAGTCATGAGTCAATTTCTGAAGGGTTTTTATATCAATTGATATTTCACTATGACAGCGGGGACATCTTAAACTTGACAAGATCCTACTAAACGCATAATGATGATGAAAATTACGAAACAGAAGTGCAAATATTGATCCTGCAACAATCCAAAAAGGGAAAATGTTGGTCGCAATGTGACTGAAAACATCAGAGCGTCTCTTAAAGGTGAATTTGCTCCTTAATGACAGGGTGGATAGTCATTTCAGGGGCACATGCAAAATGTTCAATATGATTATAAAATTAGACTATACATGATCATAATGACGCGTTTTTATCAAATAGCTTGTTGTAGATATTTTCACTTTCATTATTCTGCTTTTCTATCTGTACCCTGCAATTGACCTGACCAGTCCGTGGTACGCTGCGCCTCTGACCCAAATTCAGCAGAGAAAGGGTGGCAAAGGAGTGTTTTAGAGTTTTTAATGTTGGGAACATTTCTGAGGTCAATCAATGATGCTCAGTTCATGATGAAAAGATCAGATCCACCATAAACTGCACTCATATCTTCTAGAAAAAAATAAATGTCTTAAAAGATGAATTTTGTTTCCAATCTGATTGTGTTGTGTCTGCCTTCTTTGTCGCTGCCAGCTCGACCTTACTTTCGTTTGTTGTCAAAGGATGAATGACTTTATTCATGTAATGAATCATTATATCAAAAGAAAACGAAAATTGAAATCAACTAACAATAATATAGTAATACTGTAGCCGTCCAAGGTAGAGACTGGCAACATTTTTTTCGACAGATAGATAGATAGAGTAGCGCTAATTAGCTTTAGCATGAGGTATTTTCATGACAAAACACAATTTATTTCCATTATTTAGAAGTATATTTAATACATTATGGTCATTTTTTTTTTTTTAATGTACTTGACACATTTCACTTGTAATTTGTCTCATTTGAAGATTTTAGGTACAATAGGCCCTCAAAGAGACACTTTTAAGTTCCAGTATCAGCTCTGTGTTGTTTACCGGTCTGTTTTTTGTTTTGTGTCCTGTCACAGGCACAGTTGACAGCTGATATGTCGAAGCTGCCTTTTGTGTTCTGAGGTTTGTTAGCGTGCACTAAAAGTGGCAGAAACAGCCATCGCTGATGTTTTCCTGCGTCACTAAGACGTTTCCCGTCTTGTCGCGAATCACTTGAGCTCCTTTTCCGCAGCATCGGCACCACATCAGCTAATAAAATAGCTGAATAAATGCACATTTAATGCAAATGCGGTCACACTGTGCCGTCGGGGTCAGTGAGGCAGTGTTGACAGCGTATGCGAAGTCACACCTGCTCACACAGACGATAAGCGCACGCCCATTAGGTCACCAAATTAGCTGAAAACAGATCCAATTACTCACAAGTGGAGTGGACATAGTGTCCTCCTTTACATCACAACATGACACTTCAATTTTGCTCATGTGGTGTCTTCCCAGAGTCTGCGGAATTCTTCTTATTTTTTTTTTAAAGCCAAACCATTGCTTGTTTAAGCTTAATTGCAAGGACGCTGAGTTTGAGACTCTGTTTATTATCCCAGTGTAGAAACTTCCCCTCAGACGTTTCCATCCACGTCTAATAGTTGCCCTCCGCCTTTGTCGTATCTGTGCGATGCATCACGCATGATCCGTAATGAGCAATGATAGGCCTGTTTGTCTATTTGACAGGAGATGAGCTTGTAAGCAGGAAAAGTAATGTGAGAAAGTTTAGCACTTCCTCTTTAGGTTGACAATATGATGATCATGACAGACCCAAAATGACCCGCTAGCACCACTACACTAACTATATACAGTAGTTCATCACATCTTTCTGCATTAAAATATGGGAAATGATTTCAAATTACCCCAAAACATCTTTAATGAGCCAGCAAATAAAATATTAATATTCCATACAAACTTGATGAGTATGAACTACTTCATTTTCATCGCATTTGACAATTATGAAGAAGTAGAAGAAAGAAATGCAATACAGTAATCCATCATCCATCGCTGGGGTTAGCTTACAGAACCCACCGCGATAAATGAAAACCACAATATAGAAATACCTTGTTTAAATACACCTTAGGCATGTTTTTATAGCATTTACAGCACTTCAAACTTTTTTAAAGGTCTTTAAACACACCTGTAAAACAATACGAACCCATTCAAACATATATAATATATTGAGAGAGAGCAATATTATCCAAACAGTAAAATAAAAAATAAAAAAATACGGTAACTACTGTAATAACACTTACCAAACCGATCGGTGAGCCGCGACATAGCGGGGGCTTACCGTAATATAAATGACATTCAGTTGAAGACCTAAACTCCTTCGACTCAGATAAATAAGAGTGCTAAAGGTAAATTGGTTATACTGTATAACGAAAGGCTAAGAAGAATATGCGTAAAATAACATTGTACAACATTATAAATGACCTACATGTATTTCGGGAAAAAAAATAAAAAATACAACAAAAGCTTCTGTGGTGTGAACCTGAGGTCCTCATTTTACATATTTTTGTTACACTATAAATGATTTCCGAATCAGAATCGAATCATTGTTCCTTGTAATAGTCTGGAATAAAGACGTCATTGTCCAACAACTGAAAAATCCAATTTGATCATTTGAAAACTATATGTAGCTCCCTCTTTGGGGTGGGGGGGGGGGGTCGCAGATTTTGTTACAACACCAGAAAGAGAGTAACCTGATGCATTTTGGTTGGCACGTTTTGGCAACCGCTTCTCACTGAGGAAAAGGTTTAGTTCGTTTTAGTTTAAAATGGCTTACTTTAACTAGGATCCCTCGCCATATCGTGGCCGTGGTCTGTTTTGGGCCGGCTACGTGCATCTGTGGCCCATGTATCAGCCGCAGGACTTGGTAGCTATCGTATTTACGTCAAAATGGCGTCGACTATGAACAAAGGCTAAACACAGTGAAATATTTTTTCGAAGTAAAAATTCTGATTCAGCATTTGCTTTTTTTTTTTTTTCAGTGGACCCGTGAGTCAATTTGATTTCATGAATGTTGAGACTTGAGTTATTGCCATTGGAGACTGGCAAAAGAACTTCATTCAAAACATTTCACCACATCGTCTAAAATTGACTCGGGTCCATCACAAATGTGGTAAAAACCCCTCGAAAACTCTACGCTAAGCACAAACGCGCCACATATGGAAAAATATTCCCGGCAGTCATGTAAATAATTAGGTGTCACAAAAGGGAATCTTTTGTACCTTCTTCAGATATTTGAGATGAAATATTTGCATGGGTTCCAGCACAGACAAAAAAAAAAAAAAAAAAAAAAAGAACAGTTGCCCTTCACCACAAAAATAAAACTGCACACTGCACATTAGTCATGGAGCTGAAATAACATGTTCTTTCCAAAAAAAAAAAAAAAAAAAAAAAAAAAAGGGCTTGTACAATAGAGTCCAAAACAAAGACACATCTCAGCAGGATCACATTCACTCCTGCTGACCACATGTTCATTAATCAGCTGGTCCCAACTGTTATTCTTAAAATCTGAGTTCATCTTCTTCTACTGAAAAATCTGTCCAAAAACGATTGTCACATGGTGGCCCAAAAATAGGAAGTGTGCCTTTTCCCGTCACTTGAGTCACATATAAAGTGGGTCATATCTGTTGGAATAATATCCAATTTGAACCCAGCAGCAGCAGAGATGAATGAAGTCGTTGAGAGGCAAATCATTTATTCAAACAAGCCCAAAGGCGCCGATGTATTTGTTTTGATCGCCATTTGTTAGTTAATAAGCAGAATTATGCAAAAACTACACACTTTACTTGCATGGAACATTTGTGGATTTCTTTTCCCCCCAGCCTTGAGCGCAATAAATAGATACAGTAGCTAATTGCTGGACAAAAAAAAAAAAACAACACCATTAGGGCATTCCATCAGCAGTACGGTGAAGCAGTGGTTAGCACATTTGCCTCATAGTTTGGGGTTCAGACATACAGTCAAGTATCATCAGCGAGGTTTTTATATATAAAAAAAGAATACTATCCGAGGGCTTATTTCTATTGAGTGTACCCCGCCTCTCACCCCAAAGTCAGTTGGAATTGGCCCCAGCTCACCCGCGACCGCGAATGCGGACAAGCAGCATAAAAAAATGGATGCGTAGATGGGTTTTTCATCACAATGTGCAGTTCTCGGACTTAAATGTGTATTCATTGTGCCGGTGAGAGGAGCAACAAAGAAGAGTTCAAGACAGAAGTGAGCGATTTATTACATTTCTTTCACCTAAAGTCAATATAAGTGAGAGTTACACACGGCAACGCATCATGCACATAGAGGGGTCCTCGGTTTATGGTGGAGTTCCAATAAGTGTGTTTGTATATAGTCACTGGCATTGGGGCGAAACCTGCCTGTCCAAATTTGGGCAGTTAAATATTTTTCCCGAATCCATACTATTGGTCAGTCCCCGGGCGGGTTTGTTATTTTTTGTTTTCAAATTATTGACCATTATAAAGTGTTGAAAATACCTTGCTCTCTTTGATGATGCAATGTTCAGGGTGCACACCGCATGTCTCGCCCAAATTCAGCCGGGATGGGCTCCAGCTCACTCTCGACCATAATGAGGACAAGCGCTATAGAAAATGGATGGCTTGATGGCCCTTTGTGATTTTCTTTCGCTTGTATTAGAGGAATGCATTTTCTTTTGTTGTTTTTGTCGCAAAGAAAACTGTCCTCCCCACACAAGAATTCCAATGGTAGTCCTGTCCTGGACAAATATGTATACAAATACAATTTGCACTTTTCCTAGAGGAATGTTTATTTCAGGTTTTCCCATTTGAATAATAATGGAACTGTTTTCTTTTTCGTCACAAATCCTGATGAAGTAGCAGCTAGCTAATATACAGACTGACAAACAAAACTACAAAGCTCCATGATTTTTAGTTAGAGGAAATGACTGTCTTTTGGTCATGTATATCACAAAGAAAGTGCCCCCCACACCCAGATTTCAAATGGTAGAGTCCTTTCCTTCCATTGCTAACATCTGAACCAGGAATGAGCTGCTAGCTAACAAACGACGGGACAAGCATACAAATTATTTTCCGTTTTTGCAACTGAGTCACGATGGAACCATCACCACCGCTCAAGAATAAAAAATAGTTCGATCCTGTTCAGTTCAATTCAATTCAGTTTGTAGCTCATGTACAGCAGGGTTTTGAAGTCAGTTTAACCATTTATGGGATACAATGTGAACTGCTTGGAAGTTCAACATTCCAGACCTTCTTGCTGTGAGGTAACAGAGCTAAAGTCTTCATTGTTTGAATTCTTTTTCTTGACTGACTGCCTGTGAGATATGACTCAGTTCTTCCTTCTACATGGGCTCAATTTTGAACACCCACCGAAGTCAATACAAGTTCAGATGCATTTTTCCTCCATGGTTACCGTGCTGAGTGACATCTGTAGGCCGGGGTCCTTAGCGGGGGAAGCATGAGGGCCCCTTGGCACATGGGCACCCTCTGTCCTTGGGGCCACATTGCCCTGCTCGCACGACGACGCCCACGAAAGACCTTCTAAGTTCTGATTGTGACAGCAGCTCTCGCCGTGTGCCTCGCTTCTCTGCGGGAGGTACATTAAAGTCTCGGAGCTGATCTCTGGACCGTCATGAGACACAGGTGAGTGGGAGTCTCGCTTGGAGACGACCGAGGAAAGTGGATGGGGCGCGGCGTCCATGCAGCGGAGGCCGCCGTTGTTGCTCTTCTTCTGGTTCCTGGCGCCAGTCTTGCAGAAGAGGCACTTGATGTTCTCCACTAGTTGGCGGACGACGGCCTTGCGCAGCAGGATGTAGATCCATGGGTCCAGAATGGGGTTGAAGGAGGCGAACCGAATGGCCGTCAGGTCGGGGTTTTTGTCCAAGCGCAGTTCTACCGGAGTCTTATAGAGCTGGTTCAGAAAAACCTGAGCCTGGAAATACAGAATGGAGTAGTGACATTTCAAAACTCTGCAGAACTAATTAAAACGTCCCACATAAATTGTTTTTTGGGCTAAGTGTGCCAAGTGCCTCACCAGTACATGGCACTCCGCTGCAAAAAAGATGGTTAGTACGACAGACGACTACTGACTAAATTTGAGTAGTTTCCCTCCCTAGTGATCGAAGTCAGAAAAGGCCCAATTGGCAAATATCTCAAAAACGTGGTTGGGCGGTGATCACAATAAAGTGAAACATGTTTAACACAGGAAGTTAAATGTGAGAACAGGACACATAGCCGCACTTGCACTTACACCGCAGTTGCATTGTGAAGAGTAGAACATGTTGTTTACCATCACTGAAATCCAAATTGTTGTTCAGTTACAAATACATGTAAGAATACTGGATATTTATTTGGACCTATAAGACGTCCATGTTGGATTCCCACTATTTGCTACTTGACAGGTAAGGTGCCTTTGAGGAAGCTCATTCTCAATTACGTTGTGTGCTTGACATGTTAAAGCCAAATGGTATGTAAAATGTTTTCGGGACAACTTAGTCATATGAATTGAATGAGGCCTCTCGCCTGGGGTCAGCTGGGATAGGTTCCAGCTCACTCGCAACCCTAAAAAGGACAAGCAGTAGGGATCTGCAAGTACCGATACCAGGCATCGTTATCAGGCCGATACCGGCCTTATTTTAATGTAGCGGGTACCCGTGAAGGCTGCCGATACCAGCCACCGATACTGACACGCGTGGCTGACAGATCGTTTTTTAGACGTTCATTTGTTAACTCACTTGGGGTGAGTATTTCATGCATTTATTTGCTTTACACATTTACCTGATTTCATGGACTGCGGATAATAGAATATTACTATTCAGTGCATTAATAAATGCATACGTTTTGTGGCAACATAACTCATTTGTGTGTATACAGTGATATACTCAGATGTTGCCGACTTTTTTTGTTCTTGCATCGACATTTATTTTGTAATATTCAGCGTTATCAAAAACAAGTTCTGGCTTCAGCTGTATTTATGGAACAATGTTTAACTGACGAACCGCTGGTGAGACCAGAATTATCAGAGAGAGAGAAAGAAAGGTCTTTGTTCATAATTCTCTGTTCACTGTGTTAATTGAAATTTTACATATCAAAAATACTAGTGGTATCAGTGAGTAATCAAGAGTGAATGCTCGTACTGGAACTGGATCAAACAACTAGATTCTCGACTAGGATGCTGCGGCACACAATGAGAGATCATTTGGCGCTGAAAATCATTGTCTATTAATATATATTGGTTCATCTATCTATGCCAGCAACGTATAGTGACGGACAAAACAATGACAGTAAGTTTCTCTTTCATGATATGGCAGAAGGTAGAATAAACCTGTTGCCACTCATTCAACAGAATCAGTGGATTTGTGAGTAAATTTAAAGCAGATCATTATTATTTCAGTCTTCATACTTTATGTTCACGATAACCAAAAGACCAGCCCAGTGTGATGACTCGAAGACCGTGCGTAAAGCGCGCGTAAAGGCGCAAAAGAGCCGACTCACAACAAGCGGAATGGAGCAGATGAGCACCACTGCCGAGGTGCCGATGAGCAGGATGACCATCTGGATCTCGGCGGCGGCCAGACGCCCGAAACTTCGGCCCCTCTTGCGCGAGTCGACGCTGCTCCGGCTGAGGTCGGTGCCCAGCGACGTCCTCCGCACGTAGAGGCGGTGCATGCGGATGAGAGCCCCGCACACCAGCACGTTGCACAGCACCGTGGCCAGGATGAGCGCCGAGCTGAAGCCGGCGTACATGAAGTTGAAGGCCGCGTCGCTCGTCTCGTTGCTCCGCCACTCCAGGAAGCACCACGTCTGCGGGTACTGCTTCTGGACGCGGCCGAAGCCCAGCACGGGCAGCGCGCAGAAGAGCGCGTTGGACGCGTAGATGGCCAGGAGGCTCAAGCCGGCCAGCCTCTGGTCCACGTAGTCGTTGTAGAAGTACGCGTGGTTGATGGCCATGTATCTCTCCACGGACATGGCGCAGATGATGCTGAGGCCGGCCAGGGAGAAGAAGATCAAGGTGAAGCCGAAGTACTGACACAGGGGCTCCCCGCCGGGCCAGGCGCCCTTCACGTAGGTGGCGATGGTGACCGGGCTGGCCAGCAGCGTGCCCAGGAGGTCGGTGACGGCCAGGCCGCACACCAGCGTGTAGAAGGTGCTCTCCTTCTGCTCCTTGCGGGACTTGCACAGCACCGCGATGGCGATGACGTTGCCCACCACCCCGAAGATGAACATGATGGACGGGATGGTGGGGATCATGGTGCGGCCCATCATGGACCGCTCGCTCGTGCTCTCCATCCTTCCTCCGGAAGCCTCGGCCTTACTTATTTCTCCACCGCCGCTCCGGAGCGCAACTCCTCCATGGCATTGTTTGAAAGAGTCACAAACGAGAAGAGCACGAGCAGAACCTCAACATGCAGGAGTGAAGGATGAAGGCAGGCTCCACACTGCGGTGACTTCATTCAAAACTCGCGAGTCCCTCCCCCGTGGGGTTCTCTCACAGCCATCGTGCCAAAACATTGGGAACACCTCCTAGACCACGGCTGTCAAACTGGTGGCCCGGGGGCCAGATGCGGCCCGCCACATCATTTCATGTGGCCCGCAAAAGCAGATCAAAACTGCTAATTGTGTTCTGGTGTAATACCGTTGAGATAGTTGCAAGCATTTTTGTTTGTTTGCTACCAATCCCCCTTTGAAAGGAAATGCAATAGCTGCAAAACATGCTTTTATTGGCATGTGATTTCAAAACTGGTTATTCATCAATGTGTACGTACAGTATATGAGGTAATCTTTCATCTATATGGGTTCAAAGTCGTAGCAGCCCTCCGAGGGAAGTCATAACTACGATGTGGCCCGTGACAAAAATGAGTTTGACACCCCTGTATCTAGACAGTGGAAGCCAGCAACAATCATCCATCACTACAGCTGCCTTTTTCTACATTTTTTTTTGGGTAATCTAACATAATGCTCAATTAAAACAATCCTAAAATAGGGTTGTAAAAGAAAAAAAAAAGTAAAATGGAATTAAGTTTACCTTTAGTAATAATCAGTACACTTGCAAACATAATTCATGCAGTATAGATTCTTTAAGCACCTTCATTATTTCTTGAATTAATTTAGCCAGGCGGCACGGTGGCCGACTGGTTAGAGCGTCAGCCTCACAGTTCTGAGGTGCGGGGTTCAATCCCCGTCCCCGCCTGTGTGGAGTTTGCATGTTCTCCCCGTGCCTGCGTGGGTTTTCTCCGGGCACTCCGGTTTCCTCCCACATCCCAAAAACATGCATTAATTGGAGACTCTAAATTGCCCGTAGGCATGACTGTGAGTGCGAATGGTTGTTTGTTTCGATGTGCCCTGCGATTGGCTGGCAACCAGTTCAGGGTGTACCCCGCCTCCTGCCCGATGACAGCTGGGATAGGCTCCAGCATGCCCGCGACCCTAGTGAGGAGAAGCGGCTCAGAAAATGGATGGATGGATGAATTTAGCCATTCTTTCCCTCTAATTGATCAATTAAAATGTATTTCTTAATTTTATTATTTTTTTTTGTATTCATTTATCTCAATAAGAATCATTGATTAATTTATTGTAATTAATAAACAAATAAAAAAGTGGCAATTAAAACAATTACAAACATTTAACGTTTTTGTATTCATTTCATTCAATGAATTCAAGAATGAATTTACACAGTGCGGTTAACATTTTTGTATTTATTTCATTAAATAATTGCTTCATTATAGTAATTCAAAATAATGAAATAAGTGATTATTTTGTAAAAATTATACGTATTAATTTAGAATATCTGATAATTAGTCCATTAATTACAATTACATTTAAAAAAATACAGTCAAAAAATGAGAATGGTTATTATTGTAATAGAATAAATAATTTTACATATGCTTTTCAAACTATTCATTTGAGTCAATCATTGGTTAATTAATTATATTTTCATTAAATTAAATATTACAATTAAAAATGAGAATGAACTACATTTTGTCATTAATATAAATATGCTGTATAACTATATAGTTAAAAATAAATATAGCTTTTATTTTAACTTTATTATTATTTTTTTAAACTTTATCTACAATTGACCTGGCCCATCTGTGCATTTCTAAAGTCAAATGTGGCCCCTGGGCACAAAAGATTGCCTATCCCTGTTTTGAAATCATAAAACGTCATTTCAAAACATTTTCCCCCATATGGAACAACGTAAAAACAAAAACATCAAGCTGTGACCATCATAAAACCCTTAACTGTGCAGGCTTTAAGTAACAGTTTCAGATTCTTAACGGTCAAACAAGTGTAAAAAGATGTTGAAAGCTGTATATATATATATATATATATATATATATATGAAAAAAAGGAAACAACAAATAAATTGTGTGCTCAGCAAGTTCCTGCATGGTGCTTTTCAACATTCTTACCTGTCGTAAAAGTGTAAAAGACGTTAACTGATGTGTATTGCAGCCCTTAACTTCGTTACGATTAATTTGTGGTGTACATTCAGTTCTTCTTCTTTTATTAAATTGGTGACCTGGCCATGCTGCACTGACCAGCCAGGACAGAGACACATGTAGAACTATCCTATGTCGCAATAAGTTCTGCTTCTCGACCTTGTGCTTATCATCATATTTATCCACTTTGCTAGCATCCTCCCTAAAAAACAATAAACCCTATTAAAAAGCATAACAGACTTAATGCTGAAGTCTTGCATGACAACAGTCTGAGCTCCGAGTTTTGCATGACTTTTGTGATACATTTTTCTCCAAAACCTTTGCTCAAACTGTTTGCGTTCGACTTTAGACTGCGCAACACTCATGTACTTTAAAGTTCCATTTGACTTGGTGGAAGACAGAGCACTACACAGTGTAGTAACTGACCTACATTAATCTCATGTAAATGAGATGCATTTGACGTGTTTGATTTATTTATTTTTATTCATGAGGCACTTGAGCTGACATCATTTTACCCACAAACGCCTCATTGACCGCCCGTAAAGGACTGACGCTCACGTACGTGCTCGTCCCCTCGCAAATAAACGACCTCAGGCATCACCGCTGTAATGAGGCAAAACCCAGCTACACTACTTTCTCTTTTAACATGTCAACAAACAGCCGTGTTAAAAAAATAATCCTAATGTCAGAGTTGCAACTGGCGCCCTATCGTCGCTTGACAAACAAAGTGGCTTGTTAAACGCTGCTTTATTCAAAATACAGTAGGTGTGGGTATAAATGCACACCCTCTTACAACTGAGGACGTGGCAGTTTTAAGAATAAATCAATCACATTTATGGTAAATGTGAGTAGGGCTGGTAAAAAAAATTAATAATAATAATAAATAAATAACAAAACAAAAAAAAACCTGAAAAACTCTGTTAAGTCGAATTCAAAAGTAGTTCGGGGGGGGATTTTCACCCGGAACCATGTTTGTGCCACCAGAACCCATGTTTCGCATGGAAAAATTTTTGCAGGTGGATGCCGTGTTGGGCCAATGATAAACTTTGCCAAAAACAATAAAGGAGCGTCGGTAAGGGATTTTTAAGCCACTGTTATCATGTTATATGTACATTACACATCTAAGTATGAGTGAGCTGAATGCTAATCGCGATTGCTAACCATTTAGGATTTTGCTGTGTCAAATTCTGTACACCAAATTTATACCAAACACACAGTACCAACATATGCAATTTAAGGATTGAAGTCCATCTCTCATCACAATAAAGTGCATGTTAGTAGTAAACAAAACAAAAAAATGTAAAAGTTTTAAAAAGTAATGGGAGGATTATTATTCAATTTTTTGAATAATAATGAGCAGGAGAATCGTTTTCCTAAAATTATCCACTTGTGGCTTCGTTAAAGTTAAGCAGAGCTGCATTGAGTTATCTGGGCTTCACAGATAAGGTTGGATAACAGTCTCGCTTCTGATAAATGGCACTTTTTACTTGATTGTTTGGTGACGTTAGGGTCACAACCTCCAAATTAGACGGTGCAAATACCTCACTTGTACTGACTACCAAGTTGGATCACTACTTGGACTTTTTACAGCACAATGGCCATTAAAGGGTCAGTGCCCCTGATGCTAAATCGCCATTTGTGCCTTCTGCTGGAGGCCTTCCACATCCTTCACTCAGCTTGCAAAAGAACGTGTTGGACTTTAATTGGCACTGCCTGACATCATCGCACTGATTAAACCTGTGTGCTCGGAAAACATGTGTTGTGTTCTCAGTTGCCAGCTTGAAAACGGGGATGGGAGGGGGAGCCTTAGTCTTAAATCACGTTTCGTGAAATATATTTTTCAAGCATGCCATTAGGCGTTGGCCGAAGTGGGGAGTAACTAAGAACGAATATTTGGTTATAATTTTTCAGGTATCTGTACATACTTTATTTACAACCCCAATTCCAATGAAGTTGGGACGTTGTGTTAAACATAAATAAAAACAGAATACAATGATTTGCAAATCATGTTCAACCTACATATAATTGAATACACTACAAAGACAAGATATTTAATGTTCAAACTGATAAACTTGATTGTTTTTAGCAAATAATCATTAACTTGGAATTTTATGGCTGCAACACGTTCTGAAAAAGCTAGGACAGGTGGCAAAAAAGACTGAGAAAGTTGAGGAGAGCTCATCAAACACCTGTTTAGAACATCCCACAGGTGAACAGGCTAATTGGGAACAGGTGGGTGCCATGATTGGGTATAAAAGGAGCTTCCCTGAATTGCTCAGTCACTCACAAGCAAAGATGGGGCGAGGTTCACCTCTTTGTGAACAAGTGCGTGAGAAAATAGTCCAACAGTTTAAGGACAATGTTTATCAACGTAAAATTGCATGGAATACGGTTCTTAATATCATCAAAAGTTTGAAGAATCTGGAGAAATCACTGCATGTAAGCGGCAAGACCAAAAACCAACATTGAATGCCCGTGACCTTCGATCCCTCAGGCGGCCCTACATCAAAAACCGACATCAATGTGTAAAGGATATCACCACATGGGCTCAGGAACACTTCAGAAAACCAATGTCAGTAAATATAGTTCGGTGCTACATCCGTAAGTGGAATTTTAAACTCTACTATGCAAAGCAAAAAAGCAAAACCCATTTATCAACAACACCCGGAAACGCCGCCGGCTTCTTTGGGCCCGAGGTAATCTAAACTGGACTGATGCAAAGTGGAAAAGTGTTCTGTGGTCCGACGAGTCCACATTTCAAATCGTTTTGGAAATTGTGGACGTCGTGTCGTGTTTATTTTGTACTTGGGTACATTTCAGATCTGTACTTTCTTCTTTTTACTTGAGTACAAGCATTTAATCAGTACTTGTACTTTTACCACTTTTTATTTTATTTTACAAGTATCTGTACTTCTACTTATGTAGAGAGTGTGAGTACTTTCACCATCTCTGGGTGTAGGCTACATACAATTGTCAAAAATAAATAAATAAATAAATAAAGGTGTTCTTGTTGGCCAAACCAGATTGTTACATAACGTGGGTGTACGGCTAATATATGATGTCAGAATCCTGTGCAAGCACGGTATGTCTGTCTGGTTTTGAGCCTCTGCAGAATGCACTGAAAGCACATTTGTCCGATTAGGCCTCTTAAGAATGCGCTTTTCCTGGATTTGTGTGTGGCAGTCAGATAACCTGCAGCATGCTCGCACTACTACAGTATAGTTGGAAAAAAATGAGTCACAATCAGTGTTCCTGTCAATAGCGCTCAACAATCACACGCCTTTATCCTGCTATGTTTTGCATTGTGCAACACTTTGTGAATGAAAAGAAAACATCACATTTTGTTTCATTCCTGTGCCACACAATTGCTAAATTGTATAAAATGGAGGTTTGGTTGCCGCGACTGGGTAGTACAACATTTCAAGAACGACTGCAGGTGTCCGTCACTAATGCAGTTTTTGCTGAAGTAAAATAACAACAACAAAAAACACACACACACACACACACACACAAAAAACAGCAGGCAAACTTCAGTTAACACCTCATAGTGAACATACATGTTTGTTTGGGTTTTGAAGGTAGGTGTGAACCGCTGCTTTATGACCTTTATCACCCACTGTATCATGTTTTGGCCGCAGGGCATTTTGCTGGGGGGGGAGAGGATCATCATGATCGTCATCATCATCATGCTGCTGGAGAGTAAAATATTATCTACCAGGGCAGGCACGGACTAGCCCGATTGCCCGACGGGATTTAAGAGGACAACGTGTGCGCGTAAGAACCTGCATTTTGGCATCTTTAATGTCGGACAGCATTCGAATACAGACACATGATACCTTATCCTCGAATTCAACTTTGGCCTCTGCTGGAAAACATTGGTTAAATGAGTACAACAGGTTTGTAATTCTACACGGGTATAAATGAAGAAGATGAATTCACAACCACCTTTGAGTAAACTATCTTCAAGGGGAAATACTGTATGTATCATGACAATTGACTTCATCATACAACCCCAATTCCAATGAAGTTGGGACGTTGTGGTAAACGTAAATAAAAACAGAATACAATGATTTGCAAATCATGTTCAACCTATATTTAATTGAATACACTACAAAGACAAGATATTTTATGTTAAAACTGATCAACTTTATTGTTTTTAGCAAATAATCATTAACTTTAAATATAGGTTGAACATGATTTGCAAATCATTGTATTCTGTTTTTATTTATGTTTAACACAACATCCCAACTTCATTGGAATTGGGGTTGTAGATTGGATACAAATAGTTGGGTAAAATTTAAATAATAACCATCTCTACACCCCTGAGATCATGTTAAAAGTTAAGAGGAGCTGCAGTGAGTTTTGCTAGCGCTTCAGATTTGGATTAGTTTACAGTGTTAGCTTCTTATAAGCAGCAGGTTAAATTGTGAAAAAAGGCATGAGGTCTGCTTTAAATTCTAAACAGGATCATCATCCCAATTCTTTAGTTAAGAAGGAGACAAAGAACAGGGGTGACTTCATCTTGATTCAGGCTGTTATTTATATTCCAATATGTATTTTGCTTCTTAATGTATGTCTGCCTGATTTTGTTTTTGTTTTTTATTCAAACAGCGTAATGGGTGTGACTTACATGTGCCAATTTTTCTCATTGGCTGGTGGGGCAGTTATGATTGGGCCCTGTGAACTCCGCCAAGCAACAAGTGGCCAGGAAATGTATGATGTGACCCGGGAAAAGAATCAAAGCAATTCTGATATTTGAAGTGTTAAGTTTTATAGGCTCATTAATTTTTTTTTGTTGAAATTACAATCATCTTACGAATGAAAAGTGAAATATCTTTTTTTTATTTGAACATTTTTCAGGTTTGTTTGTTGTTGAAATGGACAACAACAAAAAAAAGAACTCTTGACCCGCAATATAACAGGAAAGTTAAAAGCACATCAGACAGAAAGTGGGAGTACCGTAGCTCGTTTCCTTTTATCATAATCAAAATTTATCACGGCGGCCGACTGGTTAGAGCGTCAGCCTCACAGTTCTGAGGACCCGGGTTCAATCCCCGGCCCCGCCTGTGTGGAGTTTGCATGTTCTCCCCGTGTCTGCGTGGGTTTTCTCCGGGCACTCCGGTTTCCTCCCACATCCCAAAAACATTCATGAATTGGAGACTCTAAATTGCCCGTAGGTGTGAATGTGAGTGCGAATGGTTGTTTGTTTGTATGTGCCCTGCGATTGGCTGGCAACCAGTTCGGGGTGTACCCCGCCTCCTGCCCGATGACAGCTGGGATAGGCTCCAGCACGCCCGCGTCCCTAGTGAGGAGAAGCGGCTCAGAAAATGGATGGATGGATGGAAAATTTATCACGTGAAAAACACCACTGACAAGGAACAATGTGGCAAAATAAATGAAAACTAATGGAACACAGCTCTGTATTTAATACAAAATGTGGAAAAATAGTGCAAGTGTCTCTGCAATATTGGGCACTCAAAATACTATTCAAGTGTTCCCCCCTACTTGGTGTTCAGTTTACAAATATTATCATAAAAGGTATGTTTATGGTCAGCTCTGGTAGATTTGCTGAGAACATCCTTGTATGTGATCATTGTCAACATAACAAAATGCAAAATCAGCGTTTTGGATAGGCAATAACCTTTATACGAGTAGCCAGCATGAAAACTGAATCAGTACAACCGTTTTCCGCTGATGATTATCGAACAAACGTCATACTGGAGTTTCTATGCAAATGTTTTCATGTTTATAGTCAACAAGTGATGTGCCTGACAATAAGTCAACACTTACTTAGATAACTGCTGCTGTCAGTGGAGAACACTTCCTGTGTGACTATTTAGGTTCCTGTGCATGCGTGTGAGAGTTTGCAAGCTCTGTAATGTGTGCTAATTATTAACTCCACAGTTTTTTTAACACCTACAAAACCACAGGCTTTGGTGGTTTAAAAAAAAAAAAAAAAAAAAAAAAAAGAACAGCATGATGATGCATAAACACAATCTGTTCCGTGACGGTGGTGTCCAAAGCTGTAAATGACGTTTCCCCCCCCCCCCCCCTGAATATTTTTCTGTTTTGTAGCGCTGTGTAGTATTGATTGGATGTCCAATATCCAACATCCACCATAACTATCCATCCATTTTCCGTACCGCTGATCCTCACGAGGGTCACGGGCGTGCTGGAGCCTATTCTGGCTATCTTTGGGCGAGAGGCGAACCCAGGTCCTCAAAACTGTGAGGCAGATATGCTAACCAGTCAACCACCGTTCCACATCACTGTAACTAATTGTATCATAAACGGCTCATTCAAGTCAAGTTTGTTTGTGGTAACCATTTGTGTCCACGCAGGAGTTCATGCAATGTCAAATTGCAATGAAATCCAATAAAATTAAGTCACTCACAGTGTAGTGGTTCACTTGCTGGAGCATAGGTCCTGTTTCCACTAAGTGATGGTGTGAATGTGAGTGCTTATATCTTCCCTGTGATAGACTGGCGACTAGTCCAGGGTGTTGTTCGCCACCTCTCGCCCAAAGTCGGCTGGTATCGGCTCCAGATCAGCTGCGACCCACAATTACAAGCGCTTTAGAAAATGGAGGAATGGAAATTCGTCCACACAATATTGAATCATTTTTCTCCTGCTTCTTGCTCTAAAAAAAAAAAAAAAGGAATTAGAGTAATTGTGAAGCATCACCATGTGACACTCTGTTACCTCAAAGCAATGGGTTCATTCTTACCTTCACTTTGGTCACTTTTGTTCCTCAAGATCTCCAAATGTTCTGACTGGGTGTTCTTGGAATCTGGGCGTATGTGGACTCTTTTGAAAATATCATGATTAAATTATAAAATTCCAGTCGAGTGTACTCATTTGATGAGTCATTGGATTTAATGGGTGTGCTGCGCCTTCAGGTCAGTAGGACGTGTGCAGTTTGTGTGGACAAACATTGACATCACTCCCACAAATCGTGTGAGGGTCACTCATTTTTGACTAAGAATAAAACAGATAACATTATATTTGCACAAAAATACCACACAATACAAAGTTTGAAATCATTGCAAATATAATTAGACAGGTTTACTTTCTACACTGCAGCTGCAAACTTTGAAGCACCGATAAAAGGAGAAAAATCACATTACTGTAAAGATATTCAAAGGAGCACATAAACACACAAGACAGCGTGTCAGCATCCAAACCAAATTTGGGAAATTACTGAATATTACGTTTGACTTAATGAGAAAATGCACCGCTGTCAGAACAAATGCTCGGCTCGTCTCCCTGCAATCAAACACGGAGACAAATTAAACGCTATTTGCAATCCGCTTACAAGGAGAAATGTGAAGCTGTTGACCATGATGAATCATGAAATATCCAGCAGCCATATTTTGCAATCTAAAAAGTCCTGACACTGGACTTTTGTTTGTGTTTACATAGCTATAAAAGTGCATGTAAGTGATGTTTATGGTCATAAAGTCTCATGAAGAGAACATGATGTTGGTCTTTTATTTTTTTGCTGTGATAAGGATAATATCTCTAATACATTTTCCTGCAACGGTGAATGTCTCACAGTTGAACTTTCCAATCTGCACCAATAAAAACTTCCGCTTTATATTTATTTACCTGAAATGAAGCGTGTGCAGAAAGCCTCCTTTACCTCCCCCAAGGCAGCCCAGGTCCATTTGGAGTTGAGCCAATATCCTCTCATTTATTTTCGATAAAGTACTGAGAAAAGGCAGTAGGCTACCATTATGCAGTATATACACACATACTGCATGTAGATATACTGTGGTGCCTTGAGATATAAGTTTAATTGGTTTTGTGACCGTGCTCCTAAATCAAAACTTGTAACAGGCTGCCCAAAGAGACAACAATGTGTAATGTAATGCGTTTGTTGTGTGTGTATATATATATATATATATATATTTATATATATCCCCATACATATACATACACACACACACAAACACACTACTTACTTGACATTTGCTTGAGGACAAAAGACTGACAAGATTGAATTGTATTAAAATGGTGAATGTGTACTCTTCAGGACATAATCCAGCCTTTAAACATGTTTCTGATTAAACTGACAAGAAGAGTTAGCAGTATTCAAGTGAAAAATCAATGCCATAATGTGATTTTCTCTGCTCTGGATTCACAGTAACTCAACATCAATAGACAATGTTTTGTTCTCCCCTATGGGGATTTATTATCTGTCCACATCTAAACCGTTTTACACATGAAGTCAAGCGCGTTATGTTTGATACGGGTAGCATCGGCTTTTCTAGCAAACCCCGTGCGCACATCAGAACCACATAATGCATTTATTGTGTTTAACAGTCATAAGTGAATTCCTTTGCCAGCACAGAATTCCCTTTTCCAGATTAGTTATCAGCAAATTCTTCAGCGCAATAACCCTTTCTTTACGCCTGTGAGAAAACTCCCCAGGACGCACAAACGCACGTACGCACAGGAAAAGGAATAGGAGGATGTGATCCCAACAATATGTTTTGCCCACGAGTCTTGCATAATTGAAGCCAGTCATTTGATTTTCTTTCAATTATAACCCAAATGACGTATTCAAAAAATATGTACAATATTAACACACAATAAGTGATAGTTGCAGTTAACAACCTTTAGGCTTGCTGCTGGAGCGCCGCCTTGGCAGCGAGTCGCTCGCGCTTCTCCTCTTCGGCCTTCCTCCTCGCCTCCTGCTCCCTCTGGATAAGCTGCTTCCTCTCGGCCTCCCAGGCCCCCAGCAGACTCTCGTACTGGTCCAGGTCCGGTCTCTCCATGGAGGGCAGTTGCTGCTTGGCCAGACTGGTCGCCAACGTTTGGAAGTCAGACGCGTCGACTTTTTCCTGAGCCTCCAGCTGGCTGACCATTGCCTGGAAAGACAGTAATGCATTAGAGGCTAGTTTTACACTGCAGGTCCAAGGGCCCAATTCTGATTGAATGCCTACAACTGATATGTCTTCCAATCTATTTACATTTACATTTCAAGTGACACATACCTGATGTGACTGTGTTTACATTCACTTAACACATGAAACAACCTGCATGTGCAGATGCCCAAACTGCACATAATGCTCAATCAGATTCTAGTCAGGTGATTGTCTTGGCCATTGCACATGATCGCCCTTCTTTGCCTTAGAACACTCTTTGGTTCCTTCGGCATTATGCTTCAGGTTATTGCCCACCTGCACTGTGAAGCGCCGTCCAATGAGTTCTGCAGGATTTGGCTGAATGGGAGCAGATAATATTGCCCAAAACAATTCCAAATTCATCCTGCTACTTTTGTCAGCAGTCACATGATCAATAAACACAAGGGAACCAGCTCCATTAGCAGCCACGCCTTGACACTACCACCACCATGGTAGTGTCAAGGCGTGGGCATGTATGGCTGACCTTATGAAAAAATCCATAATGACTGATAACAACACATTCCATCCCACCTTGAATTTGCTCTCATATTCAGGAAGCTTTTCCCTCTCCGCCTGGTCATCTCCATCAATTTCTTCTTTTCGTTCTTCCTCCCCTGCCGACTCATCTCCAGACGAATCAGACGAATCGGATGAGTCAGACGAGGTGGAGGACAGCCCGTGCAGCACATCGTCTAGAAAACCCAACTGAAATGAACAAAGTAATTACGTTATCCGGGGGTAAATGATAGGACCCAAATGTAATAAAATACAGTTAGCCACATGTGATATTAGACAGGTGACGTCCACATCTTAATGTAATCTTAGTGCTGACCTGAGGCACTTGAACATAATGTCGATGTAATGCGTCCTGTGGTGCTACGTGCATGCTCACTTTTATTGTCTGTCACAGCGTGTTTGGCCTGTTGTGTCAGGGATGTTCAAAGTCCCACAGGGTGCTCTCAAGATCTTGTTAGGAAAAGGCGGAATTATCAAACTGGACCCGACTGTGTATCTGTTTGTTAAATCATAATCATAATGAAAATATGACAGCGTGACTGTGTGTGTTCCGTCTCAGTTGATGAATAGTGTCTGAGTTGTGTTCTTCACCAGGTGAGAATGTTTGGCAAGATGAACAAGAGAACTAGAGGGCATTCTGGGTCAAATCTGACCTAAGATAACAGCAAATCATTTGGATACTACATTGCCTCGTAGTATGATGAATGGCATCGCTGCTGTTGCTATGGCCACCCCAATTTGGTGTCTATAAATGCTTCAAGTGTGTCCTGCACGTGGCGGTAACACCGTCTTCTGTAGATCAGTGTTTTGTGCTTTAAAAAAAAAAAAAAAAAAAGGTATCAAAATTAATAATTTTAAAGGGTTAAACTAGTTTTGTTCTATACTTGAACAGAAAAGGACACGATGACATTAGGGGCTAGTTACATAAAATAAATGGGATTATGAAAACAAATCACACAAGCATTACCATTTATTCAAATATAGTCAGGTCTTTACTCTCCATTAAATGCAGCTAACATATGGGTCCAAAGTATGTGTATATTAATATGCCTTTCCCAACTGTCCAAAGGATATTTTATCTTCTAATAAAAAATAATTTGGTTCGTAGTTGTGTTTGTTTACCCATTTTAAAGATCAAAGATGGCGCCTTTGAGTTGCCAGCCTGTTACAACAGCTCCACCCATTTTCTCATTAATTTGTACTTTTTAACCCTTGTCATTTAATGTTCATTGTGCGGGCGCGTAGACCCCTTGTAAAAGCCAAAAACAGGCTACCTGTTTTCTGCGTTTTTGGACGTGAAATTTTTTCATGGAGATGATCAAAGCGCGCCTTCACTGGCAGTATGTTTACAACAGTAAAGAAATCGTAGAGTGTCGTGTTTGTGTTTGTCTGAATGCCAGCAGACAACTCCCTGGTTTATGGATAATGAAGTAAGATGCGAGGAATAGAGCAGCACAGTGGGCATGTTGGTAGCTTGTCTGCCTAAACATCAACGTTTCTGCGTTTGAATCTCAGCTCGGACCTTTCTGTGTGGAGTTTGCATATTCTATCCATCCTTGTATCATTTTGCTGGGTACTCCGGAAGGATGTCATGTTAATGGAAGACTCCAAATTGTCAACATGTGTCAATGTGAGTGTGAATGGCTGTTTATCTAAATGTGATCTGTGATTGGCTAGAAACTAGTCCAAAGTGTACCTTGCCTCTTGTCCAAAGTCAGCTGGGATTCAGACTGAATGCCTAAGACACCTCCTCTAAGTCCCCAAGAGTGTCTGACTGATTCTATGGTTGTGCTTGAAACATGTTCAGTCCTTACCGAGTCTTTGGACAGTTTGACGTCAGCGGGCGCGCCGGCGGCGCTTTCCACGACAGCCAGCGCTCGACTCAGATATCCTCGTTCCCAGAAGAGGGGCATGACTTTGAACACAGCATGGATGCCCTTCTGCATCTCTACCTTGCCTGGAGAACACAACAACATACAGTATGGCCCGTTTAATATGGTTTGGAAACAATGGGCGTTGGGGTACCTCCGGATGGCAGAACGTGAGTGACTAGCGCCAGATATACCCTCATAAGCTTTAGGCACTTTTCTCCCCTGTTCTCTCAATTGCTTTGGTCAAATGACAGAAGGGTTTGTTTACTAGTGGTGCAATTGGCGATCGCTTGAAATTTTGCAACCCGGACGTACGCGTGACATCATTGTGATAAAGTCTCAAATTTTGAAATCCATTCGAGCAAAAGCATGAAAACAAGCTCCTAGTGTTCTCACCTAGCAGAGCGTTTCCCAGGAGCTGAGCTGTGAGGCCCACACTGCTCTCTTGCTTCAGGCCGCAGATGAGCAGAGACGCTCCCAGCGCTCGCTCCTGCGACACCTGCGTACACATATACGATGTTAATCAAGAAGAGACCCCGTTTCGGTCAAAACAGCTTCAATGTTTTTCACTCACTGTGAGTTGAGGTCTGGTTGCTAGGTAACTGGCCAGAGCATACAGAGACAGGATCTGAGTAGAAGGAAGGTCAAAGGCCTCTTGGAGCATCACCTCCTCAACCACGCAGCATGCGCCTGGAAATGATTCAGCACAACAATAGAACCTTTTAGCCAAGGTATCTATGTGCCTATTGTATAGACTAAAGTACTTTACTTTTATTTAGCCCTTAACCCAGGGATGGGCAAACTTTTGAGGTCCAGGGCCACATTTGATTTTTAAAACAGATGAGCCACGTCACTTTTAAATCATTATTAATCATCATTATTATTTCAAATAAAGTGTGTGCAATATGTTCAATTTATTATTTGAATATTAAATAATTTATTATAATTTTTACATTGTATTATTTATGAATAATGCAATTATAATGAATTACCCAGTGACAACATTTTAAATGTCAGAGTTTATTTTGCTTGTCTATTTTTTTTATTTTATTATTGATTAATCAATTAACCAATTATTTAATGAGATAAATAAATAAATACAAAAGGAATAAATACATTTTAAATATACATTTTTTGGTAAAATAAACAGATTGGCTGTATGTAGTTCTGCCTGAATCTTAATTATTTATCTTACCAAGACATTTTGGACAATTGTGTGATTCCAAATTTGTAGGAACAGTTTTGGGGAAGGCTATTTTCACTTCCTAGGAGTCATTGTGTGTCTCTCCAGCTGTGTGATTTCGCAGGCTTACTTTTGAAGTCCTCATCCTTCAGGTAGGAATCAATGAGCAAGTTGAAGGTGAAGTTGTCTGGGAAGATTCCATACTGGACCTACAAGAAACGCACCTTGTCGTTCATTTCTTCATCCTTCACGCAATATTACATTCAAAGATGTCCACTGATAACTATGGCCAAACTTGACTAAAATGTGATGCAGATGTAGTGGTTCAACAATGTGTTTATTATTGTGGTTGTCGTGTGCAGTGGTCTACAACTGCACTGTATCATACAGACACTGACAGATTCTTATATTTTTTTTTATTCCGCGTTATGTGCGTGGCTCACTTCTGCACCGTGTTGTGTCATATTTGGAGCAATTTGAAATGACACAACTAAGCGTGTACTGCACCTTGTTTTGAAGCGTGTGCAGGGCCTTGTCTCTAGCGCCGTATTTCAGACACTGCCTGATCCAACTGTGAACTGTCCAGTCTCGAAGGTACCAACAATTTGGACTGTGACGGAACCTAGAGGGTGACAAAACAAGGTATTATTATTTTGTTTTTGTTATAAAGTATAGCAGTAAGGAAATAACATATAGTATGAGGAGGTAACTGCACACTTAGGGGGTGACATCAACTACTAGACTGGGGTCGAAAAATCCTAATTTGGATTGTTCAGTATCTATTTTTAAACATATCTGCATCTGCTTTTTATTTATTTATTTTTTTTATTTAACGGCCGATAATAGCGCAATTTAAAACTATTAACTTCAGGGAACAATTTATTTATTTAAACCTTCAGTTAACTTTATAAGAGATGCTGCTGACACCGGAAACTCCCTGCACTTTTTGTTTTTGTTTGAAATTAAAACAAACATAAGTGAAAGATTAACATTTCAATTATATTGAAATTTTGGAAAACTATTCACTGTAGAAAAAAAATTCATTTAACTTTATAAGACATGCTACTGAGCCTGGGAGCATCCTGCAGTTTTTGATTGAATTTTAAAACAAGGATTTATTGGATTATGTGTGAAAGTGACAGAATGAACAACAAAATAGGCAAGATTAAAACAAAAAAAGAAAAGAAAATAGACATTTTCGAAAAGGAGTAGGAAGAAAAATGTATTTACTCCTACCCCTATTACCATTTATAGATCATCAACATAGTACTACGGTAATGTAATAAGAAATAATATATAAACATCCTTATTCCTATATACACTAATACAATAATATAAATGACTATATCAGTAACAGCAGTATCTTGGATTTTGATGAAAATAAAAAAAGATACCTACCACAAACAAAACAAAAACCAAAATACAGCATATCAAATGTACTAGCTTCATTGTAGGCCCGTGCCAACCCACAAAAACGTTTGTTTTAGTGTAATCCTTCAAACGAACTCACAAAATGCAGTGTAATTTACACAACCATCTCAGCATTGGTAAATATCATTTTGTTGTTTATTTCAGCCCGTCGCTTGTCAGAACACATGAACAGAGCATGCAAAAACAATCGCTAAATGTCGTAATCAGATTTCCAGTGGAAGGAGTAAACAGGAAAGGTGGGAACAAAGCAAAGCATGTGAGGGCGCGTAAAGCAAAACAGACAAAGCAAACAGACAATACATTCCAAGAAAACGCACACCCAAAAAGCTCGCAAAAGCACAGCTGTGAGATTGACAGCAGTGGATGTGAATTACTTGTAAAGGTAGTACTCGGCTTGATCCACCTCCTCTCGGCATGATATGTTGTCTACAAACTGGAAAACAAACAAAATTGAAACCAATGAAAGTCAAGGAAATAATAACATAAATATGACTGACATAAATGTCCATCTCACCTGTGACACAGTCAGGGAGCTAACTGGAAGATTCCTCTCGTATATCCTGTCCATGTTGTTGGCCAACAAGGCTTTAAACATATTTTTAAAGAAAATAATAACATTAATATATATATTTTTTAAAGCTTTTTAACTGGCTAACAGTTGATGAACTTATTAGAGAGCTAACAGTAGATTAACTAACAAACAGAAATCATTAGTTGTAGTTTGCAAATTGATCCTTAATGCTATATAATTGGTGCCCACGATGACAAGTTTGGAGCTACATCTCCTCCTTGTGGTCTTTGCAGGTCCTGCAAAACCATAAAACAAATGAGATAGAGACGCCGTATTCTAATTTCAGTAAAGTATATACAGTAGATATGAAAAGTTTACACGGCTGTTCAAATGCCAGGTTTGAGTGATATGAAATTGTGAGACCCAGATCAATGATTTCAAAAACTTTTCCACCATTACGGCGAACTAGAAACCTAAAAACTCAATTGAAGAAAAAAAAAGAAACTTTCAGAGAGATAGTGTGGGTGCACAAGTGTGCACACCCTTTTATAATTGGAGATGTGGCTGTGTTCAGAATTAACCAATCACATTCAAATGAATGTTAAATGGGAGTTAGCACACACCTGCCACCTTATAAAGTGGAAAAAAATAAAGATCTGCTGTTCTGGTAAACTTTTCCCGATATATATATATATTTTGCTTACTTTGCTTAAGTTACTTAGTAACAGCTACAGTTAGTTAGTTCCATTTTTTTAAATTGAAAGTCAAATGGTTCAAGTCTAATGAATAGCTTCAAAATGGTACAAACTAAGATAAGTGCTGAACTTCCAGAGGTTGAAAAACGAAATTAAAAAACCAAAAACACTGGCGTGTTCTAAAACCTTTGACCGGTAGTGCTACCGGTCAAAAGATTTAGAACACGGCAATTTTCTGGAGGGGCAGGGGCATTCTTTAAAATTGAATGTCAAGTAGTTCATGTCCAATGACACACAGTTACGGGAACTTCCACAACAGAGTTGGGAATAACTTTCTGACGAAGATTTGATTTCCATTTTAGAGATAATGCCAAGAGTGCTGTTATATCTTCCCAAGATGGCTACTTTAACGAGTCAAAGGTTTACAGTATATTTTTGGTTTAGATTGACTCCATGATATCTTTTCGAACTTGAAAAGTTTTTGTTCCGTACTTTCATTTCAGAGTAAAATGAGAAATTAAACTGCATAACCTACTTTTTTTTTAATAACTGGGATGTTCCAAAACTTTGGACCGGTAGTGTATGTTGTTCTTACCTAAATTTTGAGGGTCCTTTTCTCTTGCCTCCCACAATGTTCTGTCTGAATAAGCTGCTGAAAGTAACCATCGTCTGCCTGCAAACGTACATTGTACTACTGTTAACAGAATTCAAAAGACCAGTGTCTTTGACCACATAAAGTAACCACGTAAAAAAAAAAAATAATAATAATACTTAATTACGGTACTTTTGTAAGATTTGTCAGGCGAGTGCAAACAGTGTGAGTACTTTTGCCACCACTGCATGAAAGAGAAATAGGGACCCTGGCGATGCTGTTAGCTGCGGCTATTTAGCTCTTCTTAACTCCACGTCAAAACGAGGACAAAACTCTGATAAACATATTGATACAAACCGAAACCCATAGGACATCCGTGTATTCAATGCAATTGGAAGAGCACTCACCTGACACAGACGGAGATAAACGGTTAACTTTGACAGCAGCAGTCAAAGAGCATCTCAAGATGGAGGCCGCCATCTTTGGACGAGACCACTCATCATTTGGAGAAGGGGGTGCACGCACCAATGAATGAACGACTCTTCCGGTTTAAACCAAATTTGACTCCGTTCTGAAATAAAAAAGAGAATCATTCACAATTGTGTTGTTAGACTCTCGAAGAGTCATTGTTAGTTGTACACGCACAACGTTATTAACAACGATATTGTCAGGCAAAGGAAGTAGGTTGACAGAACGGTTGACTTCATGGACAATACTCAAATATACAATGAATCTAAACATCATTAAACAAAAGTTTTAATTTTAGAAAACCTACATATTTTTCTTCATTCGTGCAAATGCAAACAAAATTGACTTTCCAAAATGCTAACTTAAGTTTTATTTTCTACATCTAGTAAATTGTCACACAAAAATGCACTTAATTAAATAACCAGGTAAACACAGTGACTGAAATAAATACAAATAAATTACGCTGTTTTTATAATAATAATAATAATAATAATAATTAGTAGTAGTAGTAGTAGTAGTAGTAGTAGTAGTAGTAGTAGTAGTAGTAATAGCAGTAGCAGCAGCAGTATATTATCATTATCACTGTCGTTATCCTAACCAGTCAGCGACCGTGCCGCCTATTATTATTATTATTTTATTACAGCTAGATAGATAGATAGATAGAAGTAGTGCTACCATAATCATCTATTTATATATTCTGTTGCAGATGGTCTACTATATCTTTGTTTGTCTCTGTTGTAAATGTGAAAAGTGACTTGAGTTTAACGCACATTTGGATGAGACGCCTCAATATTTTCCAGGAGCGTCGATTAGATGCCATTAGAGGGAGCTGTGGCCATGAAGAAGAGACTAGAGTAGAGCAGTGATTTCCAAGCCTTATGGAGCCAAGGCAGATATTTTACGATTGAAAAATCTCACGGCACACCAACAAACAAAAATGTCACAAAAAGTGGATACATTAATTACTGTATGTACTTCCTGCCATCTAACGGAAGAGTATTTATTTGTTCTGTCTGTCACTATGCCACACTGGCATAAATAGATGAACAAAGATACATGATTTCTTGTAAATCAATTTTTTTTTGAGCAATTGCGTAAAATTTTATAATTTCCCACGGCACACCTGAAGAGCGCTCACAGCACACTGGTTGAGAATCACTGGAATAGCGGAGGCAGCTCCCTGTTCTGTTCTGGATGGCTTCCTGAATATTGTGAGGAGATAAGAATTGTCTGGTCATGTGACTTTTTACTCTTTTATCTTATTACACCTGTGTTGGTTTTTGCAAGTTTTTTATTTTTTTTTTTTTTGCATAGCAAGGCCGCCGACTCAATGAAGCACCGAGATCCGGCTGGCCCTCGACTATAAATACACAATGCAGCAGCAGGAGCTCGTTGGCTGTGTGTCAATGGAGGTGACAGGTTGAATCAGGGGTGGGGACGCTTTGGTAAAACAAAACATGGAAGACTTAGCACCCTCTCACTCGCTTGCCAAGTGCCAAAAACAGGAAGCTCTTACCTGCACAGGACACAAGTTGAAGGAAATCAATGTTTGGAAGCACAAAAAGTAAATACAGTGCTAGGCAATTTCCCATAATAGCATTTAGGAACTAGGGTACGGTTTGTATATATTGTAAACCGCGATGCTGCATTAAGGAGCAGGGGAAAAAAAAAAAAAAAAGAAAAAAAAAGGTGTTCCACATTGTGGTTTCTCTTCGAGCCAGCGGTTGGGATTGAAATGAGTAGGTGAGGAAAGGAAAGGAGGATATGAGAACTTCCTCAAACTGCAGTTTCACCTTGTGGGGCACAGTGGTCGTCAGTGTGTGGAAAAGAGAAGCTGCTCTTCTGCATTTCATCTGATGAGAAATGACGAGGTGGTTACCTGGAATGTATGTATGGTGACCGTGGATGGGGCGGAGTATTGGGGGACAATGTCGTTTAAAATCTGATAAACATATAACCCGGTGTACTGTACCTTCATACTTTATGTAACATCTTCATGAAAAGGAAATATTCATTTTCTCCCACTCCAGTCCTGGGCTGAAACAGCAGCTGGCAGATAGTTGGTTGACTCCACGCAACACAGATGTGACACAGTTCCCAGAAATAGTGGTTAAACGACTAAATATTCATTCAGCGACTCACAAGAAAGCCAAAATCTTCATTCTTTCATTCTAATTGTGTGATTTGGAATTGAATGTACAGTGTTCTTGATGCCTTTGTGTGTATGAAAACAAAAGCTATGAGGAGGATTTTGAGCTTTCCTCCCACCCACTGCTATGATTCTCAACACGACTGTGCGTACGTTTGAATATGAACTCAACGTGATACTGTATCTAAGACTGGATCTAAGACTTTTGCTTTATTTGCACGTTAAGCTTATCGTCAGGGATGATTCAAGCTGGTCCTGGCTCGTGTCTTATTTATGCTGACGTCGGTCTAGACTGCCTTGACGCACTGAACTTCCTTTCCTCTGTTCTTCTCTCTATCCTTCTCACCTCATCAGCATCCATATAGTGCGTTACTAACCTGTTTCTATTTGTCTTTCTCTTTCTCACCTTTAACTGGCACTCTCTACTTCTGGCCTTCACATTCGTCTGCTTGTTATCGGCGGTGTTGAGGCTGGGGACGGCGGCGTTGGGAGCGGACCAGTATGGTTGTCGTCGCTGTCATCGTGGGATTATTACTGTTGTTGATAAGGCTGTTGTTGTGCCCATTGTTCTCTCATTCATCCCCCGGCTGCTCAAACCCGCTAAAATCCTGTTTTCTCTCACTATCTACCCTCCATCCCCCTTTTCTGTCTCTCCATATAAACCTAAACGAGCCGCGGCCGCCGGTCTGTTTGAGGTTTCTTCCTTGGAAGTTTTTCCTTGCATCCGTCACCAAGTGCTTGCTTATATAGGGTTCAATTGGTTTTCTTATATACTGTACACACACATAATGTGATATTTTAACGAGGTGTGTGTGAGTGGGTGTGACACATTCCACTGTATCTAACATGGGATTCTACCACTATTTGTCTTGATTTATTCGCTGAGCACAATGAATGCTTATGTTGTGACTCATACACACACACACGCATGCAGTCTTTGTTTGGGACACCCGCTGCTTGTTTGATCACAACCAAAAAGACAGAGAGGTGTTTTCTCTTCCTCTTCCTCAGCTTTGAAAGGGAAGCGGAGGGAGGAGAAAAGGCCCAGAAACTGTGTTTTTTAATACATGGACATGTATTCGGCCTTTGGGCTATTTCATACGGTAAAGATACAAACTGCATTTCTTCTTTTCATTCAACAGAATCACGCTTGGTTCCGCCTGCACGTTGCCGTCCATTACCAACAGTCACCACGTTATTAAGAAGGACAAATAAGCAAAATGAGACAAAATGCAAAATCACAGTTTATTTCAAAAATAGACTCAATGATTGGAGTAGCTCACATCATTCACACCATATATAAAAAACATCTAATGACTTGAAATACCGTAATTCCTCATATAGGGGCAAAGGGTATTTATTTACTCAACTGCAGAGAGTACCAGGGGCAGGCTATTATATGTTTAAAAAAAATTCTATAATAATATTAAATCATATTTAGATTAATATACTATACCATCCATCTATCCATCCATCCATTTTCTGAGCCGCTTGTCCTCACTAGGGAAGCGGGCTGCTGGAGCCTATCCCAGCTATCACTGGGCAGGAGGCGGGGTACACCCTGGACTGGTTGCCAGCCAATCGCAGGACACATATAAACAAACAAACAAACATTTGCACTCACATTCACACCTACGGGCAATTTCGAGTCATCAATTTACCCACATGCATGTTTTTGGGATGTGGGAGGACACCGGAGTGCCCGGAGAAAACCCACGCAGGCACGGGGAGAACATGCAAACTCCACACAGGCGGGGGCGGGGATTGAACCCGGGTCCTCAGAACTGTGAGGCAGACGCTCTAACCAGTCGTCCACCGTGCCTCCTGCTATACCATTTTGCGCAATATAAATAAAATATTTACTGTGATATGTAGCATTATAAAAAGCATGTTATTCTATATTATATTATGGGTGCCATCACTCACCTAAGGGTAGAGAATTTTCCCCATTGATCTTGGAATGTTTCTCAGCTTTTACTCTGGAATATGCAGTGCAATATACAGCACAACACTTTCTCTTTAAGCATCAGCTTTACAGATGCCGTGTCTGCTTTACAATGCCGTGTGTGTTGTGGTATAGAAACAGCGATGACATGTAAACATATCAGTCATCATAAACCAAGTGGCACCACCTATTTGTTTTTTCTATGGGGGGAAAAAAAAGGAGTCGGGCAGCAAGGTGAACTTGTGGTCAGCAAGACAGCCTCACAGTCGAGAGGTCATAGGTTCCAATCTCGTGTTTGCATAGTCTCTCTGTGCTTGTGTTGGCTTTCTCCCACATTCCAATAACATGCATCTTAATTGCAGATTCTAGATTTAAAAATGTGAATGATTGTTTGGCTATGTGTACCCCGACTCCCACCCAAAGTCAGCTAGGAGAGTCCCCAGCTCATCCGTGACTCTAGTGAGGACAAGCAGTATAGAAAATGGATAACGGATGAAAATAAGGAGGCGTCTATTCATTTTTATTTATTCATGATGCCTATCAGAGCGGCGGCCACTATTTGAAGAAATGCGGTTAGAGTGGAACGTATTCCAAATAACTACATATACTTTTTCTTGTAGAATGTTCTTTCTTGCACCTGAGAGCAATTGTACAAGATGTATTCTTCACAGCTTTCATTGCTACGGTTCATTTTGCAGTCAGCTGAGTTCATGCACACGTCCTTCAGTCCTCACATATACACCACTCACACACAATAAAAGTGATGGATATTTAGCTTTTGGGTGAATTTCAGGATAAACCTCAAACTTAATTTGACATTCTCTGAACTTTTGCAGGCACATATCCATTTCTATACCTCTCTGTGATTCTTCCCGTCTTTCCCTACCTCTTTTTTAACCTGCTGATTACAATTTGTGCACAGTGACCACTTCCCCCTGACCACATCCTGTTTGAAATCTCGCAATGGCAAGGTACTTTCGATCAGTTGTTAGGCGTCGTCTCATGATGTGAAAATGGCAACAGGATGATGGAGACGGCTGTTTGACATACCAATTCCCATTGAACCAAGATACGTATTTGTCCATAGATCGAACAGACCATTCAGGTCTTTGTTTGTTAGAGAACAGCAAGTTGTGCAAATACAGTAGCATTGCAACATTAACAGTTGGACAAGTGCATTCAAAAGTTTAGAGATGGTCTGATTAAGTTCACCTGAAAGTTGAATACCCCGAACATTTTGTGAGTAGTCTGCACATCGTCTCAACTCTCAGCATTCTGCAAAACCTGCGTCCTCTTTTTACTCTTCATCCTCTTTCTTTGCTTTTTCTTCCCTGCCCAGTGGCCCGGTCGATTCCCTGACAATGTCTCTCTGTAATTTGCTCTTTGTCACATTGTCAAGCTCCTCTTCCAATTCAGACTCAGCAGCGTGGTCACCTGACTCTCTGTGACTTCTCTCAGCCGCCTCGTAACGAGGCCGAGACTCAATCCGTCTCCATGTTGCATTCAAGTGTCCGTCTCTAGCCGGAGACCCCCGGCCTCCCACCACCTCACGCCCCGAGCGCTCGTGTTGATCCTCGTCAGGGCTGTACTGACTGTGTCTGTATAAACTCTCCTCATCCTCCTCCTGGCAAGAGCTACCAGGCACACTCTCGCCGTCAGACTGGGGAAGATGAAGACCGGGAAGGCCTGGAGGCTTCTGGGAAAGATCAAACGGCTCTTTTTGGTTGAAACGACTCAGGAGGCTCATGGGTGAGGAGAAGCAGAAGCGTCCTCGTTGTCGGAACACTGAAATAACAGAATTAAATCATTAAAGTTTTTTTTTTTTTTTTTAAAGGGGATATTTAATGAAAATTGACTTTTTAATTGCTTGTGAACATTGTTGAGTCTCTGGAGAACCTGCCCACTCATCAAATGTGACAGTAAACAACCAAGTGAAAATATTCAATTAGTCAATGGTGGCTTTGCACGTGCAACATTCATTTGCAGTCTGGACATCTCATGGGTGAGTCTCAGATTTTCTAGAAGTCGCCAGTGACACCGTAAAAAGTCACGATGTGTGTTAACCATGATATAGCAAGGATTACTGGATTGAGAAAATGTGGTATTTGAACACAAATTTCAAAAATTGTAAACATAAATTGTATAGAAACTATGTAAAAAATAATGGCATAAAAATATAAGGATAATAAAAAATAAAAAAAATAATTATTAAAATAAAAAAACAACAGTTCTTAAAGATTAATTGAAAGTGTACTGAACTTGAAAGTTAAATGCAACTAAACTGTACTCAGTAGGGCTGTGAAAAAAACATCGTCTCAGTCTAATTTGCGTCGCACGGAACAATTTGACCACTGCCCATGTTTACCGCACGGACTTTTGTTGCAGACGCACATGCTGTTGGACCAGCGAAAAACATTGCCAAAAACAACAGAGGAGCATCTGTAAGTGATTTTTAAGACACTATTAGATGTGCAATATACTGTACATATACATGATGAATGAGTGAGCTGAATAGTAGTTAGCGTTTTTATTTTGACCTAAAATGGTTATCGCTAGCATGCTGATGCTAATTCCGAATGCTAACTGTTTAGCAAAGACGATTTTTGTTTTCTCAAATTCTGTACAGAGCTTATACCATTAAAAAGATTCGATAGTGACAGCCGAAGCCGGTACGTAGTACACTTTGAGAATCACTACTCTGCTGCATTAAATCAGTCAGCATTATTCAACGTGACGGAGGTGCTTTGGTGCTTACATCTTTCATCCAACCCTCTGTCCATGATGCCGTGCTTCACCTTCATGTGTCTGGTGAGGTTTCCCTTCAGAGTGAACTTGCTGGGACAGTAGAGGCACTTGAAGGGTTTGCTGTCCGAGTGGAGGTGCATATGACCCATGAGGTTGTGCATCCTGTTGAACTCCTTGCCGCACAGCTGAAAGGCGCAAACGCAGACAAATCACAATTATCCATCTGTCCATTTTCTATAGCGCTTTTCCTCATTAAAGCATAAAGCATCATGTTTTTCTCTGCCAAACGTCTGTTGAATGACTACACGTAATCGTGAATGAATGTGCAGGCGTTTCCCCTCTGATACACCCAATGCAACCCCCCCCCGCTGTCCTTTCCTCTCCCTCTGTCTTCTCTCTCTCAGCATGCACACACACACACACACACATACACACACACACACACACACGCTCACACACAAACAGAAGAAAAACAGAAGGACCGAGCGAGAGGAAGCAACAGAACAGGGAAGGGCAACTCCTCCGTTGTCCTTCCTCTCCATTCTTTTTTATTAGGGTGGTCCTTTCCTTCAGGAGGAGAGAGGGACTCGAGACTGTCCAAGAGGACCGTGAGAAAACAGGAAAGCCCCCCCACTCCGAGCAGCAGAGAAAGCGAGATGAAATCTATTTGCGGGCCTCGTTCTCCGGGGAGGCGGGAAGCCATTGTTAGAGAGGCAGTTTTGTGCGCCGATATCCTTCCTATGCGCGAGGAGGCCGCCGATGCCAAAAGCCTCCCTGCTATCTGGTCATGATCCCAGACCTTCTTCTAAACACCAAGGTCAAACTCCAGAAAAGGTCCAGCTCCCTTGGCTCAAGTTAAAACTAGACTTTGTGCCCTCGAGCCATACTTTGCCCACCCCCTGGTTTAAACGCACCTTGCACTTGTAAGGCTTGATGTCGGAGTGGACGATCATGTGGGCCTTGAGCGTCTGCTTTTGGACAAAGCTCTTGAAGCACTTGTGGCACTGGTAGGCCCTCACGTTGGTATGGATGAGCACGTGGCGCTTCATGTTGGCCAGCAGCGTGAACTCTCGGCCGCAGATACGACACTTGTGCTCCTTCACGCCCTGGTGGCAGAGTGAAAGCGTCAAATAACCTTAACTGTAATTTGTCCCCCCAAAAAATGGAAAAAAAATGAAGTGATACAAAAAGGTAAGATAGTAGACTCCACATCTGCGTTATTAGGATTCCAACATAGTTTCCAGGCAGGACACGCCCTACTCCAATATTACTGGCTCCAGGACAAGCGCCGCTGCTCTATGATTGGCTGTTGTATCCTGGTAAAAAAACGCCCTACTGTTTCCAGACAGGAAAAGAAGTATATGACCCTAACTCTAACTCACCCTAATACTAACTTTAACCCATCCTCAACCGCCTTAAACACCAACCAGAGTCCTAAACCTAACCATAACAAACATCTTTGTTTTTGTTTGGGATGGTCATCTCGTTACTGTTACATGTGCGTAGCCTTCACTTCTCGGATGCAGGAGCCAATCATGTTGCAGCGGTGCGTGTCCTGCCTCGAAACTATGTGGGAATCCTAATAACGGCTGCACATCCAGTTGTACCCCGACTTACGAGGGACTGGAATTTTTTGAGATACGAGCCATCGCTTGGCCAGTTTTTTATCTTAAGTTGTAAGCAAAAATGGGGGTTATTAGCGCTAGATGGTGGCAGCAAACAATTCTTCAAAAAAGACGCCTAGTGCTTACTTACTTAGCTTAGGTAGCTTAATGTTAACACATAATGGGAAACGCCATACAAGGGCTTATGAAACTAGCTTTGCTATTGCTGTAATTATCAACTTTTAAACAACTATATTTTTTAATCCTCTGCAAAAATCAACTACCACCGTATGATTGCAACTTAGCAGGGGCGGTTTCTGATATGGGCAATATGGGCAGCTGCCCAGGACAGCATTCTCTTGGGGTTACTCAGTCAGGGGTCAGGGGTGGGCAAAGTCGGGCCACCAGGTCACATGCGGCCCGCTCCGTTCTTTAATCCGGCCCAACGAGCATTTACATGATCAAGAGTCCTGCGATATTTGTTGCATTCTTTTTGCATTTTTATCCTGAAATTGGTTAATTCAAATATATGGATTCATTTTTATATTCATTCATCTTATTCAATAAAAAAGAAATAAAATCAGTCACATTTGAAAATTATGAATAATAACATTTTTAAAAATAGCGTCAATTATTAATTTACTATGAAGAAAACTAATTTACATATTTTGCATTCACCAAATTTTTTTTTAGCCTAATCTACGACAGACCTGGCCCATTTACCTGTTTTAAAACTAAACTGTGGCGCTGAGTACAGAGGTTTGCCCAATCCTGGCATAAAGGAAATTACAAAAAAAAGCAACAGTAAAATTCTGCCTGCCGGCGCACACATGCTGGCATGAACGAGAAGCCTTGTGTGCGAACCAACCGTCCACCTACTTTGTGAGTGAGCGTGTGCTGCTTGAGGTGGTGCGACTGGATGAATTCCATCCCGCACTCGCTGCAGATGTACGGCCGGATGTCTTTGTGCTTCATCATGTGGTTCTGCAGCTGACTTGGGTATTGGAATGTCTTCTGGCAGTCGGTGCACCTGCAGGAACAACAGGGATGCCTCAAATGCGGAATTTTACATCATCACTTAATATTTGTTCAATTGCTAGTGTAGCCTAATTGTCAAAGGCCAGAAACAAATTAAGTTTAAGCAACTAATGTAGATTGAGGGATATGTTCCAGACGTACTAGCAATAGGTAAAAATGTCATATACTGAAACCATGTAAAATTATTTTCATATATTTTCCCCTCCCACTTGCACATTAAAACATTTAACACATTGTAAATGTATTTGAACACTCACAAAAAATTGCGAACATAAAATGTATAGAAAATACTACATACTGTAGTGTCTCTATGTATCTTTAAGAGGGGGGGGGGGGCGTGGCTGGTGTCCTGTCGTGTGACGTAGGTGAGTCTGCGTGAGTGTTTGGGCGTGAACTATGGCAAACAGCAACCTGAGTGAGTACGCTCATTGTGTTTATGTGTTTTACTGTTGTCCCGGCGTTCAATAAACGGCTGAAAAGTGCATCGCGTCTTCCTTTCCCACATGCAAGTTGCGTGCAGTGCTTGTCAAAGTTTGTCACATGCTACCGAACGACACGGCCCAACACAACTGAACGGGACAATCGCGAACAAATTATAGTCGCGACTCACACCAGCAGACGTAGCGATTGACCCTCGCACACATACCAACTCGCTGCAAGGCTTCACATATACTCTGCTGTATTATTTTTTTATTGAACCAGAAACAACAGGGCGTGATTGTCAAGGAAGAGGAGGACTGCTCTGCCCCACTGTCGTTACATTCTAATAATACATTTCGAAGAAATTTTTGAGAGGCTGTTAGCAATGAATGGGGAGACTGACCGAACTGACAGAGACTCTCAACACTTCACTTTTTAGCCACACTAAATGTAGGTAAGTATTTTAAAAATACTATATTTCCTGTTTTGGTATGGCTCGGCGGCAGCCGGCTGGATCTCACTTTGTACCCGGAAATGTAATTTCTCTTGTGAAAGTGTATGTGATACCACATGGCATTTTTGATTGGCATTGCGACGACGCTCATCTATGACTCAACTTTCCAATCGCAGCAAGACTAGTTGCCGACATTCAACCACTCATGAAAACTAGTTGCAGATGTCCGGAGTTCTGTCGTGTTCGGCCGTATCGCTCGGTGTGCGGCGGCCGATGTCTCACCTGTACAAGGTGGGGCCGCGGTGGGCAGTCAAATGTCTCTTGAGCTGGACAAGCGTGGGGAAGTCCAGACCGCACTCGACGCACACGTTGTCCTGGCCTTTCTCGTGCTTCAGCTCGTGGGCGCGAAGCTCACTGGGGTAGGCGAAGCCTCGGCCACACACGCTGCAGCTAGTGGATGAGCAAGGGTAGGTTGGATGTTCAGCAGTGATTATACAGTAGCATGTGTGTAATGAAAAGCATGCACCAGATCTCTAAAAAATGTTGCTCCTCTGAAATAAAATTAACAATTTTTGATTTTAGAAAAAGTGCTCCTATTGTCACTGCCCAAAAAAAGCATTTAACTGCATTTTTGGGGGTTTGTTTCTTCTTATGTTATATTCTTTTATTGTTCTTATGGCTATCATACATATTTAAAGCATACTGTCACTACAAAGTGAAAAGCATGTTTTTTTTTGGGAGTTATTTTTCTGGTGATCATATATGTTTTAATCATATGACCGCTGCCCAATGAAAACCATGTACTGTATGTACTGTATGTACTCAAATTGTTTTGCAATGAGTATCAACACGTCACAAGGTCAGTCTCTGAAAGTTGCTGGATTGGATTTGCGTTCTCCATGTTTTTCTCATGGTCAGTTTTATGTTAGTTGCTCAAAGGTTGGCAAATCTAATGATTTGTGTATACTGACAGAGAATAAGATGACAAAAAAATATTGTCTATCCTGAAGCATTGCAATAAAACCTTGAACTGTTTGATGTGTATAATATTATTGAATGTGAACTATTCATGAGGTTTGGAGTATTGGGCTTTCCGCAGAAACTAGAGGGTTAAGGCACCCGGAGGGCGTATATATGTATATTCCATATAAACCCATCGCCTAACGAGAGTTGACAAAAAGTGGTAACACAACATGTACCTGTAAGGCTTGACGTCACTGTGCTGCATCATGTGTCTCTTCAGGTGGCTAGTCTGGGTGAAGGCCTTGTGGCACACCTGGCACTTGTGAGGCCTCATGCCCTGGTGGGTGAGCAGATGCGTGTGCAGGTGGCTCAGCTGCTTGAAGAGCTTCCCGCACAGGTGACACCCGTGGGGCTTGATGCCCTTGTGGCCCAAGATGTGCGTGACCAGGTTATACTTGGACGTGTAGGACTTGTCGCACATGCGGCACTTCCACCGCTTCTGATCGCCGCCCACGTCCACGTAGTAGCTGTCGTCCACGTGGACGTCAAAGCCGGGCTTCTCGCCGGCCCTCGGCCCGCCTCGAGGGGGGGCGTCGAGACCGCGGTGCGCGGGCCTGACGTCCTCCCTGGGCGGGAAGGGCACGACGGGGCCGGGCATGAAGAAGGGATATGGGATGAGGCTGTGGTGGAGAGGTGGGAAGTATGATGGGTGGATGAGGAAAGGAGGTGGAGGCCACATTGGAGGGGGACTGAGAGGCTCCCGCTTCACCTGTACCGGAATGTCAACGGGGGCGGTCCTGCGATGAAACTGCAGCCTGCTCAGCTCGATCATACCGGGTGAGACAGTGGGTGAGAAGGGAACGGGATGAGACGGGAAGGAGATGTGGGCGAGGTTGCCTGATTTCGGGATGCCTCTTTCCTCCTCCTCACCACTCTCACACTCATGGGCATCCATTTTGAAAGGAGTCCTTTTGCGTTTTTGGGACCCTTCTGTGTGGATGTGACTCGGGCTCAGCATGGAGACAAAATCAGGCGAACCCTGCGGTGGGCTACCGCTGTCTCCATTGGGATATCTTGACAGGGAACACTTAGGGGTCTTAATAATGATGGAAGGTTGGGTAACATAGAACCTGTGCTGATCTGGTTGACGAGCGTCTTCTCTGAATCGAGGTCTTGTTGATGTTGAGAAATGGACTGTTTCCATCTTGATCCTGCTGAAAGAGAATGAACGATCGTTTCTTTTTCTTCATTTTCAATTGGCAGTCGTAAATGAAACAATGGATGAGTGACTGATTATTTTGCTGTTTGTTTTTTAATCTAAGACAAAAAGAAAAAGAAAAAAATGCCCGTTTTTTTTTTTTTAATTTGATGATTTCTATTTTTAATATGTCGTGTTTACATGACCCGGAAGTTTGGTAATGGACATCAGTAAAGGTCGTTGGCTCGTTAGCCACCACAATCAGTCAGGACCGTGACCACACGAGCCATCAAACGATTCATCACTTCTTAAATGTACTTTTTTTTTTTTTTTTACTACTCCAAACCACATATAGTTTCATTTCACGACTTTGTGTGAGTGTCACTAAACAATACTCACACGATACCTTTCACTTCTTAATTTCTCAAAGAACCCCTATCCTGAAATTGGGAACTTTGTCAAATGGTCACCTGTCACCTTTTCGCTTCTCCATTGCTTTTTTTTTCCGTCTCTGTTCATGTTTTTTTTGTTTAGTTTTGTTTTCAGGGAAGAACTTCCTTTTTTCTCTTCCACCCATGCACTCACTTTTCACACAAACCTGCAAGCGCAACCGAACCAATTATCAATAAAGATGTAATATTTTGGATGACAGTGCATGATTTATTGTTGATTATGAAATCCTGGCCTGCTGTGGATATTGCGTTCATCATTGCAATTTCTGTGCAGCTGCGACAGTTTATTTCAGTTTTGAATACCAGATGTGAAATAAAAACACAGCAACTGATGATTAAATTAAATTGTATGATTTGCTAGATGTACACATTCATCACATGACTCCAAGATGATCATTTACATCACAGGTGTCAAACTCAAGGCCCGGGGGCCTAATCTGGCCCGCCAAGTCATTTCAAAGCAAATAATCTGTGTCAACTTCCATGATTCTTGCTCAAATTCTCATAAAATAATAACAATAAATAGTATCGTTGAGACATTGCAAGCATTTTCTGTTTATAGTAACTTGAACAATAGTTGAACAAACGATTATCCTTGACTTCTGATTTCAAAACTAGGTATCCATCAATTTGTTGTGTGTATGTAATAATATTATGAGATGACTAAACATTTCTATAGTTTCACAGTCAACGGCCATCTGAGGGAAACCGTGACTACAATGTGGCCCGCGACAAAAATGAGTTTGACATACCTGATTTACATACACGTTTCTAAAATTGTTTGAGGTGATAAAAGTATGAGAAAATACCTAATGCCATGACACAGAGAATATACCAGTAAGATCACATTAATTTATATACTAACTGGCTACTTCATTGGGTACAGGATCTAATGAGGTCCAATGCAAGGGCTGTATCAGATTTTCCACTTTTACAAAGATAATATAATGATGCTGAGCTTTGATTGACACTCGGAGAGAGGTAATCCCTTTGTAATACTGTGGTTGTACTGTAGTTTACATTGGTCGCGGTGGCTCTCTCCCCTACTAAATAACCAACCAAAACATTAGAAACATCCCTCAGTAGTATGCATAGCGGTAATAATCCTAATGTCCAATGAACACCTGAGAGTGAGCATTATTGTTTTGGTAAAGGCAGATTTTGGGAGCCAACGCTTGTTTTTGGATCTCATTAGATTGTGCAGGTGTACCTAATATTGTGACCAACTATGACAGATGCATGCACATTTCTCCATAAGGTGGCATAATAAATGACATGAGTATTGGTGGAAAACAGCATTGCATGCCTTGGAGTACTATGAATTCTTGGAGTACTCCAATCTTTTCAAGTGTGCCTTGAATGGAATGTCATTGATGATGAAGTCTACATGCCCTCCAAAACAATCCATTTAAAACAGAAGCCCCTCCTTGTGCCCATGTGCCATGGAAGTGTGTCTACTCGAACGTGTGCGTATGGCATACCTGCGCCAGAGTTGTTTTGCCGTGGTGCCGTGGCTCCGTGCGGCCGTTCTCCCTCCCGCTCCCTCCTGACAATGCGCGGCCCTTCCACAGATGAGCTTTTTTGGAGGGACTTAAGAAAGAGAACAGGAACAATCACTTTGTTCTCATTTTTCAGATGAGTACCTTCGGAGAGAAGGGAAGGAAGGGAGGGGAGAGGAAGTCAACAAGTCGAGTGCCTTCCTGCAGAAAAATAAGGAAACACTAGATAGACATCTCCGTTTCTCGATGAAATGGGGATTTGGAGAGCTTTCGGACGAATGCAGGGAGGGCTCGGGTGGATGTTTTCTTCCAGAAAACAATGCACTTTGAATGTGGAACAGCATGCAAACATGGAGGATGTAAACACTCATCGCTTTAATTGCAGAAAAGGGGAAAATATTGTCTCAGTGTTTGAACTGCCAACTAATGTGCTATGAGGCTAGATGTGCACAACCTGGCCATCAGTAAACAGTTTGTGCATCATGATGAATTATTTGCGGCTTCTGCTGCTGCGCGCGACTTTGCCAATCAGAGAGCATTATAATACAGTCATGCAGACACAGACGAGGAAGAGTTTCACTCAATGTGCAGCTACTCAGAAAACTGCAGCAATATTGGTTGTTTTTCACAGAGGATAAAGAATATATTTTTGCATTGTTTTATTGTATGTCTACATGCGCCGATGCACCGTTTGTGTTCAAATATCCATTCCATAAAACATTATAACACCGCCACTTAGATGTGTTGTGTTTAGTTGGACATGGATGTATACAATGTTGTTCAACACCAATATGACAACCGCAAGGGTAAACATGCTTCTCTGACAATGTAAATTAAAAATGTAGTGTTATCATTTTGTAAAGGCCTCTATTTAATTGCATTATATTATTTTGTCTTAGATGCCTATTAATTGGATTCAAAATATTTCTTTATAAATGCCTTAATTTAATTCCATATAATGTACTTTAATTTATTTTAGTTTGATTCAGTTTTTCCAATGAGCGTTTTATCATTGTGCTTCTGTCATTTTGCAGATGCAGAACAAGACAAACACTGAGCGAGTGTACCAAAAGAGCCACCAGGAGGGGCAAGTGTCCCACTCACCACACTCCACTAAAGAGGTTTAAACCATCTAACAGCACAAACGATGCATGAATGGCTGGCACTTATGTGTTAAATATACTGTAGAATATTACATTTTCCCTCAAAATTACATTCTAGCAATTTGTCACGAATGAATTAAGCAGTGAGATGTAATATTATATGGAAAGAGATTGAGGCTTCATTATCAAAGCTACCATCAAGTACTGTTGGAGTCATGTGACAGGTTGAGAAAAGTTGGTGACAGAAGAGACGTCATCAGCTAACTTTGGTTATTAATCAGAGCGCGTTGGAAAGTGAGTGAGTCAAGCATGAGTAATTGAACTCATATCATTGAAAGAGGCAAACGCTTGTGGCCCGTCGTTAGATGTGTTAATTAGCTCATGAGGCCAATTAACCTCAGGACCTGGACAATATGGGCTTCAATCCATGCGAGAGATTAGCAAATTGATGTTCTATATGCGTGTGTGTGAGTGTGTTAAGTGACTTATAGCCATTTCAAAATGTATCATGTTGAGATACCTTTATCCAAATTAAATAAAAGAAAAAAGACAAATGAGACCATTTAGTTGATATCTTTTTTTTTTAACGAATTGCAGGTACTCAAAATGAAGTGACTCAGACTTTTAAAAAAAATCTATATTTTTCAATTAATAGTTGGGTTTTTGGGTGGAAAAAAAACCTTGAAAATGTCGAATAAAGTGAGGAAAATTGCAATTTTGGTACATATTTTCTGCCAAAATGTAAAGAACTAACCTATTTATTAAGAAACATGAGATAGACACATTATTTGCTTTACAAGGCCACATAAAGTGATGCTGCGAGCCGAATCTGACCACTGAGCCTTGAGTTGGACACGTGATCTCGTGTTTCCCAACCTTTACTTAAACCAAGGCATGTATTTTATATATTTTTTTAAATCTCATGGCACACCACCACACAAAAATGTCACAAAAAGTAACTTTAAAGAAGCTATTAGACAAAAACACGACTATTCCATCACTGCTGATTATTATTAAGACGACATCAACGATGTAATCTCATCAGATGCCTCCTTCTAATTTCACCTCGCTCACCTGCCTGACATGCACAGTCACGGTGCTCCAGACCCGTGCTGACCGTTGACCTGCCCGCCGGTCAGCTCCGCCAGCCGACCGCAGGCGATTCATTAAGGGGTCCTAAGTGGCTTTTGGCTTTCTGTGGCACTCTTAAAAAGAGGTCCGGGGAGTATAAATAAGACATTGGAGAATTGCACCAGCAAGCGGACGCATCGGAACCAGACTTTGACAAGCCCTTAAGAAACAAAGTGAGACTTCGTTTACTTTGTGATTCTAATTTAATATTAATACGAAACGATTGTTCATCCTCTTTCAGCAAAGATGAACGGAGCGGCCGTGTCCGTGTGCCTGTTTTTCCTCCTGTCTTGTTGCTCGGCGTGCTACATCTCCAACTGCCCCATTGGCGGGAAACGCTCCATCATGGACGCCCCGCTGCGCAAGGTGAGTGAGCTCTTTCTTGTCGTTTGAACAAACAGAAACGGAAAAGAAAAGGGCAGGCAAGATCTACAGTATCACAATCTACTAACTTGGTTTTTGTCATTTTAAAATTAAAATAGAGAAAAAGGAATATCTTTCTGAAAAAATACTGGTCGAAATCAAGGTTTACTTCCAATGTTGACACTATCGCAGTCAGCACGTTTCCTGATTCATCAGTGCTGTCCCCTCCAGCAAAATCACAAAAATTGAGTCAGTGGCTCAACTAATAGCAGAAGCCTTTTCCAGGATGTCATCTATCAATTCTTCGGTGTCCTTTGCTCTTTAAATAAGACAAGATGTCATATTCCGATCCCAGGTGACGTCGGGCAAGAGGCGGGAGACACCCCGGACTGGTCGTATTATTATGATATCGTGGGCTATTGTAGAATTGGAGGACAATTTAGGCATCAACATTTTTGGAAAAACGTACCATTTATTTTTTGATGTGTTTTCAGGAAAAACAGGTACAAAAAATAAACGGTCAAATAATTTCTCTGACACCTGAAAATGTTCAAAAGTATTTCTGAATTAACCCTTCAAAATTAAATAAAGTTACAATTTAAATTAAATACTAATGTAATTGTGGTGTTACTCTAGTTATTATAAAAGGGTTGCAAGTAACAGGGTTCCAAATCAAAGCTAATGTTCGAGTTTGTTTGTTTTTTAATCAAGTTTACATGCTAGCTATGTTAGCTACTATGCTAACTGGTCAAGAACAAACTTAGCTATATATCTTTTAAAAAAAAAAAAAGACAAATGAAAATCTTTCAAAATAATGTGTTTTTCTGGTTTTGTTGGCTTTAGCTGAAAACATGAGAGTGAACTCAGGTCTACTATTTAAAAATATGTCTGGTGTGGTAGACGTGCTAACTGCTAATCCACCGTGTTGCTTGTTTAAAAGCTTTTCAGTCACTCGCAAAGCTAAAATATAATTTAAAAGATAGCGATCCATGTAAATCCTGTAAAAACATTAATGGACTAAAGCACAGTGGAAATGTGCTCGATCTGTGTTCGGTTCCAGTGCATGTCGTGCGGCCCCGGGGACAGGGGCCGCTGCTTCGGCCCCAACATCTGCTGCGGCGACGGCTTCGGTTGCCTGCTGGGCTCCCCGGAAACCGCTCACTGCCTGGAGGAGAGCTACCTGCTCACCCCATGCCAGGCCGGGGGGAGGCCCTGCGGCTCTGAGGGCGGACGCTGCGCCGCTTCAGGACTCTGCTGTGATGCAGGTATGTCTTTTTAGTTCAAAACAATACAATAGGTATTGGGGCTTGAAATATTGATTGTGAAAACCCAAAACCCAACATGTCAACAAACAGATATGCCGTATGCTCACACGGGCCACAACATTAGGTACACCATGACAATCTAATACAGAACAAGGAGCCAAAGATCTACAGGTATGATGCAGTAGAACCATTTGATTTCTCCTAGCCAATCAGAGAAGAATGGCAATGATAATGATAAACGAGTTCAAATTAAAATTTATATGAACTTTTACTTCTTTTCATAGTCTTATATTATTATTAATTTGTGCGCTTGTATCTGTTTGTATCGGCTGCTACAACGAAATTGTGTTAACTACGCCGCCCTTGAATTGTTTAAGTAGATATTCTAATCGAATCGAAATGTATAAATATTGTAACGTTGTATATTCATATTTTTTATAAATAGAATCATAGTTAATGAAATACTTTCATTTTAAAAAACATAATTTGGGGGAGTTAAAAAAACTAAATCTGAAATAGAAAAATTAAATACAAAATGCTCATTGAGTTTTTCAATGTGATGAACATTAAATACAGATGTATGTTATGTTAACGTTTGTTTCTTTGGTGCACCAAAAATTTTCATGGGTCAACCTGAGCTGATGCATGTGAAGTCATTTTGAAATTATTGTAGAACAAGTTTCATCATGATTGATTTTTAAACTTCAATTTGACCCACAACAAAACAGGAGGGTTAAAAAAAAGTTACAAAAAAGTTTAGAGTTAATAATGAAAGAATATATTTTGTATTCTTTAAATATTAACTATGCAATTGTAATTCAGTGTACAGCTGGACTGCATCATTCTGAAAGCTGTTCCTAATATTTCTGTTATCTTGTTTGGAAACAAAAGGATAAAAATGTCATCAGTGAGCACGATTGTCTTCATAAATGCGGAATTGTTGATGCAAGTGTACCTAAAGTTTTGTGTGTATTTTGACATCGGATTGAGTCGTTTTAGCTTCACTTATTGAAAGAAGCTTATTCGTGCAGGGAGAGTGATAAGAAGAGTGAGTGATTGCACTTATTCTACAAAGTACTTGTCCCTCTGCCCCGATTCTAAGAGAGCTGCACCGCAGACCAGTCATGCCCCATGGATGACGAGGCGGACGATCAAGTGGGCCAATACGACGGCGGCGACCCCGGTGACATCATCGTGCGGCTCCTCCATCTGGCCGCTCACGCCTCCCCTCATCGACTCGGTCAGTGAGTTGACGCCGAGGGGCCTTTAGCAGAAATTATTAGCTCCTCATTTGAGCCTCTTGTCTATATGTTTTATATGTATGTAAACAGGGGATGGATACCGACATTCATCCGGTTATCTTGCATGTTGAAATAAAGTTTTGAGGACGTCTAAAAAAGTTGTGTTTCCTGAATCCTTTCGGGAGAAAAACATCCTCCATCCACTCGTTTTCTGCAGCACTTCTCGTTAGGGTTGCGTCACGTGTGAGCCGGGACCAATCCCGGCCGACATCGAGCGAGAGGCGAGGTACACCCTGATCACCGGCCAATTGCAGGGCACATATAGTGTAGACAAATAACCAGTCACGCTCATATTCACACCTCTTTGTTGCTCCACTCCCCAGCACAATGAATACATATTTAAGTCCACCAAGTGCATTATTTGATGCAAAACCCAACCAAACATCCATTTTCTACAGAGCAAGCCTCATTGAGGTCACAGGTGAGCTGGAGCCTATCCTAGCTGACTTCGGGCAAAAGGCTGGATACACCCTGGACTGGTTGCCCGCCAATCACAGGGCACATCCATCCATCCATCCATTTTCTGAGCCGCTTCTCCTCACTAGGGTCGCGGGCGTGCTGGAGCCTATCCCAGCTGTCATTGGGCAGGGGGGGCGGGGTACACCCGGAACTGGTTGCCAGCCAATCGCAGGGCACATAGAAACAAACAACCATTCGCACTCACAGTCATGCCATGTTTTTGGAATGCGGGAGGAAGCCAGAATACCTGAAGAAAAGCCGAACCATCACCGCTTTGAGCTGAGAATCGAACCCCATACCTCAGAACTGTGAGTCAGACATGCTAATCACTATCTCACCCGCTGCCACTGTACACTGTATACCACTCACTTATATTAACTGTAGGTGAATAAAACATGAGTATCTCGCTAGTGTCGTGCACTCCTTGGTTGCTCCTCTCGCATGCACAATGAGTACATATTTAAGTCCATCAACTGAGACCAGGGGAGACCATGCAAACGCCACACGGCAGGACCTGAGTCGATATTCAAATCCACTCCCACACCGTGCTGCCCATCAAAAATCACATTTCCTCGAAAGACTGACTCATCAAAAGCCTTATCACACTGCACCGTTCCACCAAATGCACATTCGCCTTTATCTGCCCGCCATCTTGTGTGTGCCCGTGTTGGTGCGGTAACTATATCAGTGATTATCTCCGACGAGAGGTCACCCATGATCCGTTTGTCACTTTAACAGCAAATCTCGCGCCGTTTTAAACGCACTGCACTCGACTACAGGCACAACAGCGAACAGACTTGTGTATGCATTGAAACACAGAAATGGGGGATTGCAATATTGACCTGCGGTGATTGAATCTCGCTGGGACGAAAGAGTGACATTCTGACACAGCTTATCTCCATTAGTGATCTCATCACCAGAGTAAAGTTCACGCGCATGGACTCAAGCTCATTATCTCGCATACACCTCATATGATGGCTCTTATTGGCGTAAATGGAAATTTACACCAAGCCTGTGCAAGTCATAGATTGTAGACAGAGTATTAATATAATGCTCATTTTAGTCATTGCTTGATTGACAGCATTAGTATTGCTGGTATTAGTAACTTTGCGCTCATTTTAATACAAACAATAAATTATTATCATCTCATCAAGAATTAGTAATGATTTTTCAAAATTGGGCTCATATTAATTTTACAAAATAAAAAAAATCCAGTTATATTTTTTCATCACAATATTATTATTAATAATAAATTTAAAAGACTGCTCATTTTATAATTTGAGCATTTAAAAGTTCATATGTTCATTTAAAAAAATATTAGATAATTACTATATACATGTTGGTTGATTTGAGTGTTAATAAAAATAATAGAAAATACATAAGATTTTTTAAATTAAATTATGAGTTTTGTAAATATTTTTCCAAAATAAAGTAAAAAAAAGATATTTTTTATTACAGGCATTAGTACTGCATTTGTAGTCAAAATTATAGTTTTTTTTAAATATGCTTTTTATTTCATTTCAACTAAATAAATAAAAAATAATTTAAGACGTATTAGCAATTCATGCTCATTTTAATAAACAAGTATTGTAAATATTATTATCAATACAGTACTGGTTTTGATTGACAATTTCATTCCTACTAGATTTTCTAATCATTAAAATATCATTTTAATCATTTTAATCTGTTACATTCACTACTGAAACACTTTCACGAACGCAACTAAAATGGCCTCTCACATGATACATCATTTATTTTATTTATTTTTTTACTCTCATACACACTACTGAAACACTCAGATCAGCGTAGTTGCGCTAACGTGCCATTTAAACACAGCACATTTGGCGGACAAAAAAAAAAAAAAAAAAAATGTAAAAATTTCATTAGGACACTTCATTAGGTACAGGCCAGAACTTCACATTACACGTTTTCGTAACCTTATTTTGGTTACCTTACTAAACGCCACGAGAGGGACAGAATATTAGGGACATCCTCCCTGCTTGTGTCTTATCATCTGCAAGTGGCCTGCAGCCTCTGTAATTGGAGACAGCTGAAGTTAATGATTGCGGTGTTCCATATTGTGTGTGTGTGTGTGTGTGTGTGTGTGTGTGTGTGTGTGTGTGCGTATATATAAGACGTGATAACCTTTCGTCTCTCCACCTTCCCTTGCCTGACACCATGTCCTTTTCTGGAAAGTACCAGCTGGAGTCTCAGGAGAACTTTGAGCCTTTCATGAAGGCCATTGGTAAGCTCCTGTCTTGTATTAATTATCTGCATGTTTTGTTCGTCTAAGTCACCAATTATGTTTTAGGTCTTCCTGATGAGCTCATCCAGAAAGGCAAAGATGTCAAGAGTGTCTCCGAGATCGAGGAGAGCAGCAACGACTTTAAGGTGACTGTCACGACCGGCTCCAAGGTCCTCGTCAACTCTTTTACCATCGGACAGGAGGCAGAGCTGGAGACCATCACTGGAGAGAAGGTCAAGGTAAGGCTTGAAAATGGAAGCTGTGGAAGAAACCTATCACAAAATTTGCTCTTGGGTTTTGATTGTTTGGGGTTTTAATTGTGTGGTTGTGGTTTGTGTCCAAGTTTGGCAGATGTTTGGATTTGAGGGCCATTTTCAATGGACAGATGGGCTGGGTCATTTAACCATTGGTAATCAATCAACCAATTGAGATGAGTAAATTTTAGCCTTAATACTTTTATTTTTTTTAAAAATCTGTTTAATTGGGGTTGAAGCTGAAAAATTGAGGAAGTGCTTGACAGGCCCAACTTTAATTTGCCCAGTAGCCCAAGTGTATATTGAGGTGTTCTTAATATGGCCCTTGTGTATCTAATGAGATGACTGAAAATGCTTGTTTATAATTCCATGTAGCTTTACAATAAGCATTTTTGCTTGTTTCTGAATTTGTTAATTTATCTTTATTTTCATTTTGCAATTGGGATAATTATGTGCACTTTTTAAAATGTTTTCATCTTAAACCGTCTTGGTGGGGTAAGTGGCCTGTCAGCGCAGACATTTGCCCACCCTGTTCCAGTGTGACCAAATGAGCAGTACGTGATTGTGTGGCTTGAATAATTGGTGCACATTTTTCTTTTGTGAAGGCGGTGGTTCAGCGTGAAAGCAACACGCTGAAGGTTTCCCTTAAGGGAATCGAGTCAGTCACGCGGCTGGAAGGTGACACAATTGTCAATGTGAGTGCTGTTTTTAAAATTCCAAAAAGCTTGCAATTGTCTGCACACGTGAACATGCTTGACATTGTTCTCATTTTCAGACGATGACACTTGGTGACATTGTGTACAAGAGGACAAGCAAACGCATTTAAATCTGCACCTGGCATAATAAAAGTTTAAAATAAAGACATTTCTGGCTTTTTTTTTTGTCAAAGGCCCCTCCCAGTATGACTTCAAATTTTGCATTAAGAGGTTTAAATTTGGGGTCCTACAGTTTGTATTTCTTTCTAAAGTGAACTCTCACCCACAACTTGCACTTCTAAAAACAAAGGCTAAACCCAATGCCCTTAAGTGGCTTTTTTGTCTTAAATTAGCGGTTGGCAAACTTGAAGTATCTCAAATTACCACTGTAATGACTAGCAAGTGTTAAAGAACAAGTTTTATTCTGAAAGTTTAATATTGTAACATGCAGTTTGAATATTAGTACTGCATCTAAATATGAAAAATGATTCAAATTGTACCTAAAGGTTTAAAGAGAGCAGCCTTGAGTTTAGCAAGCTGAGTTTTTTTGGGGGGGGGCTTATTGCCACCCCCAGTTCCAAGTTTACTGTCTTTTTTTGTTTTAAATGCCTGTTAGCTTTTTAATTTTGGGACATGCCACAGACGGGCTAAGGGAATTGTTGCAGCCTTTATGCTTTAAATGGCCATTTTGAGCAAATGGTGCATGTATGGAAACATTTACTGTACTACTAGCAGGCATATTCTGAACTATAGTTTAGAGTCCCAGTAGTTGTGAAACTTGTCTGCTTGACTTGTGCTCCCTGGTGGTTGTCATGAAATCATGATTCAGTCAGGAAAAATAAGATTACAAAAATATTTTGGCTGTAAAACTCCCTTGTCTCGGTCGTCAAGGGATTATGCTAAGGCTGGAATGGATTAATGGCATTTCAATGGGGAAAGCTTTTAAATTTGTTTTGAGTTAGGGGTGTGGTCACAGAACAAATGAAACTCATGTCAAGGTATCACTGTACTGCTGAACTATAATTGGGCAGTGAGTACCCCCTCCAAGTACAACTAGAGGTAGCTCTTGTACCACATAGAGTTGGTACCATTCTGCTCAACTTGCATTAAAAAAAAAAAAAAAAAAAAAAAAAAGTTTTGGGTCCTAGTTTAGCAAAGTTTAAAGCCCAGTTGATTTTGATAGTTTTCTAATAAAATGTAACCATTAAAACCATATTTTCCTTCATGACTCAACGTGCCAATCAAATCTTTGATTTATTTTGAGAAAACAAATTTCAATCACTTAAGCGCAATAAGACTGATCAAAATGGATCATGTCAAAGTTTTCATTCCTAAACTGAATAAAGATTTTTGTTCACTTTTTTTTTTTTTTTTTTATCAAATTGGGTTGCGAAATAAAATTGCAGCCTGGCGTACTAGTGGTTGGCACCTCTGCCTCACAGTGGCGATGTTCTGGGTTTGAATCTCAACTCAGGCTGTCCTATCCGTCGCAGTGCTTCGTTTGTCTCCGGGTATTCCAACTTCTTCCCACCTTCCAGAAACATGCCAAATGCTTGTCTGTCTCTGTGTCCTGTGACTGACTGATGGGACCAGCGCTATAGAAAATCAGAAAATGAATTTCCTGCCCATCCCTACTTCGGAGAAGTTCTTTGGGTAAATGTTAAGTGGCATGACAATCACCTGCTTTATATTGGAATGTGCAAATGACACACTTCAATTTGGGAATGTGATTGCCAGGGCATGTTTAATGGTGGAACACAATGGAGATGACATTCTATTTTTTTTATTTTTTTTTTCTTTATTTCCTCCGGTGGAAGAGATTCTTAATGTCTTCCTCCATGGACTTGGGTTCATGCATCATGGTCATGGGTCTGTTCTTCAGGGCTGCCTCTCTCATGCTGTGGTAGACGTACTCATTCTGCTTAAACATCCTCAGTTCCATTTCTGTCTGCACGCGCATTGACTGCAAGGTGGGGAAAAAACATAAATGAGGGGGTGTACGAAGACAATTGGGGTTGCGCTCTATATGTGTCCTAATTCCAATTTCACTTCTGACTTAAGAAATGGTCACAAAACTTAAGCCAACTGAAAATATAGACTTGTAACATTCCACGATGTGTTCAGGTACCGGAAGCTCCTAGCAAGATTCAACGGTTACAGCAGGATGAGATGTTTGGCATTGGCAGAAAATATTTAGCAAACTTTTCATGGGCGAAACGGACGTATTCAGCTCTGCTGTTCATCCCACAAATGCACGTTCCATACAAACGTCACACAGCCTTACACTTTGCGCTATGATTTTTTTTTTTTTTTTTTTTTTTTTCTTCCAGCTCAATCATTGTAAAACAACCTTGTCATAGTTAATATAATTTTCTCTGAACATCTTGGGACATTTAACTCAAATCTAGTAGGATTCTGACCTTTTTTTTTTTTTTTCTCTCCCTCATGGTATTACAAATTGCAACTTTCTTTAGATGAATGTAGGTTAGGCTTGTAATATTATCCCATTAATCATGTTTTCTTCATAAAAAATCTGCAACATGACTATTCTTATAAAATTACAACTCAACACTGAAAGTCTGACTTTTTTTTTCCTCAAAAATTGTTTGTGGGACAATTTGATCAGCAGAATTTTGACTTTTACAAAGTAAAATTGCAACTTTTAACTACTAACAACTATTAAGACCTTTTTCTTTTGATGTAACATTTTGACGTTATTCTCATAAAATTACAACTCTTAGAATAAACAGCTTTTGTCGTGTGTGTGGCTGTGTCTACTCTTTTTGCCTGGAACAAATTCATCAGATACCAACAATAATGGAATTAAAGTTCATCATCACAAGGTAAGCTCCGCAAAGAAGCAGCAGTTTTCTTACCTCCAAGTCCTTAGTTATGGGATGCATTGGGCCGTGCGTGACCATGAGAATGGCGTAGGCCTTGCAGATCATCCCGTGGCCCACCTCGATCAGGCCGGCTTGCCAGTGCGTGACTCCCGCTCGCATGGCTGCCATGCCCAGGGTGGGGTTGTTGGGGTGGTAAAGCTTCCTGTCCACCATCAGAACACTGCGATTAGCTGTGGAAACGCTTCGAATATTACAATAAAAAGCCACCAAGTGGTACAATGCGGCCCAGTTTGCTGCAGTAAACATTTTGGTGCATTTGAATTAAGGATTCCAGAATAACCGACCTGGACTGTCCCACTTTTTAGCGCCTGTTCGTTGGGGTGCCAAATGATGTGGTATGCTTTGGACACTTGTGAAGGGTGGAGCTATGCGCTGCTGTTTGTTGATTTGCATTTTGTGTTACAATGGAATGACTTGAATGGGAAAACAATTTACCTTTCCCAAAGCCACATACCCGAAAACAGAGACTGGCCAATCACCATGAGAAAATGCAATCTTAGTCCGATGAAGTTACATATTTTTCCATTAAATAAAAAAAAGGCTTTTTCTCATAATATTTTGTGTATTTATTTTTAATGTTATGGTTGTTTTTTTCCTTTTATAAAAAAAAAAAAAACCAAAAAAACATCTTTAGTCATAAAATTATTAGCTAATAAGTTTTCTTGTAAAATTCCGACCTTATTTTTGGAAAGAAATTTTTTTTTTTCTCGCATGTTCATTTTTTTCCCCTTGAAATAATACGTTTTTTTAAAGGAAATACATCTTTTTGCTCAGTATTACGACTTTTTCATTGTAACATTGACTAAAATACAAATTATCGAAAGAAATACCTATTTTTTGTGTATATTTGATTGACTTTTTAAACACAAATTCTTGTAATATAACTTTATTCTTCTAAAATAAAACTGAAAATGTTTATTTTGTGGCGAAAACAAACCGAAAAATCTCACACTAAACTGCCCCGTACTGCTTTGTGCCTAAATGCTTCTCTTCTCTACGTACATGTAGCCGTCCACCATTTTGCGCGCGTATTCAGCGGCGTCTTCGAAGTACTGCAGGTAGGCCTGCACCTCGCTCATGGTGCTCCACATCCTCAGCAGGTAGATGTGAGTGTCGGCCAGTAGGGGCTCCGTCTTCCCGATGCACTCCCTGGAGATCTTCACCACCTGAGGAAATACACAATACAGGGTCAAATACTTCCCATGTGGCATCAATCTCAAAGGATGGAAGACTTCATAAAGTGATAGTTCACCTCGTGGTAATCGCCCTTTAATCGGGCCTGGTCCATCTTTTCCAGCATCTGAAAGCAATAATCTGTTGCATCTTTCACTTGCTCCTCTGACGGCTGGGAAAAAAAAGGCAGAAAGGGCAAAAGGTTGATGAAACTTTATGGGGAAAAAAAGAAAAAGGTTTTTATTACAACTTTGCAACATTACAATTTTATTCACATAAAATTACAACTGCTATATTTTATTTAAAAAAATACTACCTATTTTAGTCTTCTTACATTTTTTCTTCTAATATGATGTTACTACACAATGTAAAATTAAGACTTTTTCCTGAAAAAGACTTTTTTTTTGTACAATTAAAAATATATTGTTAGAATATGATTTGACTGTATTATTTTCGTCAAAGAATACTACTTTTTTAACTTAACCCAACTTTTTTCTTGTAATAGTACAACTTTATTCATGTAAAATTAAGACTTAAGACTTAAAATACTATTATGTTCTCACATAACCTTTTTCTCTTATTTGATTTTCATTGAAAAAGTTCATAAATTGTTTCTCACAGTATTAAGACTAATTTTCCAACAATTACTTTATTCTCATTGTATAATTTGTATTATTATTATTATTATTCTCCTAAAATGACCGCTTTCTATTTTTTCAACTTCTGCACTGCAGTTGTCTTGGTAATAGCCTCACAAAATGTTGGTATTTATTGTTTTCCCAAAAAAAAAATACACTACAAAGGGATTTGGAGTAAGAAATGCATGATTGTAACCTGGTTATTTCTATATTTAGCTGTTTTGACTCAGGCAGATAAAAAGCTTAACCCATGTGGAATTATCTTTTGCTTCAAATAGACTCTGTGTCTCTTCTCATGTTTCCCTTATCAGCCGCGACTGTGCTACCACTAAACATAGCGCCGGTGTTTCAACCCAGTTTACCTCCTACGGGGCTAACATTCTCAGAGTAGACAAAACCAGAGGCCGACCTTGACGCCGTCCTGGTCCCTGCCTCCCATTTTCAGGTCGTCCTTGATGCGCTCCTTGCAGTGTTGGCACGTACAGTCGAAGAAGTACTGCGTCTTCAGCAGCCTCCGCCTCTCCTCCGACACGTTGATGAAGTCCACGTAGGAGACGGTCAGCTCCTCGCCCTCGGCAAGCTTACCCAAAGAACGCAGCTCAATCCTGAGGAGCAACGGAGAAGCGTTATTCATGCGCCATTGGCCTCTCACATCTAAAGTTCTGTTTGAGGTGTAATATTGTACGAAATGTAGTCGTGTTTTTGATGATTTGTGTCATGATAAACCCTGATTCATGCTGTGGTTTTTAGTCCAATCAAGTGAGTGGTAAAGGGTAGAAGGAAAAAGTGCAGTAATTGTGTTAGTGTTATAGTTTTTATTCCATTATGCAAATAATTTTTCTTGAAACTGCAATACTGTTGCATAACTACATTCAGGCTTGAAGCAATCATTCCCAACCAGTGAGCTGTGAGAGATCTTTGGGTCCGAAATGTATTTATTTATATACTACAAATAATGTATCCTCGTTCATCTAGCTATGCTGGCAACATAAGTGACAGGTAGAACAATATAAACATGCGCTTCCACTAGATGGCAGTTAATCTGTGTACAGTGGTGCCTTGAGATACGAGTTTCATTCGTTCCGTAACTCTAAACACTTGTATGTCAAATTATCTTTCCTCATTGAAATGAACGGAAATGCCGGTAATCCGTTCCAGCCTCCCCTAAAAAACAAAAAAAACAAAGTATCTTTGAAGGAAATAGTTTTTCTCACACTTTTTGCTCCATTTAAATGGACATATTGCTGCTCCTTCTGGAGTGTGTAATATAGACTATACATAGAGACTGTTCATTCCTCAGAAAGGCCCGGTGCACACATAAAGACTATCGGACTGTTTTTGTCCCGATTTTGCCCCTTCCCGACGAAGGACGACAAACACCAGACTATCTCATGTCTTATAAGATGATCCTTAGGGGTGTCAAACTCGTTTTTGTCACGGGCCACATTGTAGTTATGGTTACCCTCAGAGGGCCGTTATAAATGTGGAAGCATGTAAATGTATAATCGCCTCATCATATCATTACATTGACAGTGGCACATCGGTTTTCGTACGCCTTTATTTTCATATGATTATTTTTTTTTGGACAATTTTTCGCCGAAATTTTGTCCAGGTTTTCATACATCTGCTTGGTTTTCTTACAGTTGAAAATAATCCAAAGGTGAAACGCTAACAAAACATTATGTCCTATTTTAGTGTTTCTTTGTTTATCCTGGCTGGTCATCCAAATTTTACACTAATAAAGTTATGATCTGGAGTCAAATGGTTACATGTTGTTTTAAATGCAAAACATTACTGTTAATATAAAAATTGGATTTGTATTATTTACACACACACTAAGTACCACCTAAAAAAGAGACTTGTACCACCTTCATGAACAACATTAAAATGTACATGCTAATCAAAAACAAGACATAGGTTTTATTCCTAAAAAGTATATTTTAGATTATTGTAAGCCACCGTAACATTACGCACATTTTGAACAATCACACTGCGCTCAAATATAGGAAAAAGTTGAAACTGTACTTAAGTAATGATTTAAATAAAATATATTGCGCAGAAAGGTTAAATAAAGATGTTATCAAAATAAATGTTTGAAAACAAACATTCTTAATGATTCCAAATCGCTGCCAATTTATTGAACACAAAGTTAAATACAACTGAGCTGTACATAGGCTGTGATTCTTTCGTGTACCAATAGAGCAATATACTGTTGCTTTAACACACATTTTTATTATTATGATACTGTAATATTATTAAGCCTTTTTGACACAAATGTTAGAACCCAACATCGTAACTAATATTACCTTACTCTCTCCACTGCACTCGCATAGTGCACACAAAGTGACAAAGCAGCTTTTGTGTGAATGAGTTAGCAGTTAAGAAGACAGATTACCGTGAAGGTAAATGTAAGAAAAATAAGGTGTACTGAGAATATATGTATATACAGTGGATGTAAAGAAATAAGTTAGCATCGTTACATTGTGTGTTAGCAGGAAATTTAAAGGTAACCTCATAAGGACATACAGGTGGAGTGTGATGGGCATTGAACACAAAGTTTTTCATAGACAGAGCACACACATAAGGCTCAGAGGTAACGCACCTCCGTTGAGAATGATACAAAGTATTCACAGCCGATCGACTGAAAGACAAACAGGGAACAGTTTTACACACAAACACACACACACACACACACACAAACACACACACACACAAACAAACATAACACAAAGTCGCACTGAAACGCTCGCAGTCCCGGCAGGTGTTAACCAGAGGTGCGAGCGCGAGTGACTTACTTGCCGTGGTTGAGGATGACAGTGCAGTTGGGCCAGCAGTTGTGATTCACCAGACACAGATTGGGGAACAGACCCACGCCCACAGCCTGAAGACCCCGCTGGTCGCTCACAGTGAAGCCGTTGCAGTTAATCTGGCAAGTACAATGGAGAGAAAGTCAGTTTTATAAAGGGGACTTATTATGGAAAGTTGGTTTTGGACCAATCAAAGCGAGTCCTCTCATTCCCTTTAAATGCGGCGCGCTATTGTCTTTGACATGGCAGAAGTAGAAACTGATTTGCTCATCCGAGAGGTTGAACCACACCAAGTATGTTTGGACAGAATTGCAAGCAGAACTGCGCCGTGGGCATGTCAAAAGGTCACACACCCTCGTTGCGCCGGTACACCCAGCTCGGCGCACACGCGTGCAGCGAGCCTTAACTTTGTTTTTGTGGTCATGTCAAGACGGAAATAAAACACATGAACACCCACCAGTCCGAAGACGTGCGAGATGACATCGCTGGTGTGCTGCTTGCTGTTGCGAGGCCAGTAGTCCAGGAAGTTGTGGACGTCCACTTTGAACTCCTTCAGCTCGTCCTCTTGCATGTCTTCGATGTGGTCCTCTAGCTGGTCCAGCGTGGTCAGCTGCGTGTCGGACACCACGTCGCCCTCCTTGTCCAGACGCCACATGATGCGAGCCACCAAGCTGCACCGAAGGGGACAACGGCAATTTGGTTCACTTCCGCAAACCTTCGCAAGACAAAACCGAAGGCTTTCTGGAGACGACCAGAACAGTCTGGCTTCCAAGCCAGCTGATATGATGCAAGCGTTACGGTCTCTGAGTGTTTTGTAATTTTTTTGAAAAACTGCACCTGCTTTTCAAAGCGACCAACTTGTTCTTGCGAAGTTCAGTCCCTTTTGGAAATTCCTGTTCGATGTTAGGGTGGAGTGAGCTGAAGATTTGAAGCTTTGAAATGCGCTAATGCTGCGTGACATATAAGGCAGATCGGCTTGCCATTACGTTTAACAAAAAAATATAAACTCTCCCACTCTGGCAAAAACGTCCTGTGTTCTTCTTCATATTTTCGTTTGGATGTGCTTTTTTTCCCTGCCATTTCAAGAGGTAACTTGTCGGAAATTGTTTACAACACAAATGATGTCACACCAAAGATTCTCTCGTCGCTCGTTTGACGTCACTCAAACAGGCTTACATGGTCAGTGTGCCATCTAGCTGTAGGGGAGTGAATGACAGCGCCAGCCAAGAATTTTTGACGCATGTCATGTTACAGCTCCTGAAGAGCCGCATGAAACTAGTTAAAGAGCCGCATGAGGCTCGCGAGCCGCGGGTTGGCCACCCCTGGTGTACACCTTGGACTGGTTACCATCCACATATTGATAAACAACCATTCACACTCACATTCACACCTTTACTTAAACTACAGGAAATAATGTTTTTAACTGACCGAATGTTCTCATTGGGCGCCTTGCCGTAGTTTTTGATGGCGGCGCATTCTTGCTTGTGTTCGGCCCAGCCTGCTCGCTGGCAGGTGCGGTCGCAGTAGTGAGAGAACTTGCACTGGCCGCATCTCTGCAGTTTGTCTTGTCTGCGGAAACAGCTGTGGCAGATGCGCTCTGCGAGACTGCAAACAACGGATGGTGTTATGGTAAATATGCTGCACATTCATCTCTCCCAGGATCAAGATCCACTTTGAGTATTTATTTTTTGGGTACCATTTTTTTCATGTTAGGTATGCTAATATCTGAGGACGTTCATAGATGGCGCCATACTTGACAGGACAATAGAAATAAAAAGCAGTTACAGGCAGTCAACCTTTGCACGAAGTACTCCCTAAAAAATACTTGACTCTCCAAGTACCACTACAATGCAAATGAGGAGGTTAATTCATAAAAAGCATATTTGTTATTGCAAGCTACTGTCACTTTATGCATTCTGGCAGCAAAAGTAAATAAACTGCACTTAAATAACGATTCAATTCAAAACATATTCGTACTGTAAAAGTGAATTAAAAATTGTGCTAAAATTTGTATAAAAAAATACTATATTATACTGTACTTAAACGTAATTGAATTGTACTTAAAAAAAAGTGCTATACTACTTGTAAAGTAAAAAAAATGTACATGAAAAGTACAAAATGTACTGTACTTTAAAAGAGAAGTTTAAACAGGCTGTATGAATAGCTATGAGCTTTATTCCAATACAGTATGTTTGCTTGTATTACATGTTTTAAATGTTGTAAATTTAACTTGTATTTAATTCAGTAATTCGTTCACGATCACTAAGTGGTCGTACTGCAGTTTGACAATCACCGTCAACTTTATTCATGTATATTGTATAAAGCAAGGAACCATATTTGGTAACTTAGAATTAATTGGACACCACACACCTCACGATACCGTATAGTGTGATTTATCAGAGCGGAAAGGTATAGAAAATATAAGGAAAATTGACAAAAATTCTCTAGTTGTGGTGACTGCATTCTTTCATGTGTGAACACAATAAATTAGGCCTCGAAAATACCCGCACCTGATTAGACGGCAATCAAAATCAAAGATATACTTGTGCCGCCTCCCCCGAAGTTTGTACCTGTCAAAGACAACAGCTGCGAAGCTGGGCTCGGAAAAGATGACGTCCCCGGCCCAAAATTCCTTGTTAGCCTTCAGACCCCTCCCCTTTCCAGGTGAGTCAAATATGGTCACATTCTCCATGGCTGCGGCACTGCTTCGTAGGACGCTAGAGCACAGACGCTGTATCCAGTGGCGGAGGAAAGAAAGGAGCGTCTCACTGGTGGCGGGGGACTAAGTGGTCAGTTAGGGGCTGGACTGTTTCTTAATCCCAAACACCAACCCTCTTCTTCTAAAAAGACAACCACACACTGCATAGCAAAGGTACTAAAATAGCCAACAACTTGTTCAGCTGGACCACAAACGCGGGGGTCTTTTTGACTGACGAATGCGACATCTCTTGCCGGAAACATTTGTCAAAATGTCTAGAAATACGATCGCAACTCATCTGTAACGCACCCTCATTCAGTGTGAACCATTCATGTTTTTTGGTGTATGTATGCATGTGTATACTTAACAGACAGGAAGACCCCCATGGCCCCTATGAGTTGGTAGGTGCCATGTTCCACAGGGTTATTTTTGTCCCTCACTTGTTTCTGTCTGTCAGGATTCTGAGGTGATATTGGACAGCTGCGAGAAGATTGACACACGCAACACAACGTATAGACACCCCCCCCCCCCCCCCCCCCCCCCCAGCCCCCAAAGCCTGGCTTTCAAACACACACGGTAAGCATGGTAGGCTAATTGAGGTCTCTAAATTGCCCGTAGGTGTGAATGTGAGTGTGAATGGTTGTTTGTTTATTTGTGCCCTGCGATTGGCTGGCAACCAGTTCAGGGTGTACCCCGCCTCCTGCCCGATGAGAGCTGGGATTGGCTCCAGCACGCCCGCGACCCTCGTGAGGAGAAGCGGCTCAGAAAATGAATGGATGAATGAAAAATATGTTTTGCTACTTTGGGCTATTTAAAAGCTGAATCAAACTGCACTACTCCTAAAACGCACTATAACCTTTACGGGTGAACGGAATTTGACCTTCCCTAAAACTTTTGAATGCACATATCCAACTGTTCGATGTTTCAGTACATTTTAACATAACTCGCCGTTATCTAACAAGGAGCTGAACAGCAAAATTCACTTCAATTCAATTCAATTTGTTAAAATTGTAAATAAAGTTCAGTGTTCCAAGATATTGCGCATTTTCTAAAATTAATATAAAATGTAGATATCAGAGTGATACGAATAACTGTGTTTTTTAACTGATAACACCACACTGAGATTTGTCTGTGCATCTGTTTATTTTTAGTTTTCATAGATGGATGGATGGATGTTTGCATGTTCTCTCCGTGCCTGCGTGGGTTTTCTCTGGGTACTCCGGTTTCCTCCCACATCTCAAAAACATGCGTGGTAGGTTGATTGAAGACTCTAAATTGCCCGTAGGTGTGAATGTGGGTGCCAATGGTTCGTTTGTTTCAATGTGCCTTGCGGGTGGCTGGCGACCAGTTCAGGGTGTGCCCCGCCTCTCGCCCGAAGACATCTGGGATAGGCTCCAGCACGCCCGCGACCTTAGTGGTGATAAGCGGTACAGAAAATGGATGGATGGATGTTTAACTGCTTAACATTTGTTAATCTATTACTGAATTGGGTTTCATCTGAAAGAAGTTTTGGACATCCCCGATCTTCACTGAACGTAACGTATGTTTTAGGGATGTGGAAGGTCAGTGGAGTACCCGGAGAAAACCCACTAATGCACAGGGAGAAGATGAAAACTTCACACAGGAACTCCAGAGTCCGAACTCAAACCCAGAACCCCAGAACTGTGAGGGAGACATACGAGCCATTGGAACCAAAGCTTAAAAAAGATTGGAATCATCTTGGGGATCATTACCTTTTTCCCTAAATGTTATAAAATAAAATCCAAAGAAATAACATGTAGGACCGCTTTTATGTAAAAGATTCTTTCATACGTACATCTTGTATTCCTTTTATTTCTAGCAGTACTATGCTGTGGCGTGGCATGGATTGCAAGGGTCACCATCAGACATGTCGCACAGCCTGAAAATTTGGTCCTGATAACAAACACGTGGTTGAGATCACAACTCGAAGAAATCAAGGCGCGAGCCTGTGCCAAAGTCGTTGTCTAAAAGAACCCTCATCAGCTTGGTTGCGGATTCCTGCCATGGGTACAAATGATACTGGATGCCGGTCAGCCGCTGAATTTTCTCCTGCATCTCTGTGTCCGTTGGCCCTGGAAGGTAAGAAAAGAAAATATCACAAGACACCTTTATATAGTAGTTGAGACCCACCCGAAATAAGTGTAAATTTTGCACACAAAAAAAATAAAATCCATAGTTTTACCCCTTCCACATTCTTCAAACACATCTAAACTTATTAAAACACACTTTTAAAACACATTGTAAACACAAACACAAAAACACAATCAAACATAATGACTATGTATGGTAAATATTGTACGTATTGTAGTGTATGTATGTGCTTTTAAGAGGCGGGGCCTGGTGGGGTGGTATGTGACATTGGCGAGTTTTTGTGTGAGCAGGCACGTGCACAGACATTTTTGGGGGCAGGTGATCTAGTCAAAAAAAGGGCACCCACGGCCAAAATTATTTATACACTTAATAAAAAAAAAAACAGTAGCAAGTATTTAACGTGGGTATTTATTTCTGTTAAAACAACACAATTAATAATACAACTATTAAAAAAGGAGGTGAAGGGAGACTAGAGTGGTTATAAGAAGTCAACACACCCCTATTCAAATGAGGAGGAAGGAAAGGGGCTTGGGCAAAGGTGGGAAAATATCTACAATTCTATCTAAGGACTCAAACCTTTGGGGATAAAGTTGATGACAATTATTATTTTAATCTTAATGAAGACAAAAAAGTACTGCAGCAAAAAGGACACTTTTTTTGGTTCAGGGCAAAAGGACAGGTGCTTGAGCACCACCTAGTGGACATGTGTGCATGTGCCTGCGTGTGAGGGTCTGGCCGTGAGATGTGGCAGACAGCAGCTTCTGCGTGAGTGTACTCGCTGAATTATATGTTTTAATGTTCTTCAAGCATTCATGAAAGCGCTGAAAAGAGCGTCAGGGACTGTCTCTCTCCTTTCCCACATGCGAGGGGATGACAGTAACTATATTCCATCCATCCATTTTCTCCTCACTAGGGTCGCGGGAGTAACTATATTGTAAAAACCTATTTAAAAATAAATAAATAATAGTTTTGGGGTTTTTTTTTAAACGCGATGTAGCGGAGTTGCAAAGGATGAACCTCAATATAGAGGATGAACACTGTATTGTCTGTTCTTATTGGCAAAAAGCAAGTACGACGTACCCGGCGAGTAGCTGAGCACTTGGACGTTGGGATTCTCAGCTTCCAGCACCCTGAACATCATCTCCCTGGCCGCTTTGGCGGTGCAGCAGAGCACCCAGGAGGGCTGCGCCTGCAGCGCAAACATTGAGGAGCAGTTGAACACGCTCCATCGCAGTCCGGCTCTCGGCAGAAAGGCCTGCAACACTCCCGCGGTCAGCGCCAGCACGGCGCTAACATTAAGGGCCAGGTAGGAATTGACCACGTTCCAGCTCAGTGACGCTCTCGAACGGGGAGATGTCGCCCAACGAGGCTGGCGGCAAGAACATTTTTTTTTTTTTTTAAATCTGAAGTCATGGTACCAGCATCACATGCTGCCATGCTCATATGCATTTGTAATGAGATTCGGTTTGGATGGAAAGATGTGAAAGTCAACAGCTCAGGCGTGGTGGTCTCATGACTCTTTTTTCTTTTCCCTATTTAAAGCAAAACCACAACAACACAATTACGATTAAGACACTTGCGGTCAAATCATTTCTAGTTAGAGAAGAAATAAAGAAAGAATTTTCTTGGAAAAGCACACGCACTTGTACTACACTGTTGCATATTTATGGTACAGTTTCCAAAATCTGAGTAATTCATATTCAAATGATTTAAACATTTTTATTTGAATGGCCACCTGTTCTTTAAAAAAATATTATTATAATTATTGAAATTATTTTTTAAAAATTATTTTAATAATTATAATCATATTTATAAGTTGGAATTCATGTTTAATTTGTATTTTTTTTAATGTTACACATAACTATTTTCCCTTTTTTTATTTTAGGATCATTTTTTCAATATCATGTCTATTTAAAATAAAGTTATCATTAGTATTCATCGTCATCTTCAAAAACGAACGTGCTAAATTCATAGTCATTCATTGATTGGAAATTGTTAATCCAAGAAAATTGGTTGGATTTCCATGTTCATATAGTGAAAAATAGAGCAGCTCCTTCTTCCATTTAGACAAATTCATGAGACATTATGGTTGAAGAATTAATGCAACATATCACTTGGTCAAGCAATTATGGTTGGGAAGCTCTATCGAAGGTTTCTGGTGCGATACAATGTGGTCTTCCACATCTATGTAAGCCTCACCAGCACCAGACAAGAAGCACATGTTCTATGTCTTTGATGCTTTGCCGTCCTGCCACGTTCACAGGTGTCCTCCACGCCTTCTTCTGTGCTCAGATCTGCTGCCGTACAGCAAATGGTCAGGTCCTGGAGGCTTTGCAGCAGTTCCCCCTTCAGCTCCTGGAGCAGAGGTTTGGAGCGAGCCACCAGCAACAGCACGGAGCCCGGCTTGAGGTAGCCTGACGCCTGGAAGAACACATGACATTGTCTCTTCTTTTAGGTTTTCTTTCCCCCGAGTAAGTCAACTACTTACAAGGTGTGCAAGTGTCCGTCCGAATCCCTTCGAGGCTCCTGTGATGATGCACATGCACCGTCCCAAAGTGCTTCCACTTGCATGAAGAACTCCAGACATGTTTACGACTGCAGCTACTACCTTGTTGAATGGTCAAAGCTGTAATGAAAACGAGGGGGCAGGACAGGAGAGCTTTTACTCATGAGATAAACATAAGCACTGCATATTTGTGCAGGCCCCCGTAAACAGGCAGCATAAAGGGATTTCGTGCTCTACATTTCACACTGACAAGACTTGAACACTTCAAGTCTTGGTAAGTTTTTATGTTGGAAACCAGTTGAATATTTCACATTAAATACAAAGGAAGGGGACAGCATCGGATTAGAGTTGAAGTAAACCCTATCTACTACTTTTTTCAATGTAAGAAACCCCACACCACGAGGGAAAAAATGACCATGTGTGTGCTTACAGTTCTCATAGTGTGAATTGTAATCGAGGTGACTAATACAGCACACCACAGGCCACACACATACCGATTATTGTGTCCTTCTCCAAACCAGAAGTCTGTCATAGTGCCAAAACTGACCAGTGAAAGGCAGCGTGATGCTGCATGGCATCCAAAGAAGAGAGGGTAGTAGTAGTTGAAGAAGACTGCTGCTAGTTTATCCGGTAACTCTTTTCCTTGTTAGGAGCGTAAGCATTTGCAATATAAATATTAAACAGGTTTAACATTTACACTTATTGGCCCAGACCTGTTTTCCGAACAGATCGGGAAGGAAAGATCAGTCGAAACGCAACACAGAACAGCGTAATCGCTCAGTAGAATCTTTTGGAGACTTCCGACAATCGGGCCTTTGCTAACTTTGATCGAGAGAGGAATAATCCTGAAATCGGGTCCGATTATCGGTATGTGTCCCCTTGCGTTTTATCTTTTCTCATCATTGCTGTAATGCATTATTGTAGGACCACTTTAGGGGGGTTTATTCCAGTTTTATGCGAATAACCAAAGATCTGATACTATGTCTCACGATAATATGAGCTCCACTGAGGATATTCAAATGCTCACGTGTCCTTTTCGACAACTCTTAACCTTTTCCACACTACAAATCGGGGATCGTGCGGCAGCATTTTTAGCCTGCTACGCTTTTATATGGTAAAAATATTCTACAGTGAATTGTGACAAATAAAATAAGGGACGTAAATCCCCAAGTGATACTGAACTCTTTAGGGGGAAAAAATCTTCTCAGTAGGCAGAAAAACACAATGACATGAGCTGAGGGCCCAAATGACCTGTATTTTAAAGACCACGGCGCCCTCTTGTGGCCAACTGACAAGAACGCATCTGTGTGGAAACCATGCAGTATTTTTCGATGCAAATTTGCTATTACGTCATTCTAATTCAATTTTCTGCAAGAGTGCAATTGTAAATGTGTTTGTATTGCCCATAATCAATTATTATTCATCAATGATCATTTAGACAAGCATTCCATCCAATGATACGTTTCACTAATACTCAATAACTTACTGGACACTTCATTAGGTACACTCATCATTTAATGCATGGGTGGGTGGGGAGGGGGTCATCATGATTTTGCATGAAGTAGATGTTCTGCTATTAAAATGCACATTGGGAGCGCTCCCGCACTTTTTTATTTGTATTTCTTTTTTATATTGATATAAATGAACTGCAAGCAGCCAATGTACATGCAGGCAGCCAAATATGTGAGCTTGCTGACAGGGTGGACATTGTGGGCTAATGTTAACATATTATGAGCACACGGTGGACCTTCACTCAGCAACATCATTTTGTTAGCAAGCAGCATATGAGCAGTGTTGAACAAACAATATTTCAAATTTGTGAAAGTCTTTTATATTAATTGATATTTTTGCTATGACAGAGTGGACATGTTAAGCCTGACAACATCCAACCACACGCATAATATGACGGAAAATTACAAAACATGAGAGTGAATATTTACGCTGAAATAGCCGCATTGTTTTCAGCCTGCATTGAAGAAAAACAAAATGCTCTTGTGTCACTGAAAACATTATTGGGTTTCTTAAAGGGACAGTTACCTCATAACGACAGGATGGACAGCAATTTCAGCTCGGGACACAGCCAAAATGTTCAATATGATTCTGAAAATAGAATATATGTGTATAAAATGACTCGTTTTATAAAAAACTCATTACGCACACTGTAGTAGCGTGTGTAACATAACAAATCATTGACATCAAATAAAACGATATTTTTTAAATATGTAAGATGAAAGAAATATTTTTATATGTGTACATTTTTGGCCACTTATAATAAGACGTCATAGTTTTATTTTTATGCTACATTTTCATGATGACCAGATGATTCTGATGAGAAATGCACTTTATAAGCGATATTGACCCACTGCCAAAAGTATTGAAATTAACAGTCTTTATTATTGGTCGTAGTTTGCAGTGGCGTAAAACTGCACAGCATCAAATAAAGAGTTGTCTGAAGTATTTTGGTTACTTAATATCTTATCATAGACACAGAGACAAAATACCAGCCACACGTCTCATTATGATAGATGTTGTCACCACTGCAGTTGGAAATAATTTGTTTCTCCATCCATCCATCCCATCCATCCAAAGCCATTCTCCCGTGAGCGAGCACCGACTGGCCGGATGCCAAAAGGGGGCGTTTGCATCATGCAGCCGGAGGGGCGGGTCCAGAGGTGGGTGTGTGTCTCTCAGCTGATGCGCGTATCAAACCGAGCGACTCCATCATCAGCATCCGACGCTGACAGCGGTCGAGGACGGCATCCCGAGCCCCACCGACGCGCGGCGGCACCGCAAGATGATCGGGGCCCGCGGGAAGCGGGACTGACCGCGGAACAACAACGCGAAGCCCACAAAAAAAAAAAAAAAAAAAAAAAAAAATAGAAAAAAATGAGTGAGTATCGCCTGTGACGACGGAGCGCCTCGCTGGTCGCTATAAGGTGGGGAGGGGTATAAAAGAATAATAATAATAATAATAATAACAATAAGAGATGGTGCGTTTGAACGCCCGTCAATGTCAACGAGGCCCGTGGATTTGATTCGGATGAGACAAGGGAGTTCGGGATGGCGGAGAGGATTTCACGCGTGGGGCTGCAGCCTGCACGCGGCCTAGTGAGTGCGTTGGAAGCGCGGTGCAATGGGAGCTCGATGCGGATGCCGCTATAAAGCCGCCCTTGCCGCCCAGGGATGCAGAGAAAAGGGGGGGGGGGGGGGTCGTGAGTGGAGGGACATAACCACCGTGGCACCTATATAGACACTATTCCACTACTACTACTACTGCTACTACAGTCACCCAAGAGGAAGTAACGATACTGTATGTAACATTCATACTTGTTTCGTGGCTGTGCATGTTTACGTGTGCTAATATCCATCTTAAATGGCTTTTACACTCAGCTACCATAACATTAAGTGCACCTGCATCCACGCGTGTTTTTAAAGAAAGTGCTATTGAGACATGTTATTTGAGGCACATCTCAGGATGAAGTAGTGCAATTGTACTGTACACCGTTGCAAACGACAACCAACAATAAGCATATTGTTGAGTTAGTAGCGCCAACGCCGTACGTTTAAACTGAGCGTTATTATATTTGCGTAGTTACAAACACAGCCATTATGGTAAATCAGAGTATAGTGCTTGCATCGAGTGTGCAACATTATTTCATATTTACTGTTTTATGTAAAAGCGCCTAATCGTATGATTTTATATTGTGCCCATACATTTACATACCCTGGAAGAAATAGTGAAATATTGGCAATTTTCTGGAAGATATAACAGATCATGCAGAAAATTCTCTGAACTGCTAAAGCCATTTTTTATCACGTGATTTTTAAATAATAATTAACTGAAATTCTCCCAACTGGCACTTGAATGTATGGACTGATAATACCCACATATTGACATACGCGGGTTTAAATGGCTAAGAAAGGTAAGTTTCCACACTTTTGACTCTTTTTGATTGGCGTCAGTGTAGTTAATGAGTTTCTAAGCGCTTGAGAAACCAAATGTACATTTCATCCAGGTCTGCACTGAACTGGAACTGTCAAATGTAAACAAAAGAAGACAGTTGAACTTTAAATATCAGGAAAATAATACAAAAAAAATACATCTAAAGATGTGAAAACGTCAATGGGTAGTGTTCAAAGTCTGATAAAGAAGCGGAAAAGAAGGGATTCTGTTGAAAACAAGCCATGGTCAGGCAGAGCAACATAAAATTTCAGCCATAACTTCGATGAAGATTCTTCGGGATGTAAATAGAAAGATAAAAGTAATTTCAGCTGAAATATATGCTTCTCTGAAAAAAAAAAAAGTTTTGCTCATATTTTCTTCAAACAATGGTGTGTAAATTTATGAGCACAATGCTGGATTAAGATTATTATTACAGTTTAAACATGAAACATATTGCCCCCATGTGGAGTAAAGAGAATATTCTGCCTTGATTTGCTAATTTGAAGATGAATTGAATTTTCATTTTGATGCTAAATGATACATGATACCCGCAAAGACAAGCTCATGCTCCTTTTAGGTTAGCATGTTAGCATGCTGCTATAAGGGGTGGCTAAATTTGTTCCTCCTGTTTCCAAATGTTTGCAGAATTGTCTGCGTCAAACATGTTTTTGTCACATTATAACGCGAGGCCTTAATAATTCAAATTCATCCATTCAGGATACAGTTTCATGTCATTCAGTCAACGGCCAACAAATCGCGTCCGCTCTCCGTTTAGTCGTCTGCATCTAATTCTATGAATGCAATAACAATATTGTATAACACCTCTCATTTCTCTGTGTTCCTCTAGTGTGTGTGCTCCCACTACCTGCATTAGGTTGTGATGACCCACACTGCATCCAAATGTTTCTGTGACCCTCCCCAAACCTGACTCCTAACCTCTAACCCCTGACCTTTGACCCCCACACTATGGGCAGTGTTGGCAGTGGGGTGGCAGGCGAGCAGGAATTTGCCATGAAGTCCGTTGGCACGAGGACCACGCTGCCCCGCGCCCCTCCTCTCTCACGGCGTTGCCCTGGTGACCGCAGCTGCAGCGCAGAGCGTCTGCCCCGACCCGCCGCCACTATATCCGACGGGACGGCCTCTAGCGACGAGCGAGGGAGCGTTAGTATCAGCACCGGGACCTGTACCGACCGGCCGACCGAAACGGCCTCCACCACCAACACGGAATGTACCATGGCGGCGGCCAACAACAATAGCCAGCTGGAGTGCGGCAACGCGGCTATCAGGAGGGAGTGGGAAAGGGAGAGGCAACGTGAACGGGGGAGAGACAGGGACCGGGACCGAGACTGGGACCGGGAGAGGTTGGATAGGGAGCGAGAGCGTGAGAGGAACAGGGAGAGAGAGCGGGAACGGGTGGAGAGGGAGAGGCTGGAACGAGAGCGGGAGAGAGAACGGGAGAGAGCCCGGGAGAGGGAGAGGGAGAGGATCGAGAGGGAGAAGATCGAAAGGGAGCGGGAGCGAGAACGGGAAAGAGAGAGGGATAGGGAACGGGAGAGGCTGGAGGGGGAACGACTGGAGAGAGAGATGCAGGCCGCCGGTCTGGACGTGTGCGGGAACGTCGTGGGCCGAGGCGCCAACGAGAAGAACGGTGTTGGGGTGAACCAGCATCAACACAGAGAGATGGTAGCCGCCAGAACCGACGCTGAGAACAACCAAGCGGGACACAACCCACCCAAAATCATGGCGGTGTCAGGAAAACTGGAGCAGGTACTTCCCAATACCCTTACCAGTCAATACCAGTCTTTTGCTAGTCATTTAAGTTGAAGGGTCATCGAGCCGTTCGTCTCATACTGCTAAAAAACAGGCTTGAAAAAACAGCCATCCATCCATCCATCCATTTTCTGAGCCACTTCTCCTCACTCGGGTCGCGGGCGTGCTGGAGCCTATCCCAGCTGTCATCGGGCAGGAGGCGGGGTACACCCTGAACTGGTTGCCAGCCAATTGCAGGGCACACATAGAAACAAACAACCATTCGCACTCACAGTCATGCCTACGGGCAATTTAGAGTCTCCAATTCATGCATGTTTTTGGGATGTGGGAGGAAACCGGAGTGCCCGGAAAAAACCCACGCAGGCACGGGGAGAACATCCAAACTCCACACAGGCGGGGACAGGGATTGAACCCCGCACCTCAGAACTGTGAGGCTGACGCTCTAACCAGTCGGCCACCGTGCCGGCTTGAAAAAACAAACAATAAAAAAGTAACAAAATGAGGAATATATATTCCCTCATTTAAGCAAAATTATCTCTATATCTAAACTTTGTAAAACAAGTAAACACAGCTAAACCTTGAAAAAAAACCTCCGATGTCATCAATAGTGTATTTTTACAACAATTGTAGGTTTGAATTGTAGCTTCCTCGTTCAGTCCAAAAACATAGTATGAACAAAATCCTTTTGTGAGTAAGGTATGTTCACTGAAGAAACATTGTCCATATTTAGGAATGTAAATAGTTGTCTGTCTTTGTGTCAGTACAGTGAGTGACAGGTGATGAAGTTTGCAGGGATAGGCTCCAGCTTCCATTAAGTCTGGACAAGTGCAATAGAAAATGGATAATTGAATGCATCAGTTTCTCCTTTAGTTTTATACTCATTCACATATGTTATGGTATTTCCCAGGCAATGCAGAGAGACTCCGGCCTCGTTCGTCCGTCCGCCTTCAAACCGGTGGTTCCGAAGAGTTTCCACTCCATGCAGAACCTGGTGGGCCAGGCGGGCGGGGCTGGGAGCGAGGGCAAGAGCGAGGCGAGGGGCGAAGGCTTCGGTGAGGGAAGAGGCGGCAGGAGGGGCAGGGATGGTGGAGGGGGAGAGTCGGGAGAGGTGCCGGAGGCCCTCCTCCTGGACCAGGAAAGCCCGGTGAGGGTCAGCAGAGGTGAGGGTGTGGGAAATCCCAATGAGGTTGTTCAGGGGGGTATGTCCGACTCTGGCAGGAACTCTCTGACCAGCCTGCCCACCTACACGGGTTCGGGCTCTGGCTGTGGACCCCCGGCTGTATTGGGGCCGCTGAGTGCCTCCACAAGCCACATCAACAGGTTGGGCATGGCTGGGGCGGCAGCGGGCTTGGACAAGTTAGAAAAGCCTGGCTACCAGGTAGGCACTCAAACAAACCTTCATCCCTACATGGCATCAGAATGGTTATATGCATTTTTTCCCCTCGGTTTTCCTCCAGAACGGGCTTTGTGCGTCGGACAGCGGTCGATCTTCGTCGGGGAAGAGCTCCTCGTCCTATCAGAGGCTGAGTCACATGAGTGATGCACCGGGACCATTACGCCCCTCCCCTTCCTCGGATGACATCATCCAGGACCTGGAGGACCGCTTGTGGGAGAAAGAGCAAGAGGTCAGTACATGCAGGTGTTGGTCCCTGCAGGTTAATTCCCCTACAGCAGTATTAAGGTAAGGTATAACTCGGTTCAACTGAATATAAATTTGAGTGTATAACAGCTGACAATACCCTGGACTGATCATCTGTCAATCATAGGGCGATTGTGGTTGAAGCATTGATATTGAATTGAGCCTGGTTGTGTGAAAGGCAGCAATGTGAACCACTATGCTACCCCAATTTCATTCGTATACTGGTCAAAATCACTATAAAGTGCCTTTGGTGTCTTCATCAGAATCAATGTCATTCTGAAAAGAGTCATTTTAATCATGTATATTCTATTGTTATAGTCATATTGAACATTTTGCATGTGATTCTTCTTCTTCAATGGAGACTGAAACAGTGGATAGTTGCCGAAAAAAATATGTACACTTATGTTTCATAATTTTCATCAAATGATGCATGTAGCTGGATGTTGTCAAGCTTAATATGTCCAGCCATAACATTCTAAGTTAATGATTATTTGCGAAAAACAATCAAGTTTATCAGTTTGAACATTAAATATCTTGTCTTTGTAGTGTATTCAATTAAATATAGGTTGAACATGATTTGCACATCATTGTATTCCGTTTTTATTTATGTTTAACACAACGTCCCAACTTCATTGGAATTGGGGTTGTAGTATTGCTAAACCAACAAATCTAATGAGGTCCAAAGCTAAGAAATATACTATCTTCTCCTATCTTCCGTCAAAGTGTACTATAATATTTCCAAATAACTCGCTCGCCCACTAGGTGCAGCACATGCGCCGCAACTTGGACCAAAGTGAAGCCGCCATCATTCAGGTGTTTGAGGAGAAGCAGCGCGTGTGGGAGCGACAGATGGACGAGTTGAGACAGAACTATGCCACGCGCCTGCAGCAGGTGACCTCGCTGCATCCTCTAGACTCCCACCACTGTCCTTAAAATGTCGCTGCACAGTCTGGGTTCCCTCTTTCAAGGCAAATTATTGAACATGTTGACTTATGTTGAGAGAATTACGTTTGGTCTGTGACGCAGATGCAGTTCATGTGAGTTGCATCTGCATTGTAATGTCATGATGACCCACTCTCGAAGCCTCCAACTAGTCATTTAAAGGCACCGGCACTGATGCGCAACACATAAAATCTCTTTTTACGGCAAAATGGCCACAAAAATTACTGTGTAATCATCTGCAGGTTACGCGGCGTGCACAGCGTTCGCAGACCGCCCTGCAGGCCCAGATAACCCGTTTGTCCCAAGACAAGAGGAGGCTCCAGGAGGAGATGGCTGCCCTGCTTGCCCAGCGGGAGGAGCTGGAGCGAAAGTGTCTGGATTACAGGAAGGAGCAGGCTGACATATTACCACGTCTGGAGGAGACCAAGTGGGAGGTAAGATTTATGAGCACTTGACCCAACCTCCAAAGTCGAACGCAATCCATTCTGTGGTTCTGATTGTTCAATAAAGTGTTTATCATAAGAAACACTTAACTCTTGTGTTTAAACTCCTTTAAACTTGTTTGACTGTCTTTACCATATATTTCTTGGCCATACGTCGGTTGAACTACAAATTGTCCAGCTTTCGGAATTTGACTTTGGAAGTTCCACTGTAATGCATACAGTCTGACACACAATATTTATATCAGTTCCACCAAATATTCAACTTCATTTTATTTGTAAAACACCAATTCACAGCAAAGGTTATTTTGTGGCCCTGTACACATAGTAAACATAGGTTAGGATTAATAAGAGGTTAGTGACATATATGGCAACTTAACTAATAAATGGATCATCACAGTGAAACAGAAGAATGTAAGCATCCAGCATCAAAGACAAAGAAGTCTAAACTTTAAAACAAGAAAATCGTAGCAATTTTAACTGTCTAGCAGTTCAATTGGAAACCGCGTTAAAGCGGCGAGTAACTGATAAATAAGCACGACTACAGATTAAGAGAGTAAACAGCTACACTAAGCACATACAATCACCTGGAACACTACGTCAGTGGAGACAAGGTTCAAGCCTAGTGGTCAGGCGAGAGAACCCATGTCATCCATGTCAGTCCATCATCACAGAACTAAAATGAGACAATGTCATAACTGTACCTTAGTACTAAAAATTTTAAAAGGTGTCATGGTTTCCCATAATCATCACCACATTAGACTTGTAGACTTCCTGCAGGTGTAGTGACCAAGAATGGCAGCAGCTGTGTCAATATAAAGTTTCATGAAAATGGAGAGTGCGTGAAAATGCTTGCATCTGTAAGTTTTCAGATATTCAGCCCTGTAGAGTGCTCATAGAAATGGAATAAGACACTAAAAACTCACCCTCTCTTTCCCCGCTGATGTGGCAGGTGTGTCAGAAGGCCGGCGAGATCTCCCTGCTGAAGCAGCAGCTGAGGGAAAGCCAGGCAGAGGTAACGCAGCGGGCGGGGGAGATGGTGGCTCTGAGGGGCCAGCTCAAAGAACTCAATGCCCAGCTGAGGGAGCAGGAGGAGGCCATGCTCGGACTGAAGGAGTCCTACAGCACCAAAGGTCTGGAGCTGGAGAAGTGCGAGGCGGACCTGAGGAGGACTCTGTCGGAGGCGAGTTCCAATTTCACTTGCTGCATTATAATGGAAAACAACTTTTTGTAAACTTGAGTGTATATAATTAGCTAAATATTAGAAACACTGCTTTTCAATCAATGAGAAACAAAAAACTATTTTACCCTGTACTCAAGACAATCTTAAATTTAATGCCTATGAGGGAAAAGAAGGGAACAAAACACAGAAAATAATTTCCAATAAGTGCAACTGCTGGATCTAGAAGGTTCCCAGTAAATCCAAATAATTGAAATTCTAATCCATAAAACCCTTGCTGGGAAGGAGTAAGAGGAGCAAGTCGAAATGGGAATTGAACAACATTCAGCCAAAGCCAAAAACAATTTGATCTTTCGTGCCGGATGAGCTTATAAGAAGCTTATATAGATAAAATATGCATACGTGCACTTTATGCAATAAGTAGAGGGTCATCTAAATTGAGAACGATTGTCTTAAAATGTTAACTGCGTGCATTTATCAGTTGTGTTTTTACCACATTAAAACTTCAAACAGCTAAGTAAGATTCTTCATTTATTACAAATCATGTATCTTCGTGCATCTATCTATCCCAGTGATGTATAGTGACAGGCAGAACAATAAAGGCAGAACACTCAAATATATCGTAACTTCTCGTGTATAATTTTTCTCCCCCCCAAAAAAATCTTCAAACTTCAATAGTGTGTATTATACATAGGTATAGCAAAGGTTATGAAATTCTTTCACAGTGAAATGAGGTATATGAGTAGATACTTATTTTAGAACAGCCATAAATTAGTTTTAAAGCTGCAGTGTTCAAACTAAACTCTATTATTGTATTATATACATTATTAAAGAACAAGTAGACCTCCGTATTAATAATATTACTGATCCAGAAAATTGTCCAGAAAAAGAATTAGGAGAGGGTCACCACTCACATTTATTGCATACAAATATATCAATGGATAAAAAGTCATGGGTGCACATTATACATCGGAAGAAGGGTTTTCCTAATTTTGGGAGTCAATTTTGGGGGTGCGTATTATACATGAGAAATTACGGTATTACTTTTATTGCTTTGGCCTGAGCACAAAAAAGCAAATAGCTCTTCTATTTTTTTTTTCCAATGGATAACAGAGATAAGTTCACAAAAAAATCTTCGAATTTGCAAATAATGAAGTTCAAATATGTTGGGTTTTAGTGTACATGTATATGATGAGGTGATTATACATTTATCTGGTTTTCAGGAATAACGGCCACCCCTCGGAAAATCATAACTACAGTGTGGCCTGTGGGAAAAATGAATTTGACACTTTGCTTCAAGAGAATAGCACTCAACTTGATCTTTGCTTCCTCCAGGTGTCCATCCTTCGAGAGAAGCTGGGTGTTTTCGAGGTAGAGGTGCTGAGTCTAAAACGAGCTCTGAATGAAGTCAGCAGAGGTGCCGAGGTTGTCATGAGCCCAAACTTAGCTGCTGCAGGCCTGTTGCCACCCTGGGGAATGGTCCACTGCCCGCGAACGCCCGGCGATCCGTCAACCAACTCCCTCCTCCCTACGGCCGACACGCTGCTGAGTCTTCAGAGTGACGAAGCCAAAGCCCAGAGGCAGGAGGCTCAGCGGCAACGCGAGGAAGCGCAGTGGCAACAGCAGCAGCGTCAGGATGCCCACATGCAGCAGGACATGCAGATGCGGCAGGACGCTCACCTCCGCCACGAAGCCCAACTCCGCCACGAGGCCCAGCTGCGCCATGAGGCCCAGCTCTGTCAGGAGGCCCAGCAGCGGCAGCAGGACGCTCACTGGGACGAGGCTGGCGAGCTGCGCAGACAGCTGGAGCAGCTGCAGGCCGCCCTGCGCCTCGAGCGGCAGCAACGCGAGCGCCAGGCCCTCAACTTCGACCAGGAGCGACACACCTGGCAGGACGAGAAGGAGCGGGTGTTGAAATACCAGGCCCAGTTGCAGCTGAGCTACGTGGAGACCCTGCAGAAGAACCAGGCTTTGGAGAAACGGATGAGCCAGCTGGGAAACAAACCCAGCACCATGTGCACCGTCCCCACCACCACTGTCACCAACAGCTCCCCTTCCTCTTCCTCCAGTTCTCCACCTCCACAATCTCTCTCAGCTCTCTCTCCTCAGCCACCACCATCTATCCCCGGTCCCATCACCCTCACCCTGTCCCCGCCTTGCGAAGACCAAAAGGGCCCGCCATCCCTCCACCAGCTTGCCCCTCCTTGGGCAGGACCCTCCCGCCTGGAGAGGATAGAGTCCACTGAAATTTAAGAAGACAACATGCATGAAAACGCTCCCAAAATTGCCCAACAAACACACTCACAAAATACCACATCACATCGTACTGTAAGAGAATTTCAGCTGACCATAGTCATAAAAACACCAAACACAAGCAGGTTGATTAAAACAGAAAATGTCCACACAAAGTTGCACACCACCTCCTGCATTATCAGAAGGGGGGAAAAAAACGTGTGCCACACTGCAGGACAACAAACTGACTATGTTTAGGTGACAGCACTAACACAGTGGTCGTTTATTTCATTCCCGTGCCAGGAAAAAAAGGACCAAGACAATCAGGGATATTGTCAGAAATTACAAAGAGTATTATCATTATTATTATTATGCGATATTTATTATTCATTGTAAGTCTGTCTCAGTCGTATAACGTACAAGTAGAACTAGTGGTCAGAGTGTGTGACGTTAACCTGCATTTTTGGCCAGAGAGCGCCTTACTCCATCTTTTCCAGCATGTGTAAGAAAATAACTATTGCTGGGATCCAGAAAAAAAAAAATCAAGTGTGAATATAATTTTCAGTGCTTTGATTATATATATTTATCTATATAGGTCACCCACTTATTCCACATTAGGTGACATCACGCTGTACTTTTCCCATTGAAGTCGGTTTTCATGACATTTCATGCACAACGTCCAACATGCATGAGTCAAACATATCCTCAAATCCAACAGAGCTTATATTTTGTAAAATAATAATAATAAATTAATTATATGTTTAGCTGATAATCAACCCAATCCAAATATGAGAAGTTTTAAGTTTACCTTCACCTGCGGTGACTAAAAATGAACCCTAGAGGTCGGTATTGATCTATCACGGTGCTCCAAGATGACTTTCTTTCCTCCTTAAACTGTATAACAGTGGAAACAAATGAATGGAAGCACACCATCTCAATTTGCTTAATGTCAGGAAATAAATCCCAAAGTTAAAAACAAATAAAATAATAGAGAATGTATGTTATAGAAGAAATAAATACTTATAGTTATAGATTGTACATGTGTGTGAATGAAGAAGTGTGTGTGTGTGTGTGTGTGTGTGCGCGTGCCAGTTTATAAAGACTGATGATAGAGGGACTAGTGGCAATATTGCAAGTAAAAATATATAAGAAAAAATTATTTGATTTTTGTTAAGTAGAGTAAAATGGAGACAAAGAGAAGTGGGTGTTAGATTTTGTGCATCTGTTTATCTGCATAGTTTATTCAGACTGAATAGTGGGAGCGTTCAGCCTAACTGCACTACATCATGTCCAGTTGACATGTACATTAGACTTCAGTATGAATACCATGGCTTTTATATGTGTTGTTCATGCCGGCATACAAGGATGTTGCTCAAGAATATTAATGTATCGCTAGGGAATCACATAGTATTATCATCTTTATTACTGTTATTATAAATATGGTAAAATGACAAAGAAAATGTGCCATTGAGGTTTTTTTTCCTTTGTTTTTTTTTTTTTTTTTACTGTGTAGATAGCATATTGGCCTATCATAACGGTGTAACCATGACCACATTGTTCCCTCAACCCCCCAAAAAAGAGAAAAGATGCTCCTTTTGATGTAGATGATAAACGTAGTTACAGTATTGCATTGTTTAGAGAGCAAAATGCTATCAATTTTATACATGTTTCAGGTTTATTGTTTACAGATATGTTATTAGTATTGTTCTGGCTTGATTAAAACCACATCTTTGTTCAAATCAGCTGACTGAATAAACGTGACTAATTCAGCTGTTCTTGTTGAGTATTTTATTTATTTATATTGTGATATGTATTTATTTAAATGAATAAAAGTAAATAATTTGATTAAGGCAAATTGGTCCGAAGTAGCTTGGAAATGCAGCCCTATGGGGGGCACAAGTCAGTGCAAACTGTAGGCCGGTCCCAAGCCCGGATAAATGCAGAGGGTTGCGTCAGGAAGGGCATCCGGCTTAAAACCTTGCCAAACAAATATGAGCGTTCATACCGTACCATACCGGATCGGTCGTGGCCCGGGTTAACAACGTCCGCCACCGGCGCCGTCAACCTGCAGGGCGCTGTTGGAAATTCAGCTACTGTGGGTCGAAGTCGAAGTCGAAGAAGAAGAAGAAGAGGTGGAAAGCGGGTTCTTCGGCAGAAAGAGAAGAGGAAAACACTGAGCCTAGAACTGAATGTGGGGACTTTGAATGTTGGGACTATGACAGGAAAATCTCGGGAGTTGGTTGACATGATGATTAGGAGAAAGGTTGATATATTGTGTGTCCAGGAGACCAGGTGGAAAGGCAGTAAGGCTAGAAGTTTAGGGGCAGGGTTTAAATTATTTTACCATGGTGTAGATGGGAAGAGAAATGGAGTCGGGGTTATTTTAAAAGAAGAGTTGGCTAAGAATGTCTTGGAGGTGAAAAGAGTATCAGATCGAGTGATGAGGCTGAAATTTGAAATTGAGGGTGTTATGTGTAATGTGATTAGTGGCTATGCCCCACAGGTAGGATGTGACCTAGAGGTGAAAGAGAAATTCTGGAAGGAGCTAGATGATGTAGTTCTGAGCATCCCAGACAGAGAGAGAGTCGTAATTGGTGCAGATTGTAATGGACATGTTGGTGAAGGTAATAGGGGTGATGAAGAAGTGATGGGTAAGTACGGCATCCAGGAAAGGAACTTGGAGGGACAGATGGTGGTAGACTTTGCAACAAGGATGCAAATGGCTGTAGTGAACACTTTTTTCCAGAAGAGGCACGAACATAAGGTGACCTACAAGAGCGGAGGTAGAAGCACACAGGTGGATTACATCTTGTGCAGACGATGTAATCTGAAGGAGGTTACCAACTGTAAGGTAGTGGTAGGGGAGAGTGTGGCTAGACAGCATAGGATGGTGGTGTGTAAGATGACTCTGGTGGTGGGGAGGAAAATTAGGAAGACAAAGGCAGAGAAGAGAACCATGTGGTGGAAGCTGAGACAGGACGAGTGTTGTGCAGCTTTTCGGGAAGAGGTGATACAGGCTCTCGGTGGACGGGAAGTGCTTCCAGAAGACTGGACCACTGCAGCCAAGGTGATCAGAGAAGCAGGCAGGAGAGTACTTGGTGTATCTTCTGGCAGGAAAGGAGAGAAGGAGACTTGGTGGTGGAACCTCACAGTACAGGAAATCATACAAGGAAAACGGTTAGCTAAGAAGAAGTGGGACACTGAGAGGACCGAGGAGAGTCGAAAGGAATACATTGAGATGCGACACAGGGCAAAGGTAGAGGTGGCAAAGGCAAAACAAGAGGCATATGATGACATGTATGGCAGGTTGGACACTAAAGAAGGAGAAAAGGATCTATACAGGCTGGCCAGACAGAGGGATAGAGATGGGAAGGATGTGCAGCAGGTTAGGGTGATTAAGGATAGAGATGGAAATATGTTGACTGGTGCCAGCAGTGTGCTAGGTAGATGGAAAGAATACTTCGAGGAGTTGATGAATGAGGAAAATGATAGAGAAGAGAGAGTAGAAGAGGCAAGTGTGGTGGACCAGGAAGTGGCAATGATTAGTAAGGGGGAAGTTAGAAAGGCATTAAAGAGAATGGAAAATGGAAAGGCAGTTGGTCCTGATGACATTCCTGTGGAGGTATGGAAGCATCTAGGAGAGGTGGCTGTGGAGTTTTTGACCAGCTTGTTCAATAGAATTCTAGTGCGTGAGAAGATGCCTGAGGAATGGAGGAAAAGTGTACTGGTGCCCATTTTTAAGAACAAAGGTGATGTGCAGAGCTGTGGCAACTATAGAGGAATAAAGTTGATGAGCCACACAATAAAGTTATGGGAAAGAGTAGTGGAGGCTAGACTCAGGACAGAAGTGAGTATTTGCGAGCAACAGTATGGTTTCATGCCTAGAAAGAGTACCACAGATGCATTATTTGCCTTGAGGATGTTGATGGAAAAGTACAGAGAAGGTCAGAAGGAGCTACATTGTGTCTTTGTAGATCTAGAGAAAGCCTATGACAGAGTACCCAGAGAGGAACTGTGGTACTGCATGCGGAAGTCTGGTTTGGCAGAGAAGTATGTTAGAATAATACAGGACATGTACGAGGGCAGCAGAACAGCGGTGAGGTATGCTGTCGGTGTGACAGAAGAATTTAAGGTGGACGTGGGACTGCATCAGGGATCAGCCCTGAGCCCCTTCCTTTTTGCAGTGGTGATGGATAGGCTGACAGATGAGGTTAGACTGGAATCCCCGTGGACCATGATGTTTGCAGATGACATTGTGATCTGCAGTGAAAGCAGGGAGCAGCTGGAGGAACAGTTAGAAAGATGGAGGCATGCACTGGAAAGAAGAGGAATGAAGATTAGCCGAAGTAAAACAGAATATATGTGCATGAATGAGAGGGGTGGTGGGGGAAGAATGAGGCTACAGGGAGAAGAGATGGCAAGGGTAGAGGACTTTAAATACTTGGGGTCAACCGTCCAGAGCAATGGTGAGTCTGGTCAGGAAGTGAAGAAACGGGTCCAAGCAGGTTGGAACGGGTGGAGGAAGGTGTCAGGTGTGTTATGTGACAGAAGAGTCTCTGCTAGGATGAAGGGCAAAGTTTATAAAACAGTGGTGAGGCCAGCCATGATGTATGGATTAGAGACAGTGGCACTGAAGAGAAAACAGGAAGCAGAGCTGGAGGTGGCGGAAATGAAGATGTTGAGGTTCGCTCTCGGAGTGACCAGGTTGGATAAAATTAGAAATGAGCTCATCAGAGGGACAGCCAAGGTTCGATGTTTTGGAGACAAAGTTAGAGAGAGCAGACTTCAATGGTTTGGACACGTCCAGAGGAGAGAGAGTGAGTATATTGGTAGAAGGATGATGAGGATGGAGCTGCCAGGCAAGAGAGCTCGAGGAAGACCAAAGAGAAGGTTGATGGATGTCGTGAGGGAAGACATGATGGCAGTTGGTGTTCGAGAGGAGGATGCAGGAGATAGGCTCTCATGGAAAAGGATGACGCGCTGTGGCGACCCCTAACGGGACAAGCCGAGAGGAAAAGAAGAAAGAAGGTCCGAAGTAGCTTGGAACTGGGGAAAAAATATTTTGCTACTCAAAATCTCTATTATATACAAAACTTCTAATCATGTATTTGCTTAGTTTGTATCTATAAAATATAAAAAATAAACAAATTATTTGTTTATTGTAATCCTTGTGCCCTCCTCACATTTATTCGCCATTGCTTGTATGTTTTTTTTTTGTTTTTTGCTTTAATTACGTAATAACGTCAGACCTGCTCAAATATTCAGAAACGTTCTTAGGATGTTAGTTCTTTTAGTGTCATGTTAATTATTTAATTGATTTCATTTCTTTTATAAGATAACATAATTGTTTCCCATAGAATAGAATGGGGTTGGGCTTTATATAGACTGGTGAGATGAAAAATAAATAGTTCGCCAATTAAAATCGAGTCTGTATTTTGATTGAGACATTTGTGAATAAGTAGATATACTGAAAACGTTCACCCTTAGTCTTGCTTCAGCACAGCACTTTATGAAAGCGCCTTTCGCGTTTGCCAAATTCGTCCCTTCTCACATTCCGTAGCTGTTAGCAATCAAGCTAGCTAGCAGTAAATTAGAACCGGCGTTCGCATTTACATGCTCTAACATAAACTAACAACTTTAAAACGGAAACTAATCCCCTTTAAATCGAATAATAAGCACTATTCGCTGTCTGTGACGTGCAGGGTCTTAAACCTTGGTTATTATATTTATATCGTTAGCTCATAAGTACGTACTTGAATGCAGCGCAATACTTTCTCAATGGCTCATTTGGGCTGTGAAGTCATCATGGACATAGAAATAGAATAATATTTAGTCGACTACATCGCTCCTTAATTAGTTAGCTGAGCATCCTTGCGAAGGCATGTTACCCTGACCTGTGTTCATGAAAGGTGAGCCTCTTGAGTATGAACACTTGAGTCAACACTAAATGGCGTGAGTCCATGTTGAGTTGCTGAATGCATTGTGCTTCTTCCTTGACCTACAAAAGCGTTATGACTCTGAATTGTATTGTGTTTTTGTTTTTGTTTGTTTTGTTTTTTTCCCCCTCTAAGGTTGGAGGACATGGTCGTGAATCTGTGCCTGCCACACTTCAACACAAACATCAGCTGCAGCAAGGTATTCTATTCAGCCATTCAACTAGGGCTGTAACAATCGAATACTTTTAGGATCAATTATTCTATCGATTATTCCATTGATTAATCAGATAAAAAAATATTTTGCATTAATGATCATTGGAAAATCTTTTTTTCCCTCGATTACTCTTTATTAGCCAGTTGTTTTATTGTTTAATGATGAAACAAAAACAAATAACAATTAAGCAGAATCACATTATAGGGAGTTATGTCGTACTCACCAACCTTTTTGAAACAGATCTACTTCTTGGGTAATGAATATTGCGAAGAACTAATAGTTTGATATACACTTCTGCGGCTGCTTTAGGTTCAACTGCATGTCAATGAAAGTATATTCAACTGACTATTATTTTTTCCATAAATTCATGATGATTCAGTTACTGGTTGTGTCCATAACATGTCAGAAAATAGGGAAACTGTGGATCGTTGTTTTCCAAAGTAAAAGCAGATGTTTGCAAATGTTTTATTTTGATTAAACACAAACAACAATAAGTCTGCCTCCATGACAGAATCCTACAGAAGCCAGAGAATTGTTACTGTTGAAAGGTTTAAATCAGAGGATTTGGACATTTTTCCAACTACTCTAATTCACAAACAGACTAATTCAAATGCTTATCACTTTATTGATTCCTTAATTAGTTGTTTTTTTTATTGTTGAAGGGCCACATACATTCGCACTGTCTGCTTCCAGCCACTCACCGTGACATCACTGCCCATGCACAAGCCTTGTGAACTGGACCGCTCGATTTACAAATATACAGTACAAATGAACACAAAATTACTAAATGCTTAAGGCACCTGAATTATAAGTAACATATTTTCCCTAACAATAAATGGCTTTGGAGGCATTTTCTACAGGCTGTTTGTGTATCGCTGGCATGATAAAGTCCTGGTATACACATGCAGACCCAATCAAAACACATAGTGAATGATATCAGTTTTCAGTAAGGCGCCCCTGCCAGACGGCAGGCGCCCATTGCATGCACCTGAAGCTTCACAGTTCTGTGGACCGGGGTTCAATCCCCGGCCCCGCCTGTCTGGAGTTTGCATGTTCTCCCCGTGCCTGCGTGGGTTTTCTCCGGGCACTCCGGTTTCCTCCCACATCCCAAAAACATGCATGGTAGGTTAATTGACAACTCTAAATTGCTCGTAGGTGTGAATGTGAGTGCGACTGGTTGTTTGTTTATATGTGCCCTGCGATTGGCTGGCAACCAGTTCAGGGTGTACCCCGCCTCCTGTCCAAAGATAACTAGGATAGGCTCCAGCACGCCCGCGACCCTCGTGAGGAGAAGCGGCTCAGAAAATGGATGGATGGATGAAAAAAGTTATTTATTTCCATAATTCCATTCAAAAAGTGAAATTTGCGTGGAGGGGTGGGGGGGAGTAAAAGCCAAACGGACGTAAACTCTGGACAACACCCGTCCATATAGCCGGGACAGTGAGAAAGTTAGCGTAAGCATGTCATTAACAGTATTTATTTAAGTAATTTAATTGCAATAAAGTAACTTAATTACAGTAAGTTACAGCACCCATTATTTCTGTCATGTTGTAATGTTGAGCTGACCTAAACTGATGTCAGTGGCCAATCTTTGAATGCCCCCTGGAGGTCATTGATGTTTTAACTTTTGTCTAAAATGCTAGAGAATAATTTTGAGCTGGGATGGGCTCCAGCACGCCCGCTACCCGAGTGAGGATAAGCAGTACCGAAAATGGATGGATGCATGGATATAGTACTCAGTATACAGTCCACAAGTATAGACAATAAATGAACAAGTCATAAAGTACACAAGTATATACAATAAATGAACAAGTCATGTAAATGGACACATTGCTCCATCTTGTGATTGGATTGGTGATCAGTTATCGTTTTTTTTTTAAACTTGGTGATCGGCCCCAAAAATCCTGATCGTGTAAAGCCTAGTTACAATGCAGTATGTACTGTTTATAAATATGGTATATATACTACATGTATTGTTTGTATGTATACAGTGTATATAGCAGAATTATATGGAGTAAATATGTATTTTTGTATGTGTGGATATATATGTAGACACACACATCACATACAGAGAATTTCACCCCTTGCTAACATGTCAGCTGCTGGTGGGACCAGCATTTTATTTTATTTTTTTCCTCACGGGAAATTATGCCTTTATTTGATGCGCGGCATTTATTTGTTCAAGTCAAAACCCGCTGATCAATGGAGGCATAGTGTCTATTTAGAGCAGATTCCACTCTTTGCGAGAAATATGGTACTGGTGGTGCATTTTCATGACCAAAGGTTTGAAATCCATAGCCCTGTTTCGCATCCATTGTAAATATGGCTTTCAGTATATAAAGCACTTTGACCACTCTTGCTTCACCGAATACACTTAGTGTCACATGACCACATTTATGTTGTTTTCCCTCCTTTATCCAGTAAATGGCACAGTTCGTCCTCTGTAAGGCTACAAGAGTCTTGGTAGACTTGGGAAACGAAGAAAAAAAAAAAGCGCAGTGTGAAGGTGGAGGACAAAAGGCCTGAAAATAAAGACGTCAAGGGCCAGAGTGGTGTGTGGGAGACTGAATCATCGCTGGCCTTATGCTCTTTTATCTCCGTCTTGTCGTACCATAAGAATAGCTGTATTTTCTACACGCTCGGTCTGCTTAAATTTGTTTCTGCATTGGATTTGTCACCTCATCCTTGGACATTCTTATGAAATTGGAGGGTCTTCAGTCATTTGAATTGAATGCACGTCATCCTTGTCTCACCGACTAGTTTGTCTTAAGGCAACAGACACATGGATTTCCATGAGGTTCTCGGCCACATTGTTAAGGGCTTTTATATAAAGTTTAGTCCAAAAAAAAGCTACTTTATCTCTGTAGGAAGAATTTAGTCTCATTGGCTCGCTGTCAATGTGTTTTAACTCTTGCGTGTTTTTCTTTCATTTCCAACCGAAGGTGTGTGCCGATGGGTACGATGTCACAAACCTTATATCGGCGGACCCCGCTCTGCGGAGGCGTGGCTTCAAACTGGAGTACTTTTTACGTCCTCCTGTGCAGGTGAGGTGTTGCTGTTAGTCGAGCTCTACTGGTAGTTGGTTCTTATGGTTCAAGTGTCTCATGTACACTATATTCTGTATATGTACTCATTTTAAACACGTTTGGCTAGATTGCCTCACGACACTCTTGGTGTTTGTACAAATCAAAATTATACAACAGAACCTTGAAAGAAGAACACAAACTGATTGCTTTGGTTTCAGAATCAATGTTTCCGAAATAACGGAAATTGAAATAAACCTTTTCCACGTCAAAGTGTCACCGTCATGAAATTGTTCTTAACCATACAGGCGCACAATATTTTAACATCCTTAACATCAAATAGGGTTGCACGGTATTCTAGTACTGTAATTCCTCGCCATCAAAAAGGAATCAATACCTTGTATTTTTTTTGTACGGGTACTTCTGCACAGTTCTAAAGATTAGCGAACAGTTCATCCAAAAACAGATGTGTGTCTGCTTCGAGCTGTTCTTTAGTCACTCCAGTAAAATATTAAATGTATTCCAATGTGGAAAGAACAAAAGCGAGATGAGCACCCCGCATAGAACTGGAGTGTACTTTATTTGCCCTCTGTGGCCCCACACAATAACAGTACAGCAGAGCCCACTGCTTTTAATGATGTTTGAGGGTTTTGCTGTGGTACTTCATGCAGAATTTTGGCGTCATGACAACACTAGTCATACAAGTTTAAAAAGACATTAAATAATGTTATAATGAAATAATTTCAATGATGAGTGACAGACAGTCAGGACAAGGACGATTACTGCTGTGCCGGAACTTCACATTGCATAAAGACAACGCATTTCCCCTTTGAAAATCTTAAACTTTTCTTACACTGTGGGGTTTTTGTGCAAATTTAGAGGTGTATTTTTCTAATGGTTCAACTTTTAAGGTTCCACAGCATTTGAAGTTTTCCAGTCCTCGTTGCTAACAGACCGTCGTCGTTCAACAGGTGACGTTAAGGTTCGGCTTCCAGGTGGAGCTTTGCAGGGTGGACGTGGAGCTGTGGCCCTGGGGCTTCGACCGAGGACAGTGCAGCAAGAGACTGGAGATCAGCACCAGCTCCGATCCACTTCCCCCTCAGAATATTGGCCAGGAACAGGTTAACGACGGGCTTCAGACGCAGGGAAGTCTGGAGCAGAAGAGCGGAAAACAACAGCAGTGCCATCCAGCTCGTCTGTTGAATGGCCACCAGCGGAATCTCCAGGCTCAGAGGTCTGGTGAGAAGACTTTGGATGTGCCTCGGCCAAAGATTCATACTCAATCAGGCAGGTCTGAGCATGAGTTTAAATTGGTGGGTCGTTGTGAACTCAAGGAGGAAACAAAAGTTAGTTTCTCCCGTCCTCCATTTCATCCGCGACCTCCATTCGTGTCCTCTCCTCCTCCCCCCGCTGACGACGGTCGGCGGGAGGAGCTGTGGAGCCGAGGACACCTTTCTTTGACGTCTGTCACGCAGCTCCGCGTCACTCTGCCTTTCGGCGGCTCTGCGTCGGCGCTCGGCCTCAAGGCTTTGGCAGTGTGGGGGCAACCAGCTAGTTGCTGCCCCCTGGAGGAAGTTGAGAAGATTGAGCACATCCACAAGGCCAATCAAAGACTGTTACATCAACCTGTCCCAGCTGTCTATCAAATCAAACAGCCCTGCCAAGGCACACCTCCGAGGTAAAAGTGTTGGCTTTCTACTGCATATTTTGCAAACATATGTGCCGTCTTTACGTTGACCCCTTAAGATTAAAGGAGATGTGTATCTTTGAATTATAGCACACGTAATACAAACAACCATTTACTGTATACAACAAAATTTGCCACTCATGCGAATTCATGCTCAACTATACTGATCCCATGTTTTTTTTTTTAACAAAAAAAGCATTTCAAACAGGCATAGGTGACAATAGAATAACTAAATCTGTCAGATGCGTCTGGTGATTTGGCTATATTTTACTATAATTTGACTATTTACACTATGACACCTATGTGCTGTATTTCCATCTGATTCTAGCATTCAATCTCTTAATTCAATCCCAGAGGAGTTCCTCGACCCCATAACCCAGGAAGTAATGGCTCTTCCCATGCTGCTTCCGAGCGGCATGTCTGTGGACAGCACCACCCTGGAGGAGCACCAGAAGAGGGAAGCCTCCTGGGGGAGACCCCCGAGCGACCCGTTCACCGGCGTCCCCTTCACGGCCGCCTCCCAGCCGCTCCCAAATCCCCAGTTGAAAAGGCGAATCGACTATTTCCTCCTACAGAATGGTGGCACGAGGAGGGACGGGACAACGGGGAGACGAGGGGAGGCAGAGAAGCCACAACCCTCAAGGCTCATTGGCTCTCTGGCGGCAAACGGTAATCACTGTATGATGGCTGCCACAAGAGAGGACCCCGCATCGGGACAGTCGTCGGATCACGGAAATGCTCCATGTGACTCAATGCTTCTTAACAAAAACACAACACTTGAGATTGACGGAGTGAAGAAACGACACTTGAGTGAATCAGAACCACCTGCAGCTGTGCAACTACTACTACCTCAAACTAAACGACCAAGAAGTGACACAAACTCAGGTGAGAGTATTTCCTCAAATGAAAAAGTATTTGCCCCCTTCTCAAATCCTTTTTCTGTTTTTGCATCGTTTCCCCACTTTCATGTTTAAGATCATCAAATAAATGTAAACCTCAGACAAAGATAAACCGCTTTTAAATGTTGTTATTTATTTATATATCATTTGTTTCTGCTGAGTGTGTCCCAACCAGTTATTAGCTTTAGGGGGCAGTTACTTTTTCACACAGGGCCAGGTAGCTTTATTTTTTTTATTTTTAATTTTTATTTATTTTATTTATTTTTTTAACTTTTTCTCCCCTTAAAAAAAATACCATTTTAAAAACAACTTTTTGTGTTTACTTGAGTTATCTTGGTCTGATTTTTGCATTTGTTTGATGATCTTAAACATTAAAGTGGGGAACCTGTGCACAAAAAAAAATAAGAATTTGAGGAGACAAATACTTTTTCACGACACTGTACGTGTGTGTATTAGGTCTTTCCTGCATCAATCACCTAGAAAACAAGTGTCCAATTATTAACATGTAGACCTTTTTCCTATTGTTTGTTAACAATAAGCACTAGGATACTTCCAGGTGACAGAAAACGAGTGACTACCGCTGACCTGAACTGAAAATGATGCACTGTCAAGATATTCCACAAAACGTTTAGGTTCATCTTCTGCCTGTAATTTGATACACACGAAACTGCTGCGCCTGAGTAAAAACAACCAATCCGAGACAGAAGGCATGAGTTACGAGGTGTCAATCATTTATCGCTCACTCATCGCGGACTCACCCCGGTGGACTTGCGTAAAATGAAACTGATAACATTTAGTGTTCGTAACACTGCATTACAATTAAGGCACTTTTCAGGAGGAACATTCATCTGTGCCAACAACATCACTCAATCCAGCTCTGCTTACCTTTTGACTTGGCTTGACATGATAGCAGGGCGCGTCGCACCCGTTAGGGTTGTATGTGTTCACGCATGATAGTGTTTTAAACAGTATAGCCGCTTGAAAGGGGCTCTGGGTTGGGTGGAGAAAGTTGTTGTGGTGGCAGATATTATGTAAATCAACCCCAGTGTAATGTAAGGGCGGTAGTGCAGAAGAACTCTCGAACAGATACTTTTTTTCAGAAATAAGCAGATGACAAAGGATGTACTTGGTTGTATATGTTCACACTTGATGGGTGGGCAGCCGCTCCAGAGGCCCAACTATTTGTTTACGACCACTTCAAAAAAAAGTCAATATTCCATAATATGTCCCCATTAATCAATTATTAACTTGAGTGAGTGTGTTTACCTTTATTTCCTGTGAAGTCTCTTCCAGAGGGCCAAGCAGCAGCAGCTCGCATGAACAACGTCTGTCAGCCAGCCTGGACGACGCCCTCTTTTCCGTCTTAAAGGGACGACCCTCCTTTACGTCAAACTTGTCTATGCGTGGGCCGGCCCCTCCTGTCACTGAGTCACTGGACTCCTCAACTCAGTGTCAGGCCACTACTCCTAGTGCTGCAGGTGAGCTATGGAAAAAGAATAAAACATGTCTTGACAATTCAGTTTCTGGATAAAATACTGTTATGGTAACCCCCGCCTTACCTTTATTCATAATTTAAACTGTGAATATGCTACAAAATATGATCCCAAAACAGTTAGATATACTTTTAAACTCATCTTACATCATTACCCTAAAAAGTAAATGGCTTGCAGAGGATTTGGTGACGTGTCGACTCTCCCCGTATCTTCTTCCGCCTCTGAAACTAAACTTAGCTCATCTAAGAAATACAAAACTTGTCTGTTAGTTGAGATGTGGCACTTCAACATACAGGGGGGTGCCTTGAGATATGAGTGACTTCATGTGATTTTTTTTATTTTTTTTTGCTTTGACTTGTTAGCAAAAATTTAAATCACGCCGCTCTCTTCACAACAAGCAACAATTTGGCAGTAAAAAAAAAAAATCCTTTAAAAAAAGTAATAGTACTCTCAGTTCAAGTTTACTGCGAAACTAAACATAAAACAGAATTACACGTGTATTTAAAACAACCACATAACTTTTCCTTAAAATACGCTATCTTAATGCTAACACATAATAGGAAATACTCACGGCATATATTCTTTATGCTCTGCAGAAAATAACTAATACTACTGCAGCTTACTGAGTTATTTACAGTAGTTGTGTAACTCATCTTCAATGGTGTTTGCATGACTGTATTATACTGCCCCCAATGGCAAAGTCACCCACACCGGAAGGAGCCGCACTAAATTAATAATGATGTACTAACTGTTTCGTTCTGTATATTATATATAATTGTTATTGCTAAATGTTATATAAAGTAAAATTTTATAGTGTGCTATTTTCCTTATTAAAATACATAACAATTTTGAGGGGGGAGACTATTATTTGTGTTAAGAATTGTCAACAAAGATTTATCTGCGAGGCAGATGCAGTCCTCAAACGAGCCGCATGTGGCTCGTAAGCTGCAGGTTCCCGACCCCTGCTGTAATCTATGATATAAGAAAGTGAAAATGTTAAAGAATCATAAAATGACACAAAAAAGGTGTCTGTTTTCGCCAGTGGCGAATGGACCACCTCGGCCTCACTTTCAGTCAGGCAGAACCCTGAACTCAGCGATCCTTCTCCTTACTTTTTCCAACTTTTTGTCCTTCCCAGACGAGAAGACGTGTTCGTCTTGTTCCCGCGTACTCTCTCCATACTCGACGCGGCCGTCGCCCGTTTACCGGCTGCTCTGCGGCCACTTGCTGTGCCGCGCCTGCCTGCAAAGTAACTCGGCACCCGCGCGGAACTCCGTCGCCACGGCAACGGCCTCCGCCCGCATCATGTGCTCTACCTGCCGAAGCGCCACCTCTCGCAGCGACATCATTCGCGTGCATCACTAGCCTGCCCGGAGACAGCGCAAAGAAACAATTTGCTCTCAAGCCGAAGGTACAGAAATGATGTTTGTCCTTGTTCGTCGCTACATTCTCAGGTGTGCGGAGGATGTCACGAAGTATTGTGCAAAACTGATTTGAAAGAAAACATAGAAACACAACTGTTTTCCTCTCCCTTTTTGTAGTCTCTTCATCGAGCGCCACAGCCTTGGTTCGGATGGCTTGTGGGAACACAAAGAAGCCTGAGGACAGTGTGCAGCGTAGCCACAGGCTAAATGCATAAAGAGGGACGTGTGGAGACTGAAGCTTCATGACTGAAGCTTTTTTTTTTAAACAGCTTCATCTAACCGTCTAGTGTCATGCAACCCACCATGTCACATTCACACTGCTATTTCGGATATTTGGAAGAATAAATGCAGCAATTAAGTCAAGAAATGATCAGCAAAGTTTGTGTTTCCCAACCTTTATTAAACCAAGCCACATACCGGTGCATCTCAATAAATTAGAATAGTGGCAAAAGATTATTTAGTTAGGTAGTTCAATTCAACAAGTGAAATTATTTTAGAAATTTGGAAATTATAGAGCTGCACTAAACACAGAGTGAAATATATATTTTTTAATATACTTATATATAGCTTACAGGAACTGAGAACCCAAAATTCACCAACTCTAGAATCTAAAATATTCCATAACAAGCAGGAAACAATGAAAATGATTTGTAATGTAGAAATTAGGCATTTGCCCTTTGAAAAGTATTTTCCCAAGTGTTTAATGACTCTATATAATGTATGAGTACTGAAATTGACGTTTCTAACATATTCTAACTTAAGATGTACCTGTCTGTATTTTACATGGGGAAAAAAAAAAAATACATCTCACGACAACACAAACAAAATGTCCCAAAAAGTGGATACACTGGTTCATTATGTAGCTTCTGCCATCTAGTGGAAGAACATTTATTTGATCTGTTTATCACTATACATCACTGGCATAGATAGATGAACACAGAACCATTATTTGTGGTGAATATTTTTTTTTTTGTACCAATTCAAGTGAAATCTGATCATTTCCCACAGCATACAAATGTGTCACGGCAAGCTAGTGGGAAATCACAGTGGAAAGTCATCCACGCAGGAAGCCGAGATTCGAAGATGGCACTTCTCGACTTTGAGGCAGACGTGCCAAATGAAAAATAAAAAAACACCCCCAGATGCTGGCTGAAATCAAGTCTAGTGCGCTGTGCTGACGGCGACTCCGCAGGTGTTCTACTTCGGAGCGTCCACTGTTTGTTTCCCACTCGGGATGTGCCGCTGAGCCCGTAAAAAGGTACAAAGTGACCCCAAGACTTTTACATTACCAAAAAAAAAAACGTTGGGCGACCACATTGACAAGCATGTTGGTTTCCACGACAACATGTAGAGTAATCAAGGTCGTGATCCTGCATCCGCTCTGCAAGAATTGCATGCAAACTGGCATCAGATAAATAGATCAGTGCTTTTTTGTTGTTGTTGTTGTTGTTGACTAGATAAAATCTATGCAAGCACGGAGAGAACATGCTAAGGTTGGAACCCTCAAAACTGTGAGACAGATATGTGAACCACAACATCAACGTGTTGCCCCTGAATGCAATAGTTGAAAATAATTTGGTAGGGTCAAACTAAAAAAAATATTTTTAACTAGTTGGAAGGTATTTCATGAGATTTTACATTTTTTGTTTGTTTTTTTTTAGTTTAAATTTAAATCGGTTTCTATAGGGTCAGCGTTTTTTTCCGTCCTCTGATTGATGTAAGCAAAAGCTATTACAGCCAAGTTCGATGAACAAAACATCCATCCATCCATCCATTTTCTGTCCCACTTCTCCTCACGAGGGTCGCAGGCTGCTGGAGCCTATCCCAGCTATCGACACCCTGAACCGGTCGCCAGCCAATCGCAGGGCACATAGAGACAAACAACCATTCGCACTCACAGTCACACTAAGAGGCAACACAGCTGTAGCAATTCACACAATATCAGCATATCTGGTGAGTATGATGTATTTTATTTGCATTTTTTTCATGTTTTGGTCATGTTAGATAAATATTCATATTAATAAACTGCTCCAAAACAGCTACATTAATGTAACCAATCATACAGGACTCAAATGATAGGGACGTAAGAAAGTACAAAGACTTCATTACTTATTTATTTTTCAATTTTTATCTTTCTGACAACTTTTAACTTTCATTCCCTATATTAGAAAAGCTGTACTCTCTGCTGCTTACTATCCTGTACAAGTTAATAAAATAATGAAACTCTTGTGTATAGGTTTTTTTTTTTTTCCTCCATTGTGCCGAGTTATCAAAATGGTTATTGGATAGTTGAATCAGAACTTCTGCTTTTACCAAAGACTTCTTTTTAAATATCTGCACTTTGGCTTAAAGTAATGAAATGTCCTTAACTGCTAATAAGCAAGACGACATCTAATCAGTGAGCTATAACGCAGCACATGCAACACAAATGCATTTAAAATGCTAATGTCATAAAAACAAAACATAAGGAAGTAATCAACCTGACCTCGAGGTTGTGTCTTAACTTTTTTTTTTAAGTTGTCAATTGGGCTGCATGATCACGAAGTGCTTAATAATGACTTACCAACTTTGATTAGTCGTATTAAGAGGTTTGCCCTTTTTTTTTTTTTTTTTTTTTTTTTTTTTTAAACAGTTTGTCCTTTTGCCAGCAACCTGATTATTGTCGCATGTTGAATACAGACGAAAACATTTGTTGTCGTTGGTGCGGGTAAGTGATGCGCAAACACATCCGCCTCGACCTCTCTGCGGGAGCGTGTGTGACGTCACTGTGTTAATCAAGCCCTTATAAAAGAGGCGGCGAGCGCTGAAGCACCTGAAGCAAGCAAAAGCTCAGCAGCATCCAGACCAGCAGCGATGTCTCGCTCCTCCGTGCTCCCCCTGAGCGTCCTGGGACTCCTCGCCCTCTCCTCCGCCTGCTACATCCAGAACTGCCCCCGGGGAGGCAAGCGAGCCCTGGCCGAGACTGCAGGACTCAGACAGGTGGGTCTTCTTTTTTTTTTTTTTTTTTTTTTTTTTTTTTTTTTTTTAAACCTTAAGAAAAAAAATAAATCCTATTATTATTTATTTTTTTCCTAGTTCATTATATTTTCTTAAATATTTAAGTAGAATTTAATCATTTATATTTAAAATAAAAAAGCTATTGGACAAAAAAAAGAGTTGTTGATAACTAGTTAAAATATTTTAAAATGATTTAAAAATGTATTAGAGTACATAACATTTTTCTCACATGTGACTTTTGGTGCATTGTTATGAATTTATTTCATTATTTAAAAATCATCCTATTTTGTTGTTTCCTGAAATATTTAGGTATCATTTAATCACTTAAAAATAATTGAATAAAAGTCTCTCACTGAGAAATAATCAAAATATTTAAAAAATGTATAAATGAATCCAAAAAGCCATTTATTAATTGGTGTGCATAGCAAAATTATTTTTCACTCCTATATTACACTTCATTGAATATTTAAGTAGAATTTAATCTTTACAAGAAATTAAATTGTTCTTGGAGATAATTAAATAATTTAAAAATATATATTTTTTGGGAGTACACAAAAATTATTTGTGACTTTTTCCCAAAGGCTCATTATTACCATTATGCCTTTATGTAATTACAGATTCTAAAAGTCCTCCTATTTTGTTATATTTCCTAAAATCTAATTATTGTTTAATAATAACAAAAAAGTGAAAGGTTGGAAAGTGGCAATGAATAACTAATTAAAATATCTAACATCTCCAAAAATAATATACATTTTGTTACATTTCCTGAAATATGTGAGCAGTATTTAACCATTACAAAAAAAATGGGGGGGGGGGGGGGGGGACCGAAGGTCTTATAGATGATGAAATAAAATATTACAAAAATACAAAAAGACATTTATTGGAGTAGTAGTAAAATAAATAGTAGTAATAGTAGAAATAATAAAAGTAATAATAGTAGTAGCAATAGTAGTACAATTTATTGTGACTATCCAAATGTTCCATTATAATGAAGTTTCATTATAAATTCAAAGAAATGTTTTTATTTTGTTCGGTTTCCTGAAATATCTATTTCAATCATAAAAAAAAAATCAAAAAGAAAGTTGTTAATAATAAACTATTTGAACTATCTAAAATTTTCAAATATAATCCTGTATAACTTATTGGAGTAAATAGCTAACTTGAAAAACAAAATGCTGCAATTTATATGTATTTACAAAAAACAATTTTAAAAACAACATCTTTTTATAATGAAATTCAATTTGCAATACAGTATTGGAGTTGTTTTTATTTTGGAAAATATTTGTATTTTGTGTATTTTTAACATTATTATATACTGCATAGTAATACAGTGCAAATGTACTTTAGAATCAAAGCAGTATTGTTTCATAGTTATCAGTTTCCATTATAAATGTTTGGTCATACATTTTTAAACTTTTTTTTTCCATTTATTGGCTGAGTTATGAGCACTCATTGAAAATAAAATAATGTGACATGATAATTCTTCGATTCGTCACTCCATTAAAGAAAAAATAGCTCTGTCCTTTCACTGTTTATATTAAACAAGGGGGGGTAACATTGAAAAGTAGCAAGAAACGTTCTGCTCTCAAATTGGTGTGATTTTGGGGGGTAAAATCATTCATGTACATGATTTAAGAAAAAAACAATAGCGGTATTATAGGTTTAGCAAAGTTGAGTTCATACGCCAATACATCAAATTACACATTACTTGGAGGACTAATCTGTGACCAATACTGTAAAATTATATGCTTTGACATCAATTTGCAGAGGAGTGATTTCAAGTGTTATGGCTGCCGCCAAAGATTTAGTGCAATAGTGGTCTAGGTCCACATATCAAATCTCTCAATATTTCATGAACGATTACATATAACATACACTCATACAAACATGCAACTGCGCTGGCACCCAAGTTAAAAAAAAAAAAAAAAAGTACTCAGTGCAATAATGGACTGCCCCTATTATGTCACAATTGGAACTAAACGTTGATTTCGACCATTATTAATCTGAAAGATATGCCTTTTCTCTATTCGTTTCTGCACTGACATCCATGGAGTTAGCCCACTCTAGTTCTCAATGGCTCAATTAAGTCAGTGTTTTTTTCAAAGAATGACATAAACACTCAGTGTGCCCCGTACATACCTCGCAGTGCATGTCATGCGGGCCCGGGGAAAGAGGCCGCTGTTTCGGCCCCAACATCTGCTGCGTGGAGGGCTTCGGCTGCCTTCTGGGCTCCCCGGAAACAACACACTGCGTGGAGGAGAACTACCTGCTCACTCCCTGCCAGACCGGGGGGCGACCCTGCGGATCTGAGGGGGGCCGCTGCGCCGCGTCGGGACTCTGCTGTAACTCCGGTAAACATAAAAAGTGTTAATGAATGTTTGTGTTCAGTGGTTAGACTAACTGCCATTTTTTTTTTTGGGGGGGGGGGGGGGCAGAGAGCTGTGCAGTGGACTCCTCATGCCTGGGGGAGTTTGAGGCGGAGGATCCGGCCCAAACCTCTGCAGGGAGCTCACCTGCAGAGCTCCTTCTGCGCCTTCTCCACGTTGCCACCAGGAGACAGACTGAGTAATAAAACACTGTGTGCCCCTGCAAATTACTTAAATGCCTTTGAGACTGAAAACCTGAAACCAACACGCACTTAAATCAGTGTTTCCCCAACCTTTATTGAGTCCCGGCGCATCGTTTTAATTCGAAAACTCTCACGGCACACTGCCAAACAAACAAGAGTCACAAAAAGAACTGAAATAATGATGATCTTGTCTCAATTTACTCACAGATTTCGCAACTCATTGCGAAATCTGGCCCTTATGAGTTTGGCAACAGGTGAGTTGTACCTTCTGCCATCTAGTGGAAGACCATTGAATTGTTCTGCCTGTCACTATATGCTGCTGGCATAGCTAGATGAACAAAGATCAATTATTTGTAGTAAATAAATACTTTTGAGACCAAATAAGTGAAACTGGAAAAGGTTTGTTTGGGAATCAGCGACTTAAGTCACATCCACTTATATGTACTGTAACTCAAATATTGTGTTCTAATGTCAAATAAACGCCGGGCACTTTCTCACCCACTCTGAAATGAACGATGCCCATTGAAAATGTGCCACCGTGTTCATTAATGTACAGTAGATACCGATGCACTTATTGTAAACTAACTTTACTCCGCTTCTAAAAATGAGTTTGAGTACAATGTTTGAGCAGTTTGTGTAGTAGACGTGTGACCGTTGAATAAAAATGGAATAAAACAATACAGAGTATATTAAAAAAAATGTGTGTGTTGTATTTGTCCTACTAGGCTTAAAATGATGATATTTTGATATAAATGGAAAGGCGTGGTAGCCTACCGCAGTGTTTCCCAACCTTTATTGAGCCAAGGAACCCATTTTACACAAATCTCACGGCACACCACTAAACAAAAATATCACAAAAGTATAATTAAATGAAATGATCCCGTCTAAATGTACTCACAAATTGACTTCATCGTGAAATGAATGACAACAGGTGATTAAATGTACCTTTCTGCCATTGAGTGGAATGGTTGGCGGCATAGATAGATGAACATTCTTCATACATTATTTGTAGTTCATAAAAAATCATTTTCAGATCAATTAATTGTTAATCAGCGTCAGTAGCACATCTGCCAGTTCTGAAGTTGTTGGTTTGGCACCATGTAGTCCCGAAGGGCCACATGAGTATCCCATGGGCTTGTTCTAAAAATAGCTCAGCAGTGACGGGACGTTATTATTGGCTAGGAATGTTGTAGAAGTGATCATTTGAAAACGTAAACACTTGTAGAGGCTTATAGAAATAAAGTGTTGCATATCGTTAGCCTATTAGCATCATTTTTTGGTGAGTCAATTTTGCACATTTTTGTTGAACAAAGAAAAAAAACCCATCAAATTCAGCAAACAAGAAGAGTACAATAGCTGCGATTCAAATTTTACAGATTACCATGAACTTGGATGACTGTGAATCTGTACAGACATAAAGAAAAAACAACTTTTAGCAAGCAGATTTGAGTTTTTATTGATCTTGTGACAGTAACTTTAAAGTGACTAAGGCAATTACACTAGTAGGCTAATGATATTGATATTTATCTATTCCCGAACTGGTTAAATCATCAATGTTCACGATTATAGTGAGAAAACTTTAAAATGATCAGTGTCTTCAAATAGATGAATATCATTCATTATTCATAAAAATTTGAACAAAGCTTTTGTTTCCGTAGCGTGTATCAAAGTGGTTGCCCTGTGCCCTGTGATTGACTGTTGGCCAGTTCAGGGTGGACCGCATCAATGTCAGCTGGAATAGGCTCCAGCGCACCTGCGAAGACCCAAATGAGGAAAAGCGCAATAGAAAAAGGGACAGATGGAAGGAAATAGATGTTATGACAATTCTGGTTCCTGTAAACAAGTTGAATGAGTCACCCGCCAAAGTTTCGGAGCAGATTTGTTTCAGCATGTCCACAGATGAAAGTGTGTGTGTGTGTTTTGTATCAGTTCCAGCTTGATCACAATGCCGCTCCTGTTAGATTTTTTTTGTTTTTTGTCAGTTAAATTGTTGAATCAAGGCCATTCGGAGGATACTGATTCACATAGCTGGCTTTTATGCAACTGACAAATTTTCCAAAAGCCTTTATTGCCAACAGTGAGTGCGTTTTGTACCCATCTCCGCACAATGTGTTGCTTTAGCTTTTAGCTTTTTGTTGTAGTTGTTGTTACTTTGTTCACAATGTTAGCAACGCTTTGGGGACTTTGAGTGTACGCTGTAATTTTTTTTGCGGTAAAGTCAACATTTCCGAGCCTAAAACATCCAAACTGAAAGAAAGAAAAACGAGAGCGAGACAAAATTCATTGCAACGCACATTACAAGAAATGAAATGTCAAAAATGTACAATACTACTGTACATTACTGTATGTTTACAAGTTTAAAAGGTACTTAAGAGTATAGAAAGTGTTTATAAGAGAGGTTAATCGGAGTGTCTGGAGAGGTTCATACATCTTTAAAATATGCATAGATAATCCGATAATTATGTGGTTACTGCGTCGTGGATTACACCTATTGCGGGGGGTGGTCCGGAACCTGACCCTCGATAATAATATCATATAAACGATGTCAATTAACACTCCTTGACAACGTTAGCATTATCTCCGGCAGGATTTTAGACACAGCTCTTGTATTTTTATTAGTCGAACCTGTGATCTACTTCCCAACATCTGTGAATGCTGTTCATCAATTAAGCTGTAACCTGTCAGAGCTTGTTTGAGCGCTGTGTTGTTCGCCCGCCTCTCTACATGGGCTGGTACTCGAGTAGTATTGTATGTATATAAAGAGTGGAAGAACACATTTTCTGCACCTCACGTTCTCTGCCATCATGGGCCTGAAAGTGGTCGTGGTGACCTTGTGCCTCGTGGCTTTGGCCATCGACTCTACTGAAGGTAAACGCCGCACTTCTATGAGAACTCTTTAAAAAGTAGAGTGCACGACTGATTTGGAAAGTGAACTTTAAAATGGATCATATGAAGGAAGTGCCTTTTTTTCCATGAGCTAAACATATTTAGTGTGGTTTTAGTCATCGTACAACAACCGAACATTTGCAAGGTTAAGAGCTATGAAAATGTCGACTTTGTTCTGATTTTTATTCCTAAATGTAATGTACATTTTCAACACAAATCTAGCCGTTGCTTATTTATTGAGTCATTGAAATGAATACTCTCCACTTGTTCTCCATTTTTAAGGTGGCATCAGTAAATGCTGCATTAAAACCAGAAAGAATGTCCCCAAACCAGTACTCATGAAGGTCCGAACATGGTACATGCAGGACAGCAGAGGCCCCTGTGACATCGACGCTCTCGTGTAAGCTCCACCATATGCTCAACGACTCGAACGCTTATTCAAATATACTCGTAGTTGAGACGAATCAAGTCGAAAGTAGTTTTGAAAACTAAAAAACTGAATGTGCCCCACGAATTCCACCTCGCAGCAAAAAGATACCAATGACTGGCGGAAATTTGTTTTTTTTCCTTTTCCCCGTTCCCGTGGGAAAGTGGGCCAATATTCATAACACAGCATAACGTGGATAATCCTCTCCCTGTCCTTTGTGTTTGACTGCAAGTGTGTTGATGCTGTATACGAATTGAAATCTCTTTCTTTCCTCGTGGCTCCACAGCATGTATGCGGGGGCCTGGAAGAAGCCCATTTGTGCTCATCCCAACGTGGAGAAAGATCTGAACAGGGTTCAGAAGATAAAGCAGATGAGGCTGGGAAAAGCACACTGACAAGTGGAGTAAATGTCTCAATGTGGCTTGAGTTACACATATTTTACTTCCATTCATCATGACTTCTGATCGACAATGGATCAAATTTTGGTTTTGGTACATTCCTATTCATGACTGCTCCTGTTGATATAGCCTGGGGCTTGCAGCACTTACTTGGCTTATTTTAGTTTTGGTGATGCCAAACGATCTCCTTTATTGTTTCTGCTGGAATCATTTTATTTGCAAATAAAAAAAAAAACACACTGTGTTGAATATTAGACGTGTATTTGAATTCATTTTTTGGATCAACTAGGGGGGGAACAATTTGATGGTCAATTGAATATATTTTTAACAGCATGTGAGAATCTCCCTCTCACTGTTCTGAACTTCCTGTTTTCACGCCAATGTCGTTTTGAGTTGAGAGTGAATCAGTAGCGTTTCTGCTAGTTGCAAGCCAAATAGTGCACTGCATTTGGACTCAATTGCTTCAAGACAGGATTAATCCAGTCAAGTCCACATAACTGTGTCCCCATTGTGGAATAAATAAAGGCATAGCTTATCTTATTTTATATACAAAATGATTTTGAGAAACTGCTATGTCGCAGCTCTCTGTTAAAGGGGATAAGATAAACAGTTTTGGAACTTTCATCATTTTAGGGTGTCCTGCAGCCCTGTAACCCACTGGAATAGATCTGCCCCTGCCCGGAGCAGGCATATCCATATTTGTCATATTCAAAACCAAAACAAAAGCAATTTGTCATAAGTTGACAATCTTTAAAGCAGTGTTCTCTTGACTATCATAATTAGCCATTAATGTAGTCAGTTTTATGATATGTAAAGTGTTTTTTTCTTTATTCACAAGGCATTATATTAAAAAAAAAGTTACTATTTGAGTTGTAAATCATTACGTTACATATCTGGAAAAGCGCTAAATAAAATCCATTTTATTGACTGAAACACACACATGCACCCTTTTTCAACACCCAATAGCGTTGCGGGCCATGTCAAAAGTTATCTTTTGTGGATGCCGCGGCTCACAAAAAAAAAAAAAATGGGCGGCGGGGGGAATATGGCCCCCGGGCCGTAGTTTGGACACCACTGATAATCGCTGAAAGATCGGTTGCTAATAGTGACAAGAAGCGTGGCACCAAATCTAATGAAGCACGGAGCATGTAATAGTCATTGTTGCACATACCCAAAAGACTGTAATATCATTTCGAAGACATCTTACATTGCGGCAAAGCACCTTTTTCTACGACACAAAGCGACTGTGTGTCCTGACTAAATGTACCCCCCCCCCCCCCCTACCTCAACATTGGTGCTTAAAAGCTATATTTTTATATGAGACATGGCTTTGGCCTGAGCACAAAAACGACTACTGTCAATAGCAATCCAGACTTTTCCGTGCATCATCTTGAGAAGCTCACCACCCTGCTTTCTCTGGCCTCAAGCCGACAACAATCCTTGTCTCTTCTGGAATCTGTCGTCAAGGTGCCGTTCACTGTAAAGCAAGCCGGCGTTCAGCTGTCGGACAAAGCTAGCTACTTTTCCGCCAATGTGAAGCTTTAGAAAGGAGCACGCCATTTTGGTGACTTCTCAAAGTCTTACAGAAAGCGCGTTTTTGAGTGAATACAGTGGAACCCCGAGCTATGCACTTAAGGTTTTGTAATAGACATATGGACCAAATCCTTAAACTGCAAGGAAACACGACCTCGTTTTCCCTTGTTCTTCCTCTATCACATGATTTATCCATATTATTTCTTAGAAAAACGTTTCCCAGAAGACTGTTGTATCCTGTTGCCATCATCGTCCTTGGTGCTGTGAATGCCACAAGGTAAACTGAGTCTGAAATGGCAATTTGAAATCAAAGCGCGGGGCAGGAATGTCTTCGGACAGTTCGGACACTTCTTCATTGTGGAACGTTACATATTCATCTTGCTCAATAACTTCTTCACCGCCGCCAGCTGGGTTTACATTAAGCAGAAAGTTGGCAGAGGTAAAAATCCATTAATTATTGATTAACCGCACCTATAACACTGTTATAGAACTGTTATTAACAGTGTGTAATGTTTGCTGGTCATTTTGTTAGAACCATCCAGGTTCTGTTCCATTGATAATCTACCAGTGCTTCTAAAAAATATTTTAAAATGAAAAACAACATGATACATAAGAGTTATACACATCATCATTATTAATTGACGTGGTCAAAGGAATCAAATGATACCCAAAATACAACCGAGTATCAAATAATGAGAATATATACAGTCGTGCATAACAGTGCTGCTGCACCAGTGAGTGAAATTCCTAAGCCTTGTGTCTGCTTTTTCATGTTTTTTTGCTGATGTATTTCATCATACCGTGCAGCCATGATAATTCTGCACTCTCCTCCACAGTCGTGGGAACAACAGAGGCAAGAGCACAATGATGTTAATATTTAGTCAGCCTAATGAGCACAGTATAAACTTATCATGCATCTGTTGTCTGATACCGAGCAGGTGAACAATGCTTCACTTTTTTAAAATATTATGACTAGCCACATGTTCAACCTTACCGCTCCTAAAAATAATTCCTCTTCATTTCCGACAGAATGTGGCAATTGCTTTTATTGGCATCTATGTGGGTGGAGACTACCTGTTCCCTTGGATAAACTGATGGTTTATCCATCCGTCCATTTTCTACCGCTTATCCGAGGTGCAGAGGAAACTCATATCGGCCGCTCGGATCCGGGATCTTGTTCTTTCGGTCACGGCCCACAGCTCGTGACCATAGGTGAGGCTAGGAACGTAGATCGACCGGTAAATCGAGAGCTCCTTCTTTACCACAACGGATCGATACAAAGTCCGCATCACTGCAGACGCTGCACCGATCCGCCTGGACCCGTCCCCCCACCCGAAGGCGGAGGAAGGCTACCCTCTCGTCCACCGGGGTGACAGTTTATTTATTTTAAATATACAGGATAGAATAAAAACACAAAATGATGATGTACAGATCCGTGAATGTTTATTGAAAACCAACACTGTTATAAGAGTGTACAGCTTGTTAAGAGAAGCCCAAACTTTTTGTAATTGTTAACATACAAACCTCTACCAAGCAAGCAAGAATCACTCAACAAGTGTCAGGAGTGTTAACATGGGAGACAACTGATTCTAAAATTACACTTCGAAGCTGTTGGTAAATTGTGCACAAACATTATTATTCTAACGATCGGTATATATTAAAATGCCATCATTTTGTCAAACAACACTCACACAAAAAAAGCCTAAGAGTTAGAAAAGCTTCAAAATAGACTATAACCAGGTACAATAAGTCATTTGGTGACTTATCAACAACTTCCAGTTTCGCCTCGCAGGACATTTTCAAATCCAATAAAAAAAAAAAAAAAAAAAAAAAAAACGTTTTGATGCACAGTCCTTCCCCCAAAAAAAAAAAAAAAAACTCAAGTCGGGTTATTACGCTTCATACAGTGTTATGTAGTGTAGCTTAAACGACAAACATAAAACTCAGCAAGCAAGCACAAAAACAATCAGTTTGAGACAAACAGGAGCCATTTTCCCAAAGTTTAGCCAAGGCATTGCAAGCATAATCCAACATTTATTTTAAAATGCAAGTGCTTCAATTTTATAAACACTGACCGAAAAAACATCCAAGAAAAGTCTACTGCGGATTTCAGATCTGAATCATTTGGATAGAAGACTCAATGAGCCTTTTAGAACTAATTTGCCACCTTTTAATATAAAAGACAACAGAGGTGAAACAAAATCCCAATCTTGGTTTCCACGAAAAAAATACAGTTTGGAACAATTGACCCTGATCAACGAGAGTACGGACATGATCAAGCTCCACCTTCTTCCACGTTACGAGCCGACTGAATGTGAAGGAAACAAAAAAGTGCCATTAAAAGAAAAGAAAACATTGTGGATTACAACTGGGTTGGATGCTTATGATGTGATGCCATCTCACAACCCGCAGTGGAAAGACAAGCCGAACTAAACCTCTTTGGTGGAAAGGTGGCTTAAGCCTGCCAAACAGACCCAATAAGAAAACTTGCTTTAAGTACTTAACTGCTTGGTAGAAAAGTTTTAAATGCACGTGGTGATGCGACACAGATCTGATGCGGTGAGAGGTGACGACGCTGTCAAAAGTGGATTAGGCTTGCAATGACCGCCTGTCGTTCTCACAAGGAAACACCTCCCAACTCTCTATCAAAAAAAAACAAAAAAACAAGAAAAAAAAAATAACAATAAACAAAACTATCCTTTACTGACACCTTGAGAGGCGTCGACTGTCGGACTTGTGAGGCGTACACCCTGTTAGCAAATCTTTCAATCATATTTACAGTCACTCGCTTGAAAACATACCCTTTAATAACTTGTTACCGTCAAAGTGCAAAAGAAAACAACTTAAAAACACACCAAGTACTCTTTGTTCGCCTTTAAAAGACAGAAAAGAAGAGCGACATTCTTCATATAGTTACATCTACAATAGCAGCCTAAAAGGATAAATGGAAGCTGAATAAGGTGCTTTAGCTTGTGCCTTCCTATGGTGGGGAGGGGCCGATGCTGTGCGTGAACTTGCGAACACTAATCTCAGGTCTACGAGGGGACCTGGACTTGGTCTAGCTACAGCACACTACAAAGGAAGGAAGGCGGACTGGGGCTGGACAGAAGTGATCCGGGGAGGGCAGGGTCGCTGCTCAGGCAGACAGATTGTTGGCCAGCTCGATGAGCGCCAGAGCACCGTGGAGACGCTCGCGCTGCTCCTGGAGGCGGCGCTTGGCGGCTACGCCCTGGTTGCCCTTCTCCTCCTCCGCCACCCCCTCGTCTTCGTCGTTCTCCTCGCCGGACTGAAGGAACTCCATGGGGTCCCGCTGCTCCTGGTCCTGCGCTCTGGTGACTTTGCCCTGCGCCTTGGCGGTGGCGGTGGCGGGGGCGCGCTGCTCTCGGGTCTGCCAGTACCTGCGGGGAACCACCGACTATTTGAACCCCTGGAACATGCCGAGCGAGGAACGCATCTCTTGTCAAGCGGACATTGTCTTACTTTGCCAGCCACTCTGCCACTGCCTTGTTGTCCACAGACTGCGCCTTGCCCGTGCCCTCCTTCGGCTCCTCCCTCCTCAGGCGGGAGAATGGATGCTTGGGGCAGTGACGGTTGGCATGCGTGAATCGGTTGCCACACCCTGACGACACGTTAAATAAATGCATCAGGCCGATCAAGTTTCCCATGTGAGGCGGCAATGGTCCAATTTAAATGAGATTGTTAAACTCAGTGAGTCTCAGGGTGGTTTGTGGACTCCCTCTAGTGGTATGCAAAGAGTCACTGAATTAAATAGTCAGACTGCGTTTAATGTTACAGTGGCTTAAACTGTTAATTTTTTTATCCAGTACATTTGTGAAGTACAATTCACTTTTACTTATTGCATCTTGAAAGCACAATACAGTTGCATTTTAGATTTTCCAACTGTTTGTGTTTTAAACATTTAGGTACAATTTTTATTTAACTTACGTGTAACACATCTTTATCATTATTGAAACACAGTTTTATTTTTCCTATATTTAACCAGTGTTAATGTTCAATCTGTACAATAAGTTTAAGGAATAAAGCCTCTGATTTGTTTTTGATGATCACTTAGGCCTATTACACTACAGTATTTTCATATCGGTCATGATAGTGGTACTTGGAGAGTTACATTTTTTTGAAGGTAGTACTTGGTGTAAAAAACTTGAGAGCCATTTGTTTAACCCTTTATATTCTTACTAGAGTCAGATGGATTAATAATAATTTTAACAGGAATGGCACCTTTCTCTGAGCAGACGAAGGGTTTTTCTCCGGTGTGGAGCCGCTGGTGGGTCTTCAGCTGACCGCTCTGGACAAACGCCTTACTGCAGTTCGGGTAGTCGCACAAATACGGCCGCTCACCTGGATGGGAAAGCACAGGAACGTTTATATGGAGCCTCGTTTTCCGTTTAGAATCGGTTTAGAAGCCCAAACCGACTAAAAGTGCTCCATACAAACACCTCAATCAGAATACACAGGCTTAATCCGAATGAAATTTCATCCAGTTTCACAGGGGTGGAATATTCGTTTAGCCAAATCGAACGAAACTGAACGTTTCATTCCAAATAGTCAGCCCGCGTTCTGTCTTGACATAATGAGCAGGGACATCATTGTTACCGCACTTGAAAATATGGCGACTTCCAACCAGGGCTGGTCTGCGACAGAGAGCTTGTTTTTAACTATGTGTAACTGTTTTTTTTTGGGGTGGGGGGGGGGGGGGGTGAAATCAGCTAACTCAACAATAAAAATTGGTCGGCAAAATTTTCTGACTTGAGGCGATAAAAAATATTAATAAAAGAATAAAAGCATATTTGCCCCACCTGGTTTACCGCACAGACATCAGTTGCAGACGGGCGCAGTGTTGTGCCACTGATAAACTTTGCCAAAAATGACAGGGGCGGCCGTAAGTGATTTTTAAGACACTGTTAGATGTGTCGTACATATCACATGATGGGTGAGTGAGCTGAATGATAGCGTTTTTTCTTACTTAAAATGGTAATGCTAGCACGCAAATGCTAATCGCAAAGACTGACTATGTTGTCTTAAAATTCTGTACAGTTTATACCATGCACTCACTACCAACATATGCAGTTTAAGGTTAAGGCCCAGCCCTCAAATGAGAACAAAATGCATGTTAGTAGAAAAAAAAATTAATAAAAAAGTAAATATTTTTGTGGGACGCAGGAACAATTAATTGACTAAATATCTATAGGATAATCGATTCTAAAAAGATTCGATAGTGACAGCCCTACTTGTTTTTAATCGAGTTGTTGCTTTCATAAAAGTGTCCAAAAAAAAAGTCAAAGGCACCCATTGAAATACGTCAACAATTCGTCGTGTTGTCACATACTGACATACATATTCACATACGCTCACAGGTATAAACAAATACCTTCAGCCTTACAAATGCGATTCACACGTGCATTTTCGCTGTCACAACTCACCCGTGTGTGTTCTCTTATGGGCCTGGAGAGACTTTTCCCTGGGGAACACCCGGTTGCAGATGTTGCAGCGGATGCGGCTGGAGGACGTCTCCCCCTCGCTGATCAGCTCCCGGACTGTGTCGGCTCGAGGACGCCCTCTGCGGATGCCGTCCTGAACACAACAACAAATACACCTCAAAATCACAAGCTTAGGGGACAACAAACATAAACCAATGGAGATCCAATAGAAGAGATTTATAGCGGTTACACGCAACAAACATCCGCATTCGGCAAAACAGGTCGATGCGCTTCCTTCCGGCTCAGGTAAATGGCGGAGAACTAAAGGTGGTGACTGGGACAAGCACTAGTAGGAACTTTAAACGCTTCATTCCCACGAGCAGTAACACAATGCACATTCATACAAGAGCTGCTATTGGCTACAATAACAGCCAGGCACTCCACTCACAGACAAGCTTAAACGCCGCTTTGTTCTTTCATCTGAAATGTTCCTTTGTTCTTTCATATTTACTGATGTCAGACCTGCCAATCAACAGGCCGAGCCCTTAATGACTCGCACTCAAAAGTTCAGATATTACGCTATATACAAGAGATAGACAATGTTTTTTAAGGGCTGATGCCGATTGGTAGCAGCCTTGGAGACCGATAACCGATATTTGGAACTGGAATTTTCGGTACAGTGAAAATTTTGCCGTCATAATTTTTAATACAAACTCCAAAACTTAACATACTTTAAATGTCTTAAAGCACACTCAAACTTTTTTATTTATTTATTTATTTTATTTTTTTAAAGATTTGGAACATGTTTTTGTTTTTAATCTTAGACTATCTTTATCCTCATCATTTGTATTTAAAAATTATAACAAAAAGTGCAGGGAGCTCCCAGGCTCAGCAGCATGAAAACTTAAACAAATAGCACCATAAAGTTTTCTAAAGTAAATGAAGCTCCCAAAATTTCAATATAACAGAAATGTTAGTCTTTCACTTTGTTTTAAGATCAAACAAAAACAAAAAGTGCAGGGAGTTCCCAGGGTCAGCAGCATCTCTTATAAAATCAACTGAAAATGTAAATAAATAAATAGACTTCCATGAAGTTTACCCTGTTTTAAATTGATCTCTTATCCGTCCGATGCACGACTGCGTACTTGGTTCCATTTTTGTTTGGTGGTGTGTCATGAGATTTTTCTCAAGTTAAATATTTGCCTTGTCTCCATAAAGGCTAGCAAACACTGCCGTTCTGTACCGATAGCTGTTCCTACTAATGTGGTTATTGTAAATGGCAACATGAGACTGGTATATATTGCTACATCGATACCACAAATAAAGAAGTGTGCAATATTTTGACAGGGACGTTATGTTTGCATAAACTCCCATGAATACTTATGTACTATGGCGTACGAATTAGTTAGGAACCCCCGAAGCAACGACAATAAAGATTCTAAATTTCAAGTGCATAGGAGTGGGTCTTTGTTTTTAGCTCACGTGCTAGCACATCTCGCGAGACGTGCAACGACGCAGAAAACGTAAATTCTCTCACTTCCGGTTACTTTTTTTTTTAATATTTTTTTTGGCGCCAGAGGAGACGTCATGGATGTGAGCAGCTGCTCTACAAACCAGGAAGGAGTTTATTTTATTAAAGTTTTATTTTATTTTTACTCGTTACCTCTATAGCATGTTTCTGTTTATTTGTACTTTTATTTGTTGTTCATGCAATATTTACCCATCCATTAACGGTACATCATATTGTTGTTTTTGATATTTTGTTAAATAAAGATTGTGGGGGGAAAAAACAGGAAGGGGTTTAAATCCACCAAGGCACACTCTAATGCGCGGGCGTTTCTTTTTTTCTCCATTTTCGAAGTGAACTTATTAGCTGCTATATTAAATCATATTATGACTTACAATATGTTACTACTTTACGTCTTATTAACGACAATTTTAAAAAATTATAATAATAATCAAATATTCAATGTGGTACCTTGTTGTGGTCGGGTGAAGAAGCCGCGTCGGCGTCTCCGGCCGTCCCGCCTGGACCTGGAGACGACGCCCCGCTCAGCGAACCCGGGCTCAGTGTCACGTTGTGGGCGTTCTCTCCCCACTTCCACGGGTACACCATAAAGTCGCTGAATCCCGGGCTGGTGGGCGTCATGGCCTCGGCCTTGTGCGGCTTGATTGGGGTGGTCTTGATGACTGACACCAGGACTCTCTTGGGGGAGTCGTTGCAGAAGATAACGTGAGGGGGCTTGCTGTCGGTCATTGTTTGCGTCTCAAAACTCCGGGGAAATGGATGAAAATACAGACGGCTTTCCCGTTCCCTCCCCTCCCGAGTTAAATAACGACAAGAAAATGGCGCGCCGTGTTAATCCGGGGTAAATACGTCCTTCATTTCCAATAGGCAAGAATAATAACCGAGTAGCCGCAAAAGTTAAACAAAAATGACTTCTATTGGTCCTAGTGCTGCGAGGCCAGTCTGAGCAGCGTGCGCCCACACAAGTGATTGTACCGTGTTGCAAAATCGCGCTCGAGCAGTAAACGCACCAATCAGATGCAGCGAATCCCACCCATGTGACGAAAGCGGCCAATAGGGCGAGCCAGCCTCACCCACCGAGCGAATCGCTCGGCCAGTCGCCAGGAAGTCATGGCGTTCCGTGGTTGTGATTGGTTGAAAACTTTCCGTCCAATCAGGTTTGAACACTGGGCTCGCGCGCTCGCGCTCGGCCACGCGGATTGGCTGAGGAAGCGGAAGCCGACGCACGCGCATCCTCGGTGGAGCCAATGAGAGTGAAAGGCGGTTAATTTTTACAGCGCCGGCGAGCAGATGGCGCCCTTTTGACGTTATGACGTGTTGGGGTATGTTTAAAGGGATACGCACTAACCCTTGGGTCCGAGGCGCCGATGTTGCGTAATCATTTTAAACCGGAAACATCGAGAACAAAGGAGGCACTGTAAACCAGGCAACGAGAAATGTGAATACGTTTTCAATGCTTTTGAGTTTTTATTTGTTTGTGTATTCCGGTATAATGTTTCACATGGCTGCATGTGCGTGATCTGGTACTCTGTGTGCTGTGCAACACAAATACAGCAGAGTGTGAGCTGAATTTTCAGTTAGAAATAAATGTAAACACATCATATTAAAAATATGAATTGCTAGAATACAGTCTGGAAGAAACTGGAATGAAATTGCCTGCATGTCCATTCATCTCTCTTTGATGGTTTTAATTTTGATGCAACAAAGGCCTTTTCTTTCATTTTTTTCCTAAGAAAAATAATATTTTTTTATCATGTGTTCTAATGGTAGTTACATTACACACGAGGCACACACAGGATACATATAACAAAATTGCACACGTGCATAACATAATTGTAAAAGGGCACGTGAGTGCCTTGAAAATAGTAAATAGTTTTAACTAACTTCTAAGGCTGTATTAATTTTTAAATGTCTCCGTTTAACAATAATAAAACATCTTTTTGACTCAAAACAGCAGCGAAGTGATGGCGTCATCCAACCCAACTTGATAAATATTCATGAGAGGGCGTGGCCGCGCTTGCCGGCGCACGTGTGAAACATTTATAAAAAGTGGACGGAACTTTCTCGCGGATTTGTTCGACGCTCAATGGAGACTTGAATGTCGGCTGGTGTTCTGTTGCCACCGCCGGAGAAGGAAGACGACGGTGGTTTGTGAAATTGTTTGTTCAAAAAATAAAAAACAGCGGCATTGAGAGTTTGACAACGTTAATTACGTCTGCTTAATATACATATATATATATATTATTTTTTTTTTCTCACTCCCCACCAGATCCAAGATGCTACAGGACGCCTATGGCTGCGCCGTGGCCAACCGCTTCGGGAATCTTCCCGACGACGACAGAGACCCGTTAGACTTGATAAGCGAGGTGGAGAACGAGAAGGAGAAAATGAGGAAGAAAAAGAAGAAGAAGAAGGAGAAGAAGAAGAATGAGGAGGAGGACGACGACGACGAAAAGGCCAAGCAGAAGAAACCTGGCCAGAAGGAATCCCAGCAGGACAGGCGTTTGCCACTCACGAAAATGGCGCTTCCAGAACCTGATACAGGTGCGTGACAAACAATGCAATTTCCATATTGTTGCAACCCAGAACAGAACACACTCTTTTCTAGACTGGACAGACCAAGAGTGGTCAGTTTGCTGTGTCAGCTGCTGCTGGTGAATACTGTCAGGTTTTTCTTTTGTGTTGATAGTCCAAACAAGGCTTAGGCCTACATCACATGTCCAAACGTTTTCATCCAGGGGCCACATTTCGAAAATTAGGATTTCATCAAACAACTGTATTGTTTTTATACATTAGTTTTTTGGGAAAAACGCTCCATTGCTGCTTTCAGTTCAAGTAATTAAAATGTTTAGTATTTGGGGGATGTGGACGTGTATCTCTCTAGCATAGTCGTGTGAAAAAAATACAAAGCTTGATTGATTTACAAGATTATCATTATCAAACAGATCTTTTAAATGCCATTTCAGTGATAACTATTGTTTCATGTAATGAAAAATTAAGTAAATCTTTAAAACTGGTGGGAAAATGCAGAAATTTCTGGGCAGCTTTCTAATACTAAGTCAGTAGGGGTCAAGATTTTAGGTGTGACCTTTAAGTTGGTTTTAAACCTTTATAACAAAGGTTCCATATTTTACCATACCAGCCTTTTCTAATATCTGGGATGTACAACCCCAATTCCAATGAAATTGGGATGTTGTTAAACATAAATAAAAACAGAATACTTGATTTGCAAATCATGTTCAACCTATATTTAATTTAATACACTACAAAGACAAGATATTTAATGTTCAAACTGATAAACTTTGTTTTTAGCAAATAATCATTAACTTAAAATTTTATGGCTGCAACACGTTCTAAAAAAGCTGGGATAGGTGGCAAAAAAGACTGAGAAAGTTGAGGAATGCTCATCAAACACCTGTTTGGAATATCCCACAGGTGAACAGGCTAATTGGGAACAGGTGGGTGCCATGATTGGGTATAAAAGGAGCTTCCCTGAATTGCTCAGTCACTCACAAGCAAAGATGGGGTGAGAAAGTGTGTGTGAGAAAATAGTGGAACAGTTTAATGACACTGTTCCTCAATGTGCAATTGCAAGGAATTTAGGGATTTCATCATCTACGGTCCATAATATCATCAAAAGGTTCAGAGAATCTGAGGAAATCACTGCATGTAAGCGACAAGGCCGAAAACAAATATTGAATGCCCGTGACCTTCGATCCCTCAGGCGGCCCTGCATCAAAAACTGACATCGATGTGTAAAGGATATCACAACATTCAGTTCGGCGCTACATCCGCAAGTGCAACTTGAAACTCTTCTATGCAAAGCAAAAGCCATTTATCAACAACACCCAGAAACGCCGCCGGCTTCTCTGGGCCCGAGCTCATGCAAAGTGGAAAAGTGTTCTGTGGTCCGACGAGTGCACATTTAAAATTGTTTTTGGAAATTGTGGATGTCGTGTCCTCTGGGCCAAAGAAGAAAAGAACCATCCGGACTGTTATGGACGCAAAGTTCAAAAGCCAGCATCTGTGATGGTATGGGGCTGTGTTAGTGCCAATGGCATGGGTAATTTACACATCTGTGAAGGCACCATTAATGCTGAACGGTACATAAAGGTTTTGGAGAAACATATGCTGCCATCCAAGCAACGTCTTTTTCATGGACACCCCTGCTTATTTCAGCAAGACAATGCCAAACCACATTCTGCACGTATTACAACACCGTGGCTTCATAGTAAAAGAGTGCGGGTACTAGACTGGCCTGCCTGCAGTCCAGACCTGTCTCCCATTGTAAATGTGTGGCGCATTATGAAGCGTAAAATAAGACAACGGAGACCCCGGACTGTTGAACAGCTGAAGCTGTACATAAAGCAAGAATGGGAAATAATTCCACCTACAAAGCTTCAACAATTGGTGTCCTCAGTTCCCAAACGTTTATTGAATGTTGTTAAAAGAAAAGGTGATGTAACACCGTGGTATACATGACCCTGTCCCAGCTTTTTTGGAACGTGTTGCAGCAATAACATTCTAAGTTAATGATGATTTGCTAAAAATGCTAGTTTATCAGTTTGATCATGAGATATCTTGTCTTTGTAGTGTATTCAATTAAATATTGGTTGAAAATGATTTGCAAATCATTGTATTCTGTTTTTGTTTAACACAACGTCCCAACTTCATTGGAATTGGGGTTGTAATATTGGCTGTGTGGTGCCTCAGTAAAGAGTGAAATATGAATTATCTTCCATGCATCCCTGAGTTCAGAAGTTTTTCTGCGGAGGCCTGAAATCGGGTAATTCAAATGTCTTGAGCTTATCTACTTCACTAGCGAAGATCTCCGCCTACCTCTGCTCGAGCCAGCACTGTCGATGTAACAAGTGGGTCTTCTACACGGAGGCAACCAATCAGATGAAAGGGGGCGGTCTTAGCCAAATATGGATCAAGTGGGTACAAAACTGGGTCAAACAGAAGTAGCTGTCAGAGGGGCCCTTTCCGGACACTTGTATGACAAAGCCAAGGTGTTTTTAATAATGAAATTGACACTTACACTAAGTCCGTGTTAGAGAGTCTCTCTATGGAGGTGTAAATAGCCAAAATATGGCACCTTTTAATCTTTATCCCGCCATTTTCAACATCTGCAGTGCCGCAGACTGGCTGATCACTCAAGAGCGGGACCGGAAATAACATGGGGTCATTTTGCTTTCATTTATGGCCGTGGGATGGTTTCCCGGAAATGTTAATTGGTTCGGGGGCTGGAATTTAACGCTGTACCTCGGCAATATCTTTTTCAACCCCACTGCGCATGTCACACATTTAACGAGTCAATGGGAAAACGTCGAAGCGGCCTAAACCATAAATTGCGTTTCAGAATGACAACCAGATATAAACAAATTCATTTTATTCATTAACTGTACACATTTATTCTACTCATCTAAAAATAGATAGTGCAATATGTTTTTCTTTTGTTCACGTTTGTCCTTTTCTAGGTGACTCAGCAGGTCTATTTGACCAGCCACCATTGAATGGAAGCCAGTCACAGTATGTAGTAATGAACCATTTTCTCTTCCCAGTTCGCATGCAGCCAGCCCGTGCCGGAGGAGATTACAGAGCAGAGACAAAGAGGGGCTCAAAGATTGCTGACTTTGGGGAGCGCAGAGCCAACCAAGCTGTTTACCCACAGGAGTTCTCTGTCCCCAAGTATGTTTCAAAATATTTTGTTATATTTGTTAAGGATTACATACTGTTAACATTATGCAGTTTGAACAATAAAGATAGGAAAAATAAAAATCTATAAAAAAAAAAATTAAATGTATGGTGCAAAAATTTTTTTATTTGTACCTAAATGTTTAAAAATTCTTAATGTAATACAAATGTTTTGAATTAAAATGTTAAATACAACTGAACTGTCCTCAGGCAGTGATTACCACACACTGGAAATCGCTGAGCAATTGTAAAGTAACAAGACCAAATTTTTTTCCAAAGGCCTTTCAACGATCAGGATGCTGACCCCAGGAGCCGAGAGGGAGGCAGGGGTAGGAGAGGAGGAAGAGGTGGATACACAAGGAACTCTGATAATTTTGTCCTGAGGGGAAAACGAGAATATGACCGACACAATGGAACGCAAGTCCTTTTTTTTTTTTTTTTTTTTTTTTTTTTTTTTTTTAAATTTACAGTTTGGGAGGTCCTTAATTGTGTTTTGACCTTATGTTGTTGCCACTCATTGTAGCGGTAACTCACTTGATGAGAAGAGGGGTGGCAGAGGCCCCTGGAACTGGGGCTGTGTGGAAGAACCAGCAAGGTGCGTGTGTCTCCGTCGACAACGCTGACAGATTGTCAAATTGGTTAGTCCGAGGGTTGTTTTTGTTCTTGAAGCAAGTTAATGGAGGTGACACCTGATGCTCAGGTGAATTCTGAAGTGCCGCGAGCACCAGTTGAAGAGAACCAGAGCACGTGAGTACAACACGCAGCTATCATGGTCCCAACCTCTCAAAGATGTAACAATTGGGACTTGTTTTAGCACATTTTATTCTTAACCTCTCATCACGGTCACCACCCCCCCCCCCCCCCCAACCAGTGTGAACATTGCTATAAACAGTCTTATTCTTGCTAGTGCATTGGCAGAGGAGGATGGAGAAATGGTGGTCCAGGTTGCCATGGAGATGACTTTAGATGAATGGAAGGCCTTGCAGAAGGTCAGTCGTCCGAAGGCGGAGTTCAATATCCGCAAAGCAGAGAATGCAATTCCATCAAAGGCCAAAGTCATCCACAAGTCTAAACCTCTGGAGGTGAATATGCAAATATTTCGACAGCCACTGCATGGCCAAACAATCCTTGTTTACATCAGCCCGCAACTCCACCAGTACAGTATATACACTCTGCAAAATGTATCAAAAGACTGAATCGCTTCATGCTCAAATAGTTACTGGAGCCTTACCAACCACATCTACACTTGATAGGTCAGATCAAATAAATGGTTTTATAATTACAATAAAACATCACGTCTAGATAAAAGCATGGGCACAGAACCTGGGTGACAAAAATGCTTTTAATCTGCTGCTCAAAAGATGCCTAAAACCTTTGTTCAATACAGCCAGTCTCAATTTATCTTGACTTCAATACCCAGCAGGCAAAAAGCCAGGAGTCAAACCCTTGTGGGCTGGCATTTAATTAGTCGTTTATAATCTGATCTTCAGCATCTCAAGGAGCGTGTGGAGGAAATGGAGGATGACGGTAATTTTCTCCGCCGGTCTGTGAATGACATCACCTCCCTTCTGGACATCAACTTTGGTAGTCTGGGACGCCCGTCTCGGGGGGGTCGAGGCAGGGGGGCTCGCGGTGGTCTGCCAAGCCAGCCGGACAGAGCCAGATACACACCGGAGAAGGTGGGCCTTAATGCCATGCTTCCTTGCTTTTTGTAAACAAACAACTCGGTCAGCTGGTGGCTAATAGCCCAACTGCTTGCTCACAGGTGGGTGAAGCTCCTGACCCAGACAACCCAGAAGACTTCCCAGCACTGTCAGGAGGCAGATAACCGAGTTCACGCTTCATGTAGCTGGTTTGCACTTTAAAACACTGGCTAGAAAACCAGTTTTCATGTTTCTGCTGTTCAAGGTTTGGTGTTTTATTCTGCTGGGTTTTTGTTCCCATTCACCAATGGCACTAAGCTTATAAAGACATTTGCAAATATTACTGTTTTTATTTTTATTTTTTATATACGATATATAAGAAACGTGGATCTGTTTGACGTGCCTTTATGTTGCATTTTTTTCACACCAAAAAGTATCAGCAAAACAAATGTCAACGTTTGTGCGTGTACAAATGAAAAGGGAAAGCAGGGTTATTCTTTTAATTAAAAAGTGATTATAGCATATATGCTTCAAATCAGTCCATATAGTGGATAAGTCCCATTTGGACAATTTTGATTAAAATGGTACAAAATATTTACATTTTCCAAATATTTACAGTTACGAAATACAACAGATGAACATCTCAATGGCTATTGAAATAGGAGAGTGTCCAGGATATTGAGCATGGATATTCAGACTACTAAACTAAGAAAAGAGAAGAAAAAATAAAAATAAAAAAAATCACACAAATGATTAAAATTATTTTGGACGTTCAGTCTGTTTCACGAAAGATTAACAATTAGAAAACAATTAGGACATGTTGAATAAACTTTAGGAGACTACCAGGCATTTAAACAAATCATGGTGTATCTAGTTAGTTGTTGTTAAAGAAATCAAGTCAAACTTCTTCAGGGTTTGCACATCCACAGGCTCACCGGAGTAAAGGGGCTCTTGCTTTAGGTATGGAGTGACTGCGAAGAACAACACAAAGGAAACATTGATGGAGGAAAACACTTGAATAGAATGTCTGAATCATGTCACAAAGACTGAAAGCATTATGCGAACAAAAGATAGTGAGTAGGCGATAGATACCACAGCTTAGACAAGCGCTCAGATTGAAAAGCACGGTGAGCTTTACGTCGTCTGGAGGCAGTGGGTCTGTTGTGTGTGAAACAAGAGGCAGAAAAAACTAGATAAATGCCGCAGAAGAGCAGGGACGGAGGATGATGTAGAGTAGTGACAATAACAAGCAAGAGAAGGAACCAAGGGCGCTATAGCCAGTCATACTCCAAACTTTGGAGGACATGCAAGCAGTGCCGTTGAAAGAAAGTGCAGGCAGACTTGAAGATTTAGCAGGAAAGATCAATTCTGCTCTGTGAAGTTGGGTTGGACATGGCAGCAGCCCAGTTTACAGAGTCGATACTGTCTAAAGTTTGGCGTGAATCCAATCATCCAACTGCTGCCAAAACCCAACTGGAACTAGTGTAGAGAGAGCTTGTCCAAAGGAAATGCATTATGTTGTGCTCCATACGGGCCGGAGGGGAGCTTGCCTGCAAATGCGCCATGTTTAAGTTGACGGGGGTGCACGTGTTGGCCGCGTTGCTATGGCCGCCACATGGCTCACAACACACGGGCTCCCTGTCGCTGGCCATTACGTGCAAGTTGGCTAGGGGGCCGACCAGTGGGGTGCAACATATGGAGCTGGCAGAGAGAGGGGATGCTGTTAGGTTAGGATGCATGAGTGGCTATAGCCTCTGGATTGCCTTGTTCACAACATATTAGCAATTGACACAACATGTTCCTGATGGTCTGAAGTGCAATTTGTTGCCTTACCGTTGTCTGATGAAGGGTAAAAGTAGTTTTCAGTTTACGACAGCTCTGACATGCAGTTTCAAAGTTATGTACGGCGTGCAAACAACTAGTTTGCGTCGTGTTGTACGAAAACATGGCACAAGAAGGAACGCTTATTTTCTGCCCTATTTACGGTTTGTTGTTTCATGTTTATGGCCTGAAGTGTTTTACGTACAAATATTTACAGTAATTGACTTTACTACTGCATTAAAGAGTAGACTACATTGTGTTCGACTTGCGGAAAAAGTTGGGATAGGTCGCTGCTGTAGTAATGAACTAAGTCGCAAACGGGACCCTCTGTACAAGATTAAATGTGTTCCATGACAGTTTTTGGCACTTTTGTTCCGATACCAGCCACAGTGGTATCATATCTAAAGGGACAAACTAGACATCCTGCATCACAATTCCAACATTGCCTTTGGATTGTCAAAACTGGGGTGGGGTAAGAACATAATCGGTCGCGTAGCACTTTCTTGCGGCTCTCGGAACTAAATAAAGGGGAGACTTTCTTCTCCATTTTGTTAGCCTGTCTCGTTCGAACCGATGTGTTCAATGCTAATGATTTTCACATTTTACCCTTTTGATATGGCAAAACCAACCATACTGAACTTAATCAAGCCGAGTAGAGTCAAACTGTGCTATGACGAAAGCAGCATTCCTTTGGCAATTTTCTTTCCCCTTTACAATGTTTCAGAATTACACGGACATATCCCAGTTTCCTGAAGGCGAGAGGCAGGGAACACCCTTGACACATGAGGGAACAATTGCATCCCATTCAAACTGTACCAATTGGTAGATATGTGGCTTTATAGTACTACCGTGTAAGAGCGAGCCAGGTGTCACACTGGCCTCCTACCTGCATGCTACTCCACTGGCGGGCAGTGAGGTTCTGGTCCTCTTCCTACTGTCTGAGTGGTCAGACAGAGCCAATGAGTTGACGCCAGTCTTACAGCTCTGTACGCTGGCCTGAAGGACGGACCTGCTACAGAGGAGAGAGATGACATGGCTACTACCATATTTTATGCCAGTCAGTCGGAGGGTACGTGATAGGGATATATAGCAAAGCTTACTTTAGAGACTGGGATGCTGACCTGGTGTGAATCTTATTTTCTTCTTGCCTGAGAAAACACAAGTTTGACATGAGTGTAGAGGTGGGCGAAGCTATGCAGCTTGCTGGTTTCCAGATTTATTTTTCACTCATTACAGTCGGGTGAGATTAGCAAAGCCAAATAGTGGTAGGGTAGATGCACAGGGTGGCGCTAGATATCACTTTTCTTTACACTCAATAATGTAATAGCCGTCAGCCCTGCAATACCAGGCTAAAATGATTGTATTTGGGAACTTGAATCAAAAGAAAGACGTGTGATGTTTAGAAACAAAGGATGTTGCTAGAAATAGAAAAGGGGCTATTTTAGTTGGTAGTTGAATAGGGGGCTCACTTACAGCGTTCTCAGTGATAGATCCAGAATGGGGGGCAGCAAACATTTTTTGAGGGGGTTCACAGGCCGGTGGAACTCATAGAAATCCTAACCCGTCTACACAGAAATGCAGGATAGAAGAAGGGAAGCCATACACAATCCACCACAGGGCAAGGCTACACAGGGAGGAGAGCAGCATGGCTACCAGCCATCTAAAAAGACAAATCAAACAAAAGCAAACAGAAAAAAAACAAAGGAGGGAATCATTAAAAAAAAAAAAAAAAAAAAAGGAGAGAACTGGGGAGGACACAAGGTCTGTGATGCTCTGCTTTTACAATGGGACTAGATCAATAAAACAATGCTGATTTTTTTTTATTTTTTTTTTATAAATACAAATTTTGGCTTAAAACGCCTTTTTTTCCTCTCAAAGGTTTGTTTCACCAATTTCCAGCCAAATTGGCTGATATTCTTTGTGTTGTGTATTGGCCAGCAAAATCAACCCAATATTGCTGATTTTCTGCAACAGTAAAACTAATTGTAATGACCAAAACATCGACAACATTTAAACAATCACACATGTAGTCGGAAAAATTAATTTGTCATACAACTATGACAAAATATTTGCAAAATATACCAGTAAGTAACCATACTATTTACACTCACTGGCCACAACATTAGGTACACCTTGACAATCGACTGATCTGCTGTATCATAAATTAAGCCTTTTTTTTTTATCGTGAATGTGTCTGGTGAATGCAAATATGAAGAGTAACACAACTCCGACGTTACGCTTGTACTGATCCAGTCCCGGTAAAAAAAAAAAAAAACTGGCAGTAAAGCCATGTGAACCCCGCCCAACATTTAGTAAACATTGGACACAAAGACAGATTGAAGACATGTATGAGCGTGCATGTCCAAGGATGTCGTGCCTGTTGCCATGCATGGAGAGGGTAAAAAGGCAGAAAAGGTGCTTTCACATTGCAGTAAAATTTTACATGCTCTTCTGTGTTAAATAGTAAAGCCAGATGGTGAGTGTTAGATGGTTGCACAGCAACGCTGATAAACCACTCGGTCGAGAGCGGAAAATCTCCACCCTGCCTCAACGTTCCCTCGAGAGAAGGAAATTTGATCTCAGCATAACACTGACTAACACTCGTGTACACACTGAAAACAAAAACCCCAAAACATAAGTTATGAGAAAAACCTGATATTACGACGTACAAAATCATGGCTTGCATTTAACAGTTTTTTTCCGCTTTCTTTTTGTAATAACGTCTTCCTTTTCAAAATTGCACTGCCTCAGAGTTCCGGTCTGAGCAACAGGCAATGCAAACTGCAAAGGCACTCTAGGAATCGACAAACTGAGGAATGAGCAACGTTTTGGGGGCCTCAACGTGCCTGAAAACTAACCAATTGTTGCAAGTGGGCACATCTCGGTGAATGTGCATGGATTTTATTTTTAGGGCTCACCCAGCAGGGCCTGTTGAAAAGTCAGAAAATAAATTATCCCCCAACACCAGTTCCACCAATCGACACAAAATTAGGTGGACATGTCTATCATAAGACTCACAACAAAGTCTCATAGACCCATGCACAAAATTGAACAGAAAGTCAGCCATTTAGGTTTGAAGCAGCCATCTTCATCCATCGATCCTAGCGACATACAAGCGATGTACCAAATGGATAACGTAAATAGATGGACTTTTCAAGGATTTCTTCAATTTAACTTTACTCTCATAGTTTCAATGTGGCCTTAATACTCCTTTGGAGATATGGAGATTTAGAATCTACTATGGTCGAGACGATAAAGGGAAATCCCATTTCAAAGTTGAGCTGATTGAACAAGCCTTCACTGAACAAAAAAAAACGTCCTTTACTAATAGCGTCTTAACCAGAAGCCTTAATTAATGGAATCCGAGCACCAAATATTTAAGTCTGTTGTGCTGCACTGAGCTGACCAATGGATAGCTGTTAGCAAATACAGCAGACTAGCAAATCCATGAGAAGCAGGAGTGAATGTAGTGCATCTAATTTACTTATTGTACATCCATGCCGCAGCAAAGCTAAAGGGGAAAAAAAAAAGAAATCAGCCATCCATTTCAATAGGAAGAGGACCTAGTTAAAAAAAAAAATGGGAAGTGACATGCGCTTACCTCCTTCAAACCTCACATCCATTTCATTCCTGTCCACATCACCACACTCCCTCAGCTATCTTTTAAACGACAGGCAAGACACTGGCCAGAGCGCGCCTGTGAGGCCGCAACAGTGCATTACCACCTGCCTGGCACGGGGACAACAGAGCCACATGGGAAGATTGGCAGTAGCCAGTCAACCACACTAGATTTACAGATAATTATGGCCAAAATACGACACAGCCATTAGTTTATATACAGGGAAGAGTTCAATTTATCGGCCACTCATTGCTTTTCCATAAATCTCAAGTGGAAGCTGGAGTCAATCATAGGGTATAATGTTTTCGGGCATTGACTGGTACCAGACTTCAAATGGTTGTGACTAATCTGTTGTGGGCTGAAAATAATGTAATCGCGTGTATGCCGGGAATAACACAATCAGACAGCGTCATTTCTTTCCGTATTAATATGCTTTCACTCAACAACGGAACCTCTTATACACTGGCAGTTATACAATCTGAAGTTGGACTGACATTTTCAGGGAAAATGTGCTTGTAAAATTGAAAAATAATAAATGTAAACTTCAGTTCAGTGATATTTTTTTTTTAAAAAATGTTATGCCTCCACTCCCCCACATTCGCCTCAATCGACAATAAGAGAATGTACTGTACACCAGGTCGAGATGTAAGCAAAATTTTGTCTTAATGTGGAAAGGTCTGCCATTTTACTGTTAACACAATTGTTAACTTTCTTTCTACACACATGGGAATGGCAATATGCAATTAACGGAGAGTGTGTGGTGTCATAGCATCCACTCAAAGCACCTACAAACTATCCAATAAAATTGCTATGACATTACACTACAGCTGCTCACACCCACTAGTATTCAGGGTATCTGGAGACTGCTATGATGTTTCACGATCATCAATTATTTTGTGTCTTTGGGGTTTTGGGTCGGCGACAGCATCTCTCAGCAGAGTATCTGTCCATCCATCCATCCATCCATTTTCTGAGCCGCTTCTCCTCACTAGGGTCGCGGGCGTGCTGGAGCCTATCCCAGCTGTCATCAGGCAAGAGGCGGGGTACACCCTGAACTGGTTGCCAGCCAATCGCAGGGCACATACAAACAAACAACCATTCGCACTCACATACACACCTACGGGCAATTTAGAGTCTCCAATTAATGCATGTTTTTTGGGATGTGGAAGGAAACGGGAGTGCCCGGAGAAAACCCACCCAGGCACGGGGAGAACATGCAAACTCCACACAGGCGGGGCCGGGGATTGAACCCCGGTCCTCAGAACTGTGAGGCTGACGCTCTAACCAGTCGCCCACCGTGCCGCCTTATGGTAACTAATACTGTACAAATACTATATTATTATAATATTTGTTCTGACTGATACAAAAAGTCAGTGTCACACTACGAAAGCCTGAAAGTTCCCAGTGCTGATCTTATCACTTCTGCTATGTCCTTTTATTTACCAAAGTTCAAAAGCCTTGCAAGAGATAGAGATTTTCTGTGAGGTAAGAGAGTTTGCTGTGTTTTACCTGAATTATTATGATTATTCCTTTGTACAATAAGAGGTTCATCTCATGATACTACACCACCTCTGATAGGATTCCCATCCAGCTGGTCGATACATCTTAAAATGAATATAAGAAGAGAGACCAGGAAGAGGCTAAAGTATCTGAACAAATGTAATTGCGTTTTAACATGCCTGATTACAAACCATGTAATCTCAATCACATTTTCTATGGCACTTGTCCTCATTAGTTTGGCAGGTGAGCTGGAGCCTATCTCAGCTGACTTTGAGTGAGAGTGAGAGGAGAGGTGCACCCTGGACTGCTTGCCAGCCAATCACAGGGCTGTACTGTAATCTCAAATCAATGTCATACTGTAAAGACACTGACTAGATCAACTACTTGCCACACGAACGTGTTTGTTTTCTAAATGAGTTATTTACACTATCCAGCATTCTATTGAATGCATGTGCTAACATCCAAAGAGATTTAAAAAAATCCCTCCATATTTGTATTATGCCTCCTACTTTCCCCACAGCTGTGCCTGCCTGACTGAACAACACAAATCCATGTTTGAGTCTACTCTTTCCTGACACAATCTCATCAAGTAGCTACAGTATTATAGGACAGCATGCCCCAAACCTAATAAATTGCTCCACGGGAGCTGATCCAATGCGACAACAAAATCACTCTCTTCAGAGGTTTGGTGGGGGGCTGTGGGGTGAAATCCCATTTTTACTGGAAAATAATTATGTTTGAATTGATTAAAGTGGCGCTCAATGAGAGTGGCGGTCAGGCTTAGTACTTACGATAATGAGCTTGAGGATCTGGCCTGCCTCTTGCTCTTCAGGGCTCGCAGTTTGTCACCCTGTGTCAGGCCATTCCGGTCCTCGTCATCATTATACTGCGGATTTGCCAGACAAATCGTACAATAAGGAACATTTGACGAAGCGGCATAGTCATGAGAAATTATTTACAAAAACGTACCAGTTCCATCTCTCCCTTCTTAGATGCTCTGTTCTTGTTGCTGCCATTAATAGTTATGTCGTCGACTCCAGAGAGGATTCTGGTCACGGCCAGTTTACCATTCTTCCTTTCGCTCAGCAACTTCTCCCGGAAGACGTCTCCCTCAGCCCACAGACTGTTCTGCTTCCTGACAGAAAACATCACAAAACATCAATTTAGATTAAGGAATGCGCATGATACTTGATTGTTAAACAATTCTGTTGATTGTGCTAAATTGTTTGATTAATTGCGTCTTGACGTGCGATAGATCGGACGACTTGGCTCCAATCAGCAGAGGTGCTGTTGGTTAAGTCATGACTCGTTTGCTTTCTAAAGAAGACTATGTCAGCTATGATGTCAGCTATAAAATGGCACAACTTCTCCGTGCAGCTCCTAAAACACTGGCATTGAAACAGGAGTTCAGAACATTCAGACAGACAAATTGTGACATGCAGGAATGTGAAGCAATGAGCATTAACAACATGATGCGACAAATTCGGAGACGCAAGATATTCCCCATCCATGGCCTCATTTAAAAGAATTGTTTGATGTTGTCGGCTACAAAAATGATTTGTTGTCTTTCGCAGGCCTAAAAGCCATACATTTCTGGCGTTCAAAAATTCTTCATCTAATCTGAGAAAACATACAGGTACGGTGGATTATTATTTTTTTTTTGCAGTTATCATTCGCTAATGTTGAAGTCTTGGTGAACATTTACAGAACTGTATTGCATTCACTTGGATAAAAAAATAAAAAAAATAAAAACATTTCTGAGTAATTTTTTTTAGGGCTTTGTTTTTCTGACTATTTTTTTCTGTTTTTCTGAGAAATTTTTTTCCCACCTGTTTTCCTGGCTATTTTTTTCTGAATAAATTTTTTTCCACCTCTTTTTCTGACTATTTTTTCTGTTTTTCTGACTAATTTTTTCCCACCTGTTTTTCTGACTAATTTTTTTCGGAGTTATCGGGACACATCGAACTCACGCGAGAATTGTTTTTGTATTATCTGTACTTCTACTTAAGTAATTTTGCCAATACTGGTTATGACTTGGATGTATGCACCTACTCTTCAACAAAGTTCTGCTGCGGCCCAATGACGGACCCCGGGCGACAGATCCGAATCCAAGCGATCACTTCCGCCGCGGTCATGCAGTAATGCTTCATCATGTAGCAGCCAATTAGAGTGCCGGTTCGCCCCAGACCAGCTGAAATAAACACATACATTGTGTAATCACAGGATTTTGTTCATTCAGGCTCTGCTACATGTTATACCTTTGCAGTGGACAGCAATGGCTCCGTCTGCGTTCTCACAGATATTGAGGAACTTTCTGACAATGGCGTCATTGGGCGTGCTCCCGTCCACAAAAAAGAGGTCATGATGTTCAAAGCCCGAGTCTGTGAAGCGCCTGGCGTCATACATCTTTTTGTTGAGTCGGATGACACTGGTGATGTTGTGTTTCCTAAAGTAAGGGATGTAGGCCTCAGGTGCATGCAGAGGGTAGCCTGATATCAGAAACAAGAGACATGAGTGCAAGGTGCTATATTTAACACTGTTTAAGAAGTGTCACAAGTCACGCGCTGAACTAAACTTGCCGTTCTCTATTTTGCTTTTGGGATGAGGCCCGCTAAACGCGAGGAACTTTCCCGGAATGATCCAGTTCAAATCTCCATTTTCTGCCCTCTCGTAGTGCTCGTATTCCTCCACGTCAAAGTCAGAGAAGTCGAGCCAGCCGTAATGCAGGGCCTGGCAGAGAGGATAATTTCATAAGAGGGAGTGTGACTCGGCAATTACAGCGCGGGCAGGATACGGACGTACCTTGTGGACAGCACGCAAGCAGTCCAGGATGTTCAGATTGTACATGCAGGTTCCAAACGAGGCATCTCTAAGAAACACAATTCAAGTAGGACTTTCACTTCTACTTCTTTTTAACTCTTTAAAACAAAACAAAACAAAAAAAAACGGGATCTGATTTCTTTCGCGTTAATGCCAATGTTGCATTGTACTTTAATTGGACAGAACATTAGGAACACCTGAACTCACACAGTGATGGACAAACTTTCGATACTCAAGAGCGACGTTTGATTTGTAAACCCAACAGTCGGCCCAGGTCATTTGCAGTGAGGATGGTAAGTAAGAAGTTAAAAAGTGTATGTAAAATACTGTTGTTTATTTTATAATAAAATAATCATCACTCATTTTTAAATGTTTTTCATAATTAATGTAATTATAATTAACCTATTATTTAATATATTACATAAAAATTGACATGCACATGTCAAATTCCTTTTATTTTATTTGTTATTTATAATATAAAGTGACAAATGAATAAAAATACGTTAAAAATGAATGTGTTTTTGTTGACCAATTAAGAAAAAATGCTAAATTAATTCACCAATTACAGGATTCTGGATTACAACGATCGTTCCGTACGTGGGCACCCCTACAACAACAACAACAAAAAAAACAATTTACTCCACCACTCGTACCTGAATGGAATGTATGTGTTGTTCCTTGACACCAACAGACTGTAGGCCTCTTCTGGCATCATGTTAAGGTACATTACCTAAACACAGACATATGTATTGAATAATTAAATAGCAGAATAGTTATTATACATTGGATCTATGCAGTTTCTACTCACTGCATATGAGCCAATCAGGTAGGCAGCGTTGGCTTGTTTTTTCTGGTCACCACAGGTGTAAAATACAATCTTCTTCCTTGAAAGAGTAATGGACTATGCAGAGACATCATAATATTATTACGCGATTTACCAGACCATCTGTTTTCTTGACAGGGACATTTTAATTGTACAATTCACATGACAAATGAGCCCTTCTGATCGGCCTTGTTTCTTTTTGCGTTACGGCTTTGTTTGAACAGATGTGGCGCAAATGGAACTTAATGAAAGGATGTTGAGATGTGGTTGGGTTTCATGTCATGGAATATTCATGAGCGCAAAGCAAAAGATACATACTCACTACAATACATGAGAAAGAGCAATTACGTAATTTACACAGTGGAACATGGCGGTAACATACGGAACGGAAATTAACACTGCTTAAATGCAGCTAATACAATTGCAACATTACAGATTGGATTTATAAAGCAATAAAACAGTCTCTAATAACTCACAGACACATACACTACATACAATAAAGTGGAACCTCAAAAGTCAAATGCCCCTGAAATTGTACGTCCATCTATTTTCTATCCCGCTTGTCCTCGTTAGGTTACGGGTGAGCTGGAGTTGATCCCATCTGAATTTAGGCGAGGTACCCCTTGGACTGGTCGTCCAAGCAGCCATTTACACTCACATTCATAACTATGGACAACTAACAAAAGAGTCTTAAGTGACCCCCAACATGCATGTTATTGGAATGTGGGAAAGAAAAAAAAACACAGACACAGAAGCACAGGGGAGAACATGCAAACTCCACACAGGAAGGCCGGAACTGGGATTTGAACCCAATACTCAGACATCTGAGGCAGACGTGCTAACCACTAATACACTATGCAGCCCTGAAATTGTACAATATGGGGGGGGGGGGGGGGGATTCAGGAACATTCCTCAAAAGTTGCACAAACCTTCAGATTGGAGTCTGAAATGCCATGTGCAACCTCAAGCGAGCTCTCAGCTTGGCCTTGGATTTATCCTGGATGTGTGTGTTTAGCGTTTTCTTTGGCTTGTTTTGCACAGGAAGTAAGCAGGCCCGCATTCAAAGAATTAAGACTGCAATCGTGTCTTCCCTCATTTAAAACGCAATGTTAGTGTTTTGTAGTTTTTACATCTGACAGTGGTTAATTCATTTTTACACTTGTGTAGCAAGAAATTTAGGTTGTGTTAAAAATTAGCATAAGACTTAATACTAAGTCATTATGGGTTTTTTTTTTACACTTTTTCGACCATTTTCTAGTTTTAATCAAATTTAAAGGTGTTATATGAAGTTTGAACATGATGATTATTTCTCTTTCCATTATTTCTTTTGGGAAAAATCTTTGAGGTTCCACTGTACGTACTTAAAAGACCACTTCTAGTGCTTTTCTTTCTCAAGTGTCCTAATTACCTTGAGCTTCTTTGTCAGCTTGCAAGAGAAACGATAAAACATGGCAAGGTTGAGGGGGCCAAAGTCTGCATAGAAGCTGCAAGGGAACAAGATTAAAACCAATAGAATGACTGTTAATGCAACCATACAGCAAACAATAATATCAGTAAGGACACATTTTTTTTTGCCCACCGTGTCATGTGTGGTGCCTCTCACATTTTAATAATAGATATGTGTGTTCCCTGCTGTAAATAATCACAGGTGCAATTGAAAAGTGCTTTTGACAAGGAAAGTAATCCCAAGTGAATCGAGCCGCGAATAGGAAAAAAAATAAAAAATAAAAAATAAAATATATATATATATATATTTTAGAACTGCGTATATTAATAGTTTAAACTGTAAATATATCACAACCTAAGGTCCCATAACAGTTCAAACTCATCTTAAAATACAATAATTTAAAAAAAAGATAATTGGCTTCATTAGATTATTTAATTTTGTGTGTTAATGCAAATGCAGTGGAGACTCTCCGTAACTTCCACTAACAACCCAGGCTGAACTTGATATACAAAGTCGAGATGCATCTCTTCAAGATACTTCCTTGACACCAGTTCCTATTCAGACAGAGATGTGGCGCCATCTAGTAGCATCTTAGAGCTCAGATAGAGCACAAAAAACAACCAAAAAGCAAATAGCTGAAAAAAAAAGTTTCCACAGAATAAAAATGAGAATTTGTGACTCGTTAATTGCGAATGTGCGAGGGACGACTGTTGTGCAAAAAAAACAGATAGATTATTTGCAGCTAGAATTTCAAATCAATGTTGGCCAAATTGCACTTTGGTTGTAAAAAAACAACAACAAAAAACAGACTCAAGGTGGGGTCTGCCCACTTAAAATAACCTTTAATTCAGTAGGCAAAGCACAGGGGTGAAAGTTCAATTGGATGAATGTTTTGACTTACTTCTCGTATGCCAACTCTTCATCTATGCAGAAGCAGTGTCGATCTGTCGTGCTTTTAATCTTTTGTTGAATGATGGCGAAATACAATTGATCTACAAAGTGTACAGGAGGAATTGGCAGTTACTTTATTATTATTATTTATCATTGTTATTGACATATTTTCTTTCTTTCTCCCGGTGCCATCTTACCCTTGAGGATCTCAACGCATCGTGACGACACATCATCCGCGGTCATGTTGACCTGAGTTGTTTTGAACATGAGGAGCCTGATTTCTCCTCACCAGAACGTGCGCATACTCACGTGAAACTCACTTGTAAAATCAAAATATATAGAAAAATCGTACAATAAAGTTCCCGCCTTGTTGTTAAAAGTCCAACTCTGCCGTTCGGAAAAGTCTCCTCCCACGGTATGGGTGAGTTTTTTTTTCATGTGAATAAAGTGCGCACTACGCTAAAAGTGAGCTCGCCCCTGGCTCCGCCCCTTAGCCATCGCGAAACACTATTGGCCGAAAGGGATTCAACGACTGACGCCATTGGACGAAGCTGGCGCCAATCCCTCCCATTTTAGTTTAAAGTGCTCCTGTTCTGACACGCGATAGGCTGCGGGAACGTTACCAAGGCCGTTGCTGGGTTGTGCTAGCGCCCAATCACAGCCGAGATTTACACTCAGAGAAACCCTCTCTTCCGTTCTCTTACGACGTAGAAGTCAAAACCATTGGGTTGGCTCGTTTCTATGATCCGTCAGCGCGTCGGCCATATTGGATGTGTCCTACCTGCCCCGTAGACTCATGCAAGTCAATGGACCTGAACTTCATAAGGCACAAAATGAATGCCTCTCATTCAGCCACACATTAATATATTTGGGAAACAGGCACCAAAAACAACGTATATCACTATTGATCCAAAAATTGTAGATGGTTATTCCTTATATATAACATATTTTTCTAATGGTGTTATGAGTGTTTACGCTCTCAATGCATGTTACGCTGCTTCTGCAAAAATAAACATCACTGGGTTACAATTTTGTTGTTGTTGTAAGTTTACTATGTTTTTTTCAATGGATTTAGGCCAGGTCAGGTTTTTATGGCAAGTTGCTAACAGTTTAATAATCATGTTACTAACGTTACTAACTTTGTTGACTGTAAATTGAATAGTAGACTATGATTAAAAGTAAGTACCCATAAATTGAATGTTACGTCATCATTGTTTAAAACTCAGGCCCTGAACGTCCATTTATTTGAACCTCTAAAGTGCAAATAAATGCACATGTAAACAAAAACATGTGGCCAGAACTTCAAAAAGATGACCTGTTTGGGCAAAACCAATGTGATATTTGGATTCAGCTTATCAAAATTGTCCCAATTCAGCTATAAAATCTTGGACCAGTGTAATCAACTGTTAATATGAACACATTACTTTTGTCTGTCTTCAATAACCAGCCCCTTAAATATAGGCGTGATGTTGGGTTTCTCCATAAAGAGCACTAACATTCAGATTTAACAGATTGTGATAAATCTTCACCCCACTGAGTCACTCACATGATTTCATTGGCTCAGTTTTCGTACCAGATGCCCTGGCACTGGCTGGGAATTGAACCCGCGTCATCTGCATGAAAGGTCATTATTCAGTCTTATTCCTATGAGTTCTGGCTACAAGTGTAAAACAGTTGCTACATCTCCAAGCAGCAAATGAAGTAAGCGGCTTTATCACTACCAGTTTTCCACACCCAATATGGCGGCCACGTTGAAGGAGGATTGCGCGACAATGTGATGTCTAGGTATATTGGTATCTATATGGTCAAAACGGATGAAGGACGTCAGCGTAAGAACATTTTAAGCGTTGTTAAACGTCACTCGATGAGTATAACATCACCGTGTTAAAATAAATGTGGAAAAACTATCATTTGCTGATGATGACGATAATAAGGATTGCGGGTATTACTTTAACACTGTAGCTAAATCCCAACTAAACAAATCCCACAGTACTTTAACAGTATTGGAAAGGACGGTGTCGCCACATTAGGTGGTAAAGAAAGGGAGAGAGAGAGAAAAAAAAAAAAATCACAGCACGTCCATTCAAAAGGGCCATTTTGTGTCCACGCTGCGACGTGTCAACTCGGCGCAAAGTTGACCGGGTTCATTTTGCGAGCACCCTTACCTAAAATCTCAATGTAAATATCCGAGTTTGGCTCCGCCTCTGAGCCGCGCTGGGCTGCGCAGCACTTTTTCCTCCTCGTCTCCACTCGCCTCCTGTCGCTCTTGCGCTTCATGTCGCCTTCAGGGCTGCTGCTGCTGCTGCACGGCGGGCATGATTAGGATTCCTCCTCCTGCACAGCCTGGGGCGTCTTTCCCCTTAGATCTGCGTGCACCAAAATGTCAACCGTGCTTCCAAAGCCCTCTCCTCTTGTCGGGAGCGGTGACGTGCAATCTAGGCAGGGCAGGTTTCTGTTGCAGAACCCCCTTGCATGTGACGTAGTGTGCAGTGTTGTGCAGTAGGCTAACCTGCGCGGCGTGTGAGCAGGTATCCCGCTGTTCAAATAAAGCCTGCCTTATCTCTAACCGTGACCATGTAAAGGTAGTGACGTCATCTGCCGTGCCCTATGTACTGCAGACTTGAGAGCACATTGTGAAAGAGCCCCCCCCCCAAAAAAAAACACCCAACCAAGCCATCCATCCATCACTGGTGGGCCAGCAAGGCTATCTTTGTGGTCGAAAGCACTAACCTGCGTTCACAATCTAAATTTGTATTTTTTTTAAAACATTTCCCCCCCCAATAAATGATTCCCAACATCAAATCTGGATTTGGGTTCGAATTTCAGCTTGTGTTGAGTTTGCGTGGAGTCTCCTCGTGGCTGCGTGGGCTTTCATTCATTCTTCTTTTCTACACGCATGACGACTCTAAATGGCCCATTGATGTGAGTGAACGGTTGTTTGTCCCTGTGATTGACTGGCAAATAGTCTTGCCTCTTTCCCCAAAGTCAGCTTAGATGGATGTTGTTTTTTGTGAATGAAATCTAGTCGAGAAATAGAAACTATACTTTATTTAATAAACATGATCACAAATAAGATCTCTGGAGTGAACAATGTCAACAACCAACCCATCAAAATACACACGTAGAGCATTGCCGTGGAAACGAACATCAAACCGTATGCGCTGTGCCGAGTTTGCTTCAAGAACATCATTCAAATGTGTATATACTGTAAATATACAGTATATTTTCATTTTCAAGTTGAGTTCACTTGCTTTCTTTTACCACTTGAACTTCACTGGACAATTGAATTATCTAGAAAAGTAGCAGAAAAGTTTTTCTTCCTGGGGCCCCAACGGCCTGTCACTACTTGATTTTTTTGTTTTAATTTCACAGCAGATAGATATGTGCCTTTAAGAGGCGGGGCCTGGTGGGGTGGCATGTGACGTCTGCGTGTGAGCATCTTGGCGTGAGGTGTGGCCAACAGAAGCTCCTGAGCGAGTGTGCTCATTGTGTTTGGGTTTTACTATTTTTGGCGTTAAATAAATGGCTGAAAGCGCATCACGACTATGGCTCTCCTTTCCCACGTGCGAGGGCATTACCGTAAGTATAGTGTAAATACAACTATCACTATGAACAACAGATTTCCACGACAGGCAAATATGTTCCACTTTGTGCATGCCGGCCGGCTACACATGGATGACCTTTGCTTTATTGCTGAAGTTCAGAGTGCGTTGAACTCCGGCGAGCTGCAGCAGCCAGTTAATAGGCATGTGGTCCAGATGGTTCATGTCAAAATGGGAGAAATGGACTTGAGAGCCTGCGAAGAGTCGGACCTTTGAGCATGAATGAGTTACAGCAGTGATTCCTAAAGTGTGGTATGCAAAAGAATCACTGCCCAAGTACAGTTCAGATGTTTTTCAGTTCAGTACATTTGCATTTAATCTCTAAGAATTGTTTATTTTTAGGCATTTATTAAGGTTTTTTTTTTTTCATTTAACGTATGTACAGTACATTTGAATTGAATCATTATTTAAGAGGTTTTTTTTTTTTTTTTTTCTTAAGCACAGTATTAGTGTTCAAAGTTTGCATAATCTACACAATGGTATTTTAAAATGATGGTGGTACTTTGAGTGAAGTAATTTTTTTAATTGATGCTTTGTGTAAAAAAAAACAACATAATAATTGGGATTCACTGATCTACAGTGACAGAAGACAATTTAGCGATAGGACATCTGACCTGGTCCTGCAATGATGGCTCCACCTTGCTGATGAAGATCACCCTGGAAGTCGAATGCAGGACTCGTCATGGCTCTCCATATACTCTTCATTTGGCCCATGAAGATACCAGACTTCACATGAGGACTCGGTTGGGCTTCACGCACAAATGAAAGGATTCTCATTCACGGCATCAATGCATGCAACTACTACTTTACTGAGTTTACCTGAGATTGTAAACTTCTCTTCTCGTTTCATCCCCAGCTTACGGTAAATGATCCTCTCGGGGTCAACGTAGATCTCATGAGCGTATCCTGTCAGTGAGCAGAAAGGCTGGACGAGACGTTCAAATCTGATTTGATGCTACTTTAACACGGTACTTTTAAAAGGATAACAAGAAGAGAAGTACCAACCTGTATGTGACGATGAGCAGACTGACCAATGACAACGAGACTAACCTCGGCATCCTGCAAAAAATCAAACCCCCCCCCCCCCCTTTTTTTTTTTTAGGTACCTGTAAAAGTATACCTTCTTTCTATTGGTCCATTTTATTTGTTTGGAAAAAAAACCCCCACCAAAACCTATATAAGTAACAAAGAACTATAAATCCGTATGGTACAATTGAGGCTATTTACATAATAATCGCCACCACACAAAGTTTCTCCACCCGTTACTTGGAAGCTAGGGACTACACCATCTGAAACACTATGGCAAAACCAAAAGGTAAGGAGAGCTGCATTGAGTTTTGTCGAACGCATTTATTAGCATGAGCTAACAGCGTTAGCTCTGATAAGCGGCTTCAAAACATCAGCTACTTTTTAAGCAATGGCGCCAGTCCAATTCCCAGTCAATGCGCAAATCCTCAGCCATTGCCAATCCCAAGCCCGGGGAAAAATAAATAATACAAAAAATGGGTGGGCTGTGTCAGGAAGGCCAGCTGACATAAAAATAGCGCACTGATGAAACTATCACTGAACATAACATGAATAAATAGGGAGACTCCACACCTAAAATTCTAGATGTGAAGAAGCCTTTTGGATTAAAGGTGAACCCTCTTCAACAAACAAGAACAGTGCAGTTGCTGTGATTCTTTCTTTGCGGCGCAATTCACATACATTACATCAGTTGGTGGCAGTAATGCACCATTAAGACGGTTTGCAAACTGCCAAAAGACCCCCACAGAAGAAGGAGGACAGCCAATACATTAGGTACAGTCGTGTTTTGTGCTTGCATTTTACATGTTTGCAGGTTATGTGGAGAGCAAATGTTATTACAGTTTGTTTTTATGCAGGACAAGACTGTTGAGTGCATTTTTTCTTATGAATTATTATTTGGTATTTCGGGGGCAGGGGCTGGAACAGATTAATTGCATTTCCATTCATTTCAAAGGTGAAATCTGATTATTGAGTGTGGTCACGGAATGAATTAATAGCCGCATACCTAGTCCCAACACCCTAGCTCTGCCCCGGTCGTCATGGTAACGAAGACTTACCTCGCCATATTGGTCCAGCTGTTTATGGGCACGTGGGAAAACAGTTGCTCAGCAAGACCAGAAACATTGTGTAAAGTGTAATAAATGTGGATTTCGATGAAAGCATTTGGGAACTTTTTAAATTGAGGGAAAAAAAAACCAGACTCATTCACATTATTATTATTATTATTATTATTATTTGGGAGTCAGGACTCACCTCCAGAATTTCTTTGTGTATTTTGCTTAGATCATCCACGTATTCTTTGCAGCTGTAACACAAGAAATTCTGTGGGGACAAAACCAACAAACACAAGGCATTGTTTACAAACGTACTGCCATCTTCTTGCACGTGTATAAAGTTCAGCCCTCTGTTTTCACCAATGCGCAACAAAGTTTACTTTGTGCTCTTTGCAAACCCTTATTTAAAGGCTACTGCCAAATAGATGGATGGCAAATGAAAAGTTTCTCCCTACCCGCACAAAAATGATGATCGACTTCCTGTCTTGATACAAACTCTTGAACGGGATGGACTTTCCGTGGCGGTCGTAAATGAAACAATCCTCCACGTTTCGGAGGTGCACGTCGACCGGAGGAGATCCACTGTCCCGAGTTATTTCGCTCTCGATTTGTCGCGTTACGGGTAACTTTACTTCTGCCATTTTTTCCCCCCTTAAGGCTATTTTTAGATGTTCAGCGAAGGCTGGAAGGCCACGCCCACCCGCTAAGACGTGACCCGAGCTGGTGTTTAATATAAAAAAAAAAAAAAATCTTTTTTTTTAAAAACACAGTGTGTAGATTACTCGATTTAGCCACACGAGACCACAGTAATACACATTTATAAAATACAATTGAATAACTTTAAATAAATGAATGCGTAATTAATATTTTTTAGATAAACTTTATTGTCCGTTACAAAGTTGACAGAAATTCTCAAGACGCTACCCAAAATGCAAAAAATAAATAAATAAATAAATCAAGACTTGATGACTCATGACTTACAAGCCTCAGAGAAGACCTAAAAATCGAACAATAAAATTCATCATATACTAGAATAATATGATAGTCTGTGAAAAAAATAAAATTTGTGAATTATATTTTTCAGTAATAAACAGATTCTATAATACATACATAAAAACAACTGAGCATTACATAGTGCTGCATATATGTTGACTTTAACTTTTAAATAAATGTTATTGTCTATCTCAAACTTGCCAAAACTTCTTTGCCTACATGGCTAATTTCACAAACGAGCTCCAGAAACTACCCCAAAAATACAACATAATGTAATTTATTAAACGTACTCTGTTCTTGTGACTTTCAGCTTGTCCAATCATAGTTTTTAAGTTTTTAAGTGTCTTGGAGCTTGTTTCGAGTTGACATATCATGTACACACAGTGCATACAAAGGGTAAGTTATTACATTTAAAAGTACTTAAATAAATAAATAACGATAGCTTTTTGAGTTTTACAGAATTTAGGTCGTTGCAGAATTACAGTAAAGGACCCCCCCCCCCTCCCCCCATGAAATTTAAAATAGGCTAATCCATGAAAAAAATGCGGAAACAGGCACTTTACATATAATTTACATATTTACATATAAAATATAATATAAAATACATTTGGAATCAGCTTTTTTTGTGTATGTTTTCCTTTGAATGGTAAATAATTGTTTTTATCTCAGGCACACTTTAAATTGTAACAATTCTGCTTTGTTTTTGTGTCTCTCAACACACATGAAACTGTATTACTAAAACATTTTTAGTCACCCCGAGGAGAAGAAAAAAAGTGAGTTATATGACTTAAGAGAAATGACGTGAAGGTAACTGCACTGCCGCTCACCACCTATTTGTCATATTTTTTTCAACATTTCAGCCAAGTGTGTAACACGAATCAACACAACCCCATTACTCATATTCACGTAAAAATACATTTATGTAAAGGGTTTAATTTAAAAAATTTTTTTTTAGTTAATTTCTAAATCTTCCTCATTGTGTTGTGGTAGGCTGTTGTTGTTTTGTTGTGCTTGCATTTTGTACATTTGGTCAGTATTTACTGCTCTACATTGCGGATGGACAGTAGTTTTCTGTTTGTAATTGTACTTTCAGTACTATGTTCTCTTATGTACACTTTTACGTTTACCTTTATGGCGAGGTAGGCTGTGTTCTTTTTTGCATACACTGTATTGTGTTAATGGGGATTGTGCACTGCTTTATTGGACAGATCACACTTAAAAAAAGAGACCTCAATGATTGAACATTTAAACTCCAGATAATAAGGCCGGAGCCAAGATTCAATCTTCGAACCTCTGAACTATGTGGCAGTCCACTGTGCTGCTGCCTGCTAACCAACACTTTTAAGATAATACATAGTAAAATACTCCACATACACTTTAGACGAATTTATATTTCTACAAAACTGCCATTCTGTTTTACGAATCGCCCCTCTTCAGCTTCCGTACTTTGCCCCACGGTGCGGAAGTGTTCTGACGAGCCCAGCTTGAGCTGCCGCTGTTTAGTGTTGGGCGCTGCTAGGCTAACGGGGCTTTTTCGCGTCCTTGTTTCCCCCGACGAGGCGGTGTCAGCGTTCATCTCGACCTGCCAGAAGGCGACTATTATGTGAGCTCGGCGGCCAAGCGTGGGAGCACCGTGCGAACTGGTGAGCGATGTCTGCTGTCGTTGCTACAGCTAGTTTTTAGCATTGATTAGATGGAGCGAGCTAGCCTGGCAGGACAGCTCTTAGTCGCATCTTTATCACTCATTAAAGCTTGCAAAGATGTATAGAAAATGTCAACTGATGACGCAATGGTCAGCTTTACAAATACTCGATCATCACCGTAGTGATATATGCCTCATCTGACCACCTGTTCTCTTGTTTACACCTTGTTGTTTTCATTCGGTAGCCACCATACGACCATTTCTTTGTAAAACTGTAGTGTTGCTGTGTTATATTTTATTTATTCTGTATTCATCCTAGTATTGTCCAATTAGAGACAGAGATCTCGTCTTCCTGGGAGTCCTGGCCAAGATACACACAGGAAGTTTTATGCACAAAAAAACCGGGCATACATCATATATCATGAAACAAAAAACGAAAACATAAACACAGAAGGCTACTAGTGCGGTAGCAAGAAGCATAATCGAGTCAGCAACAGCATCAGGTAAAACAGTTACATGTTTCCTGAAGGTCTAGTATACCTTTTGTGACACAGTAGGGAGTGATTCTAGACAAAGTTGCTGTTGAAACTCATTCCATAAAAAGGGGGCAGTGTAGGAGAATGCAGCTTTGCCAAGCTCTGACTTCTCAACAAACAAACAAACAAACAAACAAAAAAACAATAACATTATTTTCATTTCATCTGGTATTAAGAGGGCAACTAAAGTGTTAAAGAACAGAAGTCTGGAGATATATACAGGCAGCGTACCTGGCAAAGAATTCAAGATATACAGCAATATGTGCGGTTTTCTTCTTTGATACAGAGAGGACGATCCTAATGGTGGACACGAGAGCCTGCACCCATTTTAAAGCAGCATGATACGCAGAGTCCAGCTTTTTAAGGAGCATGCATGCGGCATGTAAATCATGTTGCCATAGTCTAATACTGACAGAAAGGAACTCCTAGTTCACTGCACAATTCTCCTCCTGTCTTCAAATGGGAAGCACTTTTTTTTTTGAAAAAATGCAGTTGAGGCCTAAGCTTTTTCAGCAGGTACCCAATATGCACATCAAAGGACATCTTTTCGTCAAGCCGTATGCCCAAATATTTGTAGGATGGTACTTTTCATGGCATGTCCCTTCCACGGTCAGGATTGGAGGAAGAGCTGTAGTAGCTTGGGAGAAAGAGAATGAGTTTTTTGCATTAAGGACCAGACTTATCTTTAGCAAGGAGTGCTAAAGTGTTTTAAAAGCATCCTGCCGGTCCTGATTTAAAGAGGAAGTCACTGTGTACAAAACGGTGTCATTGTGTAAATCAAGCAGTGCTGGACTTATCCCATTGCCTAGTTTGTGCTTGAAAAGTGAGACAAACAACTACATTAGGTTTCAGGTTGGGACATTGACTTGTTAGGTAAACCTTTCATAGTGTAACAAAATACTTGATTAGATGTTTTGCCTTTACAAAGATAACAATGCATAGTTTGTAGTGCACTGACAGGGCTGTTCCTTTACTTATATTATTATTATTATGAATGTTATTATTATTATTCCAGTTTGCAGTGGTGTAGAACTGCATATTGAGATGTATTTAGAATATTTCAGACATTTAGTTACATGAGGCAGCAACGTGCGGTAATGGTTAGGACGTCTGCCTCTGCAGTTCAGCGTTTCAAGCTCCCATTCCAAAAAACATACATTTTAGGTTCATTGAAGACGAAATTGTCCATAGCTTTGTGAGTGGTTGTCTATATGCGCCCCTGTGATTGACTGGTGATGACCAGTCCAGGATTTACCCTGCCTGTGGCCGAAAGTCTCTCTCTCTCTCTCTCTCTCGCTCTCTCTTTCTCTCTCTCTCTCTCTCTCTCTCTCTCTCTCTCTCTCTCTCTCTCTCTCTCTCAAGCGCTGTAGAAAGTGGATGTATGAGGGTGTAAGTACAGCAGGGGGTAAGTTATTAGCTCTCACTTCTGGTATAATGCAGCATTATTATAATTGTAAATGAAACACATTTTATCCTTTTCCCTTCCAGAGTTTTCTCGAGTCATCTATATGGGCCATATTCTCTCGAAAAATGGTTACCGTCTGAAGAAGAAGACACGCAAGCAGCATCACAGGAAGAAGAAGAAGAGGAACTGCTTCCTGCAGGGGCCTTGCATGCTGTGCTTCATCATCCACAGCAGCAGCGACGGCAGCGGTCTCAACGAGGACAGCGACCCTTTGGAGGCCGGCGTCAACGGCAGCGGCCGCTGTCACAACAGCGTCACCGGCATCACCGTCCCGGGTGTCGGTGGAGTCGGAATCAGCGCGGCGGCAGTAGCGGCCTCCAAGCTCGCAGAGCGGTACGCCACCCTAGCATCTCCCGAGGACTGCTCCAAGTTCCTCCTCTCTCCACCAGAGTTAGCTATTTGGGAGGGGCAAGGGAGGACCCTATTGTCAGCTGTCCCGGCAAAACTCATTCCACCGCCGGCTCTTTTTCGGACTGCTGGCGTTGCTGGGACTGTGCCCATTCCTGTGCCTGTGCCTGGCTGCAGCAGTGACTACGCCGAGATGGTAAGATGCTCATGAAATATGGATCTAGGGTTGGCCTATAAATAACATGTCAGATTTCTTTCACAAAAATCTATTAATCGATTCCGCCCCCCATCGTGGTTCTCAAACTTTTTACACCAAGTACCACCTGAAAAAATGAATAGCAAGTACCAACATCATGACCAACATTCAAATGCAGCATAGTAGGCCTAAGTGTTAATCAAAAACAACACTGAGGTTCTATTTCTAAAGAGTAAATTTAATCTTATTGTAATCAACTGTAAAATTCTGCACAGTTTGAACATTAACCCTGCGCTTAAATATAGGGGAAAAAAAACCCGTCTTAAATATTGTTTAATATTTGTCATCTGCGAAAACCAACTAATATTACTGGAGCTTACTCATCTTCCTTTTGTATGTCCGGATGTCTGAGGATAAGCGGTTCAGAAAATGGATGGATGTATCATACTGCCCCCAGGTGGTCTTGGTCTACACACAGGCTTACAGTCAGAACAATGCTCAAGCTTGAATTTTCTGTTTAATTATGTTATTACTATGTTTTTATAAAGTGCAATATCATCGAGTGCTATTTTCCTTTTAAAAGAACACATTCCATTTTTTTGGGGGGGGGGGGGGTGGAACAGATTAATGGTATTTCCATTCATTAAAATAGTCAATGATGATTTGAGGTACAAGTGTTTTGAGTTACAAGTGTGTTCAAGGAATGAATTCAACTTGTATCTCAAGACACAAAAGTATTAGGTTTTACGTAAACGTGATCTGTGTGTGTCCCTGTATACAGGTGTGTAAGAGGAAGTGTTCCGAGGTCCAGAGATGCACCCCTTGCAACAAGCAGCCACGCTGTGCCTTTTCTGACCCCGACGGTAGCTTAGAGAACGGAGGAGTGGGCGGAAGCGTGGCAGAGGCTTCTTCGAACTCCCAAACTGGCCATTGCCACCTTCCCACCTGCCCGCTGCCCTGTTCCTCCTCCTCTTCTCCATCATCCTCCTCTTCCTCGACAGCGGCCGACGCCTGCTGCGGGTCGGCTCTTCATGTCGATCCGCCCCACAGCTCAGACTTGTCCCCTGCCAGCCTGCAGCACTACGACGACTGCCAGGCCAAAGTTTCTGACGCTGCTGACCCTTTAAGTATCAACCACCTGCCTTCTTCCATCCTTCTTAAGGTCAGCAGTCATCCAAGGCTTGGCTTTAAGTTTAAAAAAAAAAAAAAAAAAAAAAGATACATTTCTGTCATCACCTACTTCTGCTTCACTACAGGTTCTCTCACACTTGACGGTGAAGGAACGTTGCTTGTGTGCCTCTTTAGTCTGCAAGTACTGGAGGGACCTTTGCTTAGACTTCCAGTTCTGGAAGCAAATTGACCTCAGTGGCCTACACCAAGTAAGTCAACGCACAGAAGATATATTCGGTGGGTCCTTTTTTTTTCTCCATAGGAAATACTACACAGGGAATTACAGTGAACCCCCCCACTATTTGAGAAGGAGAGCTCGAGCCCCTTTGAGAATAGCAAAAATCTGCCAGTATTTGATGATGCCAATGTAATTGTAATTGCCAATAGATGCCACAAGATGGCGGCAAAGCACTTAGAACAGATTGGATCATAAAAAAGGTGTCGTATGATGTCTCCAGAAGTTTCAATGTTCAAAGTGGCAAGGTACAGATGGGTTGGCTAAAGTTAAAGGAGACTGGTATTCTGCTTTGATTGATTTATTTACTGTTGTTTGTAACAACACAAACAAAAGCATCAACCCCATTCATTTAGCATGTGCACAATCATGCAGTCATGTTACATCAACAAATGTATTTGGTGTACAATGAGGCACATCAGTAATATTACCTTGTATACTAGCCTAGATAACACACTCGCATAAACTGACTGGCATGTTACACAAACAGTAAAAGTCATTAATCTCAAATTTTGGCATTTACACACAATAATAAATGTTAGGGAACATCAGTAATGTTACCTTGCATACTAGCCTAGATTACACACTCGCATAAACTGACTAGCATTTTACACAAACAGTAAAAGTCATTAATCTCAAATTTTGTTGTTTAGACACAATAATTAATCTTAGGGAACGTAAGTGAATTGTAGCAACAATGTAGACTACACAGGCTATAGAGAAGCACAAACAAACTTTGACTATTCCCTGGCACAAGGTGCATTCAAGGACTGCCAAAAAAACAGGACATCTCAAACACAAGACGACAAAACACCATTGAGTTAAATGACAACACCACCAAAATAGCGTCAAAGTAATACTTTTATTGCTTTGGCCTGAGCACAAAAACACACAATTGTCACATTTTTCAGTAATTAACGGAGGATGGATTGACAAACTGTTTTCCTACCCTGCTTTTCCAGGTAAACGATGATCTCCTGGCAAAAATAGCCTCTCGGAGGCAGAATGTGACCGAGATAAACATCTCTGACTGCAGGGGCGTCCATGACCACGGCGTGTTCTCCCTGGCCTCTCAGTGTCCTGGCCTGCAGAAGTACACAGCGTACAGATGTAAGCAGCTGGGGGACATATCCCTGGCTGCCTTGGCTGCACACTGTCCTCAGCTGGTGAAAGTGCATGTGGGAAACCAGGACAGACTGACAGACAGGGCGCTCATAAAGGTATTCATCTGGAGACATAGCTTCCCTGAAGTAGAAAAACAAAACGTCTAATTTCCATTCTTTTCTGTTTCTACAGCTTGGAGAGTGCTGCAGCGAGCTGAAGGACATTCACCTAGGCCAGTGCTACGGAATCAGCGATGAAGGCATGGTGGCTTTGGCCAAAGGATGCCCCAAACTGCAGAAATTGTACTTGCAGGAGAACAAACTGGTTAGTCGTGCTCTTTGTTTGAATGCTCTTTGTTGCCTCAGTTCTCATCATGCATTTAGAGGGCCCGCAGTGTTTTTGTCTGGTTTTCTTCATGTTGTCATAGTTTTCTGTCATAATGGAATGTCCTCAGATGTCCTCCCTTGCACTGAACGCTACGCTATTTAAATGTTGGTGTGTTTGTTTCTGCTGGGCTTTTGGATCCTTTTTTGGGACTGCAGTATTTTCATCTTTGAGGTCACCAGGCAGCATTTTTGATGCTATAGAGCAGCAGGAATTTTTTTTTGAAAGACAATATTTCACTGACCCGCTGAGCTTGGAATTATTGATCTTATTTTGCTCTTACACTGATTTTATTTTTTCAAATGTGTTTTAGTTTTAACCTGCAACACAACTTAGTGATGTTTTAAGCCACAACATACTGTTGTATGTAGATTTTTCATTAATATAATTCTACTACTTCTACGATTAATAATTTGAACATTGATGGATGAGCGCTTTGCATAGATTTTCAATGTAGTGTGTTATTCTTCAATTTACCACTAGATAGGGCTATTTGAGTCTTTACTCCAAAAATGCCAGCCAGTTGCATTCTTCCCTCTGGCACAGATTGTATTCATAGCAGTGCAGTTGAGTGTTTCTTTGCCAAACGGCTATCACGAAACCTCTTTTATTGGTCATTTGGCTCAGTGTCTCTGGACTCTCGCATAGAAATAGAATATAACTGCTCATTTGTCATGTCGGCTCCCAAATCCCTTTCATTTGTCTCTTCATTCCAAAGTAAAACCATAAAGAGCTTGATGAATTAGCCCACTCACGGTTGTTAACAATAGCTCAGTTTGTTAAAAGCCCATTCATCAACTTAATTGTTCAACATATTAGGGATAGCCTCTTGCTGAGAGATGAATATTGTTTCTATTAACATCTCAGCACAGCAGTAGGCGTCACAGCCGTTTTTCAGATGTGAGATTGTGGCACTCATTCTTTTTGAGTTTAGATAAGAAGTCCGAGTGGGAATTATTATGTCTAGGCTCTCTGGCTGCTTAGCCAGGTTGTACTCAAACAATTAAAACAACTCAATGTTGCGAAGGAACCTTAAATGAGATCATCCTCTTTATGTTATCTGCTTTTAATATGGACGATGTGCCTTTACAATATTCTCCTCTTTCTCTTCCTCTCCTTGATTAAGCAGAGCGCCACAGGATGTTTTCCGTGTGGTCTCTCAATCGCCTCCTCCCTTTGTTTTTGCCCTTCTTCTCCTTCCTCTTGTCGTCGTTTGTGGGGTTTCTTTTCCATGCTGGAGGGTCTTCTTTCTGTATTAGTAGCGTGTCGAGGTTCTTTTGCTCATGTATCCTTAAAGAAATACTCCAAACCGCTAATAGCAGCACTACCTCTAATCACTGGACACATCATTAGGTACACCTGTACTGGATTTAATATGTACAATTTGATGTGGTGTTTTGTGCGGGTATTCCGTCTTCCTCCCACATCCCCAAAACATATATGGTAGGATAATTGAAGACTCTATGTTGCCCATAGGTGGGAATATGAGTGTGAATGGTTGTTTGTCTAAATGTGACCTTCAATCTGGTATATGGGTAAACTACTTCCCCATTCGGCCAACCAGGTTAAAGCACTTGCACCTTGCTGGGGTGAATTGGGAAGGGGACCGTTTCAAAGCACCCCTAGCAACTTAAAACATCTACGCTGTCTTTTTAAACGCAAGATGTCCCCACAGAGCCACCACATGTGTTAACATGAAACTTGTAAGTGGCGCAAAAAAGTATGCGGATCGTTGTACTGTGCTGAAACAATATAAATGGTATCGTCGATGAACGAACTTGGATGCGACTTTCATCACACTGTAGTTGACCACAAAAAATCTTTAGTGGTTCACCCCCTAGTGTCCAGTCCATGGTGTACACTCGCTCTGGTCCAAAGTCGGCTGGGATCGGCACCAGGTCAGCTAAAACACTAATGCGGACAAGTGTTAATGGATGGATCGTAGTTGATGTGGTGGCAGCACAGTCAATCTAGTGGTTAGCACGTCTGCTTTACATTTTTGAGGTTCGGGGTTTGAATCTTGGCCTTAGGCCTCCCTGTGTAAAGATTGAACACAAAGTTGAGAGTGATGTGTTGTTAGAGAAGCGGGTTGCTCTATAGTGTCTCAGATAGTCCCTTTGGCAGCGACCCTGCATTCCTTATAGGTGCTCATCCACTATTTATGTCACATTTGCTTTTATGGCACTGGTTGCCTTTCAAGTATTGTTTTCATCCTCTGAAGTGAGCGCCTCCCCCCCTCCCACCACTTTTGCCCATTCTTATTCCGTTGTCGCCCATCACATGGAAGGGCAAAGGCTCAGAGAATAACAAATTCCTCTTTTTTTCAGTTTACTTCAGCGATAGAGGACAGACAAAAATGAAACATTTGGTGGATAAGCTAAAAACTGCACAATTTAACCCTCTTTCTGTGTTGGCAACTTTGCTCTACTGTTCTTTTTCAATTAATCGCTATTTGCAATCGGCGGACATTTTTTGCCTGGGAAGCACTTTTCCTTTATTAACGCTCTTAAATGTGCTTTATCTGCCCTCCTGTCTTGTTAAAATCACAGAGCGTGTGCTTCATTTTCTTGCAATAGGATTGAAAGCATGTTCACACACACACACACACACACACACACACACACACACACACACACATATACTGATTATTTACAATTTTAATCAGTCCAGAATGTGAGTGGAATTGCAGAAGCCCCTAACATAGATTAGCATGTGCCCTCAATTTGGGGCTAATTACTACTTTGGATTTTCAATCAGAGCCTGTGCTGCTTTTGACGCTTTCCCCCCCCCCCCATCATTCTCCGACACTTTTCAGACTCGGACGGAGGGAATTTATTTCTTTGAGCACAAACGGTGTGTGGATCGACATGAAACGGCGATCTGTCGGAGAGCAAAGCGTTTCTTGGCCACCTCTGGTCTGACGGCCTGTCAGCGGTCTACTTTCTGCGGGTGTCAGAATGACAGCGAACCCCCTGACGGTCCAATCAGGCATATTAAATTGTATATTGACACTTTCAGATTTAATTAACCAGATTATAGGGCCATCAGAGACAAAGGAAGTGCTAATGATAGCTGTCGCTCATTATGGGATCGCCCTTTTGACATGTACCAACACACAGAGGCCTTGTTTAAAAAAAAAATGTCAGGGACACACTGCAGGAGCTGATGAAGTGAACAGCTGCCAGCTGCACTGGAATGTCCTGTGGAAACTTTATTCACATATTTGACAGTAATTACACATAAATAGAAGCACTCTGAGCTCACACACTCAAACGGACAAACAGTGTATTGTGTCACGTCCATAGAGTCTTCAAAGGCTTGACTTTTTTGGATATCAGATGGTGGCAGTTGAACGCTGCAAATTATAAACCACCCTTGATAGTTAATCAGTTTTTCCCAACGTTTATTTAGGTAACGCACAGCACATATTTTATGTGAAAAATTTCACAGAACAAAAATGTCTCAAAAACTATATACAACAGTACTGAAATAATGATGATCTCATCTCAATTAACTCACAAATTGTCTTAATGTGAAATCTGGGCTTGTTTAATTGACCAGAACGCTGTTATTCTGTTGTATAAATGGCAGCATGTGGGATACACAGGTCAATTGTACATTCTGCAGTCTACTGGAAGAGCATTTAATTGTTCTACCTGTCGCTATATGTCACAGGCATAGATGAAAAAAGCAAAACTATTTAGAAAATAGATCATGTCGTCATTTTGGGACCAATTCAGCAAAATTGGATAATTTCTTGCGCACACCTGATGCTCTCTCGTGCCGCAGTGGTTGGGAATCACTGCATTAGATGCCTGCGTGCCTGTGATTTCTTTAGCACTTATACTTCCTGTTACCATTTTTTATTCAAATTCAACTATTTTATCCAATACAAATATTGTGTCCTAAACCCCGTGTCAACCCTTGTTAAAGGAGACATGCATTCCCCCTCCCACCATTTAGATCAGTTCCCTGGTGCCTTAATAGCATGTCTCTGTGTCTGTACTTTAGTCATTATACCTCAAAGATCAAGAATCATAGCAAACTTTTCACCCTCTTAAAAAAATAAAATAAAAAAATGCCTGTCTTGGGCAGTCCTGTCTAATGCAAATGAGGTAATCTTCAGCCAATACCCCTCTCCTGCTGTGCTTATGCAGCATATGGTCTTCGTTATTATGATGACTAGTGTGTGCAAATTGCAAAGAGACCATGAGCCGGGCGCCCACATTAATAGCCTTTATTGTTTTTTTCAATCAGCAAATTATACTTAATTGAGAATTAGTTAATTAGTTTGAGGCTCCTTGTAGTGGCTTTTGCAGTGGGACTTCACCAAACACAAATACCACATGGTAGAATCACTACTGTAATGTCAAATATTTTAAGAATATCAATGTTAATGTTAACATATCTGGCCTGATATGATCAAATTAACCCAATACTGTATGAACATTTAATTCATGTGACCAAATCCATTCCAGGTTCATTGTCACCGTTATTATAGAACTCTACAGGGTTTTGAAGTAAGATTTGAGTAAAAGTGTAAAATTGACTTGTACAATGAACATCTGTTAAGCTAATTAAAATAAAAATGTGATGGTGGGTGTACAGTGAATACGGAAGGGTAGAGGGGGAGAATTGCTGAAGGCAGTCAACTTCATGCATCATTGCTTTTTAACATTCTTAACTGTCAGCGGTTTGACCTTTTCAGTTTTGTGTGACTTTAGTGGCCTACTTTTCCCAGAAACTTTTGATGCAACTTTAGGGGCATTCAAATTTTGTGGTACCTCTGTGTCACCGTTATCGTTCTCGATCTTTCATTAGCCTCCTGACCTCCTCCCAGGACACTTCAGCTTTTATTTAAATTAATGAGAACTATATTTTCTTTCATTTTTTTTTAACCTGTGCTTTGATAGGGCAAGCCTGAGAAGCGTGCATTTTTCCTTAATTGTGTGTATTTATAGACTGATGAAAGATGATACATATTTTCAGTGTCCATGTTCATTCTAGTATTAAAAAGTTTTACTTGAACCCCTGCCGCACTTTAAATTCTGTGTGTTTATTCAGAGGGAACAGCGCTTTCCTCTCTTCGGTATCCTCCTTCTGCATCGATCGGTTTCCTCCAAAATGCCTTTTTGTGTTTGTGTGTGTGCCTTTGTGGCTGTTACCGCTTTTTGCCTGAAGAGTAATAAGATGCATTAATGAGCTCCGACTTCAACTTGGACAGCCAGCTCCACTCAGACACGGACACCGTCGATAAGTTCCCTCCGCCGGCCTGCCCACGAACAAAACACGCTTTAAAGTGGAGAGTGATAAAAACAAAGAGGAAAATTGGAAAAGCCTTTCTTTTTTTTTTTGGGAATTAGAAGTCTGTGAAGCATGCATCTAAAGCGATGTTTCACCTTGGCGGTTTAGTTTCGACATTTGTTATGCTGGGATAAGAATCGTGATCAACATGTGCTCAAACACACAGGTGGAATGCCTTATTAAAAACAAAGGTGAAGACTGTGGTGTGTGGCATGGATGGTCTCTTGGAATTGGAAGTTCAGGAGTGGGAGTAACACTTCTAAATATTTGGTCTTTTTGTCAACTGAATGCCAGAAATGTGGGTGGCGAGTTAGAAAATGTGGTCGAAATCTCTTTCAGTTCTACAATTGTAGCAAAATATCAACAGCATCTCAGCTATGCAAACCTAAACTGCATTTGGTGCAACACACAAACAAAATCCTTGGAAATGTTCACCATTCTCCATGTTGTTCCCACATTTGGTGCCTGAATTCTGATTCTTTACCCATCCAAAACCTTTTTCCTGGAAATCTTTTTATCTGTCCAATGTCTATTGTTTGTTTGTTGGAAGTTGTCTTTTCACTTGACTCCAGAAACAGTCAGGGTCTTTGTGTTGCAGTTTTTGTCAGTTCCCTCCAGAGGGCGTGGTAAGACTGCCCAGTAACAGGAGCTTCATACTGTATGCTGGGATAAACTCATTCTCAAATGGTCATTCAAAGTCATTCAAAGACAATACTCAATGTTTATTCTACTTTAAAAGTTACTATTTTATGTAACATGTACACGCCTGCACAATCCACTACAAGAGCTGTGTCAAACATTCTTTCTTCACAAATATAATGCTGCTCAGTTTTGATTGACGCAGTCAGAGGTGTTTGCAGTTGTATAAAACTGTACTGCATCACACTGAGACCTGTTTCTAATGTTGTCCTACTTATTTAGCTACATGAGAGACACAGTATTAGGAACACCTCTCAGTATAATGTAATAAGTGAAACATGTACACCACTGCAAACAACCAAGAATAATAGACACACACCTTGAGCATTATTATTTTTGTAAGGGCTTAATTGTGAATACAGCTCTTGCATTGGACTACATCAGGTTGTGGATTTAATGAGATGTCTAGTGCATACAGTATCCCAATCAGAATCATGAAAATTTGAGTGTCACAGTGACTAAAGTGCATTGATCGAATAACCACCATAGGTGAAATAAATTAATCTTTATGTGCAAATAAAATATCAATCCAAGAATAATTATTAACGAGATAAAATCAGTGTATTGTGCACGATGTGGAGAGGTAGTCAGTGAATGTTTTTTTTTATTGATATGAAAAGAGGAGTTACAACTTTTTTCCCCACATAATTTGAAATTATCCTTTGCTACAGCTTCTTTTCACCACATAACATAAGCAAGAAAAACATTGTTAATCTTTTTTTTTTTTTTTTTTTTAAAAAGGATAAATGTTCATTTGTGTTCTCTGATATTGGGTCTTTATTGCGGCAGCATGTTGTTGGAGTGGTTAGCCCGTCTGCCTCACAGTTGAGACATCCAGGGTTTGCATCTCGGCTCAAGACTTTGCATTTTCTCCCGCATGCTTGCTTGGGATACTCTGGCCTGGATGGATGCAAAAATTCACGGACCTCTTCATGGGTAGTGGAATGATTACCTATTGTCCTTCCACTTTGATAGTGCGTGTCGAAATGTTGTTCAAAATCCTACTGGATTGTAGGAATTTTTTCCCCTTTTACTGCTTCTCCCTCGCTTACCGAAGCTGCAGATCGAGAAACAGAAGACAATTTAAATCAGTTAAGGTGACGAAGATCTGTTGCTGCAAGAGGATATGCTTCCACTGCAAGTCAAAAACACATGATTAGCGACAAGTGGACATTAAGCTCTGGGCATGATTGTGGAGTAGTGAAGTCGACTAGTAGACTAGTCTGTACAACCCCAATACATGCCTTGCAATTCGCTGGTGTCCAGTTCAGTGTTCCCTGCCTTTCGCTCAATGTCCGCTAGTTTCTTTTGCGTTGGTGGAAAGTGTACGTAATGCTGTGGCCCTTGAGAGCAGGCCTTTAGGATGCAAGCTTGCAAACGTTAAGATGTGAGCAAGTCTTTCACTTGTGTAGAGATACTGTATATGGCTTTTGCAGCACTAGTAAAGATAGTGCACTACCATTACCGTATTACTTCGCCTGTGAGGTTGGTGCGCAGCTGCCTTTAACTGATTTATTGTTGCTTTGAAAGCACTCACTTAAATCTCATATTTCTCCATTTCTTAACCCATCCTTCCTTGACCGCAACCTGCATGACCTCAGTGTTTAAAGAGCATTGCGTTGTGTGTTTATCCAGCTCCAGATGGCGGCAGCTCCTGACACCTGGCCAGGGATGTCACCGTGATTCACGGCCCTGTGTGACACCGTGCCGTGTGACGCCTTTACTCCTCTTAATCCCTTTGCGCCTCTCTTCTTTCGTCCACTCACTGTCCCTCTTGCTTTCACCCGTGATGATGAGCTTCTCTTTTGTTTTGAGAAGGGCACCGATGATGTCATCGTTTCAAAACCGGAATGGAGTGGTGGGCCTTTTTAGTCCAGTGGACATGTACAAATGCACTGTGATGAATAGTTTTCCTTGGCGATCCGGTTGTGTCGTGTGTGTGCTGTTGGGAGAAAAACAACAACATGCAAAACAAAACAACAAAACGCTCTCTTAGAACTTATTACTTTACTAATTACTGCCAAACACAAAAGAGTATTAGCAAGATATTGTTTTGATCTTTGTTCTTTTGTTGTTTAGCAGTTAATGAGCAAAAGGTTTTGGTGCAAAGCTGTAAAAATGAATGAACACAGTTATTTCGTCTTTTTGCTATTTGAGTCACATTAAAACCCCTTGCTTCAGTATTTAAATGGTAGAGTCCCATGTGTGTAGTCCCAACATTTTAGGCCAGTGATTCTGAAAGTGTGCTAAGGTACGGGCTCCTCTCTTGTGGTACTCAGTGTGTGGTATGTGGCAAAATTCTTAGCAGTGATGCATGAAACCCTTGCATCTAAAACGCCATCTTACAACCAAATACTTGATAAAGCGGCAGATTTAAAAAAAATATGTACTTAGATTCAATTGTCATTTAACTTTTATTTGCAATACATTTTAATCAAATCATATACTTTTTTTATTTTCTTGTATTTAAGCACAGTGTTAATGTTTAAATTCTGCATAATGTTACAGTGGCTTAAACTGTTTAGATTTTATTCAGTACAATTTTTTTTTACTTTTCATGCACAGTAGCTATGCTATTTTTCAAGTAGTAGAGTACATTTTTGAAATCCATTCCAGTTGAATTTAACTTTTAGGTGCTATACATTTGCATTTAATCTTTAAGAAGGCTGTTTGTTTTATACATATAGTTAGATACAGTTTTTGTTATGTGCGTTACTTTTGAATTGAATGTGCGTTACATTTGAATTGAATCATTATCATTTTTTTTCATAAACATGCGCAGTGTTAAAGTACAAATGTGCAGAATGTTGTAGTGGCTTACAGTGATATTAAATTTTAGGAGTAAAACCTTTTTCCTCATTTTTTTTTTAGGGATGCTTAAACCTGCTACGCTACTGTATTTTCATGTTGGCCATTATGATGGTATTGGAGAGCGAAGTATTTTTTGAAGTTTGAGAACCACCGTCTCAGCCTATTCACCATGAAGTGGAAGATAGCCTGCTAACACACAGCCAGAAAAATTAGGTGCTTCATGATTTTGAAAATATTTCAAAACTAATTTATTTTTTATCTTTGCCGTTTTAGTTGCAATGGAATAATTTCCCCATTCCGATATTTAAATGGTTGAGTGCTGTTAATCAAATCCTAAAATCCTCCATAATTTCAATGAACCGGTAAGTAGCCTGCTTTGTTTTCCTTCAAGAAGCTTCGTCAATTCTAACGTTGTGTACTAGATGTACAGAGAATTAAAAAAAATGTCTCTCTCTGAACTGGACCACATTTCAGAAATGATGGTTAAAGTAAAGTAAAAGAGCTCTAAAAACACTTAAATCATTAAAACAGCAAAATAGTGTGATGTGGATTTGGGTTGATATGAGTGCAAATATAAAAATAATGCTATTGTTGCGTGAATGAGGTAGATATGACAATATCATTGGTGAGTGACTAATATGAAGTACATACTGTTAAGTGACAGGCGGTTAATAATTACAGTAGTACAGTAATGTGACTGGTGGTATTGTGCTTATCCATTAGTTAACTGACATAAGACCAGAAACAAAATTGGCGCATCATGATTTTCTTCCCTTCTCAGTGCATTTAATACACATTTGAACCATTACCCTGTCCCAATGTGTGAATGGTAATCATGTTCATCTGTCATTTTCACGTAAACCCGAAAATAGCCCGCAATATATATATATATTTTTTATTTATTTATGTAAGTCACAATGGTACCGTTACCTCATCTCAGCATTTGAATTGTAAAGTCCTGTTCATTGAATCCTAAGGTCTTCTGTCATTTGCCATTGTACCAAAAAGTAGCCTGCTATCTAACGTACACCCAGAAAGACAAACAAAAATTTTGATGATGAACGATGGAACTAGTTCCCCTTCCCATTGTGTGAATGGTAGAGCCCTGTCATCTAACACAATTTTTTTCCATGAAGTCGGCAAAAATTGTTGTGTCTTATGATTTATTAGAGAAATGTGATAGAAGTGTTCTCACCCACCCCAGAATAGAAAATGGTACGGTCCAGTCAATTTATGTTATTCTCCATGAACCAGACAGTCGTCTTCTGGGTAACAAACATTTCTTGCTTTTTTTTCTATTCTTATTGGAGCAATTGATTTTCTTGATTTGTAGTTGGAGTCATCATGGAACTGTTTCTTCCTCGCCAGAATATAAAAATGGTACAGCCCCATCGTCATACATCATCCTTTGTGTATCACACAGTTTTTCACCCCGAGCACCAGGGGAGGCGAATGCCCTCTTGGAATTGCTATTATTTCAACTAATTAATTGCCTTATCGATTGCTTCAACATTTTGGAAAACTCACCAATTTTTGGATGTGGTGTAACCTGATAAAAATGTATGCATATCTAAAACCCAGTCAGTAGTGGACCCTGGAAAGTTAGGCACCAGTTTGACCGATCAACTTGAAATTGGGTAGACATCTCTATCATTAAGGGTATCATAGATAGATGGGTGACATTAAATTGTTGGGGGCGAAGTTCTAGGATCATTTCAAGGATCTGCTATGAAAAAGGGGTGCGAGTGCCTGTTTGTCACTGCTTGCAACTTTGTTACATTTTGTTATTGATTTCATTGAGTTGTTATATTTAGTGTTTTATGGTCACGCCTGTGTGTTGTACGAGGGGTTAACTGGCTTTTAGCAGGACCGAAATCGCTGTCTTGTGTTTGACTTTAAAATAAGGGCCATTCTTTTACTGCCTCATTCTCATCAGAGCTCATGCTTTTGATAGCAGAAAGTGTTGCTGGCCCATTTCCCCCCTCCACTTTCTCTAACATTTGGCTGAGGTCTGCGCTCCACTGTTGTAGTTTCCAACTCTTTTCACGCTCATGTCCGCCGCCTCTCTTTCAATCACCCCCCCATCTCCTACCTGCCACCTCCTGTCTGTTTGATTGAGAGGCCAAACCTGCTCTAATCACTGACTTCATTAATGATGATTGATAAGCTGCAAGAAGGCGCGCGTTTCCGTGCGCATTTATTTACATGTGAGTAACATGTTTTACTCCGTCTTTTTTTTTTCCGACTTGCGCGCTTGCCTATCACCCGCACTCCACTGTGATGCATTCAGGGGCCGGCCGGCAACAGAGGTTCAATACTCGGGGTAATGAATGTGTTTAATAAACGCAGTGGGTCGATGGGCTTAATGAAGGTGTGACAGAAGATGGTGCTTGCAGAATGCTGCTGTAACGAGACTTTAACGAGCCGCCGGGGTTAACGAGGTCACAAACTGTATTGGTGAGGGCATCCCAATTATGGTCTATCTGTCCTGGTTTTCATCCCCTGATCTGGCTCTCCTTGCCGGACTTCCATGTGGTAGATTTTATGGTATGGTATTTTATGTTTTTTTTTATTTTTTATTTTTTTTGTGTCCATAACACTGCACTGTTTCTTAATAACTGATTTTTGCAGCCTTTCAGCCTCCACTCTGCAAATTGTCAATTGTCAAAAATTCCCTGCCATATGACTTTTGTAAGGACTTGAATTGACTTTTTTTTTCAAATTGAATAATAATTATGTACCTCTAACCTTCTACCCTTAACCAAAAATGTAAGATGTGCATTTAAAAATGTACAGAGATTTTTTTTTGACTGTCATTATCATAAATCAAAAAAATAAACCCAATACCTTAACTTAATAACAAATGTGAAAATAAGCATGATAGTGGTTTGGATCCCTTAGTTTTGCGTGACATTCGACCCAAATTCTGTATTCTTCAATCTCAGTGCAAGGATTTAACCTTTATGTTTTTCCACTAAATACTGGTAGGACACATTTTTAAAGCGTGGCCTTTATTATTTAAAGTCAGCCTTAATACAGTAAAAATGTAACAAATTATTAACAATAAAAATAATTTTCCACCTACACTAATTTTAAGAAAAAAACATTTTCTTTTTAGATTCAGCTCATTGCATCATCACATTAGAGTTTAATTCATTGCCCTGGTTGATGTTTTGTTGCTGTTTTTTAATTTTTTTAATTTTTAATTTAAAAAAAAAAAAAAAAATTTTAGAAGAAAATAACAGCTTTGGTTTTTGGTACTTTGAGACCTTCAAGTTGTTTACCACATGTTTTAGAGGCAGTCGGTGGGCTCGGTTGAATAGTGTATATTTTATGTGCTTGATTTGGGTGGGCAGAAACAAGAATCAAAACAAAAAAATAAACGTTTCATACAGTAGAACGTTGAGTGCGTTACAATGTCTTGATTGTTTTCTAGTCTTGACATAATTTGCGTTGGTGTGCAGCATTGCCTTGTCTTATTCAGTGAATGTTTATTTAGTTAATTACTCAACATATCTGCTTTATATTTATATGAAGTTCTCCAAAATGGTGTGCAACTTATGTAAAACACAAGAATTAACTAACGATAATTTATAGTTTTTTTCTTCATTCTGATACAGTGCTATATAGTGTATTTCTGAGCTGGGGTAGGAGCTGAAATGTTTTTGTTGTATAATCAGTTACAGCAAGAACTTAAAAAAATTTTTTTTTTAATTATTATTATTATTTTTTTGCTACTGCAGCAAAAAAAAAAAAAAATTGGTATCTGTTGGAATCACCACAATAACATTTTGCATGTCATGTGGTAACGGGTGAGAGTGACTTTATTATTTTTCGTTTGTACTTCACAGCCTGGTTAGAATTGGAATAAATTCCACTTTTTGTTTGTATATTTTTATGCTTGATGTGGTGTTGGACAGATGTTTTTAATACTATTGTTTCATACTTTAGAAAAGGAGAGAAAAAAAAGGAAAAAACATTTGAAAGGGAAAACAACTCGACTTAGTTTCTCACAGAGCTCGCAGGAGAGGTTTCTGATTTGTGTTCTTCCTTCTCTGCACATTTGTTAGCCTGTACAAACGCACTTCTAGTTGGTCTGGATTGGGTTTGCTCAGGCAGTTTTTTTTTTTGTTTTGTTTTGTTTTTCTTAAAATTCCAAATCTAATTTCGGTGAGTTATTACACTGTGTTGTGGTTTTACTCACATGCTCGGGTTGATGGACTTTGTTATAGAATTGGACTAAGCCTGAGTGAAAAAATGATTCTTCCCTCTGAATCCACACTGCTTGATTCCGAAGTCAGTAAGTGGGATGAAAGTAGTTTTTTTCACCTTCTTGTTACAAGATGCATTTCAGAAACATCTTCACATTTGCTTCACATGAAAATATTTAGCACCAAAAAACTCCAACCTGATTTGCAGTTCATGATAATGACATACTTGGCAAATAAAGATGATTCTGATAAGACATATCCCGTAAGTAAGGGAAATAAAGAAAAACAAAGTGATTTTTTTTTTTCAGGACTTAAACTATGGCCATCATTAAACCTTTATTAAATGAACAGGCAATTTCTTAATGTTTTAAAATTTGTAAATTTCACCAAAGTTAACCATCCATCCATCCATTTTCTGAGCCGCTTCTCCTCACTTGGGTCGCGGGCGTGCTGGAGCCTATCCCAGCTGTCATCGGGCAGGAGGCGGGGTACACCCTGAACTGGTTGCAAGCCAATCGCACTCACAGTCATGCCTACGGGCAATTTAGAGTCTCCAATTAATGCATGTTTTTGGGATGTGGGAGGAAACCGGAGTGCCCGGAGAAAACCCACGCAGGCACGGGGAGAACATGCAAACTCCACACAGGCGGGGCCGGGGATGGAACCCGGGTCCTCAGAACTGTGAGGCTGACGCTCTAACCAGTCGGTCACCGTGCCGCCTCCAAAGTTAACCACTGTATAATAAAACAAAGACAAAGTAAAACTCCTATGCTTTTAGGATGCCTGACAGATATGTAATGGAGAACAGGGGACCAGAATGATACTGTCAGTGTTTTTTTTCTAGCGATTAGTGTAATTAATTAATTAATTAATTAAGTGTAATGGATAAGTTTCTTGCTGAAAGTATTTATTTATTTATTTATTTTTTGTATTCTCCAAGAATATGTCAGAATGTCTGTTTTTGTGCATTTCCACTGTAATCATATGATTAGACTATGCAATATATTTACTTGACTATTTTCATTTTAGCAAACCTATTTTTTTAAGCTATTTCAGAATTTTTCACGATTTGACTTCACCATTGATTCCCCCCAATCTAGTTTTTCCTTGTGTTTTTGGACATATCCAAGGTGTGTCCGAAAAGGTCCAGGACTCATGTCACAAAAGAAGTATTTAAAACCCAAACCACAAACTACGAGTTTTCCCCTGTAATCACTCTGGAGTATATAACTGTGACCTCAGCTTTAGGCAAGCATTGAACTTTTTTCCCACATGCTTTTATATACATTATGTCAGGTTGTCATGCCGTGAGTAAAGTGAGTGATGATGAGACCAATGAGACCAGACTTGCTAGGGAAAGTCATTACCGGTGATGATGCATGGATCTTTGAGTACAACCCAGAGAGCAAGCGCCTTCAGTGGAAGAGTCCAACGTCGCCAAGGTTGAAGAACGCAAGACAGTCAAAGTCCAAAGTCAAATTATGTTTATCACGTTCTTCAATGTGAGGGGTATCGTCCGCTGTAGCAAATTGTTACCCTAGTGATGTTTTGGGTTGGTTTTCAAAGTGTGTCTCCTAGCCAGTGCCAGCGTCTCTGCATTATTCCTGTTCTATTGGCTGCTGACTTGGTTGCTGATCACATCTGGATAACATACTCTTATTATGTTTTTGTAAGCAAGAGTTTATAAATGTCTGGATTTTTCTAGTGATGGTTATGGTTGGTCTACATGTTTCAGCCCCATACAGTAGTATTGGTTTAACAGTTGTGTTGAAGATCAGTATCTTTAATCTGAGTGATATGGTTGATGAACACCAGATGTTTTTCAGACGGTTCAAGGCTGCCCTTGCATTGCCGGTTTTCACTCGTACTTCCGCATCAGTCTCTCCTCATGTCCCTCCATGTACGTGCTTTCTCACACACTTCGTGCATGATGAATTACTTGTCAGCGTTTTGAATATTTAATGGTGAGAATAGTTAAATGTTTAAATGTTTTCACCACAAGTTTATTGTCATATACAAGAGTTCCTTGCTGGCCACATTGTTTCCCCTCACTTCCTAGCTGTTGGGGTCACGAGTTTAGTTATTCATTTATATTTCAATCAGTGTTGTGAGAACGGTGTGTGGTTCCACCCCATTGCACAAACCTGCAAATGGACTCAGCAAGTACTGTATATTCATATTAAGTCTTGTTTCTCCGACTCGTAAAGTTAACCTTCAAATTCAGTTTATATCGCATGTATCCACTTGCCCAGATTTAGTGTTTCCTTTCCCACCCACGCTTTCTACCCACTCCTGTCTCTCCAGTTGAGAAGCAGCCATTCATTCCTCTGTGCTTCCTCTCACTTCAGCGGCACCGTTCCACCGGTGGCAGGAAAACAGTGTGACTTCCCCGCAGCTCATTTCTTTGTCTGGTGTTGCTGGAGTGCTAGCACGTTATGAGATGTTGCACCCAGACAGCCGGTCGATTAATGGTGTACTTAGCCTGTGCTAATTAGCACAATATGTAGAGGTGCGGAAAGCGTCAGATGACCCCCACCAAACTCTGATGCATAACTCACTTCACATTGCCAGGCCTCTTGGCAGATTAGACGCCATGTGCATTGCTGTGGTCAACACAGGAACATCGAGGTACCTATTAGGGCCCAAGCACCACGCATTGTGAAGGCTTTCTCTTGGAATCACTTTATAGTTGGGTCAAATAAATCGCCTTTTAGGGGGCCGCTCAACATGTCTGAAAACTCACCAATTTTTGCAGTGCTATGTATCATAGTAACATGTATTTTTTTGTATTTGGACGTTTTGAGAAGTTTTATATTTATGGCCTTGTGTTTTTCATACTGCAGGGTTAGGGTTAGTGATGGGTTTACTGATATCTTGCTTTTGGACTTCTTTGTTCCATTACTTGTTGCATTTGTTATTAGTTTTGAGGTGCAACAGAGAACCTTAGCTCTTGGGGTTAAGTTCCTGTCAACAACCTTTGTAACTAATTCAAGATTGCATACTGTTTTCCATTCTGTCTTCCAACTTGTTTACCTCCTCTGAGACTACCTACCATTCTAAATCCGCCTCTCTCTTCACACCACGTTCACCAGTGTGGATTTGGCTCGGGTAAATTTGCACTCATTTAAAAGTGAATTTGGTGAAAAGAAGTGGTCCTCGGAGGGCACCCTTAAAGGAGGGAGGCAGTCTCAAAAGTGTAGCTTGGCTAGCCGTCCTAGAGCATCATTGTTCTTCGAAAAGTGAACTGCACATGTGAGTGAAAGCAACTGATTTGCATTTAGATAAATCGTTGGGGATGTGAGAGATGCATATGGCGGCCCCCCCCCCCCCCCCTACTCGGACCCTACTACCTGCAGCAAAGGATGTGTTTTGTGTGTTTTCTCCAAAATGAAAATATGAGCCATTCCTGGAAAGTAAATATAAGTATTTGTCTATTCCAAATACTGTGGCAGACCTTTTTATAAATACGCTCGGCACAAATAATGACTAATATGAAGTGACAGCGCAGGACTGGTGGTAGCTGAATGCAATCGGATATATAGATGGTTTGCTAGAAGTCGCAGAACTTCTCAGGATGCTGTCCGTTATTAAATTTCCACATCTGTCCTTCATCTCCCATAATGAATAATGACACAGAAGTATTGTCCAGTACATATTGTCCAGGAGCTTCCATTAGTTTGATTTTACAGCCTTCCCAAGCCTCCTCAAATTTGATTCTTCTCAAGTGAGTGCTTAAGTTTACTGCTTTTTCCTACAAAATATGACAAAGCATGATATCTTAATTCTCACATCTTTTTAGCACTCAGTAGGGTGCTTGCGCCCGCCAAGCCATGGAAAATAATGCCAAATAGCAGTAAATTCCTCCCTTCTGCCGTAGTGACTACTGTTATAATTTACATGTGAAAAAAGTAAAGCAGGAAACAAGCAAGAGTGGTTGTAGATTTTAACAGTTAAAGGTTGCGGTGGGCAATTCTACACTCCAGTCCTGTAGGGCAGTGTTTCCCATCTTTTATTGAGCCAAGCCACATTTTTTATGTTAGAAAATTCTCACGGCACACAACCCAAAAAAAAAGTATATGTACTACTTTAAAATGAAATGCTGGATACACTGTAGTAAATTAAGTATTACAGTATATATTTGTATGAAAAACACTTTGTTATACATATTAACCAATCAAAGGGAAAACAGAAAGTACGACAGTAACTGAGCGTTCCTTCTTGTGCTGCGTATTCTTGTGCTACAGTGCACACTAGTTAATTGCGTTGGCCATTTGAAATGTCGTATGTCCGGACTGTTGTCAAAAAAGAGTATATTAGTCGTAACATAAATTCCTTCCTAGTGTTTTGCGCTTGACAGAGGCGATGTACTATAAATTGTGATAACTGATGGTTAGAGCAGCATCCGAAGTGGTTTTTCTGCTTTGGGTTTGGAGATGGAGTGGGAGTGAGGAGAGGCCACTAGTGATTGACAGCGAGTGCTGACTATGGGCAGATGGGCTGCAGAGGCTGTAAATATGAAGCCAGCGTGACAGGTGAAGGTCAGTGTGCGTGCGTGTAAGAGAAAAAAATGCAGTCTTTTTAACAGCTGCTTGGTTTTTGGTATACAGTACTTGTGAGTCTTTGTAGCGCATCATCTACAAGATTTTCATTTCTGGCCTGTACACTGTACATTGTAAAGTATTGCACAATAGACTGCCATTACTGTCAGAATGCAGAAAAACCTGAGCATTTTAAGATACTCTAAACTATTCTCCGGACAGTAATGAAAAATATAGCTGTGTTGTTGCAGCGAAATCTATTTTTAACACGCTGTTTTAAGTTGGTTATTTGTCAGTCATTTTTCTTTTTCATGTAGTTCTCACCAGTTTTCTGATCCGTACAAAGTGACTGGTGTTGGCTCTTTAAGTCTATTAAATGTGATGTGATCGGGTTGGATGTTTAAGGTGAAAGCGGATCTTTGCTGAGTCATGAGGATCCAGCAGATGTGCTGCGGAGCTCCCCGTTTCTCTTTATCGATCATCTTTATTGCTAATCGTAAACTGACGAGCTCAGAGTGTCTGAGTGCAGGCCTTCCTGTTCGTACTGGAGCCGTGGCACTCTAACATGGGATTAGGATGGTAGGAGACAAACAGATTTATGTCCTGGGAACATGATGAATCCACAGTGCAAACACAGAAGCACACAGCCAATATACAGTGTACACTTTCATGGATGCTACTGCTGTACCACTGTGTCTTCCTGTGGGACATTCTGTATTTCCACAAACAGTAGCCTGGTGAGTTTATTTACTCATCCTCAGATAGGAAGGAGGCCATTATTTGTACAAACACATTTTTGGGAATAATATTACTGATAGATTACAGTTCATGTCAAATGAAACTGGAGGTTAAAACAAAAAAACTACAGTATTTTAGAAAAATGCTGTGAAACATCAAGAACAAAGGCAGACTGGGTGGAAGCAATAAATCGCCTTACACCCTGTAAAACGAACATGGTCAAACACAAGTGTACACGTCAGTCTTCCGGAAGATGAATTGTCGTTACAGACGTTGTCCCCACATAACGTAAGATCACACAGGGAACTGATTTACAAATAGGGTTAGAATCCGCACTTAAATTCATCTGAGAGACCGTTTATGTACCTCGTTGGGTGCTAGCTACTGTTTTGTTTAGCAACAGAGTCCAGATGGCGTGTATTAATAATTACAGTCACTACTCGTTTATTTGTACACACAATTTAGAATTGCGTCCATTAGAGGGAAGGTCACTATCTGAGGGGGAAAAAAACAAAAAAAAACAGTATAAGCAACTTTCATAACTTGACTCTACCAATGTGTCGCGATTATTACAGAAGTACAAGTCTAGAATTACACTTGGGTGATCTCCGCCAAGGCCAATCTCTCTTATTGTATTTACTCTTACAACTCTTATTGTGTTTATTGTGTTCCACTACATTGTGCAAGTGTGCACAATATTGTTGTAGGTTAGTGTATAGTTCCACATGGAATTGCAATTTATTCACCGTTGTACTAGCTGGATGGTATTATTCTGGACATATCAGTGTATTTAATGTTATTAAAGATACCCTGCAGCGTTTTTGTCTGTCTTTGCCTATGCCATTGCTAGCCAGAGGCATAGTATATGTACAGTATATGGTGTGTATATTATCCTACACTTGGTGGAGGTTCTCATTCTCCTTCATCAGCTGACAGTGTTATGTGATGAGAGGGGTGAGGAAGCCTTGCTGACTGGGGGAATTGAAGAGGTCCCTCTTTGCATGATGGATTCAGTAAGATCAGGTAGCACGTGTATGTGTGTGTGTGTGTCTTTGAGACTTTATTTTACTTCTTCCTGCACCACTCCCTTTTCTTTCTGTTTCTCAGTAATAAAGTATTTATTTTACCCTATCCGGCTCTCAGGTCTCTTAAAGGGTGTCAGAGACTGTCGTGATATTAGACAGTATGCGTGCGCGTGTGTGGTCATGCACGCTCACTGTCTGCTTGTCTCATCACCCATCCCAGACGTACAGTTGTGTCTGCTCGCATGCTAACACAGAGATTGAAAGTTGCTGATTCTGAACCGCAGGGACTCGTGGAGGAGAGGCCTCTGGTGGGGGCTGATTGAGCTGTGCTGAGGCGAGGTAGAAAAAGTTAAGGCAGCGCGCTATTACCTGCCAGCGTCGGCAGAGTTTATTAGCCTTGCAGATGCACCGTGGCAGCGCCTCAGTGCAGCCAAGCAAATAATTATATGACACCAGTCCACTGGAGAGTTAGAGGCTAAAAAGGTTTGTCCAATTCCTGTAAACAAGACATGCGGGGTTGGACATTTTTCAAATATATGAGCAACCCCTTAGATTTCGCTTGAGTCAATCATTCTGACTTGCACAAACAACTGTTATTAAAGCGTTTTCCTTTTACTGGAGACCAATTACCGTGGAAGCATCTAAAGGCAAACGCCCCATCCATCCATTTCTATATCACTTGTCCGCATTGGTGTTGCGGTTGAGTTGGAAATTGCAGATTTGGAATCTGGAATGAAGCTGGAGTACCTGGAGAAAACCCACGAAAGTATGGGACGAACATGCAAACTTGAGGCAGACGTGCTAACCACTAATCCATGCTCCCAGAAGGGTAGTAATGCCAAAGAGGAAAAATGCTCTAACATCCATCCATCCATTTTCTGAGCCGCTTCTCCTCACTAGGGTCGCGGGCGTGCTGGAGCCTATCCCACCTCGTAGCAAAAGCATGACTTTTTAGGAAAAAAACAACAACTGCATGTTTGTTGAGACATTAAAATTGCATCATCAAAGAGAGCAAGCCATTTTCAAACTTTATATTGATCAATGATTTGAAAAGAATAACATACCCACATGGGGACTGACCAATAGTATTTTATTTTATATATAGTTTGTGAAAAAATATGAAATTTGGACATAGGAGTTTTCAGCCCAATAGCGGCATTATGTTTGTCTGGTGTCCTCAAAGTGAGTGAATAAACAGTTTGAGGTGCTATTTTAAGAATGGAATTAATTAATTGACTTTACAATATTTCCTATGGGGAGAATGGTTTTGAAAAGTGTCACATAATCTCAGAATTTATTGTTTTGTTTGTTGACTCAATGATCTCTCATTTAAAAAAAAAAATGTTTTAATTTTTGCTCCAAAAGTCAGCAGAGCACAAGACCCGCTCCAAGCTTTTTTTATTTTATCTTTTTATTTTTTTTTGCCGGTGAGTTAGCGCTTCGCACTTATGGGATTGTGGGTGACAGTTGGCACAGTGGATGATTTATGACTGGCCAGGAGAGTCAGAGATGGATGAGGGCAAATAACTTTCATCAAAGTTTTCCGCTAGCCACAAAGGAAAGCTCATCCTCTGTGTTGTTGTTTTTAGTATGCAGCAGTTTCTCGTTCCCTTCTTTTTTTCTGTTAATTCTAAATCCAGTCATTGATCATCTCGCACAAGTTGCCCAGCCACTGCCGTTGTATCAATGATATTTACTTGATACAATTGTATTACAATTGCAAGTGTCACTGAATTTTCTATGCCCAAGTTTATACTTCCCATTTTTCATTTCATTTTGATTTAGTTATTTAGTAGCATTTTATTTCAATTTTTTTTAAGATTATGATATCTAATAAAAGCAAGTTCCTAATTAATTTAAATTGATCTGATCACAAAATTGTAGGGATTAAGAGTTCTAATTAGTGTTCCTTAGCAATAGTATAAAAATCACAGTTTTACCAGTCTTCCTCTTTTTTTAGTGTTGTTATTCAGTGTCCAAGTAAGAACCCCTTTTAAGGCCTATGAAATAATAATCTATATTGGGTAACTAAGTTTGAAGGTTCAACCATGTTCACATTTCTATCATGTTACTCATAATTCCCTGGGACTGTTGCTGTACGTTAGCGCAAAAGACATTGACTTTATATCTGTCACAGGCTATACAGTGCTGTGAAAGTGTTTGCCCCTTCTCAAATTATTATTTTTTGCATAGTTTCCTCACTTTAATGTTTAAGATCATCAAACAAATGTAAATATCAGACACAGATAACCCAAGTAAACAAAGTGCAGTTTCTCAAATGGTATTTTTATTTATTAAGGAAAAAGCTTGTTCAACGCTACCAGGCCTGGCCCTGATATTTACATACGTTTGATCTTAAACAGGGCGGCACGGTGGCCGACGGGTAAGCCTCACAGTTCTGAGGACCCCGGTTCAAATTCGGCCTGTGTGGAGATTGCATGTTCTCTCTGTGCCTGCGTGGGTTTTCTCCGAGTAGTCTGGTTTCCTCCCGCATCCCAAAAACATGCATGGTAGGTTAATTGAAAACACTAAATTTCCAGTATGTTTGAGTGTGAGTGCGAATGGTGGTTTGTTTATATGTGCCCTGCGATTGACTGGCAACCAATTCAGTGTGTACCCCGACTCTCGCCCAGAGTCAGCTGGGATAGGCTCCAGCTTGCCCGCAACCCTGGTGAGGATAAACAATATGGAAAATGGATGGATAATTATAAAGTGAACTCCGATTGCAATGACATATTTGATATGTATGATCTCTTTCGACTTGAGTAACATAGCAATAAGATACAACTTTCGATAATCATTTCCAGATTTATATATTTTTACAAATCGTAGTTTCAACATAGGCCGCCATTGTTTTTTTCGTCGGAGTGCATTCTGGGTAGTGACGTTAAATGCTGATGTGCCCGACGCCAAGAGTTTTTAGCAGTAGCCATGGTAGCAGCGATGAACGGTGTTCAGCCATTTCAGTTCGAGTCAGAGTGTGATCAGGGAAATGAGGAGAGTGAGGACGACACAAGAAATGAGGATGAAGATGACAGGTGTGAAGAAACTCGAGTTGGTCATTTTCAGTGGTGTATTTGTAGCTACTACTTGCCAATGCCGACTGAGAAAGAGAGCATTAGTTGTAAAGAGCTCCGTTTCATTTCTGCCGGTGCTCATGGTACTTGTTCATTTGCCCGATGTTATAAATGTATTCGGTGATAACTGAGAGTAAAATTACACGCATACCAATTTTACTATTTTTCACTGCTAACTCGGTGTCCAGTGGCGATGGTTTGTTTACAACAGCTGCTGCTGCTAAAGTGAGCTGATCAAGGAAAGCGACCAGCGCCTCCTGTCTTTTGCGTCTTTTTGCTCGGCTTTCGCTTGTCACACGCGGCCGCTTAGGCTCCTGCATTGGATTTAAGCTGTCGTTTATACCCAGACACATCGATGCGCTCTCTCATGAGCTGGGGGGCGATCAGAGGCTTCGAACAACCGCGGATCTTTCGACAGCTCAACTCTTCTGGCCACATCCTCCCACCATTTCCTCAACTTGATCTTTTTTGGAAAGCTATGAATGCTTAATTCCTTTTTTGCATTCCGTCCTGATTGGAAATTGCATCCCAAAGCGGCGCATTTTTAACTCTTTTCACTGAGGATAAAAGTTGTTCGCAAGTGGCTAGCTTAGCTCCGCAGAGAGCAGCAACGTAACAATTTTACAACAGCCATTCTACGTCATCATTCCCAGAATTCTTTGCGCACGCTAAACATGGCGGCGATAGTGTATCAAATTATGGCTTTAGCTATCAGAGGGCCGTAGCGGTTTTGGTCTTACACACAGTTTGGGTTGTGGTCTTTCTCAAGGTTTAGACGTTATGTAGATGATACTCCTGTGGCTTTCCTGTTCAGTGTGTGTCCCTCCTTGCCTGTATTCTGGCTTTTGACAACTCCTACCTCAGTCGTGGGAAGGGGTTTCGTTCAAGTTTGCCCCCAAGAAAGGTTTGCAGTCCTTGTCTCTCAGGGACCAATCAAGATTGTCCTTTGGTGCATTGATTCCAATTTCCCGTGTCACGATTTGGTCAATGTTACGGTTAGACTTTACGCCGATCTGATCGGTGTGATCGGTATCGGCTGATAAGTAGCATTTTATGCTGATCGGCTTTCATGTCATAATGACGTCATTGATCGGCTCCGCACAAGACATTTAACTCCGCGTCTTCGTCATATGTGAATCCAAAAGCTAGTTTATTTTTAGCCTTGTCTTGTGGCGCAGTACTGTAACTATCTGACGGCCAATAAACCTTTTTCAATCTTGTCGGTGAAAAAACATGTCGTCTGTGTGGGACTATTTTGCTGTGTCTCAGACAAACAACACGTATGTTATTTACAGTTTGTGCACAACTGAAGTGCGTCGTGGGGAACATCATCTAGTGACCAGTATTGGTCAACAACAGATACGCAAATAGTGCAGCACACACGTATATACAACAAAATGAACAAGTCATACAGGACACAAGTATATACAATAAATGAACAAGTCATGTAAATAGACACATTGCTCCAACTTGTGATCGGATCGGTGATCGGTTATCGTTTTTTTAAACATGCTGATCGGCCCCCAAAATCTTGATCGTGTAAAACCTAGTTACGGTAAACTGTTGCTCCAGACTTTATGTTAAAGGTGCGTGTGTGTGTTTGAAAAGAGATTGCATTTGTTCTCCACAATTATCATTTTGAAGTACTGTACCTAACTGGGAACACACTTGCTGTTATGGGGGCTGATTTTTACTCTAAAGGAATCAATGCAAAACCGTGTGTGTTTTCCAATTATAATTTAGTGATTTTTAAGATGGCGGCATGGTGGACGACTGGTTATCACATCTGCCTCACAGTTCTGGGGACCGGAGTTCAAATCCCGGCCCCGCCTGGGGGGAGTTTCCATGTTCTCCCCGTGCCTGCGTGGGTTTTCTCCGGGTACTCCGGTTTCCTCCCACATAACAAAAACCTGCAGGGTAGGTTAATTGAACGCTCTAAATTGCCCGTAGGTGTGAATGTGAGTGCGAATGGTTGTTTGTTTACATGTGCCCTGCGATTGGCTGGCTACCAGTTCAGGGTATACACCGCCTCTCGCCCGAGGATAGCTGGGATAGGCTCCAGCACGCCCGCAACCCTAGTGAGGATGAGCGGAATGGAAGATGAATGACTTATTTTTAAAATAAATGCTGCCTTTTTATTTTGCTCTCCATTACTCTTTGCTAAATCATGTTTGTTTAATGGTCCTAAAATGTTTATGTACTAGAGATAATAATCGCTTAATGGCTTGTTAAGAACACTGTCTTTGTGTGGATTTGATTGTTGATTAATTGTGTCTTGAAGCAAAAGAGGCTAATGGAGTGCTTTACTTGGCTGCAAGAGGCACTGTTGATTCAGGCAAAACTAGTATGTATAAAGAAGTCAACATGATGTCATATGGGAAATGTCTAGTCAATTGTATTTATATAGCACCAGTTCACAACAAAGGTTATCTCAAGGCACTTTACACCTTGAGTCGGCCAAGAGCCACACTCCTCATGCATTAAGAAAACCAATTGAACCTCACATAAACTCCCAGTTAGTGATGGAGTGATGGAAAAACTACTGGGTTGAGTCACCAGGGGATGGAAGCGAAAACAATAGGCACAACAACAGTCGTATCAACAGCAGTAATTGTCCCATGGTGTTAGCCACAACTACGTTGCTGGTCTGCTCCCAACACCACCGTCACCGGCGTTAACTCTGCCGATAACGAGCAGATAAATGCGAAGGTGAAATGGCGTGGCGCCATCGGTTGCGCTTCCAGAAGCACGTAGCGCCATCCACAGGGTGGAGTGAGAAAGACAAAAAGAGAGGAACGTTAGTTACATACGATACATAATTGATAATTGGGACATCACACCTAACTGTAGCTGTATAGTAGCTCTGTTATTATTATAACAATGTTGAAGTAAAGAGGTAAGAATGACAGAGAGGAAAGAAGAAGGGGGAAGCTCAGTGTATCAAGGGAGATACCCCGACAGTCTAGGCCGAAGGCAGCCTAACTAAGAAGTGAGCCAGGACAAGTGTGAGTCATCCCTGACTCTAAGCTTCATCATAACGGTAAGTAATAAAACAACTACTAGTAGGCTAAGGTACATAGAATAAGGTGAGAAGCAGATATGAGTAAAGGCACGGATCCAAAATTAGTTTTTCACTTTTGTTAACATTGCCAGAGAGAGGGCATTCTTCAACATTTTACTGAATTTCTCAGTGAGTAATGCATTAATTTTAATGACAAACCTCAGAAATAAAATTAAAAAAAAAGTTTTTCCTTCCAGCGAAGATGCTTTACAGAGCCTGTAAATGTTTGATTCTGTTCTCTCTGTTCTCGTGGCACAGACAGCTTTGCCAAGCCATTTCCCATCTCCCCGTCCCGTCTGCCATAAGACCCTGGCTAACCTCGCACGTAGACACATATTTGCCGTCTCTTATGGCTCTCACCAGCCCTCCCCGAAGCCCAGATTTCCCTGATCACCCTCCCCCTTAGCTCTCCCTCCTCAGCGAGAACTCAAATCTACCGTCCAGCCACCTCTGTTGTCTGGACCTGAAGCACAAGCAGGTCCCTTTTGTTTGTACTGATAAAAGGCGGAAAGCGGGACGAGGGAGGAGGATTAATTTGAGCACCGACCAGATGACACATCTGCTTGTCGTGTTGCAGTCTCTCCCTTCCCTCCTGTGGCTTCCCTTGCAGTCGTTCTATTATCTCAGGAGAGAGTGAAGGATATTGGACTGAGATGCATGGAGAACTCTCAGAGATGAGACACTCCTCTAATATGCTCTCTGTTGTCTTTTTGCCCCCTTTTTTTGTCCCCCCGCTGTCTCCATTCAACCTGATCTCACTTCTCTTCTCCCCCTTCATTTCATCCTGTATGTAAGGTTGACCTCCTTAAGGAAGCAGAAATGGTTATGACTGAGGCTGTGTTCACACACATTCATTTAAAGGAACTCTGGTGCGATTGCCCACCTAATATGGTCTGTGGTTAGTCAGAACACTGGTGCTAACCAAACAGATCACTTCAAGTGGTGGATATTGGTCCTCTTTTATTTGAACTCTTTGTGGTCCAGTTCACATTAGCTTAAGTGTGAACACTGCATGGAACAGCATAAAATGACACCAAGGGCCTGATTTATTGAGATCCCAAATAGCTAGTGCTAACTTCCACTTTCACTCTAACACACTATGTGTGCTGTTGGTGGGCGTGTTGAGTGTGATCTACTAGGATCTTTGCAATCCTTTACTAAGATTCCAATTAGTGGGTGCTAAATTATGTGTTCACACACTCTTAAAAGATTGCCTGTGCTGTTGGCAACAGGTGTAAAATTGGTGTTGACTGCCATATTTAAAATAGTGTTTAGTTCTATAGGTAGCACTGATAGTTATCACCAGGGAACATTTGGGAGAGCACCGCAAAAGCAAAAATTAAGTTTGAAGTGATGGATTTGAAAGTGTCAGTGCAAATCAAATATGTTACTGAATTACAGAAATCTATTGCTTCATTAATTTTAGTGGATCCAACAACTGCAAAAAAAGCCGTTTTGTTTGATTTAATTCGTTCCGACTGCTTGTCCTACTTAACATTACGTTCAATCCTTTGGCCACCACACCTGAAAAACTGCTCTAGGAGAGGCCAGCACCAGACAAAATGTCACTGAAATGAGACAGTCGCAAGCAATTAGAGTTGAAAGGAGTTTTGTCAAAGGCGAGATGGCATGACTCCTTCTTTTGACTGGCCTTCGATCATTCAGAAGCTCCAAAATTGCATTGCTGATTACAAGATATTACGTGACAGATTTTTGTTCACAGCATTTCAAAAATGTTTACACAAACAGAAAGTATCTGTTCTCGCCACCTCTCATTTTGTCTCCTCATCATGGTTCCACACAATGGTGCTGCTTGTACCTGTCTTTCAGGCGCTGTACAAACCTTTACTGAATCAGGCACCAGGTGTACGCACAGCCAGGTTGATACAAACCATCCTTGTTAAAACCAAAAGCCAAATTATTTTTCTTCCCCTGCTTTTGGGCCCTCATGCGTATTGTCGACTGGTGTCCCCTTTGTGTATGTCGCCTCCACTTCCCTTTCCCTTTGACCAGTTGTTTTGTCCTGAACCTTGGGTCATGGTCGTTGGCTGGTGTCACATATTTTAAGGGGTGTGCTTGATACCTTTTCTGCTCTTGTGACAGTTCTCTGGGTCAAAACCTGGAAGAGATTACGTCTTAAAGTACTCGTAGTGCTGCTTTTATTTTCTATTAATGCAGTTCTAATCATTGTCTTTTCCACTTGGTGGTTGTGTAAAGGTTAAAGTTTTGCATGTGGGCAACTTTTAAATTCATGTATGGATTTGGGTCAATAGGGGCATGCAGAGGCAGTGACCTTTAACCCTGATCTTTGTCACTTTAGGTCTGTCATGGGCAGTGGAAACAGATCTAAAATGTCTCTGATCAGAGGAGACAGGAACTCAGGCCAGCGGGTGCACCTCCCTTGTTTCCTTGGCCTCCCGCCCTGCCAATTGTCATTCTGCGAGACCCCTGCTCCCGCCTTTTCATCCCGACTCATGCTCAGCATCCCACGCCTACTGGACCAATAGGGAATTACTGTAAGAATGAATGCGAGTCGTTGGAGTCGGAGGGGGGCCGTCTTGTCTGAGCTGTCACTTCACACTGACACGGTGTAAGCTGGAGTGACACTGAGCTCCACCGTAGTGTCTGGGAGCAGTCTGACCCGGGAACTGTGACCCGTGTGACCCACTCTCTGGCCGCTGGGATCGACAGAGGGCGGCCTTTTGTTTATGTTGTTTAAGTGTGCTGGGCGAAATGGGGAACGAGGAAAGACCCGCATATCTTTAAAAAAAAAAAAAAAAAAAGAACAGCTCAGCAGAAGCTTTGTTGCTAAGTTTGATGGCAAGAATCGAACCATGTTAAATGCTCACTATAACAAAGACAGGATGTATGAAAATGTAGCAAGCAAATAGCTACTCTATATTAATTCACATTTATTTTATAGTGGGAATGTGTTCAATCTAAACGAGGCACATTCCAGACATGAATAGACTGCTGAGGCAAATTTGTCTTGACAAGAAAACAGACATTTCTTGTGCTACCGAAGATGGGGCAAAAACAATGAATTAATTTGTCTGCAATATCCCCAAAAAGTGTTTAGTTATGCCTCTGACTCTACTTCTGTAATGTGGATTATAGATTGATTCTACAGTTATCATTTAAGGTATTGATCAGGTTGAGGGGGTCATCACTACTTCCCCTATAAAATACTCAATAGAAGAGTAGTGAATGGGAACCCGCTTATTGTCATTGCACAGCGTACAACAGAAATACAGAATTAGCTAATTTATACAATTCTAATTCCGTTTTAATTATAAAAAGCAAAGAGAATGATCTTGGTACCTTTTTTATTCAGTTATTTAAAAAAAAAAAAATATATATATATTTTTTACAGACCTCTGCCAAGGCTCAAACATTTTTCACATACAAAATTAACGAGTCTCGACCGTCTTGACATTTAGTTCCCTGGAAGGAATTGTGGGTATGATTAAAACTTCACTTCCCTTTAGCTATCAGGATCCTACATAAGGACAAATAAATTACCGCCTGATCCACTGACATTTGATAGAGATATGTTATGCGACATTTTGGGATTTCGTTAAATGTTAAATTCTACAGAAGACACAGTGTTGCTGTCTAAAAAAAACAAACAAAACATCTTTAGTTTATTTTTTATTTTTATCTAAAGTAAAAATATGTTATGTCTTGCAGGCATGCTTTTAAATTCTCTAAAATGTAACATTTTTTAATATACATATTGATAACTCAAGCCATCACAACCTTGTTTTGTTTGTCCAATCTTTTATACATTTTGAGTCAATCGAGTCAAAGATTCATGAATGTTAAAATATTTAGCTGTCTGTGCATTGGAATGCTGAGAGCTGCACTTTACTGTACTTTCTTTTCAAACTACACCACAAAGTTCAGTCAAAAATTGTGTTAACCGGGACAATTTTTGGTATCAGATCTTATAGTAAAAAGGGAGTTAGGGTAACCGAGCGGCACCGCTATTTATGTGAGGTGCAAGGTTGATATGTACAATTGGGTGACACAGCCAGCCATTATTGAATCAGAGTGTCCATTAGAACCGACGCCACTATTTGAGGAAATACTGTCTTTAAAAATGTATTCCCCCCCCCAATTGGTGAACATGAAAACAATCCACAGGGCAGGTAAAAATAATTCCAGAATATGGAGCGACCTCTTTCAGTACAATGGCATCCAAGCCTCTGCATGGCCCAGTTGCTTGCAGCCATACACTTCGAAACCCCCCGCTGTGTCACTCTCAGGGAACGTTCACTGGAGTGTGACAACCTTCGGTTACACAGAGAAAACGAGTTTTCTTTTTTTTTTTTTTCACACTTGTGTGTGGAGTAGCCCTAACAATGTGATTATCATGCAGCATGTACGTTTATAGTGGCGCCATTGTTGTCCCTTCACCTTTGTCTGTATTTCGCTGTCAACTTGTGCTTTTTGTGGGAGCTGAACTCGACTGACAGTCTCACTTTTCTGCATTCAGGGCCTCAATAACCTTAAGTGGCTGTCCAGCTTCCCCCCCCCGGTGAATTAAAAATGAATGAAAATAATCGAAACCAGGGTTACTTATGTGAGAAAATGCAAATGTATTCCTGTCCTGTAAGTAACCAGTAAGGCAGGCCACTCTTTAATATCAAATGGTTTGACTCATTGTGACGTTAAATATAGGAGAAAAGTACCTTATGTTGTTTTCCTCCTTTTTCGCTCCTTCTTCCCGGCCTTCAAACTCTAAGTACTGAGATCCTCTGAGGAGAACGCATGTCCCTGCTTCAGCTCCATCCATTCCACGAATATACAAGCCTCGTTAGACCACTACACTTAACGCTTGTGTGTGCGTGTTTATAATGATGCGTCCTGCTTAGGCTCAAGGTAAGACAAATGGAATATCCCCACTGTACTTGTTTGTGTAACTCCCGGAGACAAAGTGGCGACGTTGGAGGGTTCCAATTACCGGCGCAATATCAATGCAGGGCTTTAGCACAGAGACTTGACTCCACTTACAGCTGATAGCTCTGTCTCCGAAGGTCTTTACTCTTCCTCCTAATATGTTGTCTCATATAATTGATGATTTGACATTCTCAGAGATTCCAGTGTCACGACGGATGCTGGTTCTTTGCATGTTGTCATTCCTTTGTCAATAACTGTATCTATGGATTTAATGAAAGGAGTCAAGCCTGGGATTTCAGCATCTGAATCTGTTTTTGCATAATGACGTTAAGGAATTACTTGTGCTGTTTTATATAGATGGATTCTGACTCACTATATCCATTTATCTGGTTGCTTTTTGTGCTTGGCCTTTCATTGAGATTCTCGTCATTTTCTACTGCTTATATTAGTTGAAATCTTCTTGTCAGGGTCTCTTTTTATGTTTTTCCAAAGGTAACCTGAACAAAAGAAGCAAATGGACATTAGGCATAATTTGTAGCTTGTAAACAGCAACAGAAAACTGTGTAGTAATAGTTTCTGCGGTCTGGTTTTTGTGTGTATAAGATTCACTCAAAATTTTATATTAAAAGTATGTACCACGGTGAAACCTTTTTAAGTTTCGGGTTTACAGTTGCACTTTGAAGTTAAACGTGCTATATTACTAGATGTGCTGTTGGCGTTTTCATGCTATTGAAAGTGGATCTCAACACAATACATTGTCTGACATACAAAACTGTTAGACCTTCACAAAAAAACAAACAAACGTAAATAACATGTCGTTGCTGTCGGTTGAAAACCTCCAAATTCCTTATTTTTTCACGAATCTATATTATTGGTCAGTAGCTTGCTTTAATAACTAAAAAAATATGCAATTTTTAAAGGTTTTCTGAGAAATAGTGGTTATGGAGATGTGAGGATTCCGCCTGACAGCGACAATACGTAAAATTAGACTATACACAATAAAACGAAAAACTGTGTGTGTAAGCTGTGGGTAGTCGGCTATTTATAGCTTCTTTGTTGGATAGTTTATTTTCCTGTCTTTGTTGAACCCATTGTAATAAACAAGAAAAAAAAATAGCTGAAAAATAAATGGTCATACACTCCGAACAACTCATTTAAATTTCTTTTTGCACTTGTATGACAGTTACGAAATGTTAGAAAAACATTTCCTGTACAGTTAATAGTTTTATGATGGCCACAGTTTGCATGATTTAAAATGGGAAGAATCTTTTCAAAACCTGAACAAATCCAGCATCCCGTAACAGTCTGTGTTTGACACTTCTGCTTCCACTGTAAATGACAATTGATGAGGAAAATTATGGTCTAAGTCGTTTTAGGATACACCAGAGTAGCCTGCCCAACATTTATGGCCATTTTGATAGTAGGCTGTGTACTTGTTCATTTGTTCATTTACAACCCCAATTCCAATGAAGTTGGGACGTTGTGTTTAACAAATAAAACCAGAATACGATGATTTGCAGAACATGTTCAACCTATATTGAATTGAATACACTACAAAGACAAAATATTTAATGTTCAAACAGATAAATGTTATTGTTTTTAGCAAATAATCATTAACTTGGAATTTTATGGCTGCAACACGTTCCAAAAAACTGGGACAGGATCATGTTTACCACTGTGTTCACCTTTTCTTTTAACAACATTCAATAAACGTTTGGGAACTGAGGACACTAATTGTTGAGTTTCAAGTTGCACTTACGGATGTAGCGCCGAACTGTATTTACTGACATTGTTTTTCTGAAGTGTTCCTGAGCCCATGTGGTGATATCCTTTACACATTGATGTCAGTTTTTGATGCAGTGCAGCATGAGGGATCAAAGGTCACGGGCATTCAATGTTGGTCACCTTTCCTTTTAACGACATTCAATAAACATTTGGGAACTGAGGACACTAATTGTTGAAGCTTTGTAGGTGGAATTCTTTCCCATTCTTGCTTGATGTACAGCTTCAGCTGTTCAACAGTCTGGGGTCTCCGTTGTCGTATTTTACGCTTCATAATGCGCCACACATTTTCAATGGGAGAAATGTCCGGACTGCAGGCAGGCCAGTCTACTATCCGCACTCTTTTACTATGAAGCCACGCTGTTGTAACACATGCAGAACGTGGTTTGGCATTGTCTTGCTTAAATAAGCAGGGGCGTCCATAAAAAAGACGTTGCTTGGATGGCAGCATATGTTTCTCCAAAACCTGTATGTACCTTTCAGCATTAATGGTGCCTTCACAAATGTGTAAGTTACCCATGCCATTGGCACTAACATAGCCCCATACCATCACAGATGCGTGCTTTAGAACTTTGCGTCCATAACAGTCTTGATGGTTCTTTTCCTCTTTGGCCCAGAGGACACGACGTCCACAATTTCCAAAAACAATTTGAAATGTGGACTCGTCGGACAACAGAACACTTTTCCACTTTGCATCGGTCCATCTTAGATGAGCTCCGGCCCAGAGAAGCCGGCGGCGTTTCTGGGTGTTGTTGATAAATGGCTTTTGCTCTGCATAGTGGAGTTTCAAGTTGCACTTACGGATGTAGCGCCGAATTGTATTTACTGGCATTGGTTTTCTGAAGTGTCCCTGAGCCCATGCGTTGATGTCCTTTACACATTGATGTCGGTTTTTGATGCAGTGCCGCCTGAGGGAGCGACCGTCACTGTCATGGTCTGTGTTTTGGTTTGGGTTGTGTTTAATTTTGTTCCATGTTTTCCTGTGTTCCATGTTTGTCGTGTGCTCATTAGGTTGTTGTGTCCACCTGTTCTCGTCTACTTTGTGTCGACCAATCAGCTCTCTCCAGCCACTCGTGTCTTGTCCAGGTGTTCCTCGTTGTCTCGTCAATTTGTTTGTATTTAGTTTCCTGGTTTCTTTCAGTTCTTGTCGGTTCATTGTCGTTGTCACGTCTTTTCCATGTCATAGTCGCCAGTTGTCTTTATCATTGTGGTATGTCATTGTCAGGTGTCATTTTCCCTTTCTATTCCACGTCTTACTCACAGGTCATAGTTTGTTTCCAGTTTTTGATATTCGAGTGTTTCTTTGTTACTTTGATTTGATTATCTGTTGTGGGACTTCGTTCAGTTTTCCCTTTTTGAAGATTAAATATTATTATTTTGAGACTCCCGCACTCCTGCCTTGCCTCCCTGCTTCCCTGCAATTGGGTCCACCATGTTCTTGCCTTGCGTTACTCGCATTCGCCCTAACCACGTACGTGACAGTCACGGGCATTCAATGTTGGTTTTCTGAGCAATTCAGGGAAGCTCGTTTTATACCCAATCATGGCACCCACCTGTTCCCAATTAGCCTGTTCACCTGTGGGATGTTCCAAACAGGTGTTTGATGAGCATTCCTCAACTTGTCCCACCTGCCACCTGTCCCAGCTTTTTTGGAACGTGTTGCAGCCATAAAATTCTAAGTTAATGATTATTTTCTAAAAAATATATAGTTTATCAGTTTGAACATTAAATATCTTGTCTTTGTAGTGTATTCAATTAAATATTGGTTGAACATGATTTGCAAATCATTGTATTCTGTTTTTATTTATGTTTAACACAACGTCCCAACTTCATTGGAATTGGGGTTGTACTACCAATCTCAAATGTGGCAGCGTGCAATGGTGTACTGGTGGATGCCACGGTGTACCGGTCGGTGTTCAGGGGCTGCGGTCTTCGAGTGGAAAATGGACTCCGTGCACCAATTAGGCAACAAAGCAAGACTAATGGCGGCGGATCATTTGGCCTCTGAAGGATGGAGCTGTCCCATTTGGACCGCCTCATTATGTGATTGAGTATGGTGTGTTTGCGCTGGCCTGTGTGTGTTTGCTAATGTGGAGTGGGGTTCTAAATGATGACAAGAAGATGCCTGCAGCGAGCGCATCCACCCAGGCGCTGGCCTCGCTGCCTCCTGAGAGTACCAAAAGGCGACTTCTTACAGGCCCACACCTGGTTACACCGCAGGGGGTTCCGAAGTGAGGAGAAATAAGAAATTAATTTATATGGTTCCCTTCCTTCTTAACAAGCTAATTAAGCACTATGTATGTGTGTGTGTGCATCCCGGGGTGCTTTTGAAACGACTCGGCTACAGTTCAGTAATACTTCTAATGGACAGGAGCTTGAGAGTGAAGGACAGTGACGGAGTAACCAGAGAGCGATGTTGGAAATGGAACTGAAACCTTTGTCCCCTTCTCCAAGGTAGACAACCAGTTGTGTCAAGCACCACCAGGGGGCAATAGCTCCAGGGATCACAATGCTTTGGTTTAGCAGCAGATGCCTGCACACTCCTGTTGTTCTTCGGCCTTGCCTTTTTCCATGCAGTCTGGCCCGTGTTACTTCCAGACTGCTCTGAATGTTTTTAAGATTTTTACCAGCTGTGTTGCTCTTTTTGTCAAGCTGTTTAAGGTTCAATGAATACTTAACCCTTAGATTTCAAATGTGGATGTACGCACTGCACTTGGATATAATTATGGACTCTCTTCTGTTCTCCTGATATTAATTACATTCTCCCCCCCCTAGTTAACTCATAAATATGTTAGTTTCTGCCAAATTTTGATTCTTCATCGGACTAGAAATGTTGCATACTCTGGGGGAAGCGCTTTTTCTGTTTCACCATGACTGTGTCCCAGTCCGCAACGTAAGAATGATTTTTGTGTGGTAGAAGTTGATATCAGGGATTTTTCATACAATTATCATCAGTCTATTTAACACAAGTGAACGGGTGTACCATCCAACCATCCATTAATTCATCCGTCTTCTATACGGCTTATCCTGTTCAGTGTCGCAGAGAGCTGCAACCTATCCCAACTAACTTGTGGCAGATCCTGGACTGCCAGTCAATCACTGGGCACATCTTGAGACAGACAACGGTTCACACTCATATTCGCATCGTCACTGAGTGGTAACTACGCCGTCAGTGACTTTGTGAGCCATTTGAATCCTAATTTGCAAATCAGTCGGGTCACCTTTTACTTACTGTATATTTGTAGCCACTTTAAAAGAGAGTGGGCAGAATAATGAATGGACACAAAATAATTGTCATTTGGCCTTTTAATTTATGGAAATGGTTCAGAGCAGTAGTTTGAACTGAGGGGGTAAATAACTTTGTCAAGCATTGGCATGCATGTATGTAAATGTAGGTGTGCACTAATTGAAATTCAATACCCTTCTCATCAGTGAGGCCTTCTCGGCCAAGCCCAGCCTCATCCTCGTCCTCCTCTTCCTTTCCTCGTTCTACCACACTTGTGTGCCCTCCAACCTTACCTAAGTGGCTCTTTAATTTAAAAGTAAGCACATTAACTTTCTCAAACACAACGGAAGGTAAAGCACAGCTTGCCAACAGATGAATAAACGGCAAAATAAATAATGCTCTATTTGGGTTCATTTCCTCACACTTATATGCCTGCACACACAAACAAACGGGGAATCGATAAACAGTGGTATTGAGGCATCTCTTGAGGTCTGTGTCTTGCTCAGTGTGATGGTTGATTTATTTGTTCTTAGCAAGAGGCGGTAAATCAGTACTTCCCCTCAGGCCAATGAGGTTCTGCTCAGACAGGCAACCTACTTAGTGTCTCTCCTCTGTCCGGCGGGGTATGGCATCTGCACGAGCTCTTTATGTTCCTGTTTATTATTTATCATTATTATGTTTTCACGTTGCCTTTTGCTGACAATGGCTAAAGGCTATTGGATGTATTGTGAGACGGTGAGATGCATACAGGTATGGTCTGTGTAAGATGCAAACAATGCTTTCTCTTCATATTTGGGGGAAATTTAAAGGTTCATGCAAAATAACTGAATCAGAGCCAGGCGGGATATTGCCGCAACTGTGTGTGCTTTACACAACGAGACAGCATCCCAGAATCAGATAATTAGATGTGTGAAAAAATTTAGCGGCTGGTGTGACGTACAGAATACTTGTCAGACAGTGACATGGCAGGAGTCATCAGATGCGTGAAACTTGACACCCCTTAACACAGGTGTCGTCCCAGCTCTGCCGTGTTACTACCAGCAAAGGGAGATTTTTGTTGGAACGACGTGGTCCACCCGTTCTGTGTCATTGCCATTAATACGGGACAGGGAGAAAAAACAAGCAGATAAATCCTTGCTTGAGCAAGCTGCATAATAGGCTGCCTTCTCTCATTTACATGGGACTGTTTTTAACTAAAATTTAAAAACTATGTTTTTGTGGCCTCTTGTTAACAGGACTGCAGTTGCTTGGACACTGAAAATGCAAACTTTGATCTCTGCCGAAACGCTGAATAACATTTGTCTTTCAAAATGGAGGACCTACACATGCATGAGTGTCGCTCAGGAAGAAGAAGGTTGATTACCCTTAAACAAAATGTGCCTTTATTGAATATAGGCAAAAGTTATTTTAACTGTTCATTTATTCACTCGGTTAGTTAATTATATTTTACACTGTTTTCTGTATGTAAAACTAAGTTAGTCTCTATAAAATTGATTCAAAAAATATTTTTGGGTGTCTGGAAGGAATGAATTGGATTATCATTATTTCCTATGGAAAATACTGCTTTGGTTTTCGTACAATTCAGTTTAATCATGAAAACCGAGGTTCCACTGTATATGCACTATTAAGTATTACAAAAGCACGTTTAGGTCTAACCAGGAGGACACTCAGTTACTGATCCAACATGCTTATTACAGTCTTTTCCATCATATTTGCAGGACCACATGGCCACTGCTCTTTTTATCATTTTCGTCTGGAAGTGAAACTTTTCAAAACCCAAGGAAGCATGCTGTTAGAAAGTTGGATGGGGGAAAGAAGATTGAGAGGAGGGAGGGACTGAGTGGAGGGTTAACCTTGCCCCAGGCCTCTCCCAAGGCTTGACGCTGTGTCTCGTGCTCCTCAGCTCCTCAGTGCCACTTTGCTCTCCTTTACCCTTCTTTTCTCTTTTTTGCCCTGAGACATGGAGCCAAGCTGTCCTCTGCAAACTCCAACTGACTCGGTTGAGACAGAAGGCACCAGTATAAACCCTCTTTGAAATCTCTTTCATCGTACTTCTGACCTCTGCGCCTTCGAGGACAAACCCGTTTGTTTAGTCCTCCACTGGCTTTCAAATGCAACTTTTCTGTTCATGCAAACTTTTAATGAAGATTTTCCTCTTTTGTGGGTTCTGTTCAAAGTAGTATGATTCAAGACAATTTTTTTATTTGTAGCTTTTAATAACATAAGCTACCAAAGTGCCAGCCAGGTGAGCTGATTGTTTTTGGCTCAAGTGCCATTTGGCGTGAACTAAGAGCCTCCAGCGAGTACCTCAACATTGGCCATGGGGAGTGTGACATAGCTAAGCATCAACAAACCTGACCTGCACTTGGCAGGGAGTTCTGATTTAAAACACATCACTCACTTTTTAAAGCGGTAATCTTTTCCACAATGTTTTTATGACCAAGCCTTTAAACCATTGCCACGATTGGCCCCAACATCACATCATCGTAGAAGAGGAAAGCAGCATCAGCAACTAGTCACCCAAGCTACCACCCTATAACAACATAGTTTTTTTTTTTTTTTTTTTCAAATGACAAAGCTGGGGCTCTTGTGGTTTGTTGAAATTATGACTTTGGTCTGCTGGCAAGCAAAGAAGACTTTGTTTTGAGAGAGCCAGGACAAGTGATGAGAGCTTGAGAGAGCTAGTTTTGCACTATATAACAGTATCGGACAAGGCAGGGTATACTGGAGCTAGACATTTGACTTTTTTCTTGATTGTCTATGGGTAAATGATCAAATAATCAATTGTGTTTTGATGTATTATTAATCTTCTATATACTGAACTCTTTTTCCTTGCCAATGACTTATTGAGCATGATAATGCTGCCTAGAGGTCTGCGTGGATGTAGCTCTTCTAAATGATGTCATGTTGGGTTCTTCGACAGCAGTTTTGAAACAGCTTCAGGAAATACCGACCAAATTTTGTTTTGTTTTTGTTGCACATCCATACGATTGCACAGATCTGGTCTCAGTACATCAACAAGTTGTCTTTATACAAGGTATTAGAAAAGTCACTTATCTTTATTAACAGATGTGTTTCAATATAGAATACAGGACGTACAGTATATGTGTTCTATACTGAAACGTCTGTTAATCAAAAGAAGATGGATAGTTGACTACAATAAATCTTTTGGTTGTTCAACCACTACATTGCTGAGCATTTCTTGTTTAGTGCCTTCACTTGGATGTGGCCAACAAACCGTTTCAGTAATCAATTGAATACATTGACTAACTTTTATGACCCTGAATTTGTCCATGTCAATCTGCGTAATCTGTCTGGAGAATGTGATTTATTGGTTGGGGGCATTGCTGTAGCACCGCATTGTTTACTTTGTTAGAAACGGGTGCGTTATATATATATATATATATATATATATATATTCACATATTTCTGCAAACTTAGACATTCTACTTGGACAGCATCTGTAAAGCTCATTGAAGCTGAAAGTTGTGCAGTTCTCAGTTGAAAGACGAAAATCCCCTGCTCATTCTAACCCTTTTTCAAAGAGCTTGTCTTGTGATATAGCGTTTATTTTACGGGCAAAGATTTGACTTTTTAAGTGTCTTCCAAATTAGAGGCACGGCTTAACGGGAATTTAATATTCTGTTTAGATGCTCAATTAGATTTGTAATTACTCCTCAGGCATGATTGCGTTTATATTGGCTAAGTTCATTAATACTGTGGGACCCCGGTCTGTGGCGAGCCACGCAGTAAAAATGAAATTAAACTCTGAACACAAGGCTCCTGCGGGGTCGGTAGGAGGCTGTGTGACTTCAATGATAGATTAGGCTCAGGCTGTGAATTGTTACTTTCAGTAGTTAACATTTTTATACTGTGCTGATTTGTGCTCGTTCAGATTAATGTGAATATGTCGTGTTCGTTGGAACCTCCTGAGGTTGAACGCTATCTATTCCACAAGGCTGAGTGACTTCCGATTTGATAGCTGCAGCCCTCAGTTTTGTGGCAGAGGGAAATTTTACCGAAAGCGTAATGACAATGGAAATTTATGTGAAGATATTTAGATTACGCGGCACGGTGGCCGACTGGTTAGAGCGTCAGCCTCACAGTTCTGAGGACCCGGGTTCAATCCCCGGCCCCACCTGTGTGGAGTTTGCATGTTCTCCCCGTGCCTGCGTGGGGTTTCTCCGGGCACTCCGGTTTCCTCCCACATCCCAAAAACATGCATTAATTGGAGACTCTAAATTGCCCGTAGGCATGACTGTGAGTGCGAATGGTTGTTTGTTTCTATGTGCCCTGCGATTGGCTGGCAACCAGTCCAGGGTGTACCCCGCCTCCTGCCCGATGACAGCTGGGATAGGCTCCAGCACGCCCGCGACCCTAGTGAGGAGAAGCGGCTCAGAAAATGGATGGATGGATGGATATTTAGATTACGTGGAAAAACTTGCAGGGTAACAACAGTATACGCAACAGAGTCCGTTCTATCCATCTCTTCTTTTCCGCTCTTTCTTTTTACTTTTAACCTTTCAGCGTGTGTTTCAAAAGATGGCTGCCGGTCCAGCAATTCCAGCCTGGAAGTCCGAGACGAGACCCAGATGCCTCGACAACTCCCTGAATAATTTAGTCACGCATTCCTCCAGTGTGTTCTAGCAACACCTGCATCTGGCACGCTCACTTTCGTCTGTCGTCTTCTCTCTGGATCATTCATTTCTTCTGGCACAATGTTCTCTACTGGCACTCTGTACGGAAGCCCAGGTGGTTCAAGTCTTGCAGTCCATGTTGCTAAGGCACTGTAACCACTTTCCAAGGGTACAAAGGCATTTTCACTGCTTGATGGGTTCAAAAATTAAATGAAATGAATGGGCGAGCCTGCCAGTACAGTAACGCCACCTCGGTGGAATAATGGACACATTTGGTGTAAGAATTACAACAGAAGACTGCACTAAAAGCTTGTGATTCATCTTACATTTGCTTTTACTTTGTTTCCTTCTCATATGATTCACAACCCCAAAAAATGGCAAAATGATTGTGTCGTTTTTTTTCTCTTATGTATCCTGCACCTAATTTTTCTTGGATTTACCCACTGGAGTCTGTAAAAGAGAACCACGTCATGAATTGTTTGGCTTTTGTCCAGACAATAATCGCTTTGCAGTCTGTTGCCCCTGTCAACAATTGGTTCTCTGGCATTTAACGACACAACAATCTTATAATTTGTAATAGTTTCTAATGGAACTGTCTCTGTGTGTATTCTTTCTCAAGGTGGCATTTCTTTTTTTCTTTTTTTGTCATTACGGCACAAGCAAAAAACAAAACTTTAGCATTGAATATTTAGTTGAGATATTCATTTATTCCATTTATTTGGCTGCCCATTGCCAAATGATGCCAGTCAGCTTTGGTGCCTCCCTGAAAGGACAAATCGTAGTGAACGAGCCAGTTTCCTTTTAAAGGAGGCTTCTTGCTGTTTTGGCACGGAAAAGTGGCCCGTTGAACTCCAGATGTCTTAAAACTATTACATAGCAAACTTTCATGTCCAAATGTTTTCACAAGGGCAAATGCATTTTAAAATTAGTAATATCAATGTTAATTCTTCAAATACTGTTAATGATGTTTACATTTTGCCAGATTTGGAGAAGTGTGTGAGGGAGTGTTTTGTTTTTAGTGGTCAGTATAAAAATGGCTTGTTTCATTCTATTTTAGGATTCATACTTGCCATACAAACATCAGTGTTTGTGCTAATGATAATTATTATATTTTTTTCCTACAAACGGCAGGTTTAGTGAGAATATAGTTCATACGTCTCAGCACTACATTTACTGTTTATTGCCAGTGGATTGCATTGGAATTTGCTTTGTCCATATTCTTGCCTGATGGCTTAGAGTCCAATTTATCCCTGGGCACACCAGCATAGTTTTGTGTTTTTTTTCTTTTCTTTTCAATTTTAACCCCAAGTAAGCAACATGATATCCGAGGAGGAGACTGTATAATTCACAAGGATTCATGTAAATGTGTTGGGTGAGTCGTCGTCACTTTTGTGTGTGAGCAGACCTCACCTCCTGCCACTGTTGATGCATATTAATTGTTATTGTTACAGCTTTTCAGCCTGTGGCATCGAGTAAATGTGTTCTCGAGAGCAGCACTAGAATGGGCACACTGCGCTGCTTGGCAGAAACAGCCTGGTGTCACAAAAAGCTATTAGATGCAAATATTGTATTTAAAGGAGATGACAATAAATACTCAATACTATTGGTTAATCTAATTTTTGACATTTAGCTACTAAAAATACAGTATTTACCCCCGAATTGACAACTCCCTTTATAGGATATTCCTTTAACAAATTGTCTTGTTTTTTTTCTAGATTTCGAAGTATTTAAACACATATTTCTGCTTTTATTTAAAAAGCAAATTCCACGTTGATGGTACTGTACTCAGTTGGGAGGAATAAAAACAAAATCAAGCAGTAGGGCCCTTGTTTCGTTTCTCAAAGTCACCTCAGCAGTGCTCTGGAAACTGAGGACACCTTTTCAGCAACTGGTAGATATTTCCATACTTAGTTCTGAAACCTGTAGCAGGTTGGAACTATCTACTATGCGGTTTCCTAGTCAAGTCCCTAAAGTCTTAGCTTACCTTTCACATACTTTTTTTTGTCCTTCTATGGGGATTTACCAGTACAGACCACTCTACATGATCAGATAATATACAGTGTGGTGCCTTGAGATATGAGTGATGTGACTTCAGAGTTTTTCAAGATATGAGCTATCATTTGGCCAAATTTCTTTTTTTGTTTTTTCTTTTTTTTTTTTTTTGCTTCGACTTTTGAGTAAATGTTTGAGATACGAGCACTGTATGGTGCCGTTGAACTCAACTCACCGCAAGCTTCATGCTAACACATAATGGGAAACGCCATAGGTCGCCTAATGAACAACATCTACGTGGTGGTGTTATAATTCTTTAAGAAATTGATATCTGAACACGAACAATGAAGCAACACATGTAGACAGACAATATAAAAATTGTCACAGGGATATATTCTTCATCCTCTCCAAAAAAAAATACTAATAATACTGCAGTTACTGAGTCACTTACAGTTGGTGTGAAAGTCTTCTTTGTTCGTGTCTGCATGACAGTATTAAATTGCCCCCGGTGGCCAAGTTGCACACACCAGAAGGAGCCACAATGAATTAATCATGATGCACAGACTGTTTAATTCTTTACATTTTACTTAATTACATCATTACTATATGTTTTGTAAAGTACAATACAGTATTGCAGAGAATGTTTTTTTAATGTGTTTTTAATAAGAAAATTACATTTTGGGAGGCTGCAATGGATAAATGGCATTTCCGTTCATCCTCAATAGGAAAATATTATCACTGTTGGTGTCTTTAGACATGGTGAAACCATGAATTATTATCCAAAGTTATTTTTAACAATTATTTGTTTGTGCTCACAATACGACACAGCGTTTAGCGGGGAGAAGGGATCATCAGAAGACCTTGTATTCTTGCATTTCTTGTGTGTGCTCTGTACCAAGACAACTCTTGGTGTTTCACAGTATTTATTAGTATCTTTATTACACAGTAATATAGAAAACATTGATTTGCAATGGTAAATATCGGATTCTTGATTTTTGGGGGTTCGTTTTCCTCTTCATTGATACATTGCTTTTAGTTGAATTCTTGGACTGGTCTACTGCCACTGCTGTGGGTGAAGTACCATTAAAGTTTAGCAACTTGTGCTGTCCACAAGAGGCCAAGTAAAAAAGACCTGAGAGGAAAGTCTGGCTTAAAGTCTTTTAGTACCATCTTGGTTTTATAAACTAGCTTTTATAGGTTGATGTTTTTTGAGGATTATTGTATAATGGACCTCTTTATGTATTTTGCAAAGTGCAAGTAGTTAAAGAAGTGGATGTACTTGTGCCTTGCTCTTTTTATGTCTGCATTCATCACAATTAATGCTTGACATCGTTGGAGAGGTGCTGTTGTGTTAGTTGTCGTGTCGGCCGGCAATTTCTTATGTTAATTGTCCGACCCTTTTTTTTTTTTTTAAAAACCCACGTGGTTTAAATAAGGCTTGTTTGACATTTCAGGTTCTTTTTCATGGACGGCTGGTGAGAATAAAGAGCCACTCAGTGAACAAGCCCAGTGACATTTAATATTTTTAAGCAGCTATTATTTTCTGGAATGGAATATTAGGTTTCCTTCAAGAAGGGAGACCTTGACAGACTGCTAAATAAAGTTCCGTCATATCTGCCTTAGCAGGTCTGTCTCATTAACTTTTTACCCTACGCTTTTCAGGACCTGACTGACCTCCTGGTTAATACACACGTAAACGCACGTTTTTATAGACGTGTGAACCAATTTCTCATATTTCCAAGTAGTTAAATATTGACTTCCTCTATTGGCTCTTTGCTCATGTTTGCTGACAAAATTTGCACCAAATGTCCATTGCTTTTATAGTTGTTTGAAGATGAAACTTTGCTCTTGAGATGTTGCTGTTGTATTCCTTGTGACTGAATTAGCACACAATCCCTCTGCATGGTGAATCGTACTCAGCGGCACAAAAACACAATAGAAGGGTGTCTGATGCCAAATTGTCTTAGTAATAGTGTAAAAACACAGTTTATATCAGCTTTGTAGAAGTAGACTATGAGGTACTCCACCCAATATGAATGTATTTTAGTACGCCTTGGTGATGGTTTCGGGGAAAAGGACGTTGTCTAAACATAATGCTAGTTGTTAGAATTTCTGCGTTTTATTTCTGTGGATACTCTCCCCAGCTGTTTGCAAAAAAATATCTCTCTGCTTTTTTTGTGTTCTTTCTGAAATACTCCCAAGATTCTGCCAAAGCTTTGTCTAATTAGGAAAGTGGTACGGCAATTGGTGTCAAAGAAATCTATTGAAGTGATGCATCTCAACTGAGAAACAAGTTTTATATGCCTGGGACCAGCTAAATTTAAGCTTGGGTTGTTAGTGGAGATTATGGAGAGTCTTTGCTGCATGTGCACTCAAACTTTGAGTGCATTTTTTTGGAAATCAGATCACCCTGAAGCAATTTATTTTAAAGGGTAATGTTGCAAGATGAGTTTGAAATGATGTTAAACTCTTTTGGGGTCATAGTTTGTGGTATTCTTTCAGTTTAAACTACTAATAGAAGCAGTTGTAAACATTGTCGTGGTTGGTGGCAATTAATCATAGTGGTAAAGATACAGTATAATATTTTCTGAAATGTAAAATAAAAACATTTATTTTTACAAAATCAGTGTTCCACACCAATAAACACCTTACCTCTAATACATGCATTGTACTCTTTGCATTACAGTAAACTATATAACTATTCCCCATTTGAGAAATATGGTGCATCCCGTTTGAGATAATATGTCATAGCAAGCAGAAGTACAGTCACAATTTGAAGGCCTCAAAGCAAAGGAGCAGTCATGGTCTAAAGCTGATGTGAAGCTTTGGCTCACAGGTCAGTTCCGCTTGACATTAAGCAACCCAGTATCCAGTGATGGATGGGCACACATAAATATAAATGTGTGTCCCACACCTATGCCAATGTACCACACACTGATCCCACATGTCATGGACCCTTAAGGCTCAATTAGAATCTTTATGGTCTCAGTGGCACCGGCTGTATTTTCGGTGTCTGTGCTATGACTATGAGGTTTCTGTATTTATAGTTTGACATCATTTCTCACATTACTCCTCTGACCTTTTTTGATAACTTCATCTTTCATCTTTTGGGATTTGAGCAGCCCCAGTGGTGTCCCCTGCAGAACCTTTGGGCGACGTTAATGTGCAACCCCAATTCCAATGAAGTTGGGACGTTGTGTTAAACATAAATAAAAACAGAATACAATGATTTGCAAATCATGTTCAAACTATATTTAATTGAATACACTACAAAGACGAGATGTTTAATGTTCAAACTGATAAACTTTATTGTTTTTAGCAAATAATCATTAACTTAGAATTTTATGGCTGCAACACGTTCCAAAAAAGCTGGGACAGGTGGCAAAAAAGACTGAGAAAGTTGAGGAATGCTCATCAAACACCTGTTTGGAACATCCCACAGGTGAACAGGCTAATTGGGAACAGGAGGATGCCATGATTGGGTATAAAACGAGCTTCCCTGAATTGCTCAGTCATTCACAAGCAAAGATGGGGCGAGGTTCACCTCTTTGTGAACAAGTGCGTGAGAAAGTAGTCGAACAGTTCAAGGACAATGTTCCTCAATGTACAATTGCAAGGAATTTAGGGATTTCCTCATCTACGGTCCATAATATCATCAAAAGGTTCAGAGAATCTGGAGAAATCACTGCATGTAAGCGGCAAGGCCGAAAACCAACATTGAATGCCCGTGACCTTCGATCCCTCAGGCGGCACTGCATCAAAAACCGACATCAATGTGTAAAGGATATCACCACGTGGGCTCAGGAACACTTCAGAAAACCAATGTCAGTAAATACAGTATGGCGCTACATCCGTAAGTGCAACTTGAAACTCTACTATGCAAAGCAAAAGCCATTTATCAACAACACCCAGAAACGCAGCCGGCTTCTCTGGGCCCGAGCTCATCTAAGATGGACTGATACAAAGTGGAAAAGTGTTCTGTGGTCCGACGAGTCCACATTTCAAATTGTTTTTGGAAATTGTGGACGTCGTGTCCTCCGGGCCAAAGAGGAAAAAAAACATCCGGACTGTTATGGACGCAAAGTTCAAAAGCCAGCATCTGTGATGGTATGGGACTGTGTTAGTTCCAATGGCATGGGTGACTTACACATCTGTGAAGGCACCATTAATGCTGAAAGGTACATACAGGTTTTGGAGAAACATATGCTGCCATCCAAGAACGTATCTTTCATGGACGCCCCGACTTATTTCAGCAAGACAATGCCAAACCACATTCTGCACGTGTTACAACAGCGTGGCTTTGTAGTAAAAGAGTGCGGATACTAGACTGGCCTGCCTGCAGTCCAGACCTGTCTCCCATTGAAAATGTGTGGCGCATTATGAAGCGTAAAATACGACAACGGAGACCCCGGACTGTTGAACAGCTGAAGCTGTACATAAAGCAAGAATGGGAAAGAATTCCACCTTCACTGTTGTTAAAAGAAAAGGTGATGTAAAAGAGTGGTAAACATGACCCTGTTCCAGCTTTTTTGGAACGTGTTGCAGCCATAAAATTCAAAGTTAATGATTATTTGCTAAAAACAATCAATTTTATCAGTTTGAACATTAAATATCTTGTCTTTGTAGTGTATTCAATTAACTACAGGTCGAACATGATTTCCAAATTATTGTATTCTGTTTTTCTTTTTGTTTAACACAATGTCCCAACTTCTTTGGAATTGGGGTTGTAGATGCAGACACCAATGTTATTGTATTATTCATATTGTTCATAGAATCAGACCCTTGATTTCGCACCCAATTTTTCAAGTTTATAGATATCCAACATGTACAATTGCCTTTTGTTATAAACAAAGGCATTACTTAATATATAATTGACAACAAATGTGGGAAATATTTTTTACACCGAAATGTAGTGGTTTCTTACTTGACCTATGCGCATCCGCTCCACAAAGTTGTTGAAAAAATGGTTTAGTAGTGTTTGCATATGATCTAATGAGTAGCCATGAAAATATAATCATAACTTTAATTTTTTGGCGTTTTTTTTTTTTTTTTTTTAATTGAACGTTGCAGTTAAAATGTACATTGAGATATGTTCATGTCATGTTCTTGTCCTCATCTCTTTTGGCTTCAGTCTACTGTCACTAATAACTTGAGGTAAAAGTGAGGTTGATTTTCCTCCAAGAGCTGCAGGTACAGTATATGCTCCATTCTGCCTCTCCCATTCAGGTTCCTCTCCATCCACTTCTGTGTAATTGATTTGGAAAGGAAAGATGTGCATGGGGAATAAAGCCACCAACTCATCCCCAGGTCTCCCGCTTTTAATTTGATCCCTATTACTTATTCTCTTCATGTCTGCAAATTATCTGGGGAGTAACATCTCTTTTGTTGCCTCTTTGCCTTTTTGGTTTCTGTTGATCTGCAGGTGCATCATTTGTGGATGACTGTCTGGATTTTTACCAACATGTTCCAATAAAAATTGAGAGCAGTATAACAGGAAACAACAGGTTACAAAGCCCTTTTACCAAGCATGGGGTTGACTTCGGTGCTGTGCTTAACCTTCCTCCCCTTGAACCAACTTCTTCGTCTTTCTTCACTAGTGCTCCTCTTGCCATCGTAGTGGCAATGGTCAAGAGAATATTTAACTGAAAAACATAGTTAAACTGAGTTTTGCAGCACATAAACAGTGGAGAATTGGTCTCCTCTTTTTAACATGATAGCGCCACTGTCCCTGTGAATTGGAATCATTTTGAGTAGGACTGCTACAATTATTAACCCAAAAAAAAGTCCTAGCAAAATATCTGCCTTGAAGCTTTGCAGTGATAATTTTTTCCACACGGACTACTGTTACTGCAGTCAGAACTGGCTTACGTAACTGCACGTCTATGGTAAATGAATATCGTAAGCTAATTTTATATAGCCTACCACTGCTTTTCAGAATGTATATTAATCGCTGCACAGGTGGCCAAGGATCGACACAGCCGCCATTACACTTTCAGTCGCTTTAGTGAGCAAACGGTAACAAAATAAACACGTAACAAGCACATTCATACACTATCTGCATGGCTGGCAACTGATGCTCAGGCACTCAACACGCAGACTGGCTAACCGCTAGCCAGTTAACAACTAGCTGGTAACCTGAGCTCACAACAGCCAACTCTACACTATCCTTCGCTGCCTCCCACGTCACAATACAGGCCAGCCCCCCGTCTTTTAAAGCCAGACATTCAAAGTCACAGATACGACTGTAAAACGTGAGGATGCCGATCCCGAGTGGACAAAAATAATACCCGAACCTCACATGTATACTTTGTATTAGTATTGTTCTTTAATAATGCAAAATAATCTGTTAAATATCCATCCATCCATCCATCCATTTTCTTCCGCTTATTTGAGATGTTAAATAATAGATTCTTAACAAAATAAAAAAACCATCGATAACCCCAGCCTTGGTTTTGACAACCGAAACTTTTAAAAATCGCAAGGAAAACAAACTTTCCTGTTTTTACTACGTTGTTGTTGTTAGGTATGTGTTCCTTTTTCAGTAGGCTACCATTCACAAGTTATTCATCTTATCTCAGAGTTTTGTCTTTCATCAAAGCAATCGCCATCACGAAGCAAATTTGACCAAAGATATTTTGTCAGGCATAAATTCAGGTTATCTCCACAAAGTCCAATTTTCAACTGAGTGTTGAAAGTTGAAGGTTTTAGCACAACTCTTTTGATTTTGAATGCTTAAGGTAGTAACTGTCAAAACCCTTCACGGCATACCTTATCTATTTTTTTATACCTGTTGTATGCCGAACTTTTCTAGTTTTTTAACTTTTTTGGTCTTTATGCTTGCATGAGTTATTTTTTGTGTAGATAATATTTAATTAGTTCATGCTCCTTTAAAGATCGCCATTTCTTCACGTGTGTTTTGAAGGGGCGTTTTAGCTACCTGCATTCCAGCAGAAGTACTCACTCAACCGCATTTCAATCTTAATGCTAAAATTGTTCAGACATTGGACTGAACCACACACAGCAACCTGCCGCCTCCCACAACACACATACACGCACACTTCCAGTTTCATGTTGTGCTTGCCTATTCCCATCAAAATGGGTGGAAAAAATGAGGTGCTGGTGCCAAATAGCCCGTTCACTAAATCAACCCAAAAAAAAAAAAAGGTTTCCGGTTTGTTGGCAAAGTGAGGTTTGGAGGTCATTGTTAAAAGCCCAGAGGAAATACCCCTTTCCAGCCATTTTCAACCATCAAGTGTGTGTGACTGAGTTCAGGCTTTATTAAGCTTCAGTGGTGTTTGGACAGCCGGAAGTGAAGCACTAATAGGACAGGACGGCACAGAAATGGACAGAAAGCCCCTGCTGGAGGTCTTAAAGCTAATTTCCCTCTTCCCTTCCTTCTAGCCTCTTCAATCACTCACTTATTTTTACCGCTGCCTTTTTGTTCGTCACCGTGGTTCTGCCTCCTCAGTCTCTAGCACGGACCCAGTGTTGCCACACACATTTTTCACATCCTTTTATTCCTCCAATTCTGCCATTTCCCAAAAGCACTTACAGTCAAGCGGGGTGGGGGGACGAAGCTTTTAGGCACTGATTACTCCTACATGGTAATTTCTCCTTGTTTAGACTTTTCTTGCTCGTTTGTCTTTCCTTCATTTTCCCCCCACTTCTTTCTCCCTTTTTGCTCTCCCACTTCAAATGCACTTTGCCGTAGTTCCTAGCCTTGTGATGTATAGCAGAAAAGCCCTTATAGTCTGTTAGCCATGTAACATTTAGTGGTGGACAACTGAAGACTAGATATAGCAACATGGGATGGCAGATAATTTAAGTTGAGTCCATCTCCCAGTATGCCTCAGTATGCTTAGGGTGCTTTATAAAATGACCGTATTTAATGTTATTTTTGGGTAACCTGTAGCTAGAGGGACCTCAAGGATGTCCTACATTTAGTTTTTTGACAAGGTGAAATGTGTCTATGAGCAGCACAAGTTAGTCTTTATTGGTATGGTGAAATTATATCCTCATAAATACCAAAACAGATGTTTAAAAGTTTAAACCCAAAAGATTATCACCGTATTTTCACGACCACAAGGCGCACGGTATTAAAAGGCGCAGTCGCAGTTACGGGGTCTATTTCTGTATTTAACACATACATAAGGCGCACCGTATTATTGGGTGCAGGCATGGTAATACATACGCTAGCTTAAAACATATGGTAGCATGCATGCACGCTAAAACAATGTTTTTAAAAAGGCAGCGGGAGCAAAACTGAGTTTGGTTGTACTTTATTGAAGTATTTAACAATGTACTCATGTTATTTTTTGATCAATCCTCATCCACAAATCCTCATCTCATCTTCTGTATCCGAACTGAACAGGTGGGCAAGTTCTCCATCAAACACGCCAGGTTCCCTCTCGTCATTGTCGGAATCAGTCTCGTTGCCGTGCGGCTCCTCAGAAATGATGCCGGCTTTTACGAAAGCTCGAACAACAGTGCAAGCAGACACGTTAGCCCAAGCATCCACAATCCATTCACAAATTGCGGCATAACTCGCCCGGCTCTGCCTCCTATTCTTCGTAAAGCTGTGTTCGCCATCTGTCATCCATCGCTCCCACGCCGCTCGCAACTTCACTTTGAACGCCCTGTTTACACCGATGTCCAGGTTATTTCGTTATTTGGCTGATTTTTTTGCTTTGACTTGCAACTAAACATTTGAGATATGAGCTCTGTATGGTGGCACTTCACAACAGGCAGCAGTTTGGAAGATAGTGAAGAATTCTTCAAAAGAAAAACAAGCTTCTTATTGCCACTCTCAGTTGAAGTTTATTGGAAAACTAAACATAAATCAAAGAATTACATGTGCATTTAAAACAACCACGAAACTTTTCCTTATGAATGTCTGTTTAGCTTAATGCTGACAAAAAAAACAAAACGAGTAGGTCCAGTGTCACGGCGTTAACTCTTTAAGCAGTGGATATTTAAAAACCAGCAATGGAGCAACACATGTAGGCAGATACTATAACAATACTCACAGGCATATATTCTTTATCCTCTGCAAAGAACGACTAATATTACTGCGGCTTACTGAGTTTTGGCCAGCTCCTTGTATACGGCTCCATGTATATCCCTATTACTTTATTATACTGCCCCCAAGTGGCGAAGGCGTGCACAGCAGAAGGAGAACCACAGTCTCTATTGAAGCAAAAAAAATAATTTCAAAAACTCTTTAACTGTACATAGCAGGATCATAAACGTAAGCAGGATCATAAACAATTGTAGGATTTCTGATATGTACAAAAACTTGAATCAAAGTCTTTGAACTCCATGCCTGTGTTGCAACAAATTTACCTTACAGTAAATATTTGGGCGAGGAAGTGCTACTTGGGATGTTTTCGTTCATGTCTTGTTCCCCAAAACTTTTTTTTTTTAAACTATTCATTCCTTTCTGTCATTATCAAATTCTTAATCTTACTTTCAGCCGATGATTAGTTTCTCATGGTTTACCCTCTCATCAGTCTGTTCTTATCTTTTCTAAACTGTTTCTGCCTTTCCCTTAAATGACATTACACTCCCATATTTGCTTGGCTGGCAATAAAGATGGAAGAAAGCACCAAAAAATGACCTTGTTTTTGTTTATTAGTGCATCCTATCCTTCACAAGCTGCAATCTCCCACAGACAATCATGTTACCTATTCAGCTGAGATTCGATGGGCACACTTGATCAACTTGAGCTCTTCAAGAGGGTCCGTCATGCGGGCACAGTTTAATTTCCTACTTATAAATTGAAAAAAATAACAGGCTCATATGCAGCGCTTTGTGGTTCCGCATTTGATGTCACCAGTGAGGCATTTTAGTTACAGAGTGCAATCTGTACTTATCTGAAAATCAAAAATTTGAAAATCAAAAATCAGTACCTATTGGTCTACTTCAAGGTTATTGTTTTTAATTTGAATGAAACTTCAAAATTGCTCAGCCTTGGATGAAAGCAAAATAAAGTGGCTAATATTACCCGAATTAAATATCTGATGATTGTTCACTCTGTATTCATATTGTCAGAGTTTAATTATCTGCACTTCAAATGACTTTTGTCTACTGACTGAACATTGACCTTCTTCCGCATCCCTCAAATCACCCCAAACTCTTGTTCTTTTTTATTACGCACATCAAATATTCATTCTGTTGAAGGGATTAATAATTCAATATTACAATCCTGAATCAGACATCAGACAATCATGAAAAAATGTTCCATTTGCTCATGGCACATTGATAATTCATATTTTCTCCGCTCTTCACTTTTCGCTCTACCCATCACCTCAAGTAGGGCCCAAGGCTCTGTTACAGTCTCTCCTGTTGCCATGGTGATTAGGAGCCCCCAAGAAGGCCCTCCTAACAGAGGGGGAACTGGTGTCAATGTTTTTGAGGTTGTAAATATAAGATAGTAAAAATGGTGTCAACTATGCTAAGAAACTCGATCCATTGCTGCCATTTCTACAAAGTGAGCAAGGTAATCCCGGGTAATCCCTAATGAGTGTTGTTCATTGCTGCTCATCAGTAATCAAATAGATTTCAAGTCGAAAGAGATTTATATGTGGGTCAAAGATTTAATCCCAAAAGGAAGTTTGGCAGGAACATCGACGTAATTTGGTGTGTCAAGATATGTTTGCTTCAACTCCGCATTTCCCTTGTAAGAGAGAGAAAACACAAGAACAAATGTTTAAATCCCACATTAGTCCTGTTTTCTTTCTTCTCTGTGGGAAAGTGTTTATATTCCCTGCAGACCTGATGCTTGCCTTTTTTCTTATCAGTCCACTATTCCAATACATCCAAAACCAGATATCATCCAATAATGTCTGCATGTAATCAAAACACATTAAGTTTTATCTTGACTACTTCATCAATTTCCTTTTAACTTTGGAATGACGGGACAGGACATGGACAAAGGAAAAAAATCACTTACATTTTGGGTCAGATCCAAGTCAAAGTGCCCAAAACAACTCGAAATACAACAATCAACAACATTTCAGTGTTGTTAACAACCATACCAATTTTAAATGATAAAAAAAAACCACACTGCGTATCGACAGTATAATGAGGCTTCAAAATCATGAAAAATCAAGCCTTAAGGCTGCTGCACACCGAGCAACGGGGCCAAACCCGACTGAACTGTCATGCAGTGTACATAGTTTGGCAACCGGCTTCGTGAGTGGTCAATCAGTCGGCCACGGTTTTTGTCTCGATTTAAAATTTGAAACTTCGCAGCTTACAGCCAATCAAAATGCTCATCAGCTTTCACTCACGCAAAAAATATGTTTCCGAGTTTTTACCTAAGTGAGACACTGAACCTCTGCCAGTCTTCCCAAAGTCAAGTAATTGCTATGAATAAAGCATCAAATATTGTGTTTTACATCAATACTGTCTGTCTATACAGCATCAAACGCTTATGCATGCTCGCTATTCAGGGCATCCATACATCCAATCGCTCAATGTGCGGGGTCTTATTATTTTTTTTTTGCGACGGTCTGGTCCAGTCTGGTTCGACCACGTCGCGCATTGTGCGACAGCCTTTAGTCACTGTTCACTGAATGTGTTAAAACCACGCCCACACTCAACTGTCAAATGTCAACTGCTCTGACCTGAGCAAAATTAATCCTACTTTGTCTAGCATCTTTCTTTCTTATGCCTACATGTAACCATGTTTCATTGTATTACTTCAATAAAAATGTATTACTATGAACAATCCTTGGATTGGTAAATCCAGGATGACAGGATGCATAAATTGAACAATTGGTATTGAATACATGTTTGCAATAGGATAACTCCTGAACTCTCAGTTTCTGTCAGTTACTGACTCTGTACTACAATGTTGATAATACCCTCAGACATTTGTGTGATTTTGAATCAGCGGACATCGGAAGAAGCTGACCTCTTCCGTCTCCGACTCACCACTGAGTTCACTGATTCATTTGTTCAATTCCCAAATGCCCATTCTCACCGCAGGGCAATACCCAGCATGCTCCAGCTCTGGAACTCACAAAGGGAGTGCCTTGTTTGATGTGAGAGAAGTCTGTTTTAGTCGGATTGTCACGTTTAGCTTCCCCGCTACTTGTAAAGCTTCCCCGCTACTTGTAAGACTAAAGCAGTTTTCATCTTCTGCCATTTCTTCTGTGTTAAGTGTGGTTCTACAAATGAGGATTATTTGAAGATATTCACAGCCATACAGTAGTGAGGTATCAAAGTCTTAACTGCATTAATTATAACCTGCCGAGAAAAGAATCCCTGCAGCCTCAGTTTATGTGAGCGTGTTGATACCATAATCACTCAGGATTGCTTGTTAATAATGAATGCACATATTTCTATTTCATGATCTGTGTCCATCCTGGCATCGGAGGCTGAAACGTCTGGGTCTCTCACTCCCTCATCCTGACTCTCGCCCCACCTCTATCTTGTTGTGCTACAAGTGTGAACAGCCTCATCACTACTGACTCATCAGATAGTGGTTTCTTTTGCCTGCTCCTTTTCTGTCCATACATTACAAACCTCTTGAATCTGCATTTTGTCTAAAACCCCTCACAATAGCTACAACTGGATAATGTTGTGCTTTTGTTCCATTTGAAAGAATTTAAAAAAATCTCCCCCAAAAAGTTTGAAGTATTGGGGCCACAGTAGTTGCACAGCAATAGAGCGGGGAACACGAAATTTGAGTAAAATTTTAACAGAAAAATGCCCCTCGTACTGCATCTTGCTTCATCCTGCTTGCCACGTGACAACAATGGGCACTACCATGCTAACACCCCCATTACCATATCAATCAAAATTGAGCGTTATCTTCGTATTGACTGATTGATCTTTTTTTTTTCTTTTTTTTTTTTTTATTATGCTGCTCACATTTTGACAAGTGAGTATGAGATACTGCATACTTTTTAAGTGTTCTGCAAATGTACAGTCCAGTCTCCATGAGTCTGGCTCATCGCACAGATTGCCTAAGCTAGCAAATCTCTGTGTCAACCCCTACTGCGCTGACTTTGCAGCAGACCAGCCCGTAATATCCCATTTTTATACGACCCTCTAATGCTGCCTGTAAACGTAGCACTATTTAATACTCCCCTCTTGCTTTCTTTTATCATTTGCATGCCTTTACACAGGGGAACGGCCCTCAAGCAGGGTGTGACTTTGTGACTGTGCCTCTGTGCGCATGTCACACTCACTCAGTTCTGATGTTCGTCCCTGGTGCGATGTTGTTATATCAACGTAATTTTTTTGGATGAGCTGCAGTCGCGTTTGAATGCACAGTGGTCTCCTGGGTGAATGTATGGTCTTCTTGCTGATGGCTGTTGAAATTCAAATTGTGTGTTGGTGCATTAAATGTGTGATTTTAGAATAGTTCTTTCTCGAGTCCATTGATTAAATTCTCTCCGATTGGCCGTTAAATGTAGCGAGGTGGTCACATTGTTCATCATACAGTAAGTTGTTGCCGTTTGATGAAGTCCGATATGTGTAAATGAGGCCCATTTCAAACTGTTGCTGACTGTCAAAACAAATGAAAGAAGACTTTACGCGGTCGAGGGACTCAGAATGCTTATACTAGAAACTAGTGTAGTTATTTGTTCAGCAAGTTTGGGCAGGCGTACTGAGGAAAAAAAATGCCACAGAGTTTGAGAAATGCAGTTGTACGATGCTTCAATTGTAACACATCATTGTCATTCTAGACGACCATGTTTCTGACATGCCAGAAAGTCATCTGCTTGTTATATGACCATTAGAGAGCTGACACGAGTACCACTACACAAAATCAGCCTTGAAACTTGCACCACGTTTTGATTATGGAACAAAATGCATTTCCCCACTGATATGATCACGATAGAAATACTCAAAATGACCAAAAATAAGAGGTAATACCGCATACATTATTAATACCACACCTTAAGAATCAATCATTAGGAAACAAACAAACACTTTGGAAACCAAAAATGTACTGTCACTTGCCTGGCCATCAGGGTTTCTTCAGATGCTCCACGGATTTATTGAATTCGTCACTGGACACCATTAATCAGTAAATCCTTCGAAAAAGCTTAGAAAGCTGGTTAAACTCTACTCTTTTTTTGTCTCGTTTTACGGGGGGAAATTCCGACGGAGCAAATGATCCGAATCGTCATGATCAAAGTCTGACCACACATGACAAAAAGGGATCTGTCTGCTTAGAATACCAAACATGTTTAAAATTAGCAAACCAACATCTGCTCGGATCCAACCCAGTCAGGAAGCACTTTCTCAGAGAGACGTCAGTTGCAAAGTACGAAGTATGGGTTTGTTGTGCGGTTGCGTGGAGGAGGGACGTCGTCGGCGCGTTTGATTGTTTGCACCTAAGTTCTCGCTCTAAGTAGCAACATCTGCCGCAACAGCCTCTTTTATCGTTAAGCCAATCTTATGACATTTTATAATGTCTACTCTGGGAAGATTAAATTGGTGAGGCTTAGAAAAGATTGATGAGGGTTGGTTGAGAAGATCGATGAGAAGTTGTATGCGACTATGCATAGTCAAAGAAAGAAATATTCAACACCCTTAATTTGTTTATAAATGAAAAACAACCACATCATATATCCCTCTACATGTTGCTTCATTTCAGAAGGAGCTCAATAAATAATCACGGATGCTAATGTCAGTAGTGCAATGAAACTAGTGTATGTCTTTTCTTCCCACAACATTGTCATTATTATTCTGTTCCTTACTTCATTGCCCACCAACTGTGTTGAAAGATGCCATTAAAACAAAATGCTCTCTCCCGCATTGACACGTTGACATTTATTTCTTGGATTTATAACAAAAAACCCTGGGAGACACTGATATTTCCATGCTGGGCTCTGAACAACATGTAAAGACGTTTTTCTTCAGCTCTTAACAGTCACATGCCAGTACATCTTGTGATGTGACACATTTGTGTTGTGTGTTTTGAGACGCCTACAACTAAAGGCTGTCATTTCATACAATAAGAACAATTTGTAGCTCTTTTCTGCCTGGTCTGTGCAGTTTTTATTTCTTTTCACATTGTTGAGCTTTCCTTGGATTTGTTTGCTCCCTTCTCCTTTCCCTCAATCATTCCCCCTCTCTTTGCACGTCCCACTGCACCCTGGGGAGCAATGATTCTCTAACAACCTTCCAGTGAAGGCCCGTGGACCTAATGATTGAGCAGTATTGCTAAGATAACACCGCACAAAAGGTCAGTTTTCCACCGGCGAGGCTTTCGGGCTTCCTTGCATTTTTTATTATGCATGCAGGGCTAAATCTGACCTGGCCCGTGTACAATTAGCTTACACGTGGGTAATGTGGCAGTGAATAAAGGTGTAATAGTGACACTTTAGCCATCTGTGGTAGGGGTGAGTTAATTAGCGCCATGATGGCAAACCCCTCACCTTTTATCTTTCCAGTTCCGTCTCTTGATACCACTCTATCGTTGCACACATATAGCATTTTCACAAACGCATACACATAGATACACACACGCGCATTAGATTTAGCTATTAGCCTGTTAATGGGTTGGGTCCCCAGGTCATTAATTGCCAAGTTGAACTGTAATGGGAAAGATAATGGTCCTCTTGTTTACAGCTGCAAAAAATAAAGCGAGAGTGCTCGAATATAGACCTTTCACTAGAAGCATCACTGTGTTCTTAACACTGGAAATTGATCTTGGTATTGTTTTATTTTTATTTTTAACTTTTAAGTCAATCTCTCTTTTCAGTCTTTTGCCTTCTTTGTCTGGTTCTTTGTTCTCCTGCTGCGTTTTAAGTTGGGTTGAGCTTAATAACCGATTAATTGTTAAGAATTCTGTTGATTATGTGGAATTGATTGTTGAATCTTAATCTTAGTTATTGTGGTAAAATGTGTACTTCTTGACAGCAACAAGATGTGCAGGGAGCATTATTTAGCTTAATACAACTGGTTGAAAAAAAATGGATTAATTGTTAAATTTCCCTAGAGTCTGAAATTTTGTCTAATGCCCATCCCTATTTTTTTTTAAACTGGATTTCATGGAGATATTGGAATTTTCTCCCTCAGCATATGTGATCTATGGCCATAATAGAGCACCCACGTGGATTTGATATTTTTGGAGTTATTGTATTGCATGTCAAGAATGTTCAGCTTTTCCTTAACCACACCATTTAAAAGCCAGTTTCAAAACTAAGTTGCTGCAGGACAATGTGATTTCCTTATATTTTGGAGGACCACAGAAGGCAAGGTATGGAATAGGAATTGCCGCTCATCCCTTGCACTTTACTCGAAGCATCTCTCCAGCTCTCTGACAGCAAAGATCTGTCCCTGTCACTACTATTACCATCAGTATGAATAATGCCCCCCGAATGAGCTCTGCACATAGCCATAACATGTAACAGCCTTCTAATTTCCCTGCCCGGGGCACTGTCACTTGCCTGGCCATCATCTGCATTACAGAACTCCCTGAATACTGAGGTGTGCACGCCTCACGAGTATTTAGGATGTCAGCTGTCCCCATAACGTTCCTCAAGCTCTAATCATAAATCCCTAGCAGGCAGAAGCTACATGCCTGCAGGCCATGAGGGCAGAGGAGGCCAGTACCCTCAGGCCTGCCTCGGGTCTTTCTGGCCTACCGTGACACTGGCAAGGTGGAGGGAATGAAGGATGGGTTCCTGCTGTATAAAAGTCTGTACCAGAGTGCCCTCAAAAACTGAAACTGTAGTTGCACGACTGACTGAAAAAGGATTCAGAGAATCCCATAAGAGTACATTTAAGAAAAGAAAAAAAAAGTACATGCTGGCACAAAATAAGTCTAAAACTAAAATTTTCTTTCACACTAATGCGAACATACATGACACTTGGATCATAAGGATGGCTATTAACATCTGCCCTACGATGATTATTCACAATTCAATGTTTTGAGACACCCACACGAAATTATTTTGCACATTTGAAATAGAGAGACGAAGCACGGTGGCCGACTGGTTAGAGCGTCTACCTCACAGTTCTGAGGACCAGGGTTCAATCCCCGGCCCCCCCTGTGTGGAGTTTGCATGTTCTCCCCGTGCCTGCGTGGGTTTACTCCGGGCACTCCGGTTTCCTCCCACATCCCAAAAACATGCATGGTAGGTTACTTGAAGAGTCCAAGTTGCCCGTAGGTGTGCATGTGAGTGCGAATGGTTGTTTGTTTCTATATGCCCTGCGATTGGCTGGCAACAAGTTCAGGGTGTACCCCGCCTCCTGCCCGATGACAGCTGGGATAGGCTCCAGCACGCCCGCGACCCTAGTGAGGAGAAGTGGCTCAGAAAATGGATGGATGGATGGAAATAGAGAGAGACATCTGTAAACAACAAAACCCCAGATGTTGCTGCAACTGAACAAGGCAGCAATTTGGTTTTATAACCTTTTAATGTCAGTCTGCGTCAAGTTGCCTTATCAAAGTAGTGCGCACACTATTTTATTTTTAATAACTGCTCAGGGAAATGTCCGCAAGGTAAACTCTTTTCCACTCTGTGAGACTAAACTATTCAAGGAACACACAAAACATTTAATTTTAAAGCTGAATTTACATGGGTCCAAACCTTGATTAGCATACTGATGTTACGATTAAGCACTGCAATTTTCTGGACTTGACGTGACATCCCTTTTTCAGTGCTGCATCTCAATGGAAAGATGGTTCTAACAGCTCTCGACTGCTTATCTAAGCCAACCTTGTTTAAGGACATTGGCCAAGTAATTTGTCCTGCAGTGAATTGGATTACAATAGGTTACAAGTTAATACAAGATCGTCAACAGTGTAAACGACAAGAAACCTTGAAAGGGATGGGTTTGCCCGGTGAAGACATTAGATCTGTTCTTCTTCTTGTGACGATTTCCCCCAGCTTTTCCTCCATACTTTTAGTATTGTCGATAATAGGGCTCAGACTCAACCTCTAAATCCCCATTTGCTCTTCGTGTTGACAGTAACGAATGACTTCCAAATCAGTATTGAATCGTTACGTTCCGAAATATAGAGGTCATTGTCTATCAAATAAAAAATCCGATTTGATTATTTGAAAACTATCTATTGAACTGGAACTGGCGCGTTTTTCTTTTCAAGGAAAATTAAAAAGTCTGAATTCAAGTCCGAAAATTCTCATTCAATGATCGCTTTTCCACGCCCATTCGAATCCCAGTTCGAGTTACCACCCATTCGTGAACAGCCATAGTTGATAAGAAGAAGAGGTAATGGTTCGCATAGCCAGCTGAATGGAACACACCAATAAGGACCCTAGCTGTAATGTCTAGCATTGATGAGCAGGCCACCATAGACACATGATCAACTTGACTTCTTTAAGTCCCATTTGTCATCATTAACTGGTGACATAAAACTGATCTCTAAATAAAGCTTAAATGTGAAGTCCATTTTTGGTACACACTGATAGATTGTCGCTGACCGTTACCATGGGAACAGTGAAGTGTTAAGAGGTTCAGCGTTGTGCAGACCAAAGTGTCTCAGGTTTGCTTTTCCAGTTCAGCAAGGTGGTCTCAGTCTATCGCAAAATAGATCCTGACTTTTTTATTTCCTATTCAGATCGTAATGGAATACCTCCAGTCGACTAGCCATCTGTACTGCTTATATTGTTCAGGTTGACAGTGTGGACTGGTTGCCACAATCGCAGAATGATTGTGAATGGAGCATTGATTTGATCTGGCCAGTCTCTATGAGCCACTACACCCCCAAAGCCCTAAAATAATCATGTATATCACTATGAAATTAGAGAACTACTGTACGCGTTCATGCTTTTGGTGCTTGTGCCATTTTTTGTGATGGATGGTACTCAACAGCATATTAGTATAGTGCTTTTTTCCCCGCACTATTCTGGTATTGTTTTGCACATGTAAACACCATATTGTGCGAACAAATATGCCCCTCCGAAGGCTTGCTGAAAATCGATAAGTTCAAACAAATCGGGTCCAGTGACAGTTAGATGCCTGCCCTGCACTTTATTAGACTTTGGTTAACAGGATAATGTCTCCCATGTAACTGTAAAGAATCAGAATGTGCATGTCAATCCAATATTTGTCATGTCGTGTATTTGTACTAAAACACTGTTGACAACTTACTTCTCTGTCTTCTCGAAAAGAGGATAAGAAGTGTGTGAGATTGTTACTTTTTCAAATATGTCACATTACGTGTCCACAAGAATTTTGGAGAAGCTGTTAAAATGTAAGCACAATAATACACTTAAGCACTGGACTATTTTCATGAGACATGTCTGTGTCTGTGTTTAGATAGATATTTTATAATTACATCTAATTTGGCAACCTGTGGGCTATATTTTTTTGTGCGCAGAGCACTTTTTGATCACATAATTTTTTTTCAAGTGTACTTGAAATCTTCCAAAAGACCAAAAATGTTATCTCTTTGAAAGTTCGAACATTATTTGTGATAGATTCAATGTAATTTAAAATACATTTTACGTGAGCTGACAAAATTATTGAAATTGTTTTCCCCCCACTAACCCACATTTGAAAAACTTTGAGACTAGGGGTTGAACGAATGAGACGACACGTCGACTTTACCATTTTGCAAGATTTAATCGTGTTTTGACATTAACAGCACGGACGCTTCCCTGTCATCAACAGGTGGTGGGTTCACTTGCCCAACTAGCAGCGGTGCCTCAAACGTGTGGAAATATTTTACTTAAACTGAGATTGGTAGCACTGTCACTTGGAAAATGTGCCAGTCTATCTTCAAATAATAAATGGACACTCATCTAAACAGGCAGCCGCTAATGCTAGCCTGCGAGCAGCTTTAAATCGTCACGTCAGCTGTCAGTGAATTAACCAAAAACCTTCCTGTAACAGTGAAAGCACAGACAATACACATTAGCATCTGCTTTGACGAGGAAACAAAGAGAAGCCCTGGTCGATCAATAACCACTCTAGTGTAAAAATGAATGGTTAAGGTCACCAAAGAAAACATACAACTAGCATTTCTCTAAACTGTCAGCCTTCATCCCACAGATGCACATTCGCAATCCTCTTCCTTCTTCCATGGGCCCCCACCCTCCGATTTACTCATTCAATCACAAATCAAACACCCTTTCATTGTCTCACAGACAGCTGTATCTTATAAAACGTTCCACGTAACAAAACTGCAGGTTTTATACAATACAGTATTGCGAAGCATTCCCTCCTCCTGTAATTTTTAATATTGCGATACTATATAAATTATTGTATTCTGTAGCGACTGAAGTTGTGTTAGGTGAATTGGTGTTAGAATATCACAATTTCGAATTTTCTGACAGCTTGAGAGGCCGTGAAGTTGTCTGAATGCGATTAGATAAACGATTTGGGGGGGTGGGGCCTATGCAACCGAGGACGGCGGGTAGTGTGAGAGAGCGAGCTAATGTTTGGAAGCGTGCCCAGCGAGTTGACAACTGAAACAAAAATCAATGATAGCATTGATTAATTGAATCCGATCAATCATCACTTTAGCATCGACTACAAAAAAATCAGAACCCGTAATGTATTTTTTTTCCTCTCCAGTAATTTAGAAAATATGCTATTTTCTACTACTTCAGTGTTTTACTTTTCATACCAAATCCTCTCGCTTCTCAAGAAAAGATCCCTCATAGTAATGTGCACTTTCCTTTGGACTTTTGTCTTTTACTATGTATTAAAATCAGCGAGCCATAGAAATAATATAGCAGGTTGACATTGAAGGGATACCCCTTTGTGAATTTTTGTGCAGGAAAGGAATACTCTGCGATGGGATTTGAAAATCCATCACTGGCGTTGGAGGGTTCCACTGACGTGCCACAATGAGAGCGGCCACTTTGCATTTCAAGGGAATGAAGCGTCACTGGACGTCCTCCGCGGTGTCTTCACTTTTTTGTTTGATGTGCAACAAAGAACTGTTGAAATGTGAAAAGAACATGTAGGGAATTGAAGCCTCAAGAGAGCTATTTTGGAGGCTTTTGACAACGTGATGTACAGTAATGACTTTACATTTAGAGGAGCAAAGCTGGTCTTTTGGCCTTCACTCACAGTTGCTTCTGATTTCAGTCTTGACTCTCAGTTGTATTGATCTTCTGGGGAAACCGGTCGAGAACAATACCTCTTTATCTTCCCAAGCTGTTATTTCATAGGTCATGTTGAAGCCAGCACACCTGCAGCCCATAACAGCACGTTTACACAAGCGTATAGTGATAAACTGCGTGGAACTCGTGGGGGAATCGAGGGCTTAAGCAATTGAATAAATGACGAGTGGAGCGATCAATCATTTCGGCGATCACCCATGCAGATTCTAGTCCTCCTGGCGTCATCAAGGCGGACGACATCGATGAAACAAGACAAGATGCTTGACAAGCGCGGGGGGAATGTGGCATTGACGTGCATGTGGAGATGACTCATAGATTTCCCTTGAAAAAGCATCATTGTTCTGGGGATATCATTCGTACCAAGTAGCTACCAGAAACATTTTTTGTAAGATATGTCAAATGATATTGCAATTTTTTTTATGGATTTTTTTTTTCTTTCCCCTCTATCCAAAATGTGTCTGGCATGGCCACAGCAGGAGAAAAGTGGATCTATTGATCTCAGGAGTTAAATTTTTCCAAACACGGTCATCTTTCACAGCCACGACTTCGATTTTTGAAAAGCATAAATAGTGCTTTTCTCCTAACTTTATGGGCTTTTTCTCGTGGTGTGGAGTGGAGTCCAGTGGCGGGTCGAATGCTTGGTGGGGACACGTTCAGGGTGTACCCCGCCTCTCGCCCAGAGTTAGCTGGGATAGGTTCCAGAACACCCGTGACCCTAGTGAGGATAAGCGGTACAAAAAATGGATGGATGGATATACAAAGCTGTCTCAGAGTGGCTTCTGGTTTATTTGTTATATTCATATTATAGGCTGTAATTCAAAACTGCAGGGCCTCGCTTGAGTTTTATTTTTATATCTTGACAACCCTTTTTCATAAACTCCAACTGGGATGAACCAAAATCAATACTGAGTGTGACGCAGCTCACCTGTATTACAAGTAAAAGCATCAGGTGGGTACATTAACATAAATCTCTCCCAAAGAGTGTCAGTAAAATGTTAACATTGTCTTTATGACAAAAGGGGAGTTTATTGCTGGGCATTAGTACTGTATAAAGGATTAAGTTTATTGAGGCGGGGTATGTAGTAAAATGGCAAGTGAGTGTTTCGGTAAAGTTTAGACATCTTGTAAAACAAAGAAATCACAATAGTGCACTTACAGCAGTTTATTGAATGGGACAAAGGCCACGGTCACACTGCAGGACATGATGCCCAATTCGGATTTTTTTCTTTAAATCCGATCTTTTTACGTAGACGTTCACATTACAAAAACAAATACGGCTTCTGCTGAGGACAGAACGGGTACGAGACGTCACACACATGCGTACAAAACGGGACGTCAGATTGTGCGTGCGCACAGCCACGAGATGCTGTGTTGACGGAAGTAAATACAGCCCCTTGCATAGGTCTTGTCATGACGCATGTCTTAATTTTAAAGATTTTGTGCAACCAGAGTCAACGTTTTCTTATATTTATCAGTTCTCTGCTTCTTGGTCTCCTGTTTGCTTTTGTCGCATGTCTGTTTTGTCCAACACTTGTGACGTTTGTTGCCTTTTGATGATGTACAGGTCGGATGCATGGCCCGTGAGCGTCCATCCTGCACTTGTCGGATACATATCCGATTTATATCCACATATGACAGAGGCCTGGGTCCGATATGGAAAAAAAAAAAAAAAAAAATCGGAATTGTACTGTTCACTTCACATTGGGCAAAAAAATCGGAAATTGTCCTGGAATGTGAAGCTAGCCAAAGAGTCAAACACAAAAATACAAAATGAGAACATTCATTAACAGCAAACACACCCACTCACATGCAGGCTAATCGACTCCAGGTGCTGACATCGCTTACTAGGCCACTCCGCTTAAATTACAAGTGGCAGATGTCTTTGTGGAATTAACAAAAATGAATAAATAACGATGAGCACTTGAAACGCCTCTAAAATCTTCCATAACAAATACGGAAAAAACAATAGATTATTAAAGCACATAACCTATTCTAATGCCCACATTGCTCTTCTCACGAATAATGTTCCTTTTGCGCTGTTTAAGTCAAGACTGTTTGAAACGTCACTGTAATTTTGATGCGTTGACTTGGAGCGCCCTTTGAAATTTCGGCCCGTTCGAGCTCTTTTGGTGGATGTTTTTAACTGAAACTTGTCAGCCAATAGGAGAAGGGGGTTCCCTGTGTAGCAAACAACACGAAAGGGTCAAGGAGAAATATGAAATATTTGAGAAATATTGAAGTTATACAGTCTTAGTCTAATTTGAAGGCGTGTTTTGTAGTGTTTTGCCTGTAGAAAATCTGGTCAAAACATGCCTTCAAATTTGACAGTTTACAATTTCTTGCCTGAAAGATTTCCTTTTTGGGGAACGTTTTTGGTGTGTTTGAGGCAAAAAAAAAATTCCCAACACAAAAACTCAAGTTCTCGGGAAGCCATCATCCGATTTTCAAATTTCTTGATGTGTTGTGCTCAGCTGGAAGTGGCCATTCCGACCAGAGTCAATAAGAATGGTGTTTTTTGGGGGGGCTGGAAAAGGATGAATGGCATTTGAATTTACGAGCTTGGTCATGGAACATATTCTCGTGGGTCAAGGTGCCACTTTATACAGGTCCCAAATCTTACACTTGATACAAAATCTGTAATTGAAATATTTCATTTGAAGACTTATTCAGAAAATGCTCTGCAAACGACCACAAAGTGACTTCATGTGCAAGGCATCTAGACAGGCATGAAGATGGATGGTTAATAGAATGTGTTGCTGGGTATTCAGTAATCATTATTAATCTGTGTGTCGGCAGATCCTTTCTCGGCTTGCCGCGGCATTCATAAAGATTGTTTAATTAGATTGATTGATTAGAAAGTGGTGATTCAGAGCTCTCATCCCCGGCCTCCATCCCATCAGGCCTTTAATAAGATCAGACCGCGCTCATATTCCCGCGCTTCTCTGGACACGACTCGTTATGCACCGACCTACCACCGCCTGTCGCGCCCGTATCCAGACACAATTTGCTGACTAAAGTCGCAAAACAAATACACCTAAGACCAGAAGCTTCATTATGTTAATATGAAAAGATTGCAAATTCGTCACTGTTTTTTTTTTCCTCCCCCTCGCCTCTCACTGTAATCCGTCTTGGGTTTCTCTCTCTTAACATTGCATAAACACCACTACTGCCTGTTTAGCCCAAGAAAAACACATCCTTCCAGACTAAAACAGCTTACTTGTGTGTGTGGCATGTGTGCCTTTCTGTGAATGTTGTCATACACAAAGTTCCACAGCTCTCTCCTGTGTGTGTGTGATCTCTAAAGCTTTAGCTGCTCATCTGCAGAGACACTCCTCTGATCGATACCCGGGCAAGTCCTGCTGTACTTATTGCACAACAGCTCATCAGCACAGAGGAAGCACAGTAAAGAGACTCTCCCTCGCTGTAGTAAAACTTAACGACTTTTCGTGTTGCTTTTGTCTCCAGGCAGCGGATATTACAGTAGATAATAAGTATGCATTTAGATTTTTTGCAAGATCACCAGTCCTTCCAATCCATACAGCCCAACACAGGCCTGTAAAAGAAGACAATGTTTTGTGTGTGTGTGAGAGAGTGAGTGAGTGTGTGGGAGAGAGCAAGCATGGGTCTATAAGTGTGTGTCCTCTCCAAGGCTGTCATGAGCCCACTGCAGGATCACCCCCACGAGAGTATTTATGGGGAAATGATTACCTTGGAAAAGAACCGAACTTTGATGAAAATCATCCCACTTCAATTTGCACCTCTCTCGCATGCAGTTGGTGTCCATGTTTTTGCATAATATTGGAAATCTGTAAAATTGTACTGGAACACTTCAGTAGCAGTGCTTTCATCAAGACATCATTATATTCAGTGGCCTCTGATTGAGATGCAGCATTTTCATCACAAGGGTCTTTGGATTTAGCTTTTTTTGTTGTTGTGGAATTGTACTTCAGGGACTCGTTGCAGCAATAGGTTCACAAATATCTGTAGTTAAAAAAATATCTGTTAAAAAGGCCCTCCACCGCATAAAGTGTGACTGTTTGGCCCCAGTTTGGCTCGTAGTAGAACTAAAATAAAAAGAATCAGATCCTGAATAATGAGCATGGGAATGAAAATGATTGAAAGTTACACGCATGACTTATTCTGTATGATGGTTAGCTATCCTAAAATGTTGCTTTAAACATTAACTGCCAAGTATTAGACATTATAGAATGACAAAAGTTAAATCAACTTTCTTCGACATCTATTATTTCATATTGGCAAAATTAAACAAATGGAAAGTCCATCAGCATCCTTAAACAGAGTGTGACTTCCAAGTGTCTGTGTCTCAGTGATGGCACAACCTTCAGTAGTAGAATGAATTTCAGTTTTATAGTTTACTCACTAAAAAGGTTGCTGCCCTTCTCTCAAGTTCATTTAATTAACCTTAACTTTTTTCAAAGCGAGAATGCAATTATGCCCAGCCAGCAATCGTTGTTAATTAATACATTTTGTGCAAATGCACATCCTTGTGATATTGCTTGCCAAAAAACTCTCTTCAGTAAGATGGTTTATTTTTTGTCCACAAATCCCTTCGAGGGATAGTTTTTGGAGTCTAAATCATTCAGTCCCATCAAGTGTAAAACACATGAAGGAAACTACACTTTTAATTGTCCAATTCTGTCAATGAGTTTTTTTGGGCAATCTGCGCAAGCTCGGTAGCTGTCCAATGAAAAGTGTAAATGAGAGTATTTTTATTTACACCGTTTGACATTTTTATAGGCTCTACACGATTGTGTGCTTAATCACTGATGCAACGGTGGCTCTGCTGCCTTTTTTTTTATTGGCGAAGAACAGCACCTTCCTAAATGAGAGGTGTAGGAGGAAGAAAATGACAGCCCATTGGATTAAAAAAAAAAAAAAAAAGAAGATGACACAACTCCGGTCTGATGGAGTAAAATGAGTTGTGTGATGGACGATATCGATGCCCATATAGGAGAAGATATGGCTCTTCCCCAACATTGGACAAGAACATGCTGCAAGATGAAACACACACTCACATGCAGCACTGCCTGTTTTAGCTATCACAGCACTCTCAACAATTACCTTGCAACAAGACACACAAAAGCCATCTTTATGATTGCAGCGTTACGCAATTTCCATCCACTTTTCTTCTGCTCTTCTAACCTGGTTTAGGTTATAAGACCATTACCCCTGAACTCGTCTGAAAGGTTTGAAGGCCTCTCTTGGTTGGCCACTTATACGCTAAACAAATGGCTGCCATTGCTATTTTCATGGATTTTGTTTTCAAAACAAAATCCTTTCAAGGCTTAGGAGGAAGGTTTTTTTTAAGGTTCTAAATTTTCTTGAAGAATCCACATTGTCCTACTTGCACATAGACAGACACACACAGGTACAAGTCCAATGTGATACGATGAATGCCCTCTTGCCGTGTTGTGCTCTACTGGGAACTCCCTGTCTCACGTGCTGAGAATAATTGGAGATGTGTAATCCTCTCTCTTTGGTCATTGCTGATAGTTTTCGGTTAAGGGAGTGCTTCTGGAACTCAGCTTTTGTTGTTTTTCAGTTTTTGAGTAGCACCCACAAAAAACAGTATCGCTCCTTTCTTCTTCCATCCTTTGTCTCCACCCGGCCCTGCAAGATCATGTTCCATTTGCATCAGGGTTTCCAGTCGGGAGCACTGACTCTCCTTTATATAATCACTTCTGACTGCAGCGAGAGGTGGATCGGTGGTGTAGCAGTTCTAAATCTGAGGTGCAGAATTATTTTGGCAAGTGATTTAAGTAGCATCCTTACAACTTTTGTCAACACTACATTAATTTTCCACCACTTTGTTCATGAATTTATTACGGTCACTCAAATTTAACTTGCTTATTAGAGATCGTATTATCTTGGGTGAAATGATTAAGGACTTTAAAGCGCAAAAAAAATTTTGTACTGCAAGAGATTTTGTGCTCAACAATCAAGAAAAATGTCACGAAAAAAAAAGGAAGAACTGAGCTTCTTTACTTTTTTTTTTATACAGTGGAACCCAAAAAGTTGAACATTCCTGAAGTCCTACAATTTGAAATTTGGAAAACAATGGACCTGTAAATTTGCATAAAACTTCAGCTAGCATAAAACAATACATTTTCTTTGCCTTTTTGTGGCTTTGTTAAGACACCACATGTTGCCTGTACTTTAAGTGTAAAGGTTTTATGAGGTTTGACAACAGTTTGACCCTGGAACAGATTATTTATATTTTCATATATGTCCAAACTGAACAAAATTGGAAGTTGGCCTGCACTATAGACTATACCGATGGGGTTCCAGTGTACTAAAAAAGCAAAATACATCTGGCATAAACCATACATTCAAAGCATATTTTAGCATCTCTTGAAGTTATACAGTATTGTAAAATAGTAGTACACAGGGTGTAAGGTCTGGTTTTCTGTAGTAGCAACTAAAAGCCAAATTCTTTTGGACATAATTTAATTGGTGGTGCGCCATTACATTTCTTCATGTAGTCTACTGGACCTCTGGGGTCGCATTCCATTAAGAGCCATTTCAACCCTTTTCACCCACTTTGGCTCCTTACTGTTAAGCTTGAGAAACACACCTTTAAGCTTCAGTGGTGTTCCAGGAGGTGTTTTTCCCAGATAAGCCGTGCGGCATGTGACCTGGCCAACGATAAATGGACTCTTGTCTTTCTTTTTGTGACGTCCTGGAGCCAAAATGTTTGTGACATTGATGTTCAGGGCCAACTTTGTCCGCTGCAGCAGAAAATTTAAAAAAAATGTGGATATTGAAGTGGACTTAATACAAACAAACCAAAAAACAAAACAAAACATGGAGTTAGATGGGAAACCAGTCCCCCTTATGAGGGTGTTCACTCAGGTGTGGAGTACACAGGAGCATACGAACCAAAATTTCCTGTTTCCTGACTAACAAAGCCACTAAAGTTTCACTTGTTCTGGAAACTTGACACCACGCTTGGGCAGAGATCATTCAGGTAAATGAAGTGTTACATCATTAGGTAGGTAGGTTGGACACCATATAAAATTAAGTACTTAGCATATATTAGTCACACTCATTATGCTGTTCCTTTGGCAACTTGGGTTTGAAAGTTCTGCTGCCCCACACAGCAGAGAAAGCACAGGGATCCCCAGCATAAACACAATGTCAGACAGGCCCGATGTGGAAATTCTTACCACCTTGATGAGGATTGTACACATTTTGTCACTGAATCACTCAGAAAACAAGATTTCGTTTTATATGCTATTGTTTTGGGACTTTCAGAAATAAATGTTTCACATTTGCATAGAAGTGATTAAAAAAGATTTTCCCCATCTAAAGTCCTTTGGTGTTCCATCCTCAATTAATCTGCCTCAAAAGTCGATTCACTCTCATTTCCTCTCATCTTATTTACGTGCGGTGATTGATGAGAAGACTTTGAGAAGCATGGAGAGAACAATCTCCCACTTCTTTCTCGAGTGTCTCTGAGAGTGAAAGTTGCTGCTATCAATATCTGTATTGATGACCACAATGGAAGGTGGTGGAAATGTTCTCCTTCCCCATTGATCCTCGCCGATCCATTCTGAGCCTGCTCCTCGACAGCTGGGTGAATGAAGGGGAGTGGTCCATCCATCATAAGTCGATGCCACTTGGCAGACACCTCCCGTTTTGCCTATTATCTTCTTCCTCCTCTTCCTCCTCCCTTCCCTCTGTGGTCCTGTTCTGGTTTCTTTATTTCAGCTGCTCATCAAGCCCAATACAATCCAGACTGCAGCGCAGATGGAGCTAACATTTCGTCATGAATTTGATAACAGTTGGCCCCACCCACTCGCTTGTAGAAATTCTCAACAGTATTTATTTACAAGATTATTGTCATCTCCCTACTGTAATGCTTATTTGTGTTTCACCACTGTGGGAGTCCGAGACAAAACACCAACTGATAACTTGTGTGAACTCAATATCCTCTCCTCCTTTCTTCTGCAGGTCACCGACCAGTCGATGCGAGCGGTTGCCGAGCATTGCTCCGAGCTGCAGTTTGTTGGTTTCATGGGGTGCCCCGTGACGTCCCAGGGCGTCATCCATCTCACTGCTGTAAGTATTATACGGGCTTTTGTTCATACCTTTATCATGATGGGCCTTGGCACTTAGGCCATTGAGTTTTCAAAAATCAATATTGGCTCAGGGGTATTGTGGCAATTTGAAGATTGATGGTAGAACTCCCAGTTCCTCTTCAGACCTGTCAAACCATTCTTAAGGAAGAAACCCCTTGTTGTTTCTGTTGCACACACGAACATATCCTAGCCGAACGAAATTAAAAAGGCTTCATTTATTTACCAAAAATCCAACTTCAGTCACTCAAAACATTTTAGAACCAATTACATAAAGCTTCACAAATGATCAATATGTGCACTCCCTCAGACCCATCACGCGTTTTCCTTTTTGCTAATCCCAAGCCCGGATAAAAAAATTGGGTGGGTTTTATCAGGAGGCGCATCTGGTGTAACAACTGTGGCAAAGAAATCATGCGAGTGACTTGCTTTGGCGAAATCTGACGGGGCAAGCCAAAATTTACAACCTCAACAACCGTTTTTCAAAAGTTTTTGTGCCATGCCCAAATCTGCTTTACAATTGGTGTAGTTTCATTGAATCCCCTCAAAAATGCACGGTACACATTTTAGCATATTTTGACACACAAAAAACCTTTAAATTGCTAATGAATATCATTTTTCACCCTCAAAAAAGAGAAAAATATAAAACTAACACACTTAAGTTTAATATTAATCAGTTTCTACACATCTCGTTAAAAGTTGATCATTTGAGCGAGAATGTTATTAGACTACAAATGTCAAATTTTTTGGAACCCCCTGCATTTCCTTTTTTACACCAATACTTAGCCAATGATGTGTATCTGTTCAACCTTTCCTCGTTTCTCTCGTACAGTATTTGTTGGTTTAGATCCTTTCTAAAGGTGTTAAAAATGTCCTACCTGTAGCCTTACCGCACAGTTTTTCAGCAGTCTACCATTGGGATACCAGTAAAAGTTGTCATGTGCAGGTTAGGGCTAAATACACTGCTGCCTGATGGCTGGTTGACAGACAATAGTTCTTCTGTGTTACTTGAAAATGTGGAAAGGGAAGATGACAAATGTTCCATTTTAAAAACACCACAGATTACAAAGCAGAAGGGAATTGCAGCACAGCTTCATATTGGATTTAATTGTATTTGCATAGCTGTCATCATTCTGCCGACACAAGCCGTGGTGGAAATATAAGCCTTATTAGAATTTCTTGAACCAAACAATACCATGGTGAGCCAGTTTGTTGTCCTGGGAAAACAAAACACTTATGAAACATTCCCTCCATTTAAGTAAGAATGCACTTATCACAACTAAACCACACTAGGATGACACGCAGCCTGAACTATTTCAACACGGACATTGCAACCCTAACTACCCAATATATTGATTACTGCACAGTTAAGACTTTACATCTAAACATTGAGGTGAGACGGTAACTGATGCTAGTACTAAAACTGCATTATAGATGAAGGTCTTAATTTCATTGCAAAGTAAAATGGAAGTCGAGATAATGTTTCTGTTGCCCTAATAAATAGGAAAACTCTGTTCTCCAGCACAGAGTAACCAAATGGAGCTTCTCGATCTTATCAATAATGCACTTTTTAAATTATTTAGCTCCTTGGTCTATTTTGTTACCCATGCTTAGGATTTGTGTTGTTTTTCTTAAAAGTTGTTAAAACAGTAGACTACATCCAGTAAGTCGTTTCTGATGCATAGCTCACGAGGTGACTTTTTATTTTCTTGAAACTAAGTTCTTGTGTCTCTAAATGTTGGCCAAAAGAAGCACCAGTTAAGTATGGATGTTTGATTTCGGTTTAATCCCAGCTCCTGCGGGCCATGCATTTTCTCCAAGGGGTAAATCCACTATTTGAGAGGAATCCCAGAACCTTACGGTCTTTTATCTCCGACTTCATTTTGAAGTTGTGTGTTCACTTTTAAAGGTTAATGAATGAATGAATCCTAATAATATGCCACTTGTCTAACTGCACCCTGCTTTTTGTCTATTAGCATGCTAATGATTCAGGGCGCTGTGGTTAAAGATGCTTGGCGCCGCATAAGCACACGTACACAGATGACTCCTCAGACGTCATTCCGTACGCCGTGCTTTTCACTTTTCTCCTAAGATCCATCTAGAATGCATGACTGCGCCGATGTACCGGTGTGTATTGTATATCCACAAATGTGCGCTTGTAGTACAATTCGATTTATTTCTGACAAACTTGTATGCACATGCGAATGTACCCACGTGGGGCTTGTGCGGCCATTCCCCCTCAAATGCAATTACTGTTGTGTTAATAGGACTGAGACAGCCGATGCCGCCCTACATTATTAGATTAAACAGCAGATTAATTTGCATTTATGGTGTTGGCCCCCCTATCATCTCAGCGGCTTCTGCTGACCTTGGCCAGGGTGTTGTAGACAGACGGTAATGAAGCCAGCCAGTCATAACAACATAGGCATACACAGAGGTGAACGTGTACATGCACAGTCTGGTTCACTTCATTATTATTTATTACCATTTTAACCCACAGGGAGTTTCAGCTACCTGATATCCTGATATCTAGTTTTGTTTAAAGTTAGTTGCTGATTGGTTATTGACTGTTTGTTTCAATTACACCCTCAACTTTTGAGATGATGACCGCTTTATTCATCACAGGATTCATTTTCACCAAACCATTCAGGTGGGGGCATAGAGGCTGAACTTGTGAGACATGTATAGAAGGAGACAATTTAATAAAACATAATTTATACACCACCACTAGAAGAAACTGTCCCAAAAACATAAACAGAGCCACTGAGTCTCGTTGCTGCATTCAGAACTTTACCACAAACATGCAAAGGACTGAATCCTGGAGCACTACAGCAAGTTTTTGCTCCAAAAACCCTGGAAACTGCCAATATCATTGTAAAGATTCAAAGCCAAGGAGACACACCACTGAAGCACACGCCAGTGGAGTAAATGCTTCCAAATATTCCTGCCAACTGTAAAGGAACAATGTCAGACCTGTTCAGCCAAAGCATAGACAACATGGATTACAGCTCTGCATCAGTTCCTGCTGGAAAGCTTGCCCTCGAACGAACCTGGTCACTGGAGGAAAAAAGGCACTCCAGGACACAAAAGTGAGGATGATTAGGTGGTGTTCATGCTGTGTGCAATGGATAGACATTGACATTACTGAACCCTGTCATCAGAAAAAAATGGCCCCAAACATTCTACATAACTCTTAAATTAGATTGGGATAGAAGATTAATCTTAAAAGCTTTTCACCACTGTAGCTGCGTAAGCGTAAAGCGTGAGCTTTTTGTTGTTGTTTGGTTGGCTGGGGTTCCAAGTAGCTAGACACACATTAGTAACACAACTTATCGTTGGACTCTGTCACACTCTTCTCCATTTTCTACATCTTGCTGTCTTCCTTCATCAGTCTCCACTGGAATAAAATGTGTCTCCTTATCGTGGACAGTAGCCACATGCTGTAAAGTCATTACAGGAGATCCTCATTCGCTTCAATTGCTGTTTGTAGTGCGTCTTAGTTTTGACTCTTGCATCCAATGCAGTGTAGTTTCCCAGTGAACCGCCACGAACTGAAGCGAGTAGAGCCTAGTAGATCGGAGAAGAACCAAGCCGGTCCTTTGCAGTGGAAAAGCTGTATATGGTGGGAAGAAAAGGGGCCTAATCACAGAAAGTGCCACCATTTGTACGAGAAGCACAAAGAATTTGGGACCAATGCACCTCGGGACTTTTGTCATTTCCATGAATCACATCTTTGTTCTCCGTCTGAATAAATGGACCTCTAGGAAAATGTAAGCTCCTCCCAGGGTTCAAGTCATATTTCTGTTATTTCTGCCACCATTTTTTGTGGTTCAACTCTTCCTACCCTGCTCATTTGATCATTTTACTGCCTCCCTCAGTAATCTTCTCATTATCATCTACATTAGCAGGTGATTCCTCCTCATTTATTCCCCTTGGTCCCACCCAGTGTCGATTGAAAATAATATTCCTGCATTTAGAATCGTTGCATTACTGATGACTCCGTGGACCCTGTGTGCGAGTCCAAGGCTACGTCTTTTTTCCCCTCACTCAATTATTTCTCTGCCACCTCCTTATTTGCCTCCTCAATTGCATGCCGTCCGTCTCTTTGATAATCCTCCTACCCCCGCTTACCTGCCACCCTTTAAGCAGAGAAGAGAGCTGAACTAAATCCATTATTTTTATGAAGTTCTCTTTTATGGCGCCCTCATTTCAGATTGATATTCTTTTTTTTTTTTTTTTTTCCACAAATGAGGGTATGAGGAAATGAATTGGAAATGGTATATTCCTCATCCAGCGATCTGATTCTTGAAATGGGCGTCCCATGGTTCCAATGCAGATGGTATGCCGAGTAACTATCAAGACTTGGCATTTATGAACCCTTAATGGTTTTGCGGTGTTTAATTGTGCAAGAAAACAATTTTTTTGTAACATAGCTCTGCATTCTAAGACATTGTCTTGCTCCTGACAGGACAAAAAACAATAGATCTCTGCAGCCTGAGAGAAGTTTTGCAACACTTTTAATATTTTTTATTTTTTTTAAATATTTTTTTCCACATGTACTGTTATTGAACTCGGCTCACGTGTGCAGTGTAAATAGTAATAGTGCCTCTATAGCACATTATCTCAGCACCCACTCTCCATTAATGGCTAATCGATTTATGCCCAATCCAATTTACAGTTAGATTAAATTTGGGTTAATATAATGACAATGACGTCAGTGACATTATTTGTATTATTTCATTCCCTCAATACAGTCAAGAGTAGGGAGTTAAACAGAACCACAAGCCACAGCACAGACTACCGGCCCATTTCCGATTTTAAAATCTTGACCATTCACTTTTTAAAGGACCCAAAACTAAACATCTGTAGAAAAGAACTCACCATGTATTATAATGTGATTTGAGATTTTACCTGGTCCACTATCACTGGCATTGTAGAAATAATACCTTACATTACTGCAAAAGTACTTTTGAAATAGATTACACACAACACTGCACACTTCGCAATCACGCCGTTCGTGGATTGGTCGAACTCAGTGATGACCACACGTAAGGATTTGCCATCGTGAATATTGAACAGGTTTACATTTTCCGTGCAGATCAGGTGGGGGAAAAACAGGGATGATCTTGGAGAGACAGCCGAAAATCAGGTCTTTGCTGACTTTGAACAGAAGAGAGGTATAATGCTCAAATTAGGCTGGGTTACTGGTATGTGTGGACCCCGTTTAAGTCGGCATCCAGCTTCTGAAAAGTGTTTAAATCACCTTATTTCCATCGTTCTCTTTCTAAGCTTCTCTATCAATCAGTCTTTGGATATTGCCTCCCTCATGCATATGTGCTCTGTTTGTTACGCACACACACACACACACACACAAATGCATTCTGTGTCTCTCCATCTTCCTGTCAAGCGCAGCTCTTCTGGTACTGATTAAGTCCAAGGTCGACTCTATCGGAGAGTCGATGTTAAGAGAGCCGCTCGTGGTGGCGGCGGCGAGTGTTCCTTCCGTCGCTCTTAGATGGCTTCCCCTTTGCCTGTCATGACTTCCCACAATGTCCCTCCTCATACATCAAGCTATCACTGCCTCAAAACAATGTGGGCCTCATACACTTTTTTCCCCCCTCCCTGTGAGAAAGCTGCCCTGAGACATAACAAATGACGAGCCTTTTGAAGAATGTGTCACCGATGAAACAACATATATTTTGAGTCTGCAATAGCTTTGTGTCCTCTCTCTGATGTGCACAACTGGGACTTTTCTGGTCTTAATTTGGGGCCTCGTAGCTTCATTCAGCCGTGTTGCCTCGGTGGTTTTGTTGTTCTGCGCCACAGAAAGTTGGGGCCTTTGATAAATATTCCCTAAATTTGAGAGAACTGGACCACAAGTAATACCTCACTCTCTCTGTCCGTTTATGAGCGTATAAAACAGTCTGGTGTGGGAGAGGGAGGCTATTTAATGTCAGAACCACAATTATATGTTCCATTCTTCGAGGTGCCTGTACTGTGCAGTGGCAATATCAATACATTGGATATTGAATTTATTTTCTCCATGAGTAATAATTGAAAAATATGTAATCTGCTCCAGGGGTCAAAGTTCTACCATCATAAAAGTGTTTAGTATTGTAATATAATTGTACTCTTTTGGGCTGCTTCTATTTGGGTTTGCTGTAGTAGTCCTTTTTACACTGCCTGTACAAGCAAGTTTTTTCCCACTTTTGTCCAGGTCGCTGTTCTGTATAAATAGCACTGACATGGGATGGAGGGACAAAGTTGATACAGCAATTTTTCAAATTCTGAAGTAGAGGGGACACCGATTCTGCCTTTGTACAGAGGACCCACGGTTACAGTGCATGACTGCCCCGATACATGAAGTTTTGAGATCACGAACGGCGTGCAATGAACTACTTTGCGCAGAGCCGTATGAATACTGTGACTGTTTTTCTCTGGATTTATTTTCATTTATGCCCTAAAAGTGTTTTTCATAAATATTTACGGTAATTATGACTTTACTGTTGTGTTAGCGTCGGTCTGACTTATGTAAGTACGTAATTGCTTACTATATAAATTGTGAACCTGGAGTTTGCAAGAGCATAAAACGAATAAATAGAATGAATATTGAAGGGCTGGGTGATTCATCTAAATTTTATGGTGATTACGATTTTAGCTTCTCACGGTTATAAAAGCATAAAGAAAAACGATCAATGTGCTGAATGCCACGGTGTGTGTGTGTGTGTGTATGCAAGTTCCTGCCTTGTAAAAGCACCCTGAACGCACCTGTGTTGCTTGCAGCAGGCATTCGACGTGTTATTCTGCCATTCCTGAGCGTGCTTCAAGCTGTTTATTGACACCCCAGTTGGAGTTTACTGTAAAACTAAACATACAACTCAAATAATAGACACTTTGTATATTTAAATACAACACAGATCGTTTTTAGAAACATCCCCAGCTTAATGCTAATACTCAATAGAAAACCCTATTGACGGGCTAGCAAAAATTAGCATTAGTTTCTTAATTTTTTTTAATTGATATTCTAATATATTTTTATTCATGAATTTATTTTCTGGTTATTCTTTTAATTTATATTTAAAGTTGAGTTTTGATAATTGAATAGGCACCATTTTTGAAGTCACTGAGTAAACGTGTTTATTTATTATTATTTTTCCATAATCACCCAGCCAGTAATATTTCTAACGTAAAAAGTGGCTGCCATCTTTGTAGAATTTTCTAAAACACTTCAAAGGCATCTAAAATCATCCATAACAAATACATAAATAAATTCCAGAACAGCAATTGATGACTAAAGTACATGACTTATTCAACTGATGCCGTTTAAAATGTCATAGTAATTTGAACTGAATTTCAGCGCGTACAAGCTTATTGGTGGATAGCTTTAACTGAAACTTGTCAGCCAATTGGAAAAGGGCTTTCTGGCGTAGCAGACGAAATGAAAGGTTCCAGGAGATATGTTGAGAAGTAATGAAGTTATACTGTTTACTCAAATTTGAAGACGTTTTTAATTAATTAATAATTTTTTATTTTTTTTTTATATACCAGATTTTCTGTATGTGAGAATATCGCACACATTAACGTTCCAGAAAAGAACCTCAACCACAGACTCATTTTAGGAAATCACATTGCAAGTAATATATAAATAATACAATTCCCATTAACATGATCTCGTTATGGGATGCTGTGTTAAACACACCGTTGTGGCAATATACTACTAGTGTGTAAAAAGCAAAGACGCTATATCTTCTGTTACTGACCTGATGTAGCAGTTTTTCATGATCTATTGTTATTATTTGTACGGCACAGTTTTTATGCTGAATGCCTTTCCTGATGAAGCTCTCTCATTCTTTTGGGCTTGGCTGGGTGTTGGGAGTCAAAACAGTAATAGTTTCATGGACGGCCACAACATGTATCACTACACTGCCAACATTGTTGTCTTTCAACCTCTCCCATCAGAGGCCCCCACAGCAAGTCTTTTTTCCAACTCGCATGATATGTTTGGCTCAGTTTTTACACCGGATGCCCTTCCTTGCCACACCAGAGTAACTGAGACAAGCAACTTAACCTAAAAACAATAAAAAGTGGAGTGAACCTTATTTTGACAGTTTCTCTTTTTAGTTATATCGTTGTCATTACCATTTTTGTCTTTGGTTTATCATCCTGGATTCCCATGTGAATGGGTATATGCAAAAAAAAAAAAAAAAAAAAAGAAGCCAAACAAAACACAAAACACATGGGGGAAGCAAGGGATTGAGGGGAATCAACTGATGCCAAGCCATGTTGGCCCACTGTAACCCAGATGTCTTAGATTTCGTCTTCCTTACTTCATGTGTTATCCATCCATTTTCTACCCCTTATGCTGCTCAGGGTCCAAGGGAAATTTTGTTCCTTGAAATTTTTGGTTGAACTCCAAATTGTTTGACCTCCCAACTGTTTATTTTCCATTGGTCCACTATTGGGTGCTGTGAGTTGTAATTGGTTTGGACTTTCGCTCTGGCATGCACCTCAGCTACACTCTCCCCCCCCAACATGGAATGAGGGATGTCTGGCTTTTCCATAGTCTGCCCACACCTTATCTCACACCCTCATTGGTGCACTGGAAATACATTACCACAGTGCCCTGTGTCACCCCTGGAAACGAGCTATTGAACTAAATACATGTCTGCACCTTTTGCTATATCAAGTAATGTGTGTGTGATGGTGTACTTGTGCACCACCATTGTGTGCTAGAGGTGGAAATAGGGATAAAGGAGGTGGGGGGGGTGGCTCGCAGTATTTGAGGCGTAAGAGGGGCTTTGGTGCAAGAAAGGTTATAGAGGTGGAAGGGGGTGGGGGGGCGCTGAAAATGGTAATAATAATTTTCTCTGCTGCTGTATGAAAGAGATTTGGGGATTTATAAATATAATGAGCAATGAAGAGCCTGAGGATGATGCGTTTGCGGGTGTGTCTATGTGTTGCGAGAGTAATTGAAGAATAATTCATTTAGCTGTCAGACGTTTTAATCCACAGACGGAGGGACGATGAAGGGCTTGTTGACCTCCAGTGGGGTTGAGCGGGCGTCTTGCATCTTGTCTGGTTATTGGCCAAGCAAGTGCCACTGTACTGTCTGGCGGCTCAACCAGCGCTCTTTGTTGTCTGTATGCGCGCAAGAGCGCACGTGCAAGTGTACATACGCCGAGCCTCACACAATTCGGCGCTCGCTATCTCCTCCTGAGCCCTTCCTCACTACTGAGTTTGTTATCAACACCAGCACATGCGGGATTAGTGGCTGAAAGGGAGAAAAAAGGAGTGTGTCAGAGGAAATAAGTGATAGACAGTAGAGGGGCACCTTACAGATATAGACAGAAACAAACACACACACGCACCCACACACCCATCCATCCATGACTGCACAATAGAATTTATTGTTGACACCAAACATGACTTTTCCAGTTTATGCCTCTCTCTTTTTGTTTTAAATATTCCTATCACAATGTTCCAGATGAAACGTTTTGGATTTTTTATCTTTTGAAAATAAAACACAATTTTCCCTAGGGATTCCATCCAATTTGATACATTTGTTGTAAAGAATTGATCATTTGTGTGAAATGAATTGGACTATTTGGCTGCAACCAGCAGATGTGCTGTTGATTCAGTCTTAACTAGTTTGCTGTCTCAATAAGACCAACATGAAATTAGCTATAGGAATTTAAGCTCCATTCACAAATACTTTTTGGTGGAATTTATCCCCAGCTATTTGCTGAATACTAACCTATTTGCACTTTTGTGCTCTTTCTAAAACACCCTAAGATGCCACAAGATGCCGCCAAAGTCCGGTCTAATTGGTGTCAAGGAAGTACTGTACAGTGGTGCCTTGACTTACAAGTTTAATTTGGTCTGTGACCACGCCCTTAACTCAAAACATTTGTATTTCCAAATCATCATTGAAATGAATGGAAATGTCATTAATCTGTTCCAGCCCCAAATTGTCCTCCTTCTGGTATCTGCACCTTGGCACCAGGGGGCAGTATAATACAGACAAAAAAGTAGTATTAGTTGTTTTTGGCAGAGGATAAAGAAAATTACCCTAGAAGTATTATGTTGTATGTCTACATATGTTGCCTCACTGTTTGTGATCAAATATCCGTTGCTTAAATGGTTATAACAACACCACGGCTATCGATGGTATTCGTTAGCCCATTTGTGATGTTTTGCATTGTGTGTTAGCTTGAAGCTAGCAGTGATTCCTAAGGCAAAAGTTGTGTTGTTGTTTAAAATAATTTGATTGTGTTTTTATGTTTGGTTTGACAACAAGCTCCAACTGGAAGTGGCAATAAACAGCTTGAAGCCTTTTTTTAAATTTATTTTATTTTTATTTTTTTTTAAAGAATTGTTCACAATGTCCCAAACAGCTGTTTGTTGTAAGATGAGTTGAGTTTGCTGCCACCATCTAGCGGTCTTATCTCAAATTTTAGTTTGCAAGTCAAAGCTAAAAATCATCCAAGCAAAGGCTCATATTTCGAAAGATTTAAAGCACTGTATGTTGAAGTGACACATCTCGAATGAGAGATAAAGTTTCTGTGTCGAGTAGCGGTAAGCCTGGGTTTTTTGTGCAAGATAGGGGAGTCTTGTGCATGTACCCGCGAAATTCCAATACATTTTGTTTTTTAAATCACATCATCTGCAAGCCATTTATTTACAAGGGTAGTGCTTTAAGATGTGAAATTATATTAAAAGTAAATAGTGGGGCATTACTGTAGAGCAACAATGGAGAGAAAAAGTATAAAGATAATCCATTAATTGAAATTTCATTTTTAACTCATATTCCTGTTGAATTGATCAAGGCACTTTCGGTCAGTCTCTAATATTGCCATAATTTGAGTGTACTAAAGGGTAATTTAAGGATTTTTTTTAACATTTGAAGACAAAATTCATTTTGTCAAAATTAATAAAAATGATGATAAAGATATGTTTTTAGCCAACGCATATGGACAAGGGAGGATTAAATTTTGGCCCACTCTGTCTGAATGAACTCTCCGGGACTCTTCGACACGGATAAGAAAAAAAAAAAGTGTGTATGCATGAGTGCCCACTTGTATTTGACACGGCAACACTCATCTCACCTTTTTGGCCTCCGTTGCAATCCTGTCTGACACAGTCTGCAACACACGATGATGTCTGAGCGGAATGTGTAATGGCGGCAGTGCCACTGCTGCCGCCGCAACAACACAATCGCACTTGTTGTGACTTTCAATTCCTCTTCAGAACTTTGAATGTTAAAGTGACTGTCTGAAGTATCTTAAGTCTTGTTTGCTTTGCACCACGTTTCCAGGAAAGTTAACTTTTTTACATGTTCGCATATGCATTTATTACATGCATTTTCTTTTTTTATGTACTCATTGGCTAGGGTAATAGCTACATTCGGTCTATAAGGTGACTTCTTTCCATCGCTTTAACCCTTGCGGCTTAAACGGTGATGCTTATTTGTGGATTTCCCAGAATCCGCAAGCATCACATTTGGTCTATTATAGCTTCTTATTTGTTTATTCTTAGCTTCTCTTCAACTAAAATTGTGTCCACAGTTCATTCTTTTTTTTTATTTTTTTTTTTATGAGCTCCATGTTGATGCCTTAACTGTATAAAAATAAAACCAAAAAATCCAATCTGCACACATCAAGCATTCAGGTCGGTATTCTGATCTGATCTGCTCTGCTGAATCGCACACCCTCATGCCAAAAACGGGACGGAATTCCCTGTGACGCAGACTTCGAGCACCAGCGGTATTTTTGACTCAGTGAAACTTTGTGGTTTTTTTTCATGTTTATTCGGGCCTGTAAACCAGTGTGGTTTATTTGTGAAAAATCTTTAGATCAAGGAAAAATACTAAGCAAAAAAAATTGTCCCAATTTTACGGTACTATGAATGCCAGGACAGTAATAGGCAATGTCACATTGTAACGCAAGAATCACCAACCGTTTTTAAACTGAGAGATGTGAACGGCAACCAGTTTGATTTTACATTGTCAAATGACCACCTCTACAACACACCGTACCGAGGAAATCACAAAGTCCCATAACTGATGAGCTTTTTAGAACAGGCGTCGAGGCTACTCATGTGGCCTGTTGCCCGTGAACACCATTGGTGGCCCTTACCCTTGTTGTAAAGGAACACGACGGAAGTGCACCAACTGCTTTTGCCTGCTATTCTGAACCAAAACTGGTTTGAATATCCTTTGTCGGCAGGTATGGGTTAAGCCTATGATACAAGGGATTAATGCGACATGCTAGCAGTGTATGAAATGTATACTTTTTGCTGTGTTGTGAGCACAAATGCTACAAGAGAACTGTGGTCCACCATTGTTTTGTTGTTCTTTCAGCCTCCAAACCACTGCAGCCATGAAAACAAATTGCCAAAATAACAAGGTTTTTATCCATAAAAATGGTATTCTCGGTTAAATCCCAATTACCAATTAACCAGCGCTCTGAATTAGCAGCTCATGGTTTCCTTGTAAGCTCTTTTGTACAAAAACAACTGTCCCTAGTGAGGTTTGATGGACAGCACCTGTCTTGAAGTCCTGTAGCTTTGTGGTTATGACATCATATCCTCCGCATGAGGTCCACCAGACCCTAACATCCTGCTTGGCATCGCATGACGCACGAGGTTGTGTAAATAATGAAGTAATAACGCAAGAGTTGTAAGTGAGTGTGAACTACCTGGCCCTATAACACAGGCTTAATGCAATAAAGTGTCAAATCACCCCCCTCTAATATTGAACTCCCCACGCTTATAGCCAAGGGCGGGTGTACTTTTAACAGCATATTTTATTTTTCTTTAATTTCAAACGGCGCTTTGCGTTTGACCTCAGACTCTCATTCTTCCTGCCTGAAAGAGGCTCTAATTGAAGCCGAGCCAGGAGGAGCACCCCCTCCGGTCATGTGCGCCAAATTAAATAATACTCATTTCATACAGAAATGTGCTGCTACACCCATTGTCTCACGTATGAGACGTTGTCTCATCAATCTCTGTATGTGAATTGATTACACGTTTTGGGTAGGAAACAATGGAGAATTTGTCCATAATTTAGATCCAATTGACTGCAGAAAGATTTAATACTGCCTTCGCACACATCAGACTTCATATAATGAGCCCCTCCTGCTCTTTTCAATCTACATTTAAATTAAAAACATGCCTTTAAGACATATGAGTATTGGTCGTTAATTTACTGATTGGAGATTAATTTATTTTTGTAAAAAAGGTTTGATTCATTAGAGCAGCATGAGTTCATAGTGTGCAATTTTGTTCCGAGAATCTCCATTGTATTTGTGCATTTGAGCGTGCGTTCGGAATATTCATAAAAATCAATGCGTGCATTAATTTGTGCACCAGCCTGCGTATATTCATGCGTGGGGATGCCAGGCAGGCCTCAGAGCAGCTGGATTTTGCAGGTTTCTGTGTTTTTATGAACAGCATGAATAATTATCCAGGTGTAGCTGCCAACGCTTGGGAGACATGACGAAGTCTGCGTGGTCACAGGCAGCAGAGAAAAAAAAATCAACTGAACCCACAGCAAAACCCCCATTCGTGTTCACTTTTTTTAAAGTTGCTTTTTCATTCTACCTAAATCACTGGCTTTGTTTTCCTTCACTGGTGTCTACACCGTTTCTGTTTGTTTTTCTTCCTCTGCACATACATTCCTGTGACACATGTCAGCACGAAATGAACTATTTCACGAGTGGAAGTGATTAAATTCGATTGGACCCGTTAAAACGTTTTGAGTCAAATTAATGTAATCTGTCAACTATGAGAAAACAAATGTCGGCTTTAGGTCCTGTCACATTATGTGGGTCTGAGTAATTACTGAAAGGTTGTTCTTTTTTTTTTTTTCTTCCATTCACCAGCTTGCATAGCTGGCTTAAGAAAGTTCCAGTTTTAGCTGCCTCCTCCCTTTCACCAACACATATATTTACTATTTTCGCCCACCTAGCTACACTACGGGCCAATCGAATCTGACTGTGGTTGACCCCATTTCCCATTGGTTAGCCACATCAATGAAATGCACTCCATTGGCTGTAGTAGCAGCTCGGTTTAGCCGACATAAGCAGTTTTAAATTTAGTGAGCAAATACGACTTTTGTCCTCGGGGGGGATTTCCTTCAGGTTTAATCACATTCATAAATTTTCCTTCAGATTTAATCAGGTTCATAAATCTAAATATGTGTGAGGATATGTAATGGTCACATGGCAAATCTAATTGGATATAATGACACGCACACACACAGATCAGGTTTATTGTGGATGAATAATTCAGATTGTTTGTTTCAGCATTGGCCACAGGGGGCCGTAAAAACTTTTTTTTTTTGTGAGAACATAAGCTCATGTTTGTGCTCGTCCGCATTCACCTACATGTTTAAAAAGCTAGCCACTTATTCACTTGACCTTCTTATTCATCACCCCATTCTACAATGCGCGCACGCACACACACACACACACACACACACACACACACAAGCTGTTTATTTTCCTCACGGCTATTCAGCATATACGGTGCATACGGGCGGCTCTGTGTTATCACTGTGTTCTGTGTTATCACTAAAGCCTAGGGAAAAATTCAGTTTCATGTTTATTTCATGCCTAACAAGTTTAAAGGTTTTGATAGCACTCTTCTGACGGTTAGCGCTCTCAGCATGCGAGGAAAGACGCTTTCCATGTGTGATTACTTCACACAATGAACCTCTGCCGCTGCGTGCATTCATGCTGCTGCTTTATATGTCAAAACCTATGGAGCCAACAGTGGTGCTCAGTGATCTTAACGCCCAATGTGAGCTTGTTTTCTTTTTAGCCTCGGCCGTGACATTTAGCACCCCGCCTCCCTGGTGGCCGCCTGGAATATGCCTCTTCTATTACCTTACCCGCATCAACACGCATGCAGTTAAATGTGCGTCATTCTTTTTCAAAAGCGAGAGTGTTTTTTTTTTTTTTTTTTTTTGGGACACCGTGCATGTCAGGAAGCTAAGATTTTGACTACAGGATTAATCCTGGGACCTCTTTGGGGGTATTCAGATAGGAGAGAGGGATTATTTAAAATTGGGGAGATGAAAGGAAGAAAGGAAGTGTATGCACAAGTATTGGTTCAAGTCCTGCCACCAGTTATGGAAGCACATATTGGAAAACTAACTGCCAAGCAGACCCTTCTTATGCTTTGATGGCTTAGTGTTGAAATTGAACACATTTTGAACACAGTCTTTTTAATTGGTGTATGTGTGCATAAACATCATAGGAGAAAGAGACTCAAAATGTTTTGGGGGGCAAATTTTCAAAAGGATGATTTTTTTCAGGAGTGCTTTATAATTTAGCTAAGTCTACATTCCTACCATTCCATAAGTCAAAATGCACACTATCCACTTTAAAAAACAAACAAATACAAAAATACTTCCGTCCAATAGATGTCTATTTACCCATCAGACAAAGGGTAAGAATTATAACAATTATCTCAATTCCTAGTCAATGTCCTTGTTAAACTAACATTAAGTTAACTGCTGGGCCCATTTAAACTATTGCAAACACATTGCTACTCAAAACCACAGTAATGAAACATGTAAACGTTATGTGGAGACTTTCATGACAATTAGCGCTTCCAGTTGACTATCACAACCTTTATTGAGCCAAGCCACAAATTTTATATTTGAAAAAGCTCACGTCACACCACCAAACAAAAATGTAACGAAAAGTAAAAAACTGTGGCACCTTGACGTCCAAGTTAAATTCATTATGTGACCAAGGTCTTGACTTTTATACTTATCAAAGGAATTTTCTCCATTGAAATGAATTGAAATGTCATTAATCTATTAAAGCGCCCCAAAAAAGGCCACCATTTTTTTTGGTACGTGTTTTTGATAAAGCAGAATAGCCCTGAATTGTATAAAAACATACCAGTAATAAAACATTATATAAGAGGATGTAAAAAAATGAACTGATTTTATAAAGTGTAAGTACTGTTAATTAGGACAAACTGAAAGTCACAACAGTGTTGTACGTGTGGCTTTAAGGGCGTAGTCGAGTTGCGCCAACTTGGCGGGTTAGGTCTCTGGTCCACACAAGGATTTCAAAACAATTTGAAGAGATTTTTTTGTTTGTTACAGACCCCACAGATGAACATAAAAAAAAATCAGGTGTTTAACAGTTTTGGTCGTATTGTGTGCGGTATGTGCCGATAAATCTCAACACTGCACACCACACACATAAAGACTCTGTTCCATCACTGATCTGTAATCTAGTCCGCCAAGACAGAAATCTTGCGTCATCAAACGTTATCTAACAAAAACGAAGAAGAAAAGGCATCACCCGGGAAGCACAAGATGCAAGACGAGGGGAGGGAATGACGGAGGTTTTGGAAATTAAAATAAATTTTTTATTTTTATTTTATTATTATTTTTTTTTACAGAAGTATTCCAAACTATTTCATGTCATGACTCGGGAGTCTTCGGCTCCCCACACATATGAAGATTTTTATTCGTTAATATTGAACGTTTAATATTTAAGATTGTCGACTCCCACCCATTTCGGACCCTATTATGTGGAAAAATTCACTCTTAACACACCTCGCACCAGAAGATAATGTAATAGGATAATCAGAAGTTTCTCATCCTTGGTAGGGAAGGGACAAAATTGGGACGGAAATATCCCAATTATATTTGTGTGTACCAGGCCTTAGTCTTTGTGTGAGCATCTGATTGTGAGTTTTTGCCTAGCTCGATGTTGCTGTGTGCATCCATTTTGATGTTTCGGTGAGCTACGCAACCTCCTTTTTCCATGCAGTGTGCCTTGGCTCGCAACATTTTCAACACAAATCCTGTAATTAAAACTACCTTACCATGTTTTTAGCTTCGTAACCTGACCGTCCTGGACCTGCGGCACATTTCTGAGCTGAACAATGAGACGGTAATGGAGGTGGTGAGGAAGTGTCGTAACCTCAGCTCCCTCAACCTCTGCCTCAACTGGAGCATCAATGACAGGTATGTCAGGCTGTTCTTTTCAGTGTCTCTGTGTTACGCACACGGTGTCATTTTGGGATCCCGTCAATGTAGGCACTTGATTACCACTGATAATCGGGCCTCACACAGTCAGCAGTTTAAGTGTTTATTTCTGAGAAAATTGTGACATCGGTATAGCTTGTTGATATATAGAGGCCCAGGCATATACTTACTATACCATGCTATGCTATGCCATGCCATGCCAAATAAATCCAAAACAATGACGCCTTGTAATCTTGCAATATTAAGGCAAGCAAGCAAAGCAAGTTTTTCCCCCCCAGAAATTAGCACAATTTTAATGTAAGCCCGCAGAAAGGGGGGGGGAAAATGGCACATAAATAATAAAAGAGAGGAAAATAGTTACAGAGGGTTTTCCCTAATCTCCCCCCCAAAATGGCTCATTAGTGTCTTGATTGACAAATAATGTGTTGACTGTTACAATTAGTCTCTTTTTTCTCGTATCTATGAGCTGACAGATGTGAGGCATTAATACAATATTTTAATCACATCTTTGACATCTCTACAGTATTCAAAATTGCTAATTTGTTCATTTATTGGTGGTTATATGAAGAAACGTTTTGGCTACTGATTGATAGTTTGATATGATCTTCCATTTGGCATTAAACTAAACGTTTCATTAATGGCAACATGGATGTTTCATTAGGCTGATTAACTTTTTAAAAATACACAGCCAATGGAAGATAACACACTCATGACACACATCTGAAGAAGAAGAATCCATCTTAAAACCCTGAAACAAAAATTATATGAAGCACATTTTCTGTGTTTCTTTGTCACTCTGGTCATCTGTCTCCGCTGCTACCACCATCTGCTTTGGGAGACGGGGGGCTGCACAGTATTGTAGCAACAAGAGTAAACCATCTCCTCTTTTATTTATCACCCCGTGTTTTATTCATATGTTTCAATTTAATCTATCGATTTGCAGCTACGGTTGTTGCTCCTTCGCCGACTGTGCTCCCAGTCTAGCTCAGGAGTGTGAACACAATATTGAATTTTAACGTGGTGCACATGGTGCAACTGTGTGTGTGTGTGTGTGTGTGTGTGTGTGTGTGTGGAATCATTCTTGCACTGACTTTGCACCAGACACGTGATGGGAATGAGACGGTAATACCCTGCCTACCTCCTTTCAATCATAAAAACATGAAGTTTGAATTGCACGCGCCCACTCACACACACACACAACGTGGTGCATTGATGCCGTAATGATATTCACTGAACTGGCTCATTGGCTCAAGACGTGCATGCATCTGACTGGAATTGTCCGGATCACCCTTTGGGAATATTGTGTGTTTTAGCTTTGAGGGTGACTGAGGTGGTCAGCCGTTCTTGATGAATCTTCCACCATCCATTTTTAAAATCCACAAGTCGTAGGTCCAGTTTACTCTCAGTGCCTCCTGGACATTTCAGTGTGTTTATTGTTGTGTGTACATGTATGTATGTGTGTGAATGTGTACATGCCGACTGCTGCTCAAGGGCTGAAAGCAAATAAAAGCCTTGCAGTCGTAAGATGCTTTATTGTTACTCTTTACAGTAACACGGCTCGATGCATGAAGGTGGGTGTGGATGCTTGTATTTAAAGGTGTGCGTATGTGGGTGTGTGAGAACATGTTGGATTTAAAGCACCAATAATACTGCCACACCGGATCGTGCTATATATTATGTGGTGCGTGCTTGCATCATCCTAAAAATGTTCAAACTCAGTCAGGTAATAATAGTATTTGAGTTCTCCCGCTTTCACTTGCAAATGCAGTCAGGTTTTCCCGGTTTCATCATGCATGACTAGAGCTTGCAAGCCGCTATGTGATGACACTCCCAACAACAGCTACTTCTATGAAACACCTTTGAGATACACCTCTGGAACTAAGTTGGCCTGACACTTGCATATACTGTACAAGCACAATGTCCCACTTCCTCCCTGATATGAATATTAAATACCTGAAGGTATTTGCCACAGAAGCAAAAGTTAAAATGCAGCTATTTTGCTATGGACAAAATTTTGATTTCGAGACAAATTTGAATTTTTCATAGCAATCTACGAGGTTAAACCGGCAAAGAAGTGAACAAATGTGCATTCAATTCGATACATATGTTTTAATGATTAATAATCCAGTGGAACCTTAAAAAACAGCCTAATAGGTGCGGTTTGTCGTCCGATATAGCTGATTGTCCTTTACATTGAGGCCATATGCACCAAGTTATGCCCAGTTCAGTATAAAGTTGTTGTAAATAAATATTAAAAAAAGTTTGAAAATGTTTGAAAGTTTTATATTCTATCCACCTTTACCACGCTGGTGTGCTTGGTCATGGTGGCATTGTAGACATACAGTGCTCGTCATGGGCGAGTCGCTGTCTTGAGCCGTGAGGAATTAGTGTGCTTCCTAGTTCCAAATCCGTTGCCAAAGGCGAATGGCTTGACAAAAAAAAACTGTTATTGTACCAAAATAGCATGTTCCAGACTCCAGAGTGTTTTGTATTCCTCAGAGTTAACACTGCCGCCATGCCGCTCTCTCTCTCTCTCTCTCTCTCTCTCTCTCTCTACGGCACAATAGATATAACCATCATGACATGGCCGCCACGTCAATGCCCCTGACATTCAATATGGCTGCCACTTAGGTACGGGAGCCACATCTTGTCATATTATGTATCTGTGACCAGGAAAAACGTCAGTGCCATTCTCTGCTTACATTGCGCCACAGCGCCAGTAAACAACAGCGGCCAGTTCTGGAACTAGCAGACTTTGTCAGTGGCAGTTGAGTGAAACTATTTTTGGACACATTGTTCAGTCCCGACGGTCCGTTTTATCTGATTTCTGTTGTATCGCTTCCACTGTAATTACAAAGGAAAAACAATACAAAGAAATTAATGGCTACATATAAATGTAAATATAATACTAAAAATACTTAATGCTAGTCGTAATTTGTCTTATTTTTTATTTTAGTATTTTACAATAGGCAAATCTTATTTGCTCATAGTTACCCACTTGCTTTATATGCCTCAATATTTATGATGCCAATGCTCCAGCTCCCAGCCACTCAATCTGAAGCTTTACTCCTTACTAAAATTTTGGCTCGCAACACAAAGCAAAAATAAAAAAATTACCAAGTCATGGCTCATAAGTCTAAAAACTCTTAAGTTGGGCACTTGTAAGTCAAGGCACCACTGTATTCTTATACTGCTGCGCAAACTAATGCATTGTGGGCCGTGCGTAACCTGTGGCAAACTATGGACCCCCTTTACTCTTATACACCAAAGCAGTTACAAACCAGTGTGACGTGCATGTGTTTCAAGGTTTTGCAGGTCCTCTGTGTCATGGACATCAACGCGCACAGGCATGCATTCACAGACACACACACACACACACACACACACACAGTCACACGCACACTCTCACACACACACACACACAGTTGTAGGGACGCATACCAACAGCTCTTGCTTGGCATCACAGTGAAGACCAAAATGACTCGAGCCCTCTTCACAATAGTCCTCTGAAGGCACAGCAGGGTCAGAAGCAGTGTGAATGCTTCAGTGGGATGGCACTTGGCCAGGAGCAGGTAAACAGGCGCAGGAAATGACCCCTTATTTCCAGGATCAATTTGTCCCCTGATAAGAGGCCATTGGAGAGATACAGCCCTGTGGGTGGTAAAGTACTTGGTCATTTTTCTTTTGCCGCCTCTTTGTTTTTTTTCTTCCCTTCTCACTTGTCTTTCATTTTGCGCCAAAAGAAACACTGCGCCATCTGGATCTCGCCGATCCTTCTACGTAATGGCCGCGAATAGCATCCACGTAATAAAGTGAGAAAAGATGAACAAATCAAGACTTTTCCTGCGTCGCACGCCAATGGGCAGATTGCGACAGTGGGACGTCAATTTTTGGTCACTGTCATTTCTCGGCATGAGAGGATACAATGGGCTGCATGCGCGTGGCGTCGAGCGGGCCGGTTATTTCTCGGTATCGTCTCTAGCCGTGATAGCTGGCCAAAGTGGGAGCGACATTTTTCAAATTTCACAGTTTGAAAATTGGGAGGAAGCTATGATCAAAGTGGAATAGTTGAATAGATGCCTGAGTTTTCTTTCATTTTTTTTTTATGATAGCTGTTTTTCCCCCCCATCTTCAAGAGTCTTTGTGTTTTATACCTAATGGATTTGTTGACTGTTCACACACTGTTTCTTTTGTGTGGTTACAAACATTGTATTTGTCTTGAGACTGGAATGATTCTTAGTGATATTAAAATTTGATTTGTACATACAGATGTTCAGTATCATTTTTACTGTCTGTGAAAAAATTTAAAGCTCGGACAGTTTAAGAATTGTTTTCTGTGTAATTGTAATTTTGATCATTGCCTTTGTTAAAATGCCCATAATCCAGTGTGTGTGTGTGTGTGTGTGCGTGTGCATGAATGTGATTGCAAATTTTTGTTTACTGTGGTAACATTCCTTCACAATAAAGCAAACTGTCAATACAGTAGTGGAGTCAGACAATGTACAGTAGTGGTTCACTTCCTTTCTGCGGCCATCATAGGTTCAGTTCCCACTCAGGGAGCGTGTGATTGTAAATGTGATTGGTTGTCTCTCTTTGTGTGCCCTGTAATAGACTGGCAACCAGTCCAGTGTTTGTTTGGCCTTTGTTTCAGAGTCAAGAATAAGTGGTATAGAAAATTGATGGATGTTTGTCCACGGAGGTCAAGGGAAATTCTTAGCGCTAACATAAGGTTACCTTGTCGCTGTGCCTAACTTCTAGACGCTGTTGTATACTACTCCCCAGTCTCCACTTCACTGCAGCCGTGCATTTTCTTGCTGTCTTCAGTCTTCACTCAAATGTATTTGTCTCCACTGCCACATGGTTACTACAGGACATCTTTCTTGTCATCCGTTTTTTAGTGTGTCTGGTCCCAACTGATATGTTTAATGTGGTGTGGTTCTTGGTTGTTTCCCGTTGTACTATTTTGAAATGGAAAACCGACAATTAGACCAGACCCCAAGTCAATATTGGAGTGGAAATGGGATGTAAGCTTCCATGTACAATTGGTGTCCACTTCCGTCAACATTTTTAAAAAGTAGTCCAAAACCTTTTTTTTTTTTTTATTAACGATTGTTTATTGCTTTTTTGATTGTTCGTTGTCATATGAACTGCATAACGTTTGTGCTTCGGCATTTTCTTTTGAATTTTAACCACACAAGACTGTGGGAATCGTCTCTGTGAGAAGTGCCAAAAAATAACATTTACTTACTTACTCCAGCCAACTATTTTATCTGAGCTAACCCCTTTTCTGTTGTGTTTTTTTTAAACTTATTTTCTAAATGCCAAGCAAAATGTCAGCCGAGCCCTTAACAGGGAGCGACAGACATTTGTCTTCGTCTTGTTACTCCACCATCTGTCTCTCTAGATTTGAGGAGAGTTGCTGAGGGGCGTTCCCGATGTCCTTGTCACTTCTTTTTTGGGCTCCTCTGAAACCTTCACACTTGCATCAGTGCTTTCTGCTCCTCACCGTTGCATGTAGCTCTCAAGTGAAAGTCATTGAAGGGACTTTCATTATTTATATTACAAATCTAGGTGCTGGTCTAATTACTCATGTGTGAGGTGATGCTCAAAGTTGGAGGAGGGAGGGGCGGTAAAGTTGTGTTCTGAAGAGCAATTCGGCTGCTGGGTTGTTAGACATGATGGCAAGACAACACTTGTTCAATGAACCTCACATAGCCAATCAACACTTTGCCCCGCCTTGTTTTCCCATCTTGGTTTCTCACACTTCATCTCTCCTCCAGTTGCCTTTCTCTGTTCTTTACACTCTCCCGCTGTCAAGCAAACAAACGCTTAAGTGATTATTTTTGGCAGGTTGCATGTGAAGGTGCGCTACGACAAACACGCTGCCGCGGTGCTTAATTTTGAGTAATGGCAGCGTCAAACTCCAATGCCTTTAAGTATTCAGGATGGTGACACAAAGGCAAGAAGTGGAAAGAACTAATAGGGCCCCTACATTTTCTTTTGACCTGCAGCATCTTCCATCTCTTATTATAACCAATTAACATTCAAACTCGCTTTTCTTTTTTAAATGATGTTGCTTAAGACTACTTCTCATGAAGTGCGCACCGTCACTTTAGTGCTCTAGTCTATTTATTCTTGAAGTATACAGTTAGGTCTACAGATCTTAGGACATTGACACAATTCTCATGTTTTTGCCTCTAAACACCACCACAATGGATTTCAAATGAAGCAAACAAAATGAGCTTTAAGTGGAGTCTTTGAGCTTTAATATGAGAGTATTTACATACATATCAGGTAAACAATAGGTTGTGTATGCGTCTCAATTTTTAAGGGACCAAAAGTAATGAGATAAAATAACAATTATAAACTTCCTTGTTAGCAAATCCCTTGCAGACAATTATAGCCTGAAGTCTGGAACGAATTGACATCACCAGATGCTGGATTTCTTCCCTGGTGATGCTTTTCCTTCATTTTTGTCTTCAGCAAGTGAAATGCATGCTCTATTGGATTCAGGTCATATGATTGACTTGCCCATTGCATAACATTGAACTTCTTTGCTTAACAAAAAAAACCAAACAAACAAAAACAAAAACCTCTATGGTTGCTTTTGCAGTATGCTTCGAGTAATTCGACACCCTAATTAGGACAAGGGCTATAAAAGATGGATGGATGTTTGGTATCGTTTAAAGCTTTACATATCCATGAGCTGTCCCTTCTCACTTCCATTGTTAAATCTCTAACGTGAATGTCCATCTTCACTGCTTTGGTCTTAGATCATGAAGCGCCCAAATGCAATTCATTCCAAGGAAAGCCATGCATATCACAGCTGTGTCACTGCATTAGACGCTGGCCTTAAAGTGCTATCATCTAACAAAATGAGTCAAAATCCTGACACTGAAAGCCATGCTAACCATATTCTTGACCCGTGATGCCAAGAATTATTGTCTCAATTTTGTTCAAATACATCTTCCTCCTGTTTCCCTGTGTTTGGTCATGTTGTCTAAATTGTTATTGCGTTGGTCGATTACCAGTGCAGGAGAAAAGACAAGTAGCCAATGTAGTAAACATAATTTAAAGACCTGAAGATGCAACATGTTTTTTTCCAAAAAGAAGATTGCTACTGAGAGTGATTTTTCTCTTATTAGATTTTCTTGCTTTTATCCAGGTTCACCCTTTTTGGAGGTTTTATGTTTTTCATTTACTTCCTTTCTCAAGGTTACTTTCCTGTTAAACGGACCCCCCCCCCCGACTGGATTTATAAAAAGTCGATTCCAAAATGTTCCACAGCCTAATTTCCAGACTTTTTCAGGCAAGCAAAGGGCATGAGTCATTTTGATCGTACCCTCTTGATTTATTATTATTTTATTTTGTCGTGTATGATTTTTAAACCAGGCCAACATAGTTTCAATTTAACACCCAAAGTCACCAGGGCATGTCTTTGAGTACATCTATTTAGGCATATGTGTAGATACTCCGGTTTTTGGCCAGGCTGCATTAGGCATTTGTGTGTGTGTGTGTGTGTGTGTAAGTAAAGTACATATGGCCACAGGACTCAGTGTGACTCCCGCCAAGGAGCTTGGCTTGTTTCCTCAGGCCTGTGAAAGCCGAGACTGCATCCATTATTCACCCTGCAGATGGTTCTGTGTGTTAAAAGTGATCGGCGTCACTTAGAATCAGTCGGTCAGTAGGTAATGCCATCTTGTTCTCATGAAGTGCTCCAATGGCCAGGAACCACAGCAATGGACTCTGTGAGAACATGCATGGTCACCAGGCCCCAATGAAAAGGCAAAAACCAAGGCTCAAAATTTGTTTTCAAGCCATTTGTGAGATGTGCTTTCTCTATTCCATGTTCATTCTGCAACAGCCATCACCCGCCCAGCATGCGCTCGGTTCAATTTAGTTCAAAATGGTTCAAATGAAAAGGACCATGCCAGGGAAACAAACTACAGCGTTCCCCCGCTATAGCACAGATGTTCAAGAGCTAGCTCATTTTTATGGGTTTCTCCAGTATGCAGCAAGTCCAGATTTCGAGTTGCGCCCATTCAGTGTAATAGCACGTTGTGCTGCAACCTGCCTGGCTGCACTGAGGTCTATTGGAAGTGATGCAGTATTATTAAGAGCAGGAAGAGGGCGCTGTAATGCAGTACCACCTTTTTCCATTTTAATAACCGTTCCCAGAGAGCGGGGAAAATATCTTGCTGATGTCGGGCCGAAAACTCCCATGTTCAAATGTGGTCAATTTCATTTATTTTTTTAACAAATCAGTACTATTGGTCAGTCCCCAGGTGGGTATGCCAGCTTTTCGAATCATTGACCAATATAATGTGTTGAAAATAGCTTGCTCTCTTTGGTAATGAAATGTTAATGGCTCACTAAACTGTTAACGAAACAGTTTTTTTTTTTTTTTTAATTTCCTGAAAAAAGATAGTTTTGGAGATGTGAGGTTTTCGCACGACACCACTGATGTCTGTGAGTGTTGCTGTAGGGTATGTTTGTATGTATTGCTGCTTTGTTTGTGAAAGAAGCAGTTGTTTTAAGGTTTATAATTGCTGTACCGTCTATGCTTAGTTTCGTTAGCCCCGTCTATGGCATTTCACATTGTATGTTGGCATTAACCTAGCGGACTTTCATTTAGTTAAATTAAACGGTTTGGTTAAACATTTGGGTGTTTAACTATACAATGTTGAACTCTCTTTGGTTTTGTTGCTGTTTTGCAGTAAATTTAAACTAGGAGTGGCAAGTAGCTTGACGCAAGCACACTATACCTCATATTTGGGGAACTCTGAGTGAGAACAGGTGCTAAGGAATACTTAGTGTTCCTGCAAAAAAGTGTTTTAATAACTAAGTGTGTTTAAAGGGAGGAGTAAAGCTATTTAAACAAAAAAAACAAAACACTTTTTAAAATTGATTGATTTATTTATTTTGCAGGTGAGTCTGTAACATATCCGCAGTGATGAATGGGGGGTTCACTGTACAGTCAAACCTCAGTTCACGAGAAAATCGGTTTATGAACAAGATTTTCGATCAGATCTTAGTTCAGTTCATGAAGTATGCTTCAGTTTGTGTACAGTTACAGGATCCATGTTGATCGCTCTTTGTGCTTTCACTTGCGTTGTAAAATCCAGAAGATTTACCCTTTTTTGCTGTTGGTTTAAATTAGCCCCGAGTATGGCTCCCAAGAAAGTGAGAAGTGAAATTATAATGCTATGAGGAGTCCTATCGTAATATTGTTGAACAAAAGGAAAACACGTATATAACACGTGACGGGTGTTGGTGTTTCTGATCTCGCTATGCAGTTTGTTGTGGCGATCATCTGCACTATTCTTTAGAACATAGACACAGTATAGAGTTCATTTATGTCTATATAATTTTTAACTAAACCCAAAATACTGGGGCTGGATACGATATCCATTCATATAAAAGGGAAACATTATCGGAATGAATGAAGTTTGTGAACCGAGCATGGATCCAACTTTGGTTAGTATTATTGTGTACAGGTTGTTTGGGTTACAGGTGGCAGGCAGCAGACTCCGTGGCTTATTGTGGTCGTCCATACTGTGAGGTCAGAGCGCCGCCTGTGTAATCTAAATGGTAAAGAGACCGCAGGGCTCGGCTGCTCTTGTTCCACCATGTTGGAGACCTGGCATTTGGCCCTGGTTTGAGGACCAAAGCTGTAATTTTCCTTCTTCCTCTGTTCTCTGGGGGGCCTTTGGAGAAAGCCATGTTGAAAAGTATTCTTTTATATGCTTATCCTTTTATGTCCTCCTTCTTTATCATCAATTGCGCACATGTCCATGTGCCCTTGTTCTGTCCTGCCAGCATGTGGTATGAGTTTGCCTTGTTCTCGTTCTTTATTATAGTGCTGCTTTTATTGATACCATCCCTCTCCTTTGTCTTCCTTCTTCCGCTCACTTCCCTTCTTCCTACACATCCTCTCACTGCTGTTCCCTCTTCATCTATTAACCCCACGTACCTCCCTGCAGCGTTTCCCCGCTCGTTCTGCGCCGCTCTCATCGGCATGATCTCTGCTTTCTTACCCACGGCACATCCGCCGCCCCGCAAATGAGAGCAAGGAGAGTGCGAGAGCCAAAGGGAGAGCATGATGCAGGGCCCAAGGAGCGGGGTTTAATAAAGCCAGCCTAAATGAATTTACTGCTTCCCATTGAGCCACTCGCTCCACAGTAGCCGACCGACCCAGCCGTTGTGTTTCAGGCCGCCTGCTCCGTTCCGCTACCTGTTTGTCACACCTCTGTAATTAGTCACCACTATTTAGGAGAGTAATTGCGTTTTAGAGCCGCGCTCTGTTATGGGAGCCTCAAAAGCGAAAATGTTTATGCAAATGCTTCTGAATCAGCGGCTGAAATGGAGAAAATTACCCATGGTGTCGAGTGCTGAAGAAATACACGGAGGTCATTTTCATCCAAAGAAGAAGAAAGGAAATTGCGACTATCGTTAAACGGATGGAGGACGTCTGCTTAGATTTGTTCACTGGGATATTTGTATACAAATCTCAGGGGATAAACAGAGCGAATGTCTTTGCTCCGAGACTGATTTACTCTTTCAAATTGCTGTTTTAAACGATGCCCTGTGATGCAAGTTTGGAAGTAAATTGGACTTATTATTAACTGCTGTTGTTGCTCACCTGGTTTGTATTAGACGGTCCTGGGGACAAATACTGTGCTGATTGCTATTCCTAGTGTGCGTGCGTGTGTGTGTGTGTGTGTGTGTGTGTGTGTGTGGGGCCTAATGAAACCTGCGAGTCAGCTGATAGTTTGTAACCCCTCCGGTTTAAAAGGAACTCTGTGACAGTGGCAAATAATTAGTGAACTCTTAGGAAGTTTGCAGTGTAGTTCCAAGTTACCAAATCTAGCTTTAAGGATGTTAATAAACTCAACATGCCTGCTTAAAATGGGAAAAGAACCTCATTGCCTGTGTGTAGTTGTTGTACCTGCATTTTGAATCTGTGCACAGGCAGGTTGTTTTGTGTTCAATAAAGGTTATAGTTATATTGGATATGTGTCACTGGAAAGTAATGTAAAACGGAAAAGAAAAATACCACCTGCACACAACTCTGAGCAATACTATTAGCCAATGCGAAGGTGTTTTGGCTGGTCCATCGGTATTATATCTTAACTCGTTCACTGTCGTGAAAGTTTATATTTGTCAGCTGTAATCCAACTGTTAACTTTTTCTTTTGGTAGGTTTGGTGCTGATATTGTGAAAATTACACAATATTCTGTGGGACTTGAAAGCGAAGTCAAAATTCTCAGCCGGGCCCCATGGCAAGAACAGTGATGCTTTTCTTCTTAAGAATCACCATAATTTTGACACAACCTCTTAATACTGATACATTACTATTTTGTTGGGACTTAATGATAACATTCTCTAGACACACCATGGAAACATGGGCAAGCGTCCCGCTGCGTTGGAATTTCTTACCACCTCATTTTATTGAAGTTGTAATTTTTTTGGCCAGTCAGACCTCTTTATATTTTAGAGTGAGGAAAAGGTTGGTGTGAAGAAAAGCATTATAGCGACAGTTATCCTGCCAAAGAACTTAGGGTTTCTATCGTCTTATTTATAAGTTGTACCCGGCCGGGCCTTTTGGCAGAGTGATCACACCTCTAAACCCTCTAAGACATACTAAAAAGTATGTTTTCCTCCCCTTTTAATTAACATTAGTTCAAGTTTGACAAATCGAGGGTGCTAAATGTGTCAGACCTTCAATGTTGACTGTGTAGAACCTGAAGTGGGCTTGGACTTATCAAACACTCTTGACTCTTCAAGCGTGCCAAAGCTCCTATATTTTATGTCCACTTCCATTACCTTTTAAGCCTTCGTCAGGTTGCGGTGCTGTGAAGCGGACACCAGTCGCCGCTGGTAGCAGTGCTGCCCAACTTCCAGTCTGTTCAGCTTATGCCACCACCCTTCAGAGATTGGTAATAACGACAGTATTTGCTCAGACTTATACATTCTCACCTCCCTGACTTAATTTCCCCCCTCCTCTCTCACACTATTCATCTTTCTGAATTCATAGTTTGTTTTTCCCCTCACTCCATCCTCGTCTTCCTTTCTGGTGTCATATTTTCCTTCGTTAAAGCAATGACTCTTTAAACCCTCCTTTGCTCCCAAGGTCCCATCAGATCCCCTCGAAGCCAAGCGCTATTAAAGAAGGTCTCTCGAGCTCAGCTGGAGAGCCCGTCTGTGTATGTACAGTAAGTGTGGCTCTTTGCTGGTGCATTTAAGTGTGAGGCCACAGCTATATGGGAAAATGTTAGTGCATTCACATTGATGTCGGGGTTATCTCCTTTTTTGGTTTCCAGTGAGAGCTTGGACTCATAGGTTGCCTGCGGTGCAGGTAAGAGGGTTTGCAAGACCAAGCTGCTACACGGAGATGTTGAAAAGACAAATAATGTGGCGCCAATGACCTTGCGGTCTGGAGTTTTGCAGGCCTAATGTGACAGCACAGACATGTGCAAACAGAACTAATGAACACACACGATTTCCTTTACATACCATCCTGTTTTAGTTCCCTGAGAAAAATCATTATGACGCAATATCTAAAGTCGAAGTCGACCCGCATTTTTTCCACTTGTGGATTTATCAGACTTACTAGTGGCCTTCCAGGACATCACATACAGCCATCACTGTATGAGCTGCTACTTTTCCTCCGAAGAAAATGGTGGCCTTGTTTTTTCTTCTTTCTGCTTTCTTTCTTGTTTGTTTTGTTGGAGCTGTCACTTGCGGGCTGCCCTCACCTGGTAACCCTTAAAAAAAAAAACAACAAAAACTGTGTCTTAAATGTTTCTTTCTTTCTTTTTCTTATTTCTCTCCTTAGCTATAATCCAGAAAATAATGTGTAGGAAATGTTTTTTTAAAATGGTTTCCTTCAGTGGTAATGTGTGCAAGAAATAGACTGCAATTCCCTCCAATTTCAGAGAGACAGAGATTGCTTTGAATGTTAATGGGGGAATTTGCAATAAAAAAAAAAATATATATATTTCTTAAAAAAACATTGACTTGACACTACTACACGATAAATTTGATCTGTCGCCTAGTTACTTTGTAACCCCAGAAAAGCACCTTACGTTTAATTGAGTGTTACTTAAACATTAAATGTTATCATTTGGAATGTTTTTATTTTATTTTACTTTGATTTTTTTTTTTACGTGACCATGGGGGTGTGGCTTCGATGAGTGCGGCCATCCATGAGTGTGTTAATTTATCGTGTACTACAAGTCATAGTGACTGTTTTAACAAAGATTATTTAATTCTTGTTTTTTTAATTTCCAACTACCCTTTAAGCGCTGACTGTTTACAAGAGTTTTGGTTTTGCTTTCATCACCACCTCTGACGTCCGACCTTCTCTGGCTGTATCAAGAGATTTGGATGACTGCATCAGAACCAGAGCCACATTCACTTCAGTCAAAGTTGTTCTGAATTTTTAAACATATAAATGTATGCTGTGCACTAGTATGTAGAGCATATGTCTCCACTTGGCTGTGAGCAAACTGAAATCTCTACTGGGACTGATTAAGGGTGCACTCACACTCAGCATTCCTGCCGTGCTTGTGCACGCTTGACTCCTTTGATTTGTTTGACTCGCTGCACTCAAGCATGGTAACTTCCCTGGACACAGCACAGTTGCACCATGTGATCTTGGGCATGGAGGAATTACTCGCGCACCATCACTTGGATGGACGTCCATGTCAGTTATTAACGATAACGGCCACTTCACATACCGTAATTTCTCGTGTATAATGCGCATTCCTCCCCTCCCCCCCCAAAAAAAGTGCCAAAAGTCAATAGTGCGCATTATACATGGGTATAGCAGAAAATGGAAAACACCTTCCCATTTTATAAATGTATGCCGCCATCTAGAGGTTATGAAAAAGCTGTACACATTCATTCCAAAATGCCACCGCCCCCTAGGGGCTATGAGAAAGGTGTAGCCTATACTTTCATTCCAATATGACAGTATGACTGCATGTATGTACAGTTGTGCTGATAAGTTTACATACCCTGGCAGAATTTGTGAAATATTGTTTATTTAAATATGACTGAACTGGAACCATCATTAATTTCGTTGTTTTGTTTATTGATAATGCTTTTCTGAAACGCTTGACCGTTTAATTTGAATCCCATTAAAATAAAATGGTTGGATGTCAGTTAACTCTAAAAAAAACAAAAAAACAAAAAAACATTATGCATAGAGGCATTGACGAAGTTAATGCAAATTTATTTTGTTTCTTTCTTGACAGACACTCTGTTAGTATTGCGTCGTTAAGCATGTGAGAGTTAAACAGAGAGAGGGAGAACTGTCACATTAGCAGATTAAATTAGCTTTAATGTGACGGCTGCTTGGCGTGGCTACTTAAATATGATGGGCCATTAGCTATTCAGCCGTGCCGCTCACTTGATGCACAGTATAGAAAATGCAGTCGTGCAAAACCCCTCTTCGATCCGAGCCTTTCATGCAAGGAATAAATGCTGATATTGTATTGGTTAAGAGTGACATAATTGATTAGATATGCACGGCCTGTATCCTTTTTTCTTCCCTGTCCTGTCCGTAGGCGGACGCAAATCAGTTTTTGGCCTTACTCGTTTGTCAGCACCTTGTCTGGTTAATTTAAAGATGTCATGGTTTATGGCCGTCATGTCACGGCACGAGCAGAGAGACTCATTGGGGCTTGCTAGGTACTTTCTTTCCAGGCTTTGCATTTGATCTGAAGCCTTCACCTTTATCACCATAGATCGGTTAAGTATTCAGTTGAGAAAAGGGGCAGAATAAATTAGAATGAGCAAGGGATACTACAGATTGCTTCAGGATTTGTCTAGTGCTTGAATGTACTAAAACGTAATTTCAGTTTCACACTTCCATGCAAATTGATAAGATAAACTCTTGGGTGGGGCTGAAGCTTTAATAATTGAAACTTTACTTTAATTGCTGGAAAACTGATATTCTCGAATTCCTGTGCAAGAATTCCCATTTGATTAAAAACCACCTTGATTATGCCATTGATCCATTTTTGTATCAGTTCACCTTGTTAATATACTGGGTGGGAATTGCCTCTCCTTGGACAGTCGTTTTTAACAATTTAACCTGACATTGATTCACCGGCAATTACAGTATAAATTACAGTCTCTCATAAAATAATCTCCTGACATGAAAATGGATGAATCCCTTTTTCGGCCATGATATACTGATGCAGTCAACTTTAAGTTAATAAGCCTTTGACTATACAACTAGAGCGTCCTTTTTTGCCTGCATGTTAAATATGAATATAACATTTTATTGTGGAATAGTGGTACATACAAAGTGAGTCTTGTCAGCGAAATTTGACGTCTTTATCATCGTCATCAGAAATGAAAAGTTTTTGTACATATGACAAAACTTATATTTAGAAAAGCCACTTAACATGAATGGTTTGCTTCACTTTGTACTTGTATGAGCGTTACGAATGTTGAAATATTGCTCCAAATATTTTCTGTGCAGTTAAAAAAAAGGTTTATGGGTTTATTTATTGTCACTTTCTATTTCATGTGGGAGTAAGTAATTCACGGACTAGATTGTTTGACTTTGGAGGTTGTTCTGTACTTTCATATTCATAAGTTTCAAATGGAGTCCATTTTCTGTAGCCAGAGATGTCAGCAATTGATTGATGTCAATGCATATTTCCCATCATGCCTTGAAGACTTAATTCTGAATTGCTGTTTACAAAATGGTGTATTGGGAGCCCGGAGCGAAGTCGCATTGGCAGCTTCAAAGCTTCATGCAGCATGCGATTACAGAAAGGTTAGCGTAGTTGCGAGCAACTTAATGGCGGTCCATTTGTTATCCAACCTGCCAGCAAAACTTTTCTCACTGCTCGTCTTCCCACGGTTTTTATGCAAAGGTACAACAATGTCACTGGCATCAATTTGCCCTAAAAACTGTGCTGTGCTGAAATATTACAGAGTTGACACTATCACACTGTCTATGTAGGGGAGGGAGAACATGCATGGAAAACAAGTGAATAACTTTGGTCCCCTCTGAATAGGTAAAATGGGTTTTGCATTATATGCAGCACGACCACTGTAGAATATGTAATAACATAGTTTTATACATCAAAATAGAGCCTTATCTATGCCGTTCTGTAATAAAACTTTACGTGTCCGTCATACAAGAGCTTCAGAGGTAAGCAGGATGTGAATCACAGATGAGGACTTAATTGATTGGGCCTTGATTGTTTGGCTGCATTATTGATCGTAATAATTGAACTTGGAGAAAGAAGCAATAGAAAGAAAAAATAGGAATGTTTTACAACACCATCCTGCGTACTTTGGATGACATAAATCAGCTCCCCACCCATGCTTTTAAAATATGATAACAGGATGAGCAATATTATGGGGGTTTTTCCCCCTTAAAATAAATACAGTGGAACCTGGATGTTCTGGGAAGCTCGTCAACCACCATTTGTTCAAATGTTTACGTAACGTAATGCTTTACGTGTAAGAAGTTATCGCGCCATCATTTGAAATGGGCAACAAAAAGCCAAAGAGCAAGCAAAACACGTAGTTAATCTTTTGATGCGGATAAAAAGAGCACTGGCACAATATGTTGACATCTGCCATTATTTTGTTCATGACTATACTTTGAGTTTTATGGGAATGTAGAGGGATTATTTTCACTCCATCTTTTGGTTGAATTCTGAATTGTGCAAGCTCGATATTCGACTTTTAAAGACTTAGGTTTTGAGGTGCATAAACAAGTCAGAGTTGTTCTTTTCTGGTTTGATGGCATAAATCATCAATTATAACTTACATAATTATAAATTAGAGAAATGACCGCAGCCACAGAGACTCTGGGAGAGTGACAATGGAGGGAATGGACAAATTTAGCCACAACCAGAGGTGTGTAGAGTAGACATAAATTGTACTGAATAGAACTGTTACTTTAGAATAATATGGCTAAAATAAAAGTAAAATGTTGTCCACCAAATAACTTGAATAAGAGTACGTACTCAGTGGAAAAAAGAAACTACCCAACTACTGAGTAACTGGTGGCTTTTTTAAGTGCATGTCAAAAATTCAAATTCTCAAATAGGAATGTGCAATTTCAGTTATTATTGCATTAAAACTGCTCTGACTAGTAAAATTCATCCAAAAAGTTAATTGTAAAGAAATCAATTTAGCTTGTTACTACCCACCTCAGGGTATGACCAATGGGTTCATGGTAACTATGATAGTTATTAATTACACATAGCCATCTTGAAAAAGATAGAATTAAAAACAAAGTTGAATTAGGAGAACCTCCATCTGTAACTGTCGTCTGAGCTGAGCTGGCTGCATGATAAACACTGATGCTGCTTTCGTTGTCGATGTCTGTGTGTGCTTGCCTGCATATATCCACTTTTTAATGGTGTGTGTTGATGACATATGAATTACTGACTGCCTCCCAATGATGATGTGTATTTATTCATCAGCGGAGTGTTCTATGTGGGCGTGTGTGTATGTGTGTGCCATAAATTCTGCGTGTCTGTAACGGACACAAAGGCTAATATAGCCCATTTCACCAACCAGCCTGCCTCGTAAATCTTTTCTTCGACCATAATCGTTGACAGAGTTAGTGAGAAAATCAACATTTGTCCTCTTTCTGGGAGTTTTTCTTTCATAAGTTACTAGCAATTGCCTTTGTTCAAAGATGGATGTCTAACAGCAGTTCGCACCAATGTCTCACACCTGCTACTTCTCAGAGTGTGAGTGGAGATGCGATATCTGCTAAAGCAGGGTATGCATGTACCACAAATCGGGACAAATCTGAGCATTTTACCTCACACCCAATTATAGTTGGCAAAGTGTCTGATTCTCGTATGTTTCTGAAAGATTATTGTGAGCGCTTATCGTATAGTGGGGAGTGATTTTTCCTCCCCAATTTGGAACCCATTGGCAATTGTAAATATTAAATGTTCAATATTTTCTATGTTCTGACAGGTGTGCGACGCAAACTTTCACCTCGCGTTACTCGCACAAGTTGGATCGTGTGATTTGATCTGAATGCGGGCATTTGGTGGCGATGGTGGCCGTTAGGACAAGACCCCCCAATTCCTTTGATTGTTTTTTTTTTTTTTTTTAAATTATTATTTAAAAAAAAAAAAATAATAATAAAAATATTTCTTCCCACTTCTACTCAGTTTTCAGCCTTGCCGCCCCACAACCCTCAAATGCTGCAACGGTGCGCTGTGAGAGGCCACTGCAGCCTGTTCACGCAAACTGCATTGACTTCAAACGTAATCACGCCACATTTTGGACTTTGGAATTAACTAGAATGGCGTTTTTAACGTCTGACTTCACAAATAGTTTTCTTTGTCATAGAAAGGCAGACGTAGAAACAGAATTACAAAGGTGGGACCAACTCCATATCTTCCCCAGTAAGCAGTCTTCTTTCCAAGGCAGTATGAGCCATTCCAGGGCACAGAGGAGCCATTGAGTGGGTCCATGGTGGAAGAAAATATGATCAGAATCACAGCAATTGGTATTTATATTGGAGTTTGTTAAACAGCTTGTGCTGTCGACTCAGTTCAGGGGTGTCATTATTACGACGCTCGGGAGATGATTGCACCGGAAAGGTCACATTAGTCTCTGGCTCAATTAATATTTCAGAAGAAGTGAGACAAGACATTGAACCATGAACTAATGATACAGAGACAATACACACGCAAGAAAAATACACACAGATTCCCACTTTCCACCAAACAGGTCCCACTGTTAATTTCCAGCTTGTGCTAAAGTGGTGCCGGAGCCAGATCAACAATGAGACAAATGGGTACTAGTTTATTTGTCCACTTGCTAGAGACCAGTGCAAGTTTTGGCAATCACTACGCCTTAGTTTAATTCGACAGGATGGGTCTAAATGGCCACAAAGTCTTGTAATCATCAGGAAAGTCATTTTCTGTATGTTTATTCTCCTGCAATTGTGCCTACTCAAGTAGGGACAATGGAATCTGGCTCAGAATTTGTACATTTTTTTAATAGTGTTTATGCATTTTATTAATCCAAAACAAAGCACAAAATAGTTTTTGGCAAGTGATCATGCTTAGAAACTGAAAAAAATAAAAATGACAAAATCAGGACATACTTGCTTTTCATTACACAGTAATGGAGTCATACTCAACAATGTTCAACAATGGAGTTATGCAGTCATATTAACCTAAAATCCCCAAATGCATTAGCAATTTTGCAAAACTTTTGTGCAAAAATGTAGTTCTTTTTTAGAGAAGATAGTTAGTTTCTATATTTTTTCAGATCCAACTGATTCAAATTTTTGGTGGAACCCTGGCACCAGTTTCTGGTTCTTTCTTTGCTTCAAAAAGCGAAAATTTGATGCTGATTTTAGCACTACACCATGGAAAAAGGACAGCGCATAATCAGGTAAAGATAAATTATTAATACCATATTCGTCCCATTCCATTTTTAAAGTCCTGTATTGATAGCGGGCCCAAACGCTGAAATTTACTAAAATATATAAATATTATCATAAGAGACAGCTTGCGATCTTAGAAAATGATAAAAATGAATATTATTCATTTAGCACTGTAATATACTGTTTCTATTTCAGCATGTCCTTCAAGAAACTGAATTGTATCTTCAACTTACTAAATGGTCAGAATCAAGTGAGATTATTCAAATGAAATGGTGTCGCCTGAAAGACTTTGTTGGCAAACCTGTAGAGAGTATTTGAATTTCTTTTCAATGTAAATTCACTTCTGCATTGAGTCTTGGCCATGTAAGGCCTCTCTGCATTTGGCTCTATTGTTTTTCTGTCCCTGCATGTATGCATATGTGAGCTGAAGTAAAGTATGTCCCATATGTGAGTTTGACGGATTTTTGATGTGTTTTTGAAGTTGTTTGTCTATCAGCAATAATCTGCTCCCCACCGATTCATGGGGTATACATTTTAAATTTCCTCCTCCTTCTAACGACATTCTCTGGCTTATGTTTTTAATCATGCGCGAGAGCCAAGAAACGTTGTTTTGTTCTCTTTCTCCTTATCAGTGACAGATTGTGTCAGGTGTGTCACCACTCCAATGAAAATTTGGAGCACTATTTGACAGGCGCCCCATTCGTAGTCAAGATACGGATGCCTCGATGACAGAGACAAGAATAAATTGGAACAGATGGAAGAGAGGGCTGAACTTCAAACCACTAAGAAGCACTTCAAAAGTGTCCCTCTTGGAATCCTTCACAGATGAGTCTGATATTGCGTTTGGCGTGCACCTACAGGATGTTTGAGTCGATTCTCTTTTTCTCAAGGATTCGTCTTGACTAAAAGGTTAGCGTGGCACTTCATCAGCATTTTACTAGGCTGGTACTTGTCGCCTTCTTACCTTGTGGTGCACATGAAAGTCAACATGTTAGCTCTCTCGTGTGGCAACCACCTGTTAATTTGAGCCTGGAGGTCCACAAGCTTAAAATGTCTTGTTTGATCGCAGGCTGCAATCCATCCTCTGTATTGTCATTGGTTGTTGTGTTTGGGACTTGTAGGTGCAGTAGTTCTTTGCTGCACAGGGACATGTGTTCCCTGCTGGCTCCATTCTGACAGTGACTAGCTCATTATTTCCGATCAATTCTTCAGGGAGTGGGCCATTGTTTGTTCCCGTGCACAGGCTTTAGACCACTTGACCTTGGTTGCTATGACAGCCGCATTAAAGGCCGCACAATGGTGTCAGCGTATCTGTTGACGTGTCCCGCAGGCTTACCGGCCCCCGGCAAACCTGTTTGTGTGTGTGTCATGATGATTAATACCTTTGTTTTGAAAGCCAACAGAGATTTGAGTTTTGCGTCTTTGTTCGTGTGGGTTCGCCTCTTGTTTTATTTATTTATTTATTTATCCATCCATCCATCCATCCATTTTCTACACTGCTTATCCTCACTAGGGTTGCGGGTATGCTGGAGCCTAACCCAGCTAACTGCGGGCAGGAGGCGGGGTACACCCTGAACTGGTTGCCAGCCAATCGCAGGGCACATAGAAACAAACAACCATTCACACTCACATTTATATCTATGGACAATTTTGAGTCTTCAATTAACCTAGCATGCATGTTGTTTGGGATGAGGGAGGAAACCGGAGTACCCGGAGAAAACCCAAGCAGGCACGGGGAGAACATGCAAACTCCACACAAGCAAAGCCGGATTTGAAACCCGGGTCCTCAGAACTGTGAGGCGGATGTGCTAACCATTCCCCACCGTGCCGCTTTATTTATTTCAATACCCCTTTCTCCTGTTGCTGTGCAACACACGTAGCTCCCTGAGCTGTCAGCAGCTTGATTATTTGTAGAATCTTGCACCTTTGCCCGCCGTCACCTTCTACCTACATTTCTAAAAAAATGTAGACTTTGGGTGTGTCACAGTTGACACGTTTGGTTCACTTTAAGTCAATGCTGGTGCAGTTTTCCTCCTTTGCTATTATTTGAACACTGGTGCACAGCAAACGAGTGGTGTGAAAAGGGTTGAAGAGAAGGCTGTGGCGACATGCGCTAACCAATTCTTGAGCAGTTTGGATCCAGTTAGCTGAATCGTTGCACATACCAACGACACAGACCAGTGTTTAAATGACAGCCGTCAGAGGCACCATGTGCCTGCTCTGTGTCTTTATGTGCGGAGAAACTCCTGGCAGAAACTCCTGGCAGTCTTAAAATGTTTAATATTTGTTTTTGAAGCTCTTTGTGACATTTTAGCTGTTTAAAATACCACAGCATGAAAGAACAAGCATGGGAATACGAATTGTTGTTTGGAAAGTTCGAGTTTCAGCCATCATTATGTCGCCAAAGCTGTCCAATGGGGCAGTGACATATCGTTGCTGTTGGCCAGAAACCTCGTATATCCAAATATGGTCAATTTCATATTTTTTCCCAAATTGCTACTGTTGGTCTGTCCCAACGTCGTTTATTTTTCTGTGCTATTAACCAAATTAAAGTGTTGAAAATACCTTGAAAAAACTACTAACTCCATTGAACACTCAACTGTCAGAGAAGTGTTGTAAAACTCGTCGTCTTTCCTCACTCTGCGAGAGCCGTGTGACTTTACGTCGCCTCAAAATGCAAATTCTGGTTGTTTACAAGTGAAAATAGTTAGGTTAGCTACATTTGAGTAAGCAACAGGCTTACTCAAATGTAGCTTGTTTGTAATGCTTTCCTTGCAGAAGAAACTGGTCAGCCGCGAAGGTAAGTGCATGCAGATGAATTTTTGCTTATTACAATGCTTTGTTGGCTCGTTGTTTTATACATCGCATCAGTGATGGCTCTTCGTAGTAAAGGCTTTTTGTCTTGTCGGAGGCTTGACGTGTGCCCGGATTTGATGTGGACAGCTGGTGCGGGTGACGTGTCATACCATTATAATCAATGACCAGCATATTAAATGATTAGTTTTTCAGTGTATTAAATTAGCTATTGAAAATGCTTTTGGGATGGCGTTGTGTTGATGTCAGTGCGCAAAGGTATATGCCAGCGATATAAGGTAGAATACCAACATGATGTGGTGTTTGGTAACTGGCATTTTTTTTTTTAACTTCCTGAAAAGTAGTGATTTTGGAGATGCAAAAATTCCACCCCACAGCGAAGATATGCATTTTACTTGACAAATTTGGGGTCAGTGTAGAAGATGGCAGTGTCCACGCAAAGTAAAAGTCTCATGTGTCATTTTATTTTTTGATCTGGACCAGACTCAGTCAGTTGTCATTCATGACTCGGCCTTTTGTATTTTCTGTCATCCTCTCAGCAGTGGAAACACACTGAATGTGAATATGTTCTGGTTTTTACAGTGTGGGGAGACTGTTTTTTTTTTTCTTTTTTCTTTTTCTGCTCATGGACACTAGCATTGTCCCTAGTGAAACAGCTATGTTCTTGTTTAACCCAGCAGTGACATGACCATTTTGTTCAGGTTCAGGTTTGTGTTTTGGGGACCGTGCCAGTGTTTATTTGTCTGCTGGAGTGATAAGTGGATGATTATACATATCGGGTCGTCGTGTCTCGCTTGAGTTGTGCTTTGGCACTGATAATGTCCAGTTACTCAGAGCGCACGACACCTTAGGGGGTAATGCGATTAACGGTGAGGGACAGAGGATTTGTTCAGAGAGCATAGAGAGGATAATCAAACAGAAAAAAAGTCAGGATTATCAAAAGATGAAGGAGGAAAACTGGATCATATCCCTGGCGTTCTTCATCCTGCTCCCCATTGAGTTTAGAGGATGAGGGACAATGGCATAAAGATTTTCTTCTTTAGTCCTCATCTTTGTGTCAAAATCTCTGTCTTCCAATGGCAGTCACATAAGGGGGAGGATACATCCAGCCAGGAAATGTAAGCCAAGTCTTTATATGACGCAGGTTAATTTAAGAGCTAGCCAAGTATCAGTCATCATAAAGTGATGCAAGAGAAATGTGTTTTTTTATAATGACATTGGATTGCACGTTATGATCTCAAGTTTATGCACATTTTTAAAGCCTGTTATATGATCATTTCAGAAATGATGGATGTAGAAAAACAAACTCAAACTAATTATCCGTATGTCCATTATTTACTTTGGAATCCCCCCCTCCCCCCCTCCCCCAGAAACGGATTGTTTTTGTCATCAGCGGTTCCACTGTATTATGTATTAAACATCAATTGAGTGGCAGGTTGAGAAAAGCCAGGCAGGCTTCATTACATGTGCAGGGTTACACCCCTACCAAATATCCCAACAATTCAATTAAAACTGCTATTGTATGTCCCGGAGGAGCCCACCGCTCTGATCTCAAAACCAGTGGCTACATTATTATTCTCTTTTACATTTCACTGTTTTCTGTCATATGGAGTCAGGCAACCCACGGTGTTTTATTAACAAAAATGATCTCTGTTCGTGATTCATTGCTCCCCTAAATTTGCTTCCCATTAGGTATGAACACACCAAGTCTGGCAGCATGTGTCTATTTTCTGCCTTTCGACTGACCCTGTGCTTTGTTGTAATCTGATGATGCTTTTGCAAAGTTTGCAGCGGTAAAAGAGACACTGTGGGCGAGAGCTAATGTTCTCTGTGATGTGTGTTGGTGCTTAGTTCACCGTCCAATCATAACAATCTGAATCATCAGTTGAAGGGCTACGTTTACAAAAAAGATCCTAGGTTTGAACCAGAAATGCGGCCAGGAGGAGAAGCTCAACTTTTATAACTCACCCGCTCCACCGTCAACATGGGAAAGTATGTGCGGTCTTGGCCTTTTGCTGTTCTTTTGTGGTGTGCATACGTGCATGCGTGTGTGTGTGTGTGTGTGTGTGTGTGTGTGTGTGCAGGTTCATTCGCTGTACGTGCCCGCGTCTGAGTGGCTCTGCACGTGCACTGTATTTTCCATGAGAGCCGTGGTTTCTCAAGCCGGTCAGAGTAGCTCATAAAACATCCAAAGAGAGGTTGATGTCATCCACCCAACCGCGGATAAGCAATTTGAGTCCTTGCTAACCAAAGGACGGCTTGACCGATGAACTTGGTTTTTGGGGTTTTGCAGAAAAATCATCCAGCTGAGGATGGATTTGTTGACCTTTATTAGAGCACAGACAGCTTCTCTTGCTTCTTTTCTGATCTGACATTTCTCCCTGAGCCAAAGGAAACAGCACACCCGCTATTAAAATGAGTTTGGCCTCTTTATGTGTCCCTGTAATGTTTTTCAGTGAGCTCTTGAACCCACTGGACAGTTTCACCGCTGTGTCGTTTAAAAACGTTCACCGCTTCAAACTAATGGATGTGGCTTCTCTCCTGACTGTGTATAACAAGAAGGTCCAGTTGTCCCAATTCTCTGTGCATAAAAATTGATTAATCGATTGAATTAGATTTTATAACATTTTCTGTTAGCTTAGTCATGCAATGCGGGTGGTCAACATATTTGCTGTACGACTTGTCTGCCGTACAGCATACTCCTCGTGTTGTAGTTTACGTTGGAATTTATTTGGAATGTCACTGGTCAGTAAATGGTTGAGAGGGGACAGTCAGAAGAGATAGAAGAAACGGCAAAAGCAAAGATGACAGTTTTTGGTATTTTTGAACAGAGAAAGGAAAACACCACAACAATAAGCACACCCTTTTTCATGGTGAATCCTTGAAATGTCCCCCGTGGCCCAATGGTTAAGATCATCGTCTGCCACCGTGGGGTCCTTGGTTCGAAACCCTGACTGGACCATCCGCCAACATCCCCCAGATTCACGGCTGTGGTGTCCTTGAGCAAGACACTGATACCCCGAAATGCTCCCCGGGCGCTTCAGCTGCCCCCTGCTCCAGTGTGTTCCACTAACATGTGTATGTGTTCACTGTGATGGGTTAAATGCAGAGAACAAATTTCGGCATGTTCATGACAATAAAAGATGATTCTTCTTCTTCTTCTAATTTGATGTTGATTAGTGAAACTGCTGTTTGGTCAAATTGTTATCTAACTTTCCAGGGAGCTTTTAAATTATTCATCAGGATATACTTAAAAAATGTATGAGATTTATTTTTTTATTTTATTAATAAAAAACATTTTGCATATTGAATCCCCTAAAAAGATAATCCTTAGTCAGAAGAATAATATAAACCCAATAACACCTGCTATTGTGTAGTAGTGCGTACAGGACAGACTGAGAGAAGCGACAGTGGTGAGAAATTACACATTATTGTCAATTGCAAAAAATAATGGAACACAACAAATAGTGTTAACAACAACAACAAAAGTAAAAAATAAATAAATCATAATAATAATGAGATTTATATAATGCCTTCCAGGACACCCAAGGACGCTTAATGGCACGTGAGCTACAATCTCGTAGGCCTCCACTCAGGCAGTACTGTTCCATTCCATACGAAACTCTAAGCATTGAAACAAGAGTTTCAGTGAGAGATTATCCCATTCCATTGAAATATTCTCAACATAACAATGTATTTTATTTTTATTTTTTCAAATATTTTCCCCCCCTCATGCCGAATAAAGTGGTATGTAATGGCCATCTCTATTATTTAATTGTCAAAAAGTTTGTCGTTGCTTTTGAGCTTCTTCTTGACTATTTGCAGCACTTCCCGTTGTGTGTGAGTGCGTGTGTATGCGTGCCTGCGTGAGCGAGAGCGCATACAAAATCAGCAAATTCCTTACTATCAGCATCTCAACGGGCACATGATGGTATGGAAATTTGCTCAGCATATTCGCTAATGGTTCTGGCCGAAATCGTATTCTGGCGGCTATGGAGGGGGGGCTGTAAGCGTGAAGTGGTGGAAAACAGACAGGGAAGAAAGAGAGAAGAGGAAGAAGAAAAAGAGAGAGGAGGTGGCATAATGCTTATCATTTAGATGCAAGGGCAGATCCATAATTCATGTTGCTAATGAAAGCTTGGAGGTAGCCAGTGAGTGTAGGGGGCCATGCTGATCAGATGGGAGGTAATAGCATTACCATACAGATAGAGCCTCCTTCTGTCCTTTTGCTTTCCTTTCCTTTTCTTTTCCATTCTTTCCTTTTCTTCCCTTTATTTGTTTATCCCTTCCTGTCCTCTACGTTTGCTTTCCTTTTCGCACCTTTCCATTCCCTTTATCAGCTCCCCTTTTCTTTCTTCTACCGTTCTCTTTTCTCATGTCCTCTCCTCCCCCGCCAAGTCTTTCCACTGGCACAGTTGGACTTGGCCTCCCCCTGCAGAATATAGACTGAATCATTTGCCTCTGCTCCCTCAGAATGAGCTGACATTGGCAGGAAAGGATGTTGAAAGAATGTATGACATTGGTGGGAGACTGGAAATAAGTGTGTGCGTCTACTTGTGTATTTGTCAGCCTGCCTTGTGTCCTTATGCATGGACTGGTGTGTGCCTCTGTGGTCTGCGACTGGGACAGGCTCGGGGACCCAGCAGGTAACCGGGCCCAGGTTTGTGTGAGGCGTTTTGCCTTCACAGGCAGATGTGGTGGCGGCTGCAGGCCTTCCTGTGGTTGTCAGAAGCTTGGCCAGGCTCGGTTCTCAAGGATCTGAAAGATTAGATCCCTTTTTTTAGGATTTTAACAAGAAAAAAGACAGTGGTCAGAAGTTGGGAAAGAGATGAAGACTGCCAAGACAGAGGCTGATTGACCATGGCAGAGACTTGCCTAGATACTTAATCCTTTTCGTGGACTGCTCATGACCCCATTTGTGTAAAAAACAAAAAACAAATGCTGTATTCCGAGAGGGGCTCAGAGCGGCCTGCACGCCCGTTTTCTGCAGACAAACAAACCTCTTGCTGGCATCGTGTCAAAGAAAAAGATTTCTTGCACAGTGGATATGGCAGGTGCCATGGTGCCCAGTCAGAGTGTCAAGTACAGCGCCTGAGACTCGGCCTTTCGTTTTTCAACAGTGGCACTCACAAACAAGCTGGAGAGAGCAAAGTGTCCCCCGAGGGTGCTAGCAGAGTTGAAGATTTGTTTCTTACTGCTTTTCATGAAGCCGTAGAAGTCTAAAAGGCTCACAGGCGAACGACTTGGCCTCTCCCGCCTTTTTGTTAGCCCAGACTCGAATGGCCAAAGACCCTGAGATGTGAAACTTCAAACTGGCTGCATTTCAAAGGCCCCCATTCAGACAGTCACTTCATCAGTCTGTCAGTCAGTCCATCACTTTGTCAATATAATGATTCCTTCTCTCTCTCTGAGGGCCCCAGGGCCATTGATTATTTCGGAAAGCTTTCTCATACATGCATTTTTATGAGCTGTGCTGCCCCGCTAGGGGTCCTGATTTTCAGATTGAATTTATTCGATGTTCGTTCAGCTCCTCATTGCGTCGCACCTGTGCTTTCCCTCTGCTTTGTAAACTTAGGTGAGAGTGTGAACTATAGATAACTTGTTGATGTTTGCTTACTGTGGGCTCATAGACCTGCCCACCATGTGAGATTGCGTTGAGTTGATAGTGGTACAAATTTGGGGCCTGACTTACTAAGATCCTGAATAGTGGGACCTAAATTGTGTGTTCATGATAAGAGATTGTGCACATTGTTGGTGGGCATGTTGTGCGTGATCTAAGATTTTGATCTTTTACTAAGATCCAAAATTCACTCACTCTAATAGATTGTGTGCATTGTTGGCAACAAGTGTAAAAGTGGTGAAGATCACCATATTTAAAAGAGGGTTTTTCACTTTAGGTAGCTCTAATGATTTTCACCATGGAACATTTAGCACTGCAAGTGTAAAATGAAGTGATGAGATTGGGAGTGTTAGTACAAGACAAACAAACAGTTACAGAAAAAAACGTTGCGCCGGTAATTCTTCTTGCGATTACACATTAGTGTCATTTATTTGTATTCTTTAAGTCTTATTACACAACGCTGTTTTCTTTTTCCGTTCATATGAAATGTTAATATGTTACCTAAAACACCACCTGTACAGTTTTATTAAGGTTTCATGATGCAGTTTTCCAGCCTTCCACAATGGATTGGACTGTACTTGCATGTAACTGCAGAATTTGCATTTATATACAAACAGACATATGTGTTGTTGTGAAGACCCTGCGGTCTCTTTGATGAGAGCCAATCTAAGTAATGAAAGTAGTGCAAAGGGGAGACCCAGCGTGTGTCATTTGGAGGGAGCACCACAGAGCAAGGGAGCACTCGGTCCAAATTATAATACAAATCATATCAGGTCAATCATAAAAGCGGGCAAGATTTACTGGTTTCATTTTGCTTCCCGAGATTCTTTGGTTTAATAGGGCAGCCGGGAGGAAAGAGAGGAGACGAGTGCATGGCTGAAATGTGGAAGTGGGGCATCCATGCGCATGTGTGTGTGTGTGTGTGTGTGTGTGTGTGTGTAAATATACAGTATATCTTTGTATAACCCTTCATGAGACCAGATCCACTGACTCATAGATAGCACAGTAGTATATTCTTTAGTATAGAAGATTGAACTGAACCTCTGTTGCCTGTTAATATTGGAGATGGAAGCACAGGAAAAGTAAATTCCAAGACTGGCAGAATTTTCATTACTTATTATTACCGTTGCATGGTAACATAGCAAGGCAGGTAGATTAAAAAAAACATTAAAGTGTGTAATAATCCATCATCAGAATTTTTTATCTTGCAATCTTCAAGTTTAGAAACTGGTCAGAACGAGTGCCTTAATCTGAACTACATGTGTACCTCAATAAATTACAATTAGCAAACGTGACAAGGTTTCCCCAAAATCCTAGTCTGTCAAAATGCTCGACCCTTTCGTTTCGTCTGCTACTCGAGGAACGCCTTCTCCAATTGGCTGACATGTTTCAGTTAAAAATATCCACCACTAAACTCGTACGGGCTGAGATTCTGAGGGGTTTATCAAGTCAATGCGTCCAAATTACAAAATTAAACTGCATCACTTGCCCTAACAACTTGACTTAAATAGCGCATTATACGTGAGATAAGCAGCAGTAGAATAGGTCGTGTACTTTAATAATCATGTAATAATAATGTTCCCCCCCCCGAATGTGTTTTATCAGAACTGTAAATGTCTTTGTTAAAACTCAGGACATTAATTATGACTTTTGTTGATGGTAACTAACTGATCTCCTTAACTAAAACCCACCAGCACGCTTTCAAATTCGATCAGCTCTTTTCCAGGTGGGTTTGTAAAGCCGTCTATTGTTATGTGTGCTCACTAACTAAAACCCTAAGACATTTTCAGAACAAATGTGCCTTTAAAATCAATCTGTTGTTGTCACCTTAACTGGAGTAGTAGATGTTCTTGTTCCATTCCAACAACACAGACTGGAAATGTCTATTTAACCTTGGGAAAAGCAGGTGACAAAAAAAAAAAAGAAAATGTCAAATCTGCTATTTTGCTCTTGATCCGAGGACATGCAATCCATTAAAAGTGTCAAATCCAAACGCCTACTACACAATGGTCACAAGTCCATGAGAACTGAGCGAACTGTATCTGCTCAGGAAGATCTGGTGATACAGCTGTAAGCACCAGCTATTAAATGTACTCCGCTGTTATATTGTTTCGCCAACGACTACTTTTCGAGTGAGGAATGAGCAGTCTTAACCGAGTTCGACTCGAGCCAAAGTCAACTGGGCGATTTTGGAGCAAAGGCGTAGATAAACAATTTTGTAGCCACAGAGAACAATGAGACGGCTGGTGGGATTACAGGAAGTATTTCAAGTGCGCAGGATTGAGTGTTTGATTCTGGAGTGGTGACGTACGCCACTTGATGGTAGAGGAGTTTTTTTTTGGGGGGGGGGGGGGGGGGTCCCAAGTTTTACGTCTCACTTGAAGTGCTGTTTTTTTGCCAGGTAACACTGAATGTTTTGAAGACATTAAGTTGTCTAGTGTGGATTCCGCTTGGCAGTTTTTTGCGGCTTTTCTTGGCACAAGTGAGTTAAAAAAATAAAATAAAATAAAAGATTTCTGAGTGCTGACCCACCACACACAAAAAATACTGCCTTGCTGTCCACATGTGTAGATTGCCATAACCAGTCAGAATGGGCCACTGCATCTATTGTCGGTATCACATGCTGTCAGTCATCGTATGTATGTACGTTATGTATTAAGTGCGAGTCGGGATAGACATCAGTCAGAGTGACAGCCAACGATCCAACTGTCATACTCTACCTCAGATGTCCGCACTCCATCATGCTGCAATAGACGGGTGACGGCTGAGAGAGACAGAGAGAAGCAATGATGGAAGGTTGGCAGAAAAAGTTTATTGAATATAACTTTTAACGATGGTAATAGCTCAACTAATTGTGAAATAAATGTGCTTGAAATTTCTAGAAAGTGGTTCTCTGAGGCACTAGACACATCATTAGGTAGACCTGAAAAATTGAATTATGCATGACAAGATCTATTAAAAAAAGAGGGCTTAACTATTTTCCAATATATATTTTAGTTAGCTTAGTTACAGTAGGTGCCAATATGATTGCATGCCATTAATCATCATACTGCAAACTATGGCCACAATAATTCACTTATCTGACTTGGTCAATTAAAATGGAGCATTATTATTACTTATCTTTCCCCATGATGCCTTTGCAATAGGCAGGATTCCCTACTATTGTGTAGCATCTCATTGAAGTTTGGCTATAACATACACAAAAACAAACTTTCTCAATTGAAAATACATGTAATTATGTATTTAAACAGGCTGCTGCTGCATTTTGAAAGTTCTTCTACAGTAATGGTGACTCATAAAATGTTTTTATGTGATGTAAGAATCATAAAACAGTTGAATATATTTTAGGTTTAGTGGTGTTTTCAGGATATCTGCAGATTTTTTTTTTCTCATTTTAATTGAATTCTGATTTGTGTAAGGTCACATTACACAAATCATACTGAAAGCGACTCCTCCCGGTGACGTTTCAGTATTGATTCTGTGCATATGACTTAATACAAAAAAAAAAAGCACCAGTCGCTCTCTCTGCAGTCTTCCTGGATCATTGAGGCATATGTCACGATGACCTTTGCTGACAATCTGACGCGACTGCATTTTGCACAAAGCCAAGCGCGTGCACCCATGCTCAGCTATCACATCTTGACCTTTGTTTGACATGCAACAGTGTGCTTATTTCCCATAAAAGCATGTTACACCAACAGTGTGGAACAAGAGAGAACATAAATTCAGGGGGAAAACATAGGAAAGTGGATGAGGATGAAAGAAAAATGTAGTAAAAGAGAAAGGTCATATGTGGCTAAGAGAGTTAAGATCTATGTCACTGTCCTCTGCTGAAGACAATATACAGTAATTCAGTCTCCCAGGTGAGAGATACATCTTTGGGCTTATGAGAACTGTTGTTATTTGAAGAACCGCTTGAAGTTTTAAATCGACAAGAAAAATAATTGGATATTCAATTGATATAGGCTCCAGACTTTTTGCTGCCTTTTACCAGTGAATAGTGGGACATGAGAGACCAACATTTCATACCAAAATTTAGCGCTATATAACATTTGAGTTTGACAAATTTCTTGGAACAAGAATTCCACTTTGGCTGTAGGAGCTCCATAAAAGGAGCCATTCATGCGGAAAATCATTCCATAAGCATGGCAGACATTGATACATTATACAATGAAAAACTACCTATTTTTAATTATAGCACCCAAAAAGAAACTTCTATTAGTAACTCTCAAATAGTGTTGGTTTAGTCACATTACATAAATAAGAAATAAAGTATAAGGGAATATCTTACTTAGTTCAGACAAAATAATTTAATCCTGGCTAATTAGATTCCATTCAAATCACATCCACACCTGTGGCCAATTTTGAGTCTCCAGTAAAGTTGTAACTTCTTCTTACTCCTTCTCGGACTGGCACTCCAGTGTGTTTAATTTCTTACGCGTGTACGAAATAAAATGTTGAATAAATCAATCACCCTAACATGCATGTTGTTAAACCCCTAACCTCAGAATTGTGAGGCAGATGTGCTAACCACTACACACCATGCTGCCTGTCATCGCCTTAAAACCTTTATTAACTCATTCAACGGCAGCACTTTTAGAGCATTTTGACTGATCTTACAAGAACCCCAGCGTATTGTGTTCTGTGACCATGTAAACACCAAACTTAACCAAAAGACAGAGTAGACACTTCTTTCACCAGAAAAAAATGTCTATCCCTTTTCCCTTCTTTAGTAATCAGCAGTAAACTTGATTTTTCCGCTTCTTAGTGTTTTTGGTAAAACCAGCGTACACTATATTGCCAAAAGTTTTCATTTACCCACCTTGACTCACATATGATTTTAAGTGATATCCCATTCTAAATCCATATGTTTTAATATGATGTTGGTCTACCCTTTGTGGCTGTGACAGATAAAACTGTTGCGGGAAAGCTTTCAATAAGGTTTAGGAGTGTGTTCATGGGAATTTCTAACCCTAACCCATATTTGTGAGGTCACACATTGATGTTGGACGAGAAGGCCTGGCTCAGTGTCCACTCGCAATCAACCTTGACGTGTTCTATTGGTTTGAGTGCAGGACTCCGTCCGTGCAGGCCAGTCAAGTTCGTCAATACCAAATTCTCTCATCCATGTGTTTATGGACCTTGCTTTGTGCACTAGTGCACAGACATGTTGGAACAGGAATAAAGTAGAGCGAAGACTGAACTGGAACTCTGAATGCTTTGCCATACCAATAGATTTTGGACCATCAACCAGTCTTTTTCAAATGGTGTATGTCATATGCGGCATCTTTTTTATGATCATGACACACTTTCTACTACTACCTATTGTGACACATACACTGTTATACCAAACATCCATACACTGTTCGAGTGTGAGATGCTGAAACGTGTTGGCATTTCTCTCCCTCATAGTCGAAGGGACAAACCAAAATTCACCCCCAATCTTTATCTTCTACTCAAAAGCTGTGCTGATCTCAAATCCAAAGTGCTGCAACACCACAATTGACAAGGATTTGTTCATCAAATACGGCAGGCAAGCTGCAAGAGACCGTTCTCCATGCCTACCCATTGAACAACATACTTAACAAGGTTAAAAAAGGGAAAACAGTCCACACATCGGTAGATGTTGGTTGTAAACTGCAAAAATGCAAAATTTTACCGAGTGAATTTAACTTATTTCTTGTAAAAACATTTTACTGTACTTATTTTAAGACATTTTAGACTTTTTTTTGTAAAATTTCAGCAGGACAAAAAGGCTTGTTTTTAGATATAAGATCATATTGGAAGAATCTTAAGTCAATTCATACTAGTTCCATTGGCAGTCCCCCCCCCCCCCCCCCCCTTTTTTTTAGGGACAATATGGCTTGTTTTTATTTATGTATTTATTTTTTTTACTTGTTTTGAGAAGATCAATATTTTCCAGTGCTAGATTCCATTTGACAACTTTTAAGTAATAACAAAAGCCTGAGGGGAGACAAGTCATATCACATTTTTTTGTTTTATGTTAAAAAAACCAAAACATTTAAAAACGTCAAAATTTAGTTAACCTTGATAGCAATTGATGCGTATGGTAATGCTGGAAGCTTATTTATTGCTTTGAATATGAGTTCCCATACTTAACATGTACAGTATATTCTTTTTTTCTTCTCACCTTCTTCAAACATTCCTCGCTGTTGCAAAACCAACCACCCAAAAGTCAAAGAAAAAGCAAAGGCCACAGAAAACCCTTTTTGTTCTGTACTATGATCTCCAATGTCAGACTGTCATCTCTGCGGCAGATGATTCTTTTTGATATATTGACTCTTGCATCGTGATTAAGGCCGCATGATTGATCCTGCAGTTTACATATGTATGACTATATTTTCATAATGTCAAACACTGTGAGTCCTCTTTGTGAAAAGTGCAATATAAATCACTCACTGGTAAATGGCTTTTGGAGAGACAATGGGAGTTTGGAAAGAGGGAGAGATGCTTGTGCGTGTCATTCGCACCAGGCGCATACATGTAAAAAACACTTGTTTTTCCCACTTCTGCCGAGCGGCCGTCAGTTTGTGGGAGCTAATCTCCTCGTCATGCTTCATCCTCGTCATTAGCTCACCTGCCTCTTCAGCGCTTTTCGTTGATTGTTTCTGATTGGCCGTATTTATCTCTGGCTATATCTACACAGCCATTAGCGTCGGTGGTGTTGAGAGGTTGCGGTTTGAATAATCAGTTATCTGCCCTTGCTTTTTAGTGCTTCGTGCCTATCTGTAAGTGCTACCACGCAACAACAGTGCTAGTTGTGTGCGTGTGTGTGTGTGTGTGTGTGTGTGTGTGTCTATCCCACAGAACTGAGCAATGATTGGGGTGGAAATATCCTGCTAAAGACTCCTGATTGACACAAAAAGTGTGTGTTGACGCTTATCCTTCCACTGCCTGTCCACTCGGGGTCGGACAAAATATCATCATTGTGATGAAGTGCATTGCTGTCGCTCATGGGACAGTATCCATACACCAGAAAATTGCTATTGACGCTGTTTGGTTGGACACTTGCTATTCTCTCTCATCTACGTTTTGTCAACACTGCATATCTAAACATACGATGAATACATATTATGGTGAAGCAGTTACAACACCATCAAGAGTTAATTATCATAATTTTAAATGTACCAATATAAGTGCTGGAAATGTGAGTGTTTTGAGCAGATGATTGACAAAAAAAGGTGTCATTTTCCTTAAACCCCACGTGATTGATGCATGGTTAATTGATCATCAATCAAAAAAAACAACAACAACTGATAACTGATCCGATCACAAGATGGAGCAATGTGTCTATTTAAATGACTTGTTCATTTACTCTATGTTCTTGTGTACTTTACTGTATCTTCAAAAGTAATCTAGTCAGGTCATGTATTCTCATCAGTCATGTCAAACCAACATTACAACATGACAGAAACAATAGGTGCTAACTGTAATATAAATTACTTTATTAAATTACTTCACACACACCAAAACTTTAGAGTATGATTTGACAGAACGCCGGCATGTTTACCTTGCAACCGTTAGTGCTAGCACTAGCTTGCTAGGCTATGTAATGCCTGCTTGCGAGCCGTATTGTATTAAAAGTATGTGAACATACCTCAAGGAGTCCTTGAATTAAAGTCCTTTCCCGAGCACCGGTGACCACCACCACGTTTTTTTCCCCATTTTATTCTTATCATACGATAGGATAAGATGGACGACACGCGATCCATTGCTGTCGTCGTCGCCATGGTAACGAGTGTATCCGGTCGCATTTTGAGTTGACAAGATGAAGCCCGGTGATCGTAAAAGATGGGATTCGGTGCTATCGGAATACAAGATTTTATTGCAGTAGTCTGACATAATGCAATCATGAAAGACCAAATTTGTCTTGTAGTCTGATCCAGGAATTACGTGTTGTTTTATCTGAATAGATTTCTTAGAAAATATTGATCACATAATCGCTGTATTGCATTAACGGTGTCCTTGTTTTACGTCAAGAGTTTCGTTTGTGGTGGTGACGAAAACAGGATTTCTGCGTAAGTCTGAACGTGTCATCGTCTGTTACTTACCTATGCCAACTCAGTAGTAAAGTCATAATTACAATAAATATTTGGATGAAAACCATTAAGTATGGCTGTTAGTGAGTGTGCATTTTTGTTCTGCGTGACCATGTATTCTAACACTGCCGCACAAACTACATCATTACACATTGAATGCCAGTACCACCGTAACCCCACAAAATATGGCAACTTGTATGAAAACACATTGCAATTTACTCTGTTATTCCCCGTCTTACTTTTCCCCACTCACTGAAATGATCCTTAGCAATCTATATTGTATTTAGATTTTGATCATTTGCCTTTTGCCCAGCTCCTAGTGGGCCATAGTAAAATATATAGAGAGAATTTTGTCATGTGGACTCACTTTCACCCAGATACAGCACCATTATTGAACACAGCACTAGAAAGGTGAAGGTTGCAGAAGAAACACAACAAGCAGATATAAATGAAGGAAAAAGAAGTCAATAGCAAATGATATAAAGTTTTGTTTGCATGCGCGGTCATAAAGTCTTTCAGAGTTGAAAGGCTTCTTTATTGTAAAGTGGCCCCATGTAAATACACCCAAAACAGTGTGCTGCTATTATTTATATTTATGAGTTCATACCATTTGGCCCAGTGTAAAATGATGGGTCATTTTTATGCACAAGAGGCACCGGTGCTGCATTTACAATCACACCCCACCATTAACTTCCAATCTGCCTTCTTCCCTCCTCTTCCTACTTTTCCTCCTCCTCCTCCTCGTTCCACGTCTGGATCTACTGAATATGGATGTGTGGAAAGAATGGAATGGTATGGTGATGCAGAGAGAGTGGAAAAAACTGACTGTGGTTTGCTTCTGTTGCCAGCTTCTCACCTAAGGAGATGTGGCACCCGAATATATGCCAGTCGGCAGCCAGGTGGAATCGCTGCCGGCAAATTGTGGATTTGTGCGTGCGCGTTTGTGCAGCAGATGTGGTTCAGATTTCTGTCTCTTGAGAATCCCAATCAGTGCGCGTGCAGTCAAACACATGCACCTTAGGTTGATGATGGTCATGTGGCTGACCGGGCTTGTTTTCCCTCCAAAAGGAATCATGACTTTTGGATCATTGTGGACTGTAAAAGAGACCCAACTTCTAATCACCACCTCAGTTCCAGTAATGGCCCTCTTTCTACTTACATCCATCCATGTCCTATACCGCTTATCCTCACCAGGGTTGCGGGTGCGCTGTAGCCCATCGCAGATGTGTCATGGGTGTATGTTCCGGTGCTGACGGTTGCGGGTGAGCTTGTGTGTTTGGGGGGGGGGGGGGGGGGGGCTGCCAGTGCCACTCTTGGAGGCCAAGAGCCTAGGCTTGAAACCCAACTCTCAACTGTGACGCAGACGTGCTAACCACTTGGCCCATCGCTCTGCCCGTCTCGATTAGTTATACCTAAAATTCCACTCATTGTATAAATATTATTACAAACATCTAATGTTAACTACTGCCTAAATCCTGGCCTCTTTACCTACAGTCTTCATAAAGTCCCTTTAAAATGAATTCAAAGATTTGTTACTAAATACATTATAATTTTTTTAAGCTAATGTGCACAGACAGTTCGTCTTCAACCAGTATGTGGACTGAGGCATCGGGCTGGTGTGGCCGCTTTAGAGCGCCTTGTTGTTGTTGTCACGGAGAGAAGGCGGAAGAGTGAGGGGATAAAAAAAACAAAAAAAGTCTGACATGACAGCCAGCGTGTAGACAGGGGCTTCACACTGCCATGGCCGCTTTTGAGCCTTGGCAATTTTTTTTAATGATTCAAATTTGGTACGGTTGTTAACAAGCCTTCTCTGTGGTGTGTCAAATTTAGAAAACGCTTATTTTCACCTCATAGGGACTGTAAATGGAAAAAAACAAAACAAAAAAACAATAGTGAACGGTTGCTTCCCTTGTCACTTATGTTACTTTTTCAATTGAGTATAAATGGAGCATTGACGTATTGCTTTACCAACTAGGGTTTTATGTTGACTTTATAGTACACAATGAGCTTTATTGGTGCCTGTTATGGATATTGCTGTGTGGCTTCCCATCATTAAGGTCCTACACATGCATAGATACTGTATAATAATATGCCCGGATGTTTTTTTTTTTTTTCTTAATCTATTTTCACTTTTGCATTATTTAGCTGACCACACTCGCCCTCCATATAAATGCATATATGTACTTCAGGTATCATCTTTAAATGTGTGTTTTTATAACTATACATATTTATCCATATGAGGAAAATCCCCGCTGGAAATTCCCTCGACACATTCATCATGTGCAGCCTGTGAACATTATATCCTGCCCCCCACCGGAGATATGCATGAATCCATAACTGCTGCTGCTGGAGGCAAAGCCATCGCTGTTCATCTGAACACACAAACTACATTGTGCATGCTTGGCCTGTCAAGAACTAACTTAATGATGCAGATTTTGTTTGCTTCTCATTCCTAACTAAATACAGTCTTTGTGGATTTATATAATTATACTTCCTCCAAAGTTTTGGCATGCAATGTACGAGTGTTTGCAATATTGGCTAAACTCATTACGGTGAAGTTGAGGCTGCTCTTAATTCGCTCAAACGTGTGCACTTAACAATGATTGCAATCAACAGAGGCGGCCCAGTGTGAAGGTATGTTATTATCGTCATTAGTGCCAGCAATTACTATGATACCCCTCTGCACCGTGTATCTTCACCAGTTCTTTGTTTTTTTTTCCACACAACAGAGCTCATTGTGGCGCTTATAGCCAATGTTCTTTTAGTTTTAACTTTTCCAACGTTTTCCACTCTCTTACGCTTATTTATTTGTTTGCTTGCGACATGTACCCACTAATATGGGTATTTCTGCCATGTTCAGGCTACTCATTCAGATGTAGGGCCAATTAAGAAGTCTTGAGCCAGTGACTGTTGTATGGCGGGGTATGTTTTCCATTTATAGTGTAAACCTTGAATTCAAAGCTGTTATGCCCATTTTCATGGTATTTAGTTTGTTTGTTTGTTTACAATAAATATAAGTACTGCCGAATAATGTTCACAAAGAGAGCTGTGCAAACTCAACTGCTTGATGAACATTAAAAATCATGGATTTTCCATGATATTAGCATCTGTGAAAGTGGAAATAATGTTTGAATAGTGCAGAAATTGGAAGGGGGAAAGGTGACACTTTAGACCCGGGGGTGGAGGGGGTCAAAGCAATTTTCATTATGGTCACATAGTAGTAATGCTGTCCTTCAGAGAGCCATTATAAAATCCATGTAAACATATAATCAACTAATTATATCATTACGTATACACAATTTCCTCTGCATTTGATTATGGTATATATTTTTAACAACAGATGAAATTTTAAATCAGAAGTCATGAAAAATGGTGGCAAGCAAATATTTTAGTATACTTTACTTTTATACTAGCACTAGTATACTATAATAAACTGTTTTCCAGTTTGTACTAAGTCTTTCGGTGACAATAATTTCTCGTGAAATCAACAAAAGAAAATTAGCAATTTTGGTCCAAATTTTCTGCCAAAATAAAAAGAACAAGAAAAACTTGTTCTGTGTTAGTGGGCCACAAAAAAATTATGGGGTGTGCTGGACCTGGCTCCTTGGCCTTGAGTTTAACACCTTTGTTTTAGATGCTCATTTGAAAACGAAGGATGTGCCCATGCATAAAAATGGTGGTACACAGCACTGTAATTGTGTGTTTGACACTCAAGATAATGAGCATATTAACACTTCCCCATGAGAAATTTGGTATGAAAAATATGTTTTTATGCATACAACTAGGAAGACAAACGTACCGTACTGGCTTGGCTTGCATATTTAGTTGTTTTTGCAGCTCGGTGTGAGCGTGACTCATGTAGAAAACATGACCTTCCCTACCTGAACTGTTTGAAAATTCAAAGAAAATTAGTTTGACAAGATGGTTTTGCCCGGCACGGTGGACGACTGGTTAGCACATCCGCCTCACACTTCTGGGGAGCGGGGTCCAAATCCCGGCCCCGCCTGTGTGGAGTTTGCTTGTTCTCCCTGTGCCTGGGTGGGTTTTCTCCGGGCACTACGGTTTCCTCCTACATCCCAAAAACATGCGTGGTAGGTGGATTGAAGACTCTAAATTGCCCGTAGGTGTGAATGTGAGTGCGAATGGTTGTTTGTTTCTGTGTGCCCTGCGATTGAATTGTGCCCGCCTTCCGCCCGAAGATAGCTGGGATAGGCTCCAGCAGCCCGCGACCCTAGTGAGGATAAGCGGTAAAGAAAATGGATGGATGGATGGATAGATGGTTCTAGTTTAAACATATCCTCTGAAATGTATTGTGTACTGGGAAAGGGCTCTTAAATGTCAATTTAGTCTCACAATGGTGCTTATTCAACCAAATAAAGTGTTCCTGGTAATGCGAATAGATGAACTAAATCCTTTTTTTTTAAAAATATATATAATACCATGTACAAGGTGTCTACCTACACCCTCCCTTGTCCCCGTGTCACCTCTACACTGTCACAGTTTATTTTATTTATTAATTTTTTTTATTAAATGATTTTGACATCTATTGTACTTGAAATGTGTTTGTCAACTCGACCAGTTGAAACTTTTTTTCCATTTAAGTGGCCTTAGGAGCCAAACAAAACAATCAAACCATCTCCTTTCTCCTCGCATCATAATGGAAATCAGATTGGAACAAAGCTTTGTGAGAATGAAATAAGCTCCATTTGAAATGTGTGTTGGAATTACTACATCTGAATATACATACAAGAAGTCTCAAAAGATGTAAAAATTCCAATTTTCACATGAAAATTAGTTTTCAATGAAATGGGTGTCGTTTTCATTTGGAGATGATCAGATGGTTGTGGAAAAAGTTTTTTGTTGTTGTTGTTGGTGAAAGAACTTATGTTAGCCACCACAAGTAATGCACTATTTCCACTGAATAGTGCCTACCCGAATCACCACAGTTGTTTAGATGCTATATGGGTGACGTAAACCACTGCCGGTCTCTCATTTGGCCGAGCAGATTATTCATCGTGGCTTCATTTTAACATTTGAAATGCCCTTCAAGTTCTCAACAGTGCATTTATGCAGGAATCAGAAGTATTTTGGCGATAATTTTGTCTCCCTCTAAATCCTCCGTATAACTGTTAGTGTGTTTAATTAATAAGGTTAATTATCTGGGCATGGAGTCAATCATTGAGATTCATTCTCCCCGCTCATTTGTCTACTGGAATTTCACTCAATTCATTTGATAGTGACAGGTCACTTAAAATCGTGCAGAAATAGTGGTACTGTCTTTATGGAGTTTAGTAAGGTCTGCACTGTTAAGCCCTCGTGAATTCCCATGTTTGACACTGTAGAACTTGTATATTGAAGAAAATAAAATCCATAATTTATTCTAACATCATCCTTTTGTTTTTAGTGAAGAAGCTGGACTGCAAACAATAATGAGAAAAGAAAGGCTATGCGGGAGACTAATCAGCATTGATGGACGGCACAATGGAGGAAGTGAAGGAGCTGCTTTTAGACGGCTTAATGGATTGATAAATGCAAATGCATGTATTTTCGAGGGCTTTTTGGTTCTCGGCCGAAACGCTGGCTGGCGCAAGGTGAGGACAGACGGGGTTCGGGAGAAAGATTAAAAGACAGGGCGATGCAAGTAAGTACACCGGCACTACTGTATGTTTGGACCTCGAGCGCTTACTGGGTTCCTCATCTAATAAACGTCGGACTGGCAGTGCTCCCGGGTGACTAACGAAGTGCTTAGAGACATGCTTTTAAGATGACATTTGTGTTTGCTTGTCAGTGCAGTTGGGGATGGACTAACAGGCCACATTGAATCTACAGTGGATTTACTCACCATCATAAATGTGAGGAAGTTTAGCGAACACATTTATCCTGTCTTGTCTGTTATTCATTTGGCTGGATTCTTGTTGGACTTTTGGATTATTCAAATTTTGCGATTATGTTGATTGAGAGGCGCATTCTCCTGTCTTTTCCCTTTTTAGTTTGGCCTCTGGATACTCCTTCGGGTTTGACCATATTTTAAAGCTGTTTGGCTAATGTACACAGTGAACGAGTGATTAGCGCGAGTGGGGATAAACTGCTAATAAGCATTTTTGCATCGGAACAAAAAAAAAAAGGAAAACTATTTAAATAAAATTGAAGAAAAATTGAAAGACAAATCACAGAAAACGTTCATCTACGGGTGCCGAACTGTGAGTAATATGTGCGGGGGGGTCCTCATTACTAGGCTCCATGTATACACGGCAACTGTCGCTTCTCAGCTGCGCAGTCTGTCAGAAAAGGTCCAGGATTGGTGTCACAAAACCTAAATTTCAAACCCAAACTACAAGTTTTGCACTTCCATGTTGGCCAAATGAACAACCAGCTCGTCGACAGAGATCCTGCTGCATTTGCTTCGTTCCATTTGCGAGAAGAGGCAAGAGTTGTGGCAGCAACAATACACCTCCTCCCAATGCCCTGAGCATCTGACAGTTCCTGGCCAAGAAGAACATCGCCATCCTGGAACACCCTCCTTACTCACTTGACCTGGCTCCATGTGATTTTATTTTTTCCTCTTTCCCAAACTCAAGAGGCTCACAAGGGGACCCAATTTAAAGATGTGGATGGCATCAAGATGGCCGAATCTGGAAGATTCCTTCCAGCAGTGTATGAAGGCGTGGCAGAGAAGGCTGGGAAAGTGCATTTGACTCCCAGGGGATTATTTCGAAGGGGAAAACTTGTAGTTTGTATTTGAAACATGTCTTTTTTGACATCAGTACTGGAACCTGTCTGACACATCCTGTGGTACTTTGGATCTTTTATATTGAGTTTCCATGTTATATTTCGCTCTCCTTGTGTGGATTTTCTCAGGGCACTCCTCCCACAATCTAAAACCTTGTACGTATGAGTCACTCCTACGATTGACAGTTGATGTGTCCACAGTGTACCCCGCCTTCTGCTGGGATAGAATCCAGCTCCCTTTTTACCCGTAGACAATCGGCAATACAGAAAATGGACAGATGATCTTGTGGTGTGACGTCAAACTGCAATAATGAGTCGCTAAAACGTTTTCTTGCACTCATCAACTAAACCATCTCAGAATTTGTAGACATGTCCAATGAATTCTCAATAAAACACTTTTGGAAGTGGTTGAACGGAGGCAGTGGATTAGTTTTCATTGGCTGGGTTAGCGTTAAGACTGAGATTTGGTGGGTTCACCATTCATGCATCTATTACCATACCGGGCGTATCGCAGGGTGGGGGAGTACATATGTGCGCCTTAATTAAAATCAACATAAAAGAACATGCAAACACACATGTAGGAGGGGGGTTAACATCCCACCTCCTTCACATTCCTCTCTTCTCCAACAGTTTACTCATGAAAGTTGAGTGCTGTTATTAAACGTGCTTGTGTTCTTTGGAGAAAAAAAATAAACCCAAAAAACTGTGTATCTGCCAATGATGGGGATCCACACTCCCAGTTGTCATTTTATAACAGCTTGTAGACAAACTCATTACATCCAACACCTGCTCCCATTACCTACCCCGAAGGTGTTTTAGTGTGTGTGCGGCGAGGACGCACAGATTCAAGTCAACAAGGTGAATTCGCCGTAATTTACCCGCAGCCGCTCGCGTTCAAGTCTTGCTAAGCAGTGATACTAGGCAGCAATGACTGAGACAGAGGAACATTAACTGTAAGAGTGACGAGCGACTGAGCAGATGGATGAAGAAGAACTTGTCTGTATGGGAACATTTGTCATCTGAAGGAATTTAAGAAGTTATTTTGGATTATTCTTAGCTATTTATATGTAGTATTTGTACCATTTATTTATGTTTTTTTTTTTTTTTATAAAGTTTTAACTCAATGAACCCCCGCCTATTTGCGGTTCGCTATTTACGGATTCAACTATTGGCTTTTTTTTCCTTTTTATCCTCTGTTTGCTGAAAGACTCACCAATTTGCATTTTGTGCTTTCTCTACCACCTTAACATGCCACAAGATGGCGCCAAAGGTAACAGGAAAGTATTAATTGGTGTCAATGAAGTATGTTTAAGTGATACCTGTATATCTTCTCGTATGTCAGGGAGGAGCCAAGTTTAACCCGGGTTATTAGCATAAATTACATGGGGTCTTCGCAGCAAGTCTAAGTTTGTACTCTGCTGAGTAACTATTAAAAAGTGACTTGCTTCAAAAAAGGTATTTTTACAGGTTGAAAAGGTGCATTTTTTAAATCAATTTATAAGCAATTTAATTTTAACAGTAATGTGAGATGAGCTTGATTATAATATTTTTTTATATTATAGTGATTAGGGATCATGTTTTTTGTGGTATATTTACGTTTCAAAGTATTCATATAGACAGTTGTGAACATTTTTGAACAGGTCTCAGTTGCTTTTTTTTTTTTGCTCTTTGGAACAGGGTTTGTTCCCTATCTCTAACTTTATAGTAATGTGAATCAGCATTGGAAAATTAATCACTTCCACATTGAGCTGTGTTTTATTTCTAATTCAGTATACTGAATATTGCAAGTGTCTTTGTTTCATGTGAAACAACAAATCTCCTGTGCAACTGACATGGTTGTTGCATGGCAACATGTATGCTGGAATACAAAAATCAGGGATTCAAAACTGGTGTTTTTATTTATTATTTATGTATGTATTAACATGAAATGGAAATAATGCAAACAAAATACATTAAACTAATCAAGACTAAATACCAAGGAAAATTCAGAAGCCATTACTTGCAGGACTAATAGTCTCACCTCCAAATGGATTTTCCATGATAATCATTTTGTGTAAAAGTGAAAATAATTTTTAAATGGGCAAATGAGACGTTCGGCAGGGCTGAAAGAGGTTAGAGAAGAAAGCGAAGAAGGTTACGACTGTACTCGTAATGTATTAGACGCTAAGCCCCTTTACAAATGGATGGGTGGGGGATTAAAGGGATAATCCACTGTGTCATTTCTTTGACTTCCTATTTTGCTATTTTAGCGTCCTTCTTGTTGTACTCCATTTACTTTTTCACCATCGGACACAGACCGGACAATGCAAGGCGGTAATAAGTACAATACTAACCCGTGTCTGTACCAAACAGTCCACTACAGTTCAGATCAGCACGGTATCATGGAGGACTTCGTTGATTTGGTGTCCTTTCTCTTTGGTGTGTGGCAGTTCATTTCAAGAAGAACTTTTGAATTTGAGCATTAGGGATAGGAAACAAAAATCAATTCTTTTTGAGAGCTGCTCCCCAGTAATCTGATTCTTAGGCATCATTTGTTTTCTTCCTTAACGATTCCCCTTATCGAGAACCAACGCTTTGACAGGGGCATAATCTAGCGTATTCTAACGGACTGAGAGTCGATTTCTTTGAGACGTGGAACTTTTTGTCATAATATAAAAAAATAATACAGCAAATATATGGTATCTCTCAGCACCATTTCTCCTTCATTTTCTGCTTTCTGTGTCATTTCCAGGTAAAAGCTACACGAACTACTCACATTTTGGTCAGTGTATGACCAAACAATGCATGTTGCTGGTGTTTTATCCATGGATCTTTATGGTGTCTTTCTTTTACCTGTCCATATTATACAGTCATAACCCTCTTGTAACCCTTTCCACTAACCTGATCAATGGGCGGCCATGTTGTGTTTGTGGAGTTTATTCTTTCCCCCTGCCCTTGACCAGTCTCTTAACACAGAGAGCAGGCAGATAAGCCAAGATTTACACACAATGCCAAAGCCATTAGTGTCTGACTTTTCCTCTCCTCCACTCTCTCAGGGGCTTGTTTCATGTTATCAGATCCAGCGGGATGTGTATATGGCAGATTGAATGTCGACGACCATGGAAAAGGCTAAGATGTCTAACCTCCTATTCACACGCTGCTAGCTAGCCTCATCAACAGAGAAGGCCCCTTTGTCCCCCAACAGCCAAACAGACGGACAGTACGCGATAATTACGCTCGGACAATACCCGCCTCCCCTGTTGTTTGGACTCTGTCCCGTCGTGGATGAAATGGTAGAAGATGAGTGTGTGCCCGGGAGGGAAGGAGTGATGGAGGACGACGACGGATTGTGTTTGTGCCTCTCTGAATTTCTCTATCCCAATGAAAGCTAGCGATAAAAGGTTTTTGGAGTCGGCAGTCCACGTCGAGCTGTCATCGTGTAGTTGAAGTTGCCGGATGCCAACTGGCAGTCGCTACCGTTGTGATGTCACCAGTGGGCTGATAAAGTCTCTGGAGGAAATACTATTAGATTCCACAAAACAGACAGCAGGGGTACTTGAAGGAAACGTCAAAATCCTCAGAGCTGCTCTCTCATTTCCTCCCATGATGTCATTGCTATGCTCCAGGTGCAGCCTACTAAAAGCACTGTACATGACCTCGAGTATGCAATATTTTTTTAGGTACATATGCTCATAAATATTCTGGGTATGCTGTTGAAATGTTGCAATTTTTGCTTGTATATTACACTCACCAGACCCTTTATTTAGTGCACCTGCACAGTCTAATGAGACCCAATATGACAGCTATATGTTAATCCATCCATCAAATATATATTACCACCTATCCTCATTAGTGTTGCGGGTGGGCTTGAAGCCTATCCCAGGTGACTTTAGACAAGAGGTGGGATACACCTCAGACTGCTCGACAGCCAGCCGCAGGGCTCATAAAGACAAACAAACATTCACATTAACACCTATCATGCATGTTTTGGGGATTTTGGAGAAAGCTGAAGAGCCCCAACAATACCCATTCAAGCACAGCAGACCATGATAATTCCACATAGAGATCTCCCAATACCTGCAGAGTTTTGAGCCCGCATCTGTGAGGCGGATGTCCGACTTGCTTCTGAGGCCTACAGTATATGTATCATTTTCAGAGTGGGATTCATTTTGAAAATGGTTGTAGTCATTTTTAGATGCTTTTTAGTTTAGTGGTGTAATTTTTAGTCCCATTCATTTATCTGTAAAAAAAAATATAGAAAACATCTCTTATTTTTATGAAATAAACACGTTGAATGAATACCTCTGTGACTATGTCACATCAAACGGAATTTACATGAATGAAGGCAAGATATAGTATAAGTAGCAAAATTAAAAAAATACCTCTCATCCAAAGCATGGCATTGATATCCATCCATCCATCCATTTTCTGAGCCGCTTCTCCTCACTAGGATCGCGGGCGTGCTGGAGCCTATCCCAGCTATCATCGGGCAGGAGGCGGGGTGGTACACCCTGAACTGGTTGCCAGCCAATCGCAGGGCTGGCATTGATATTTTACAATGAAATGAGCTTGAGTCATAATAGCCAACTAATCCTGCTTGCATTGATAGACCTGGAAATATACCTTTATATGTCAATAATCTATTCAAAACTCCAATTTATTCATAGAGCACTTTAAAAAGCAACCACACTTATGCCTACATGCAAAATAATAATCATCATAATAATTCATTTTGAATAAAATAGAAAAGTATCATCTTTAAAAACATAAAACCTGCCAGTGACATGAAAACGTTACCGCGCCAAACGTTACAGTCAAAATGACACTCACAGTATACAAATAATTTAGTGTAATATACAAATATACATGTTCATTACCCAAGCTTGTTGACAGAGTGTTTGAAGGACAGTTGTGACTGCCATTAAGAACGTGACATTATAAAACATGATTTCAATAGTTTAGCGCATAGAATATCATGTTAAAAAGTGAAAAGTGTCAGTAAGAGGACAATTTAAAAGACATTTAATTAGTTAATTCCCAGCTTCACAACACTTGTTTCTATCCAGGAGTCAAGAAGTTCATTTGTATAGGATAGTTCACTTTTTGATTTGCTTATTTGCTTAGGTGGTTCAGAGGCAGCACACTGTACTGTATGTACGGGCCGTTTTCAAGATAATGTTAAATTATTTCGCTCCTGCTGTGACGTTTGTCTCCGTGTACCCCATATCAATAATGCAAACACCAAAGATTGAGCCTACTTGAGCGGCATGTTTTTTGTAAATGCAGTATTAATACATAGCTGATATTGCATTGTTTAAGCACAAGATATTGTGCATGAATGAAAGTGGGTTAGTAATGTTTTTATAAGAGCATTGTTGTGAGAACATGGCCCGCTGAATACCCAAAGCAAATACGATTCTTTTCTTCTCTCTTAAATAGTCATCCTTTATTCACTAGCTCACTTCACAAACACTTCAATGTGCTATTCTTGCGTAATATACTTCTCTTTGGGGGTGTGGGTGGAATGTTTTGGTCTTTTAATAAATACAATGAACATGGGTTTTGAGGAAGGACGTCAGCCACAATTATTACTTGGTTCCGTGAGCGGTGCTTGATGGAGGAGAGTCGCAGCTGGCATCTCATCGCTTTGACTCGCTATGCCTGCTGTTCCTTCCGCGGGCCTTCTCCCACTCGCTCCCATTGTGTTGCCGTCTCTCTGCATTTCGTTTTCTTTCATTGGCACTCTTAAGTCAAATTTTTTCATACTTATCAGTACCTTTTACCTGCTGTGTCTATCATAGTGTCACTGTCTGATGAAAACAAGGTATGTTGCTCAACAAACTAGTACATGTGATCAAAGTATTTTGGATAATAGTAAACCACAAAGCACAATGGTGTAGTAGATGGCACGTCTGCCTCCCTTAATACATGTCTCTTGATTGCCGTTTCCACAGGCTCGTTTTTATGTTTTCTTGTAAATGTGTAAGGTGTAAAATTAGTCTCGGCGTGTGTTTAAAAAAAGGGGCATATCCTTTGCTGTGAAACAGTTTTTTCTTTTTCTTTGTGCTGAAAAAAAACAGGAATTGGACATGCGTTTTTCATCTGACGGCTACCATATGCTTCTCTTTCCCCTCTTTTCCCCCCCTCTCCTGTACTTTCCTTTCCTTTCTCCTGCCCTCATCTTCTCAAATCTTTCTCATCCAGAGGGTGTTGTGGCTTTGACAGGCGGTGAGCTCACACTTGTAACCTCCCTGCCACATGTGCCAGGCGAGAGGCAACTGGAGGCTTTGGCTGCAGATTGAATAGCTCCCAAAGATGTCATTTTGAGACGGCCTCCCACAACCCCCCCCCCCCCCCCCCCCCCAAATTTATTCCGGCCTGGCTTTCCGCAAGCCTCCACCAATCAAGTTGCCTGGAGTTGCCATGTAGCTGGCCACTCCACTCACTGTAAATTGCCCCCCAACTTGTTCTTTTTTTTCCTCTCCTCCTCTTCCCTAGGGTGTGTCCTTCAACGAAATTATTCCTTCACCACTTGTCATGCGAGCCAACCACTGTGAGGCAGACCAGCAGATGGGAGGTCTGATTGGCTGTCAGCTCATGTTTATTTCCTTGTTGTTGATGTCAGATGAGATAAAACATTGTTCCGCTGCATTGTCATGTTCTCACCGCAGGTTTCATTTAGAGTATTTAAAGTAGTTTAGTTTGGTCTCGAGGTGCCCCTCCGCACACACCCCACCATCCGATTTTTATTTGTATTTCACGACAGGAGATGGAGCCTATCCTAAATGACTTTGTCGAGTACGCTCTGGAGTGGTTATCGGAGAAATGCTGGGTCCGTTGTGAATATATCACTGAGTGGGAATTGATCCCCTGTCAATGAGTAAGCTATTTGAACTCCTACACTAACATTGCTCTTCATATAAAAGCAAGAACAATTATACAAGTTAATGATATCCAACAATGTATGGCCACATTGTGGATAATGTCAAAATTCAGATAGATTAATACCATTTCGGGTTTGTTGTGATTGATTGTTCATTGTATTCACCTAGGAATGGGTATGGGCTTAATCTATTATACGAAAAGTTAACGGTCAATCAATTTATTTAAGATTTTTTTTAAGGTCTGAGAGATCAGAATCAGAATCATTTTTATTTGCCAAGTATGTCATAAACGACACAAGGAATTTGTATCCGGTAGTTGGAGCCACTCTAGTACGACAACAGACACAGTGAATACCTTTGAGACATAACAACATAGAAACACAGTCACTGAGGGGTAAAACGTTACCAGTAAAGTGGTAATGCCGACACTTATTTTTTTTTTTTTTTTTGGACTATTGCGCAAATGCGATTCTTCTGGCAATTTAGAGCAGATTGAAATGACTAATAGAACAATAGTCTGGTGCAGTGACCATTGTGCAAATGGTGCAGAGACTTCAAGAAATGTATCCAGTACAAAGTGACTCGTAGTGCGATAGTCTGGAACAATGTCAACTGTGCAAATGGTGCAGATACTTCTCAGGCACATGAGTGGCCAGTATTGGTCAACAACAGATATAACACACTTTGAAATGTAATGTTTTTAGATGTATGTATGCACATTATTACAGACATACAACACACATTGAAAATAACTTTTTCTTTTAAACAAAATCACCAAAACAGAAAAATAAAATAAAAACTAATACAAAACTGAGCAGTTTGACCACTGTGTCTTCTCAGTGGCTCTGTCTGACCTGATTTGGCCTGAAGGTGAGTTATGTGAGCTGTAGGATGAAAGCAGCCCACTGAGGTTTTATTGTTAAGAACCGGAGGAGGCATATATAGTCATACAGTATATAGCCGTCTTTCTGTGAATTGATTAATGAGGAGCAGCTTCATGTGGAAAGTGGACCGAGGTTGGCTTGCGTCACTAAGAAACAGGTGGTGGACATTCATAGTCAAACACACACGCGTGCACACAAACACACACATGCATAAACACATATACCTCAGGTGGTGGACTGAGCTCTCATGCTGAGCGGATTTGTATCAAAGCCCAGACATAAAACAGAGTTGGCAGACTGGGACTCATTCGGATCCAAGTCTGCTGCTGCTGGTGCTGCTGGTGCTGCTGCTGCTGTGTGTGTGTGTGTGTGTGTGTGTGTCTGTCTATATGCACATGTTTATTTAGGCATGCAAGAAAAATGATGTATGCAGGGAAGTGATTCCCCACCCCCTCCTCCAGCATCTTTCTGCAAGTTATTTTTTATTCAGATTTTGGCTTCTGTTTTTTCAATCAACTCTCCGAGTTTTGGCAATGCCGTTCTGCCGTCCTTTTGGCCTCCTTAAATGTCAGCTGGGTGCTTGGAGGTGCTGAAAGGTGGTTGGATTGCGGAGCGTATCTTTTGGAGGTTGAAATGTGTCAGTTTTTATGCAGGCGTATTATCACCCTGCGGAATTAGGATGGTCTGAATTCACGGCGGTTGAAATCACCGAGCGTGACTGTGGGGATGGTCGAAGAATGAGCCGCTGAGTACACGCAGGCACGCACATATGCTAGCGCTTGTCATGTATGCGGCCTCCATGCATCACAGTGATTGTGAGGCATGCAAACATGTTCACATGTCAGCACGATGCCTATTATGTTGGTTTATGGCAGTGGAAATTAACATTCTCTTTGGCTTTTTGTCTCTTATGGGAGAAAATGATACGCTCTGTAAATCTGCTTGATCTGCGTGAAGTGTCACTGCGCATTACACACCCTTATACTGTGGCTTTTGTCTCGTTGCGACAGCCATACGGCATCTTCCCATCTAGGCACGCACACAAAACAGTTGGTTTACAAATCCCGGCCCGAAAGCCCCCTGTGCTGCAGATTTAGGGCCCATGCTGAGTTTGTAATGAGCATAGCAAGAGCAAGATTAAGGTGAATACTGTACGGCGTTGGGAGGATTTGATACAGTTTGAGGCCAGGCCTTGCGGTGGAGTGCACTTCAGCTCTTTTTGCGGGCCGGATGACCAGCAGCCTCCCTACTGTTAGTCTCCTGTCATTTGTCATAACCTTTTACTCAACACTGCTAATGTTTTTCCAGGCTAACACGTAGCGCCCGTCGGGGGGGGGGTGATTTTCCATACATTAAGACGACACTGTAGACTGCACGGAGATGCACCAGGAAGGCGACCTTAAAAGCGTAACTTTCTAGAGGCAAAGAAAAAAAATTGGAGTAGTGATGGAAGAGGCTTTGGTTATAAGGAGAAAGGGTTGTAATACATATATGATATGGTTTGTAGCCCCCCAGAGAAAGCTGAATAGGGAAAGAAGGATAAACAGGGGAATCAAGGTCCAAAAGACACAAGAGAAGACTGGTTGTCGAAAGCAGTAGATTAGAGAAAAAAAACATTGGGACAGATAGAGAGGAAGAAAGTAGAGTGCAAGGACTGTTATCATCTGGAATCTATAGAGAATTGATGGGCAGAAAAAAATATAGTCCCATACATCACACACTGTCTCATAAAAGCTGCACTGCTGCTGCTTCTACTCTGTATTCTCCATCCTCTCTCTCCAAATAGTTCAGCAGCTGACTAAATATCTCTTTTTGAGGATGCAGGCTCGAATAGCCATTGCTGTGGGAAAGAGAAGCGGATCAAAGGCAGTGCATCTGGTAGCAAATTCTTTCCATTTCACTCGTGTTTATAGGTGAATGAAGATAAAGATAGACAAATCAAATGATCAAGATGAAGATACAATTGGGAAAGAAAAAAGCAGAATACAATTAGGTTGTTTACTTTTCAACATAGAATAGCTACGATGCAGGACGAAGGATGAAAATCAATGCACAAATAATTGATATCCTCATGCATGGATTCATTTTAATATTACTATTAAAAGCAGGCTCCCCTTCAACACCATATGTAGGCACTAACATTGCTCAATGTATGTTCACATGAGTGATTTTGTGAATGTGTGTTTATGAAATGTTTTAAGAACAGAAGACAGAAGATTGTCGAATTGTGTTCCGTTCATACAAACTGACCAAATAATGACTAAAAGTGAAACAGTTTCAACAGGTTCCAAAGTAGGATTTTGGCGTTTCATTTGCGAAATCCATTCTGTTCCCCTGCTCAGTCTGTTCTGCACTTCCCTTACTGTTAAGCATCTCAAACATTGCCTGGTTGAGATTGATTCAACAAAATTCACTTAGCTATCAAAGCTGATTGGATTTTCTTGTGCTTGAGATGGCATCTTTGGACTGGAGAAGGTAGAATACAGCATCTTCAATAGAGATAAACCTTCTGTTTTTTTTTTTTTTTTTTCCCTGGAGCTTGAAATTCCAGAATTTTGTCTTTTGACCCAACGTGCTGGCCATCTACTTTCATGAATACCGAATGGCTGTATGCCACCAGAGTCACGCACTTGTTCAGAGATACGCCCCCACTGTTATTACCACCATAATTTGTAGCTTCCAGTTTCTAATTAGATCTTTTTTCTTCCCCCTGTTCCCAGCGGAGGGAACAATTGGATCAGTTGTGTGTTTATGTTGTATATGCCTGAGCTCTATTCCAATTTTAGGTACATGTGGGTTTTATTTGCTTTGCTCATGTTGTTTACGACATCCTGGCAAGGTGTGAGACTTTCATATTAGGATAACCGCACCGAGGGAATAAGAAGGTGTTACGTGATGTAAATCAAGCAGGACTAGTCAGTGATAATATCCAGTAGGAGTAGGTGTTAGGGTATGTGGGAAGGAGATACTGGATACATTCTACCTTTAGCATACACGTTTTCATGTGATAGCAATTTTAAACTGCTTATACAACAGAAATGCGATGGAATTTTACTTCAAACCAGTGATTCCCAAACACTGTGCCGCAGCACATGTGTGTCCCATCAGAGAGCATCAGGTGTGCAGCGGAAAATTATCCAGTTTCACTTACCAGTAATTGGGCTGAACTTTATACAAATAGTTAATCTTTGTTCAATTCCTGTATCTATGCCAGCGACGTATAGCGATAGGCAGAACATATAAATGCTCTTCCGCCAGATAGCAGAAGGTACAATTAACCTACGTATCCACCAGTTGACATTTATACAGCAGAACAATAGCTTTGCGTTCAACAAAATAGGCCTAGATTTCACACTATGTCAATTCCGGAGTAACTGAAGACAAGCTCATCATTATTTCAGTATAGATACTTTTTTTGTGACTTGGTGATGGCTGTGCCGTGAGATTTTTGTCAAGTAAAATTAAGCCTTGTCTTAATAAAGTTCGGGAAACACTGCTCTAGGCGACTCAAGGCCTGGTCAATGAGGTGACCAGATACTGATAAGCAGTCAAGGATAAAGGGGCATGGATGAACCCATGAAGTGCAGCTCCAAATCAATACAGACTTTGATGGAATGCTGGCTACATGTGTTTTAGTGTGGCAGTGCTACAACAACATGTTGGACTGGTTACATAGACGACCTTGTGTCTTGTACATTGACGGAACTGCTCGCAGGGCTGTCATCTGGCAGCATGACTGCGGTTTGAATGCGGTTGTCTCTCTGGAGTCTCTTCCTGTGTTCGTGTCCTCCCGTACTTTCTCTTGTTCCTCGTGTACATACAAACTGCCGGTGATATCTGAGGCATGCTTATAGTCAACAACATCTGTGCTGTCGTTCAACTCATGTCATTGGGCGCTCAAGAGAAACTCATTCAAGTTGAGGAGATTTTGAAAAAAAATAAAATAAAAATGGTTATAGGAAACTTTAAAACAAGATGACTGTTGCAGACAGCCCCCCCCCCCCCCCCTCCCTCCCTCTCCCCCGCCACAAGTGGTCATCGAGTAACAGTGATGAAACGTTATTTAAAATTGCAACCTCCAGAGTGTTGACAAGAAAAATACCATTTACTCATCTCACTCAAATGTCTGAAATACAATTTCTTACCAAGGTTGGGAAAACTTAGATTTGGCAGTTTTAACCATGAATTACCAGTAGCGACATTGCACTTTACGAGTATTGATATTCAACATTTCACAAGCATTTTTGGACAATGTCTAAGGTGTCCTCATTCCATTTGAGATCACATACTTGAGTTTAGATTCTATTGTCTTTTGTCAATCATGACACAATCTTGAAACACATCCAAATGTAGCCATCCAATTCCCTATCAGCTACAAATGACCACATTTTGACCTGTCTTAATCAAGAAACATAAGGACAAAGTAATCTACTTGTGGGGACACACACAAACTTTATTTTTTTAATGTCATTCAAATTCAGATTTTATCTTGAAAGGCTTAATTCCTGTTTTAGGAGTTGCAAAAACAGTAATTCCTTTTGCTTGAACATAAAACTAATTCATTCAAGTTTAAAAATGCTTGAGTATTACAAAGTTGTTTGCGAAAAAGAAGCAAATACTTAGTTTGCCTTTGACCTTGGTTTTCTTGGCTACAGTATTGTGTTTGATAATGATAAAAAATGATTAGCGTTCTCACTGTCACAAAGAATTAAGCCCTGGAAGTTTGAAGGAAATTAGCTGAACCATTCTATCAATTGACCAAGGCTACCTTGGTCAGAGTGGATGAGATTTTTCAAATCATTTCATTTATAACAAAAATCCTTGAAATGCTATAGCTATTTTTGTGTGGAAATGGTTAACATAAGTTAAAAAGGTAATGATTCAAGGCTCTACACCTTCACCCATTCTTATACCCACAAGCTTGACGCCTTCTACTTTTCTACCATACAAACATTGTGCTTCTCATGCATTTCTTACATGTTGAAGCACAAAGCGAGAAGGACAGTATGTGTTTGTTGGTAAGCACTCATTAAAACGGATGGCAGTAATCAAACTGCAAAGCAATTAAACACGGCTGAGCAGACAGAGTGTAGCACGCCGTTGGTTACGTGTGCCATCACAACGTTGTAGATCACCCATTGCTGCAAAGTCCTAGCGCTGAGGAGCCCTCAATTTGGTACAGACTATCAGCTGATTACTTTAGTGCCTGAAACAAGGTTGTGTTATTTACTCTAAATTAATTGCTCTATTGTATATGATACTGCAAATCTTTGGAAAATTTAGGTGATATTGCAGTATTTCTATCTTGGAGAAAGTTTGTCTTTGGTCGTCGAAATTGATATCGTTAAGAAAAATCATGGTTTTGTGTTTTAGTGTAACAATCCAGGTGGGCCCTGGCTAGCACTCGTCTTTGCTGCCAAAAAGACCTTGCTCCGTCTTATATTGGTTTCATTGAAGGACAGTCTTGACAACCACAGTTTTAGTGATGTTGGAAAGATGCCTGGGAGGAGTGAGTCATTTACAGCATGCAACAAATACACTGGCAAACGAGAGCTAAAAATCCATTTTTAAGAAGCTCGTCGACAGAGCACTGTGCAGCTGATTTAAGGGGCTGCGCTATGAATATGTACAGGGATAGAAAAAAAAGAATCACTCTGTTCATGAACAATAATCACTCTGTTCATGAAAAAAAAATAATAATAATTCTGGGTTTTAAGTTTAAGAAAGACCCAGTCAGCCAACAGCCTTGTGTTTTACAATAATACTATATTTATAATTTCATATATACCTATGGCTAGAAAGCAAAGCATGGAGAGTCTCTGTCACGGAATACAGTCAGTGAATTGGGCGAACGATCATTGCCAACAGCCTCACTTTGTGTTGAAAGTACATTGGAAAATGACATTTCATGTGGGCAATTTGGTTTATCCGGACTTTGGCAAAGTACAAAAAACAGATGTGACCCTGGAAGGGTGACGGCCTTTATGAATGTAAAATCATCAATTGAAAGATTGTATAACATAGATTTATCAAAACCTATTCTGCATGAAAATTGGGTACAGTTATTTGGCGCCGTGTAAAAAAAGGTGAACAAGCCTGCCAAAGAATCTAATTGTCAGAATGTCCACAAGGTTTCAGGATATTTGATATTATGTACCTCTATTTAATCCCTCCAGGATTTCGTGGGATGTTTTGGGAATTGTTACGGCCTAAAACGCCTGATTTTGCGGCAGCATTTTACAAAAAAAGTATGATGAATGTGATTTTTCAAGAGTTTTTCTTGTCATGAAATACAGGGATGCCTTGAGATACAACTTACGAGTTAGATTCTAACGGTCAGTATTGATAATTGCGGTTTTAGACGCGATGGATATTTGAACACAAATGGTGGAGCAACGTATGTACACAGATAAGATATCAATACTCACAGAAAATGATGCTTTATCCTCTGCGAAATGTGTCTGCATGACTGTACAGTATTGTACTGCCTCCTGATGGCCAACGTGGGTACACCAGAAGGAGCTGCGAAATTAATTAGCTTAGCAACTGGAGAAGTGTCCACCATCTTTGTGGAATTTTGAAAAAAACAACAACAACAGAATGAGCACTTCAAATGCTGCTAAAATTCTTCATAACAAATAAATTCAGGAAAGAGTCATCGTTTACTAAAGTACAAATCGAATTTTGGCCCATACAAACTCGGTGGACATTTTTAACTTTAACTCGTCAGCCAATTTGAGAAGGGGTGTCCCAAGTAGTTGGCGAAACGAAAGGTTCAAGGAGATACAGTATGTTGACTAATAATGAAGTTACACTGTTTTATTCTAATTTGAAGGCTTTGACCAGATTTTATGTAGGCGACATCACAGATCGTTCCCAAAAACGGCACTTTTTCAGATGGAGGTGCGCAATACCCAACCCGTTTTAGGTTTCTGCTAGGTATCACAAAGCTGTCTCAAAGCAAACAGGCCTGTATATGGGTTGGCATGGCAACAGGCTGTCTGTCCAGTTGGGTCAGCTTCAAGTGCGTAACTGCCACTTAACCTGACTAAGTCTTTTTTTGATCAAGATAATCGGCCACTTCGTCACTGACACTTGTTTTGGACGTGATTTAGGCCCATGAGTTAAGAGGTGAAGTTGTCCTGTCGAATTAGTCATGTTTTCCCCTCCAAAGATTTCATGCTTAAAGCCTTAGAAAGTATTTTCAAGCCCAACTTACATGATGAGACTACACTTTTCATTCCGTTAGCTGTGAAGGCTTGCAAAGATGCCCATTCAGCTAATTTTGTCGTTTTTTTTTCTTTTTTTTCCCTCCCTCTTCGAAAACCACCACTTTAACAGGAAAGCCACAGTGACGGGACATTTATAGTTGCAGTTATGACCCCTTTGGCACATTTTGGAGCGGACCAATGACAACCTGCTGGGCCGCCGTACCATTATTCGCTGAATTGGTTTAAAACATGATAAACGGCTGTGGAACACAATAGGAATGTGATTCTTATTTGTGTGGTGGGTACAGCAGTGCGGCCTGGGAAATCAGCCAGACCCTAATTGCAGCAGCAGACCCCCATTCAGATGATTGGAATGCTCAAACCAATAGTGATAAAATATGTATCTTGCAACAATGGCTGCTGGATTTCACATTTAGTCATATTATAACAACAATAAATAAAATACATCTTTGTGTGATTGTGAGTGGAACAATGTAGTTCTATATTTTTTAAATCTACACTAATTCAAAAACATGGATGTTGTCTGTGAGGTTGTTTTTTTAATTATAACCCATCACATTTGTAATAAAGGCAAAAGATAAAATGTAATTTCATTGCAGCAGAGGCCGAAAACAAAGACATAACAGTGAGCACATACTGTTGCTAATGTTATTTATGACAATCCAGTTTTAATTATGAGCCACATAGAAAGCAACAAATAAATAGCCTTAGGATTTCATTGTTTTGTAATGTAATGAACATTCTCTTATTGAGTAATATCGGTATTGCCTTCTTTTTAAGATTTGTGCTATTTCCCTGTTTGAAAATTAAAGTGCCCTTTTTCAGACAATGAATCTTTTTTTCTCCATCCGATTATTGTAGCCCAATGAAAAAAAGTTTCTTTTGTCCAGAGCAGCCCAGAGCGTGAGAGAAACTCTGAGGAAGCAGAACCTTGAGTCCCTATGCTTGCGCTGGGATTTATGGGTGATATAAAGAAAATTTACTACAAGAATCATTTTGCGAGAGCATTTTCCTCAGAAGTGTAAAGCCTTGCTCTCTGCCGCTCCGCCCTTCCATTTCATTAAGTCTAAAGACAGCCGTGGACGTCTGAAACCTCCTCCGTCACGTCCTCCTCCTCTTGCTGCTGCTTTTATGTTTTCAACCGCTCACTGCATGCCATGCTTCTCTTCTCGCCAAAATTACCCATTCCGATTCCCCTGCTTCTTTTGTACGCCCAGACAGCCGTGTAATTGTCAGCCGTGTGAAGAGCCCAATGAGACGAGGCCCTGTTTTGATGGGCACCGTGCTTGTATACCTGGCCAAAGGGCCATTCTGTCTTTGTCTTCGAGCCATTGTGTGGTCTTGCTGAAGAGAAACGCTACACTGTGTTGTTTGTCTGCGTTCTTTGTGATAATTACGGCTCTCCGCTTCTCTTAACTTTCGTCACCGTTCTTCATCCTGCTGCCAGTCTGGCTGCTTCATGTTAAAAGATTAGCCTCGTCTGTAAAAGACATATTCAAACACAAGCGCCAACAGGCTACATAATGACACGCACAAAGCGACCGTCATCTCATCCCTTTGTCCTATATCAGCTCCTTGTTCGACCTCGCTCCGCCTTGTTTTCAGGAAGCAGCGAAGGGCACGGCTTAACAAGGGTATGAACTTGTTCCTCGGAAAGTACAATACTGTCCACCGCCTGCATGTTTTCATGACAGCAATTCACTTTTTTGTTGTTATTTTGTTTTGTTGTGCTTTTTTAATCAAGACATTGGTAAGACTAACATTCTCGTTGCATTTCTATTCAGCCAAACTGGAAACACTGTAAATCTAGAAAAATTCCTTAGCGTATTTGAGTCATTGTAAAGAAGGAAATCCAACTAAACCCGAGGGAAATATCTGAAGGAAATGAATCATGTCACAAGGGTCAGTGGTAAATGGAGATTAAAACAAAGAAAATGACTTCCCCCCTCGTTACCATCAGACATAGAGTTCTGTAACCACAGCATCTCCGACATTCACATAATACTTTACGTAAGATTTGGTAGCCACTTTTACACTTTTATTAAAGATTAATTAAGAGTCAAAGGTTCATCATCTTCCATTCTTAAACTGTGGCTTTTGAATCAATATCTAACAAATCATCAATCAGTTAACAGGTTATTCGTTTAGGGAACTTGCGGACCGGGGTAAACTATTCACTTTTAGTCAGTGCACAGTGTTGCAATTAAGTGAGTGCTGTTCTTCTTCAGGCCACAAATGATTTGCCTCCATTTTTTTCAAGACACAACTCATCTACAATCCACACAATCGTCTGAACTCAAGACTAACATATACTCTGCCCAGTCCTGGTGGCTATATTTCCCATATTATGAGATTAGTATGATTAATCGCAACAGTCATTATTTTGTTTTAGCAACAACTGATTGTATCTGATACATGGTAAAATATAAAAATAGTCCAATTTTAGAACTGCAAAAAACAGAAAAATCGACCTTTTCCTAATTTCATTGCTTAGATTAGGCATGTGCCCTCCAAATGCCTTAAAGACTGGCACTTAAGTAAAATGTGTACAGCTGTGAAAATTTGGCCACTCGTCCTGAATATGTCGAACAACAGCAATTTCTTTGGATGAATTTGATCAACAGATTCAGCAAAGTCCTCAGTGCAATTATGTGAACGCAATAATGACATTTTAATAGAAAAATCCTTCAGGAATGATTAAGTACCCCCGAGCCAGTGTTTTTCCTCAAACTAAACCATGTTTAATTTCTGCTTGTGTGCAAATGTAGAAATAAGATCAAGTGACATTTATGGATCCCCTCGAGCTGTTTGTGCCGACAGCATGGTGACACTCGGTGACCCCTGGTGTGGCTTACCACCTTACTTCTGTCACCTGCCTGCCGGCTGCACCAATTACGTGAACATTCCGTCAGTTGTCATGGAGACTGTGATATTGTGATTTTTTTTTTTTTTTTTTTTTTAAATTATGTTTGTTTTTTTCCTGCAAAATGGGACTGAGGTGAAAATTAGCTGACAACATATGTTGTGTAAATGACTTCTCCAGTCTACGTTATACATCAGCAAATTTCTGTTATAGGTGTATGTCTTCTGTGGTTGTGCAATTTGTCTTCCCAATTCACTTGTCACTTACTCTTCACCTCATTCTCCTGTGTTGATTGTCCATAAATCCCTCTAATAGTCCATTCTTTATGGTATAATACTGCTTTTGTTGCTTCCTTATACCTTTAGAGTGTCTGCTGTATTTCGCATTTATCGTACATTTCCTGTTTATTTATTTATTTAAATCCTCCTCTGTGATTTGTGTCGTAAGGACTCTAAAATGATCTTCGTCACTTAATAAGTTCCTACATAACTAAGTTGCTGTGATATTATTGTTTGGACAAACCAACCCATAAAAATCTGGTATGAAATAAACTAAATAACAAAATCACTTGAACTAAGATTATATATGAACAAAGCCTCACTTTAGCACCGTCAGCACTGTTTGCACACCCCTCTGGCGTCGCTCCTTGCATGCCTGTGTGTGATCTGTTTCAATGTGCTGTATACAATACAAAATATATATGCAGTAGAGTTTATCCTTGAGCAGTTACAATCAGTATAATTGAAATAAATTACATTATAGCTGCGCTGCAAATGCTAACTTGCAAAGACATACCGCAGTACAGTTAGGCTACGTTCACACTGCAGGGTATGATGCCCAACTCGGATTTTTTGTTAAATCTGATCTTTGTATGTTGTCGTCCAAATGACAAAAACAAATGCGACTTCTACTATGGACGGAATGTGTTGGTGACTTGAAATGCAAGCGCACAAAACAGGACGTCAGTTTGCGCCTGCTCACTAACACGAGGCGCCGTGTTTAAGTAAATCTTGCGTTGGTCCCAACATGACACATTTGTTACTGATGTGTACACCCAGGTAAGTAATAGCAATCCCTAAAAGATAATAGCATGAATATTGCTTTATTAACAGTTCTATTAGTACATGACAATGCCTCTTCCAAAGAACATCAGTGAAGGCTTTTTTGGATGGAAATCATTTTCAATCTTCCCCTCACTGACTTCAGTAAATACGAGTTTACTGAAGTCAGGCTAGTAAAGTGATATCAGTGTGGAGTACTAGTACGGACATACAGTATTGATACTGGTATCAGTATCGGTGCATCTCGAGTGAGGGGATTATGGGTGGGGGTTGGCGAGAGCTTTTTGCATCTCTCAGCTCCTTCATGTGACTTGACCTACGCCTTCACATGCCGCACTGCCGCTTCCTGCCGACTCCTGACCAAAGCGGCGCTCCTCAATTTATCCGTCTTCCATTTCATTCAGACTCACTGTTTGAATCCTCCCCCCTTCCCCCATTTTCCTCTCCTGTTGCTTCAGCTCTGTCACCCCTACTATGTTGTTCCTAGATTCCTACTTGCTCTCTTTCCTGCTGTGCTGTCTTTCCATCTTCGCTGACTCCAACTCCTCAGTCACTGATCTCTGATCTAATTGCTTTCGCGGTGACCCTCGGGACCCCGAGCGCGCAGAGTAACAAGCTCCCACTGGATGCAACTGTGGCTCGGCCTCCGTCATTGCATTCCTAAATCCCTTCTTTCTTCTCATCTCTTTGTTGGCGGGCTCTCTCCAGCGCATTTATTCATTAGCAGCTCCATTGCGCTGCCCCCAAGACACACAGTTTGGTATTTCGGCTGTGCTGGCTCAACTGAATCTCGAGCGCAGGACTGTTATCGTCTATTGTTGGGTCAGACATGTCAGGTATTTTTCTGCCTTCCAAGGCCATATCCTTACAAATTAAATTTCAACAGATATAGTTATATTGATATTCATACATCCACATCCAGTGTTTTAAGTCAGTACGACTGTTTTCTGAATTTGCATGTAGAATACCTTGGTGATGCTAGCACAATCTCGCAGTGATGCACAATGACATTTTATGTATGCTTAACCTACCTCTCATCTCCCACTATATCGAACAATATTGTTGTCAATATGTGTAACAAATCAGACTTCGACATTTTTCAACACTCCTACGTTGAACAAGATGGTTTTGAAGCTTAAGTTGGTGGTGCAAGTGTTTTATGTTGAAGAACAGTGTAGGAGTTGATGTTTTTCGAATGTCCTGACACGTTGTCAGGAATGCCACAGTACCGGCTCGGCACAGCTTTTCGTAGCTACACTTTCCTTGCGTTGATGCTGTTGGTTTTCCTCTCCAAAATAGTATGGTGGGAAATTGTCATTCTATTTGAACCCATCAGACAGAACGGCACATGATAACAAACAACAACGATGGAGGAGCACTATCTCCTGTTTTTACATCTCAGTATGATTGTTGGCCAAGGTAAAGAGGCACATTTTCTTCCAGAGGAGACTTGAGGGCATTGATGAAACGCTACAGAAAATTGGAGACGGTGGAATATAAAACCGCTGGGTTGGCCAATATGAGCATGTGTGTTTGTTTAGTGTAATTTCTAGTCATGTGTCCTCAGATTTTACAGTGTCACAATGATCAAGCTACACTGTTTATAATTACTGCTGAGCCTCCTATTTTTCTGTGGGTAAGATACTGTATCAATGATGTGAATATGACGTAGAGAAAAAAAGCAGTCCACAAATTTCTTTACAGGTAGTGCCACCTGTAGCTTTGCCCTTCACTTAACAGCCTGTGAATGTGTTTTCATGTGGATAGATTTTTGTCAATATACCATTAGTACGGACTGACATTTTTATGACCCCATAGCGAATTAAAAGTTTGAAAGCAGGGGAAAAAATGTGGACCAAACGTGAATACATCGGTGAGTGTACAAAGGAAACCCATATCGACAAACAAACAGGACCAAACTAAGAGGACGAAATGGGAAGACAGAATAGAAAATAGTGAAAGCATGGCCTGATAACATGGAAAAGCCTCCCTGGACCTCTGCAACTGGAATGTAATAGAAAAAGGGAAGTAGAAAGATGCAGCCCAGTGAACTAAAGCAGATAGGCCAGTGCACATTTGAACAGCCTTAGCTTCGCCCTGAAAAGAAGAATTTTAGAAATATGGCTCACATTTGAACTTTGCTCACACATGCATCTGTCGCTCCCTGATTCCACAGTGCAATATGTCACACATGGAGGGGCTGCACTTAGAAACCCAACCTTACAAATCTTGTCTTTCAGAAGGAAATGTTTCTGTATTAGATTCCCAGTCGATTTTCAATACATGTCAGTTCAGTAGAAACTAGCGAGCACACAGAATTGGACTTGCCCTGTCGTCAGATGAAGAAAGAGAAGTAGTCTTGGAACACACACACAACACATTTCAGAATAAGCAGCGCTGTCAGTCATATCATGTGGCAGCATCAAGGTTTCTCTTTATTCGTCTCCCAAAGGAGAAATTTGTCTTGAAGCAAGGGGCAACTGCATACATGGATACAAGCAATCATTCATCAATGTCACATGTAAACACCACATAAAGTACATGTTACATTTGTGCAAAACACCTTGTGTCCCCCCCCCCCCCCCCCCCCCCCCCATCCATCTACATCTCTTTCTATTGGTTGTTCATGTTGACTAACTGAATTGACTGAGGAGCGAATGAGTTTTTCTCTTTTTTTTACTCTGCATAGTGGTACCTTGTATCTTTGCCCAGATTTTAATGGTTAATATTCACAGTTCAATACATGCAGGGGGTCTTATTTGTATTTTCAAGATTCTAAAGCCCCATTTTATTTCAAAGATCCTTTTACACTTAAGCTTATGTGAGTCCCGGGATGCACATGTCATGGAAACAACGAGTCTCAACCCGTGAACAATGAGTCCCTGCAACTTATCATCACGGAATACAGCGACGCTTGCGTTTACTTCCGGTTTACCGTAATTTTAAGTTTCATTTTTAAAATCAAACTAATGTCTCGAAAGGGCACCACTTCACTTTTTATGTATAAAATTTAGGAAAAATGACGAGAAGCCTTTTTATCAGTCTCGTAATCTGAAGGTTGCTACACTGTATGACATTTTGAGTTCTAGATGACAGAGGTTCACTTAAACTCAGAGCACACACACAAAATAAAACCAAGAGTGGAATTTTATGGTATATTTAATGACATCTAAAGGAATCGAAAAGGGAACACACAAAAGGGGTCTAACTAAACAAAGAAAATAACACTAATAACGGTAAAAAGGAGGAAAATCGGCGTACGAAAAGGGGAATAGACCATCGTGTGTTGGACTAAAGTTGGAAATGTGACGCTAGTAATTTCCCCAAAATTATTAGGCATTGATGGGGGTTATCAAGTGGTTGGGAGTCCCTGTGGCACCTCCGATTGCGGGAGCATATCCGCTACAACGGTCACGTTTGTATTTGCATTGTTTGGGCAAAGGGTTTCATAATTGCAAGCTGACGGGAAACGGGAAATGTCCAACCGTGTTTTTTGCTCCCAGCTGAAGAAATTGGGTGGGATGGTTGTGTATAAAATGGATTTAGTCACCTTGAGGTTTTAAGTTTAAGTTTTGTGTTGTCTTTGTTGCGACTTCATACAAATTTGACATACCAGCTCGACGCCGAGTTCATCTGGCTTGAATCGAAAATGTTCCCACGTCGTCGTGGTGGCATTAGGATTTGGAACTAACTCCATTTATGCAGCTCAACTTTCAGAAAACAGCTTTGTGTACGCAAGCGCCCGCATTTCAAAAGCATGCACAAACACACACACGTGTGCACACGCAAATTTTAGTTTCTTCCTCAAATCTCTGGGCACCTGCACACACTCGCTGTTTTCTTTTGCCGCACCATTCAGAAATTAGGGCGCATATGAGACCAAATTAGTCACACGCCAGTCATGTTTCGTCCCAAAAAAAAAACAAAAAACTCCATCGGTCTTCGTCCTAAGACGCATATTGATCTTACTTAATGCTTCCCTGCTGATTTTTGTGCCTCTCAGAGGCGGGACGCATGTGAAACGACATGCCTATATTTGATCAGTTAGGTTACCGAGCCAGCTGGCGATCCAATATCGCATTACAGTTTTTTCAAGAACAAATAACAAACAGAGTGACTGAAGTCTATCAGTCTGAAAACATTTACAAAGCCATTTCCAAGGCTTAGGGACTCCAGCGAACCATGGTCAAAGCCATTATTCACAAATGTAGAAACTTGGGAACAGTGGTGAACCTTCTTAGGAAGGTGCATCCAACCAAAATTACATCAAGAGTCCAACGACAACTCTTTTTTTTTTTGTCATCTTGGGTATCTATGTTCATTTGAGTTCATTTTCCCTCTTCGGCACATACATATTCATGAAAGAAAACTGGCATAATGATCAAAACATTTTCTGCTGAAGGTTAATAGGTCAAATGTGTTGATCAAAATCCCGTTGTAGCACACACACTTCTCATTAGAGGCATTTAAAGAGAATCGCTTGATACACAAACTCTGATCTTCCCCTTGGCCCTCACTAGTGTATACTTTCATTTTACCTTTACACACACACACACACACCCGCACACCATGCTCCTGTTGGCTCGGCCAGTGTGCTGAATGCAAATTGCACTCTTTGAAGTGAACAAGCATGTATGCGGGCATTCACATGCTGACACACGTGCACACACCGTCCAGTTGTGCCACCGCATGCTAATTGAACCACATCAAGTATTTAATAATAAATGGCAGACTATGTAAAGAAACGTGACCCTGCAGATGTTCTTTTAAACTCTACTGCAGAAGAATCCCATGTTTTGTTTTTGCCCTCACGCACCAACAAATAGGGGATAATGCACAGATAATGCCAGCCCTGGGCACAGATGCTTAAAATGTCTGTCTCTGCTTCGCTGTAGGTGCGTGGAAATCATCGCCAAGGAGGGGAGGAGCCTGAAGGAGTTGTATCTGGTGTCCTGTAAAATCACCGACCACGGTAGGCTACTTTCACTCACCGTTCCTTTGTTGCCGCCGGCCTCCGACATCATTATCGTAACCGTTATTACCCGCCGACACCGCCATGATTCAGGGTTCATTTTTATTTTTACAGCTTGGCCCACGTGTGGCTCGCAAACAGTAAAATTATGATTGAAAAGTTTTATGCGGGATAGTGTCGGGTCTCCTGTGTGGTCTTTCTAATTCTTTCCGACTGCAGCATGAAACTTTTAAGTGTACTTTTTTAAAAATCGGCTTCACCTTTTTCATTGTCCACTACGGGTTTGGCATTGTAGGAAACCATTCGTGGGAATTAACTGGAATCCATGCAAATTTAAATGAATTTACTATATCGTCATTATTGTCAACACCCATCGTTTTCTTGGTTATTGATCGAACATACTTTTTTGTATTATTATTCATTCAAGTGAATAGTTTCTATTTGCAAAATTCACCCCCCCAATTCCTCCTCTAACTCCCTCCCTTCCTAACCCTGACCCTTAACCCTAACCCTATTTATAAAATCTTTGTGTTTAGTTTACTTCAGTGGTGTAGTTAAAGATCTGGATTTTGGTTAATGACTGAAGTTAGCCTGGCCGTCGTGTGACGCTGGCGTCTGTGGCCTCGCTTGAAAGAGTGACAGAGAGCGAGACAGACACGCCCACTACCAATGCGCTCATGTAAAGAATTCCTGATTACCTGCATCTTATTTTCATGACTTCCCACTACTAGTTTCCCTACCATGGCAGTACAGGCAGGACCTTTCTTCTGCTTTTTCTCTGCGGTTCAGAGATTACAAATTTCTTCAGATTTGATTTTGTAGTAACGATGATAGTCTGGGTAAATGCATCCAAGTGAAAGTATACATTTTATTTTGGAAATGTAGTGGAGTCAAAGTGAAAGTTGCCAGAAATATAAATAAACAAGTTAGGTACAAATATGCAAAAATTCTACTAAAGTACACTTAAGAAGTATTTGTATTTGTACAACTCATTTTTGTCTCGGGCCACATCGTAGTTATGATTTCCTTCAGATGGCCGTTAGAACAGTGAAATGTTTAATCACAAAATCATATTATTACCTTTACACAACAAATTGAGGGATATCTGGTTTTGAAATCAGAAGACAAGGATAATAGTTTGTTCAAGTATTGTTTAAGTTAATGTAGAAGAAGTGTTTGGCAACAGAAAAATGCAATTTCTCAAAATTATTGTTTATTATTATGACAATTTGGAATTTGGGTACAGATTTTAGCAAAAATTACGGAAGTTGACAAGCATGATTTGCTTTCGCGGGCCACATAAAATGATGTGGTGGGCCGCACCTGGCCCCGGGCCTTGAGTTTGACACCATGACTGCAAGTTTGGGTAACTTCGCCACCATTTGGGGGGAAAAAAAGCCACCGTAAACTTGGGCACCCTGTAATTGGAGTGTTTGTGTGGTGTCGTCTCGTCACTGCTCTTCTGTCCAACTTTACCTTTTATTAGCTCGTTCATGCTTCTGTTCCTTGGCTTTCTTCTATAATAATTACCTTTTTTTATGGTTTCATAAACAAATTAAAACGCCTCTGCGTGTGTGTGCTACCACATTGCGAAAAATCAATGAACACATAACTTTGGTACAATGTTGAAATTTTTAGAGACATTTTATTACATGTACTGGAACTGAAAATAGAAGAAAAATATGGAGTTGATCCATATCTTTTGCAGGAATAACAACTTCCACTTATCTGGGAAGACTTTCTACCAGATGTTGGAATGTGTCTGTGGGAATGGTGGCGTGTGTTTGTGGGAATTTCTTTCCATTTGTAAGGTCCTGCTGGTTTGCAATCTCTGTTCTAGTTTGTCCCAGAAGTGTTTGCTGGGCTTGTTCTTCCACACCAAATGCACCCAGCATGACTTTATGATATTGTTTTTCCATGCCTGAGCAGTAAAGGGCCTTCCTTCCCCCAACTGTTCCCATAAAGTTGGAAGTATGCAGCAATTGTCCAGCATGCGATGTATGGCGAAACAGAGGAATTGTTTTCAGTAATTGCCCTATATTTCCCTTCAAGGATGTGCATGTTGTGTCATACATGTAGCCACAGGGTTGAGACCCGCGTGCTTACTCGACAACAATGTGACTCGTGTGAGTTACCGTGGCAATAATTACCTTGGCCTCCCTGAACCTGAACCTCCAACAGCGTGGGCGTGCGTCTTGTGTGGGTTGATGAATGACTCCCACATCCTTAAAGTACATTAAAGCTGCAGCAGCGTGCACAGCCGCCCTCTTCCTTTTCTCTTTCTGTGTCTAATCCTTTAGAGCAAGATAGATTGGTGATATCTGATCTTCTTCCTTGGCTAATGACCCCTCTGGCCCTCTTTGTATTTTGCATGTCCATCCACAATAGCAAAGCTTGCTGCTATAGGCACTACTAAAATGATTGGTGGGTTTCCTGCTTCAGTCTCTGATAAATTGAATAACAGAAATGAGATTTTGCATCTGCCAAGCTGCTCCCTGCCTGTTTGCCCCCTTTCCCCCCACCCCGCTCATCTCCTGTGCTAATTATTTTTATTAATGGCCTCTCTGAGTGCATTTGAGATGTCCACAAGCCTCTTACATTTGCTTTGTATTCCAAGCTTCTACTTCCTGTGTGAGTTGATCGGAGCTCAGAGAGAAACACGGAGACATTGTTGAATGACGCCAGCAGAAAGCTACGAAACACGTAATTTTAGCCCCGCTGCAGATGGTTCTTAGCGATTATTTTGCAAGGAATAAATGGAAAAGTCGAGACAGTCTTTTTTGGGAGGTAATGATCTTGCTGAAAGCCCTATTAGTCCCATGAAAACAGCCTTCCTGCATGCTCGCTCCCATTCATCAACAACATGCAAACCAATTAGCATGAACACGACTTTTTGTGGCAATCTAGGCAGCCTTGTTAAACAAATGCACTCTGGGATTGACTTCTTATGAAAGCTAACCTCTTCACAAAAGTTCTCTCTAGTTTTCTTGTTGTCGTTTCTCACTTTAAAAAAAAGAAAAAAAAAGAGTGCTACTCTAGGTTCTCATATTTTCTGTAATCAGTTGTGTACACACAAGGCAGCACCGGGTTACGGTACGGTGCCGCACTAGATCCAGGAGTTTTTTTTCTATCATTCATGCAAATGGTATTTTAGTTATTAAAAACAAGCAGGCATGCAATTGCGAACGTTGTGTTGTTATGCCACGGCACTGTCAGCCCTTACTTCGCCATTCAAACAGCCAAGTGGGCGTGACTGGCATATTTTCAATTTTCTTATCGGCTTGTAAGGGCAATTATTATTGAGCCCGATGAATTCTGCCTGGCAATACGTGGCCATATAAATGTGAGGTGACTGGAAAAAAACAATCCAGAATTTGTCTTTGTTCTTCATCGAGCAGTTTATTCATTAAAAAAATAATAATACATTTTTTTTTTTTTTTTTAAAAGACATCCAGTCTCAAAATGTTAAAAAACAAAAAACAAAAAAACCCTTTATTTATAGGGCGCAAAACATTAAAAAAACACCAACATGTATCAGCCTTCTTCAGGGTCTTGTTTTGTTTATCGGAAATTTGACTTGTTTTTATTTATGACGTTTTTATGTATTTACTTAAATAGCGTTGCTGCTAGTTTCATTGTGTATTTTGATTATTTGTGTTGTTTGTGCGTGGGGAAAAAAAGTAAAATTTAGAAATTTGCCCTAAAGAGGCGCAAAGTGGATGAATGTAGTTTTCGCAGTATATAGCCAACCTAAAGCAGGGTATACTACACACACAATGATAATCTGGCCTAATTTAAGCACCCCCCCTTGCAATCAAAGTCAGCAAAAGTCTGATTTTCACATATTTCTAAAAGATTATCCTGAGCGTTTGTCCTGGTTGTGTTTTCCCTCGCATTTCTCCTTGGAAAATGGTTGGGTTGCAAATTTTTAGATTGAATATTTCCAATTGCGGCGGCACGGTGGACGACTGGTTAGAGCGTCAGCCTCACAGTTCTGAGGACCCGGGTTCAATCCCCGGCCCCGCCTGTGTGGAGTTTGCATGTTCTCCCCGTGCCTGCGTGGGTTTTCTCCGGGCACTCCGGTTTCCTCCCACATCCCAAAAAAACATGCATGAATTGGAGACTCTAAATTGCCCGTAGGCATGACTGTGAGTGCGAATGGTTGTTTGTTCCTATGTGCCCTGCGATTGGCTGGCAACCAGTTCAGGGTGTACCCCGCCTCCTGCCCGATGACAGCTGGGATAGGCTCCAGCACGCCCGCGACCCTAGTGAGGAGAAGCGGCTCAGAAAATGGATGGAGGGATATTTCCAATTGCAAATCCTTATGTTTGTTGACAAATCTACGGATTCTGATTGTGATGTGAAACTAAACAATAACGTTGTTGCCAAATACAAAGAGCAACTGGTTGTGTTGACGTGTCTCAGACATTTATTATGGGGGAGGAGACGCCCCATTGTTGGTGGAATTAATATAATGTGTGTGGTGTGTTGTGTTGGTCATGTCAAGTACACCACTCACTATAAAGACACGTGCTGATTTATTTATTCCCCCCCCTTGTCATGTGTGTGGTCTCTCACGTTTTAAAAATAAGTTCAGATGTTAAAACTCTCCATGTGTGTAGTGATTGGTCCCACACCTAGTTACTTTCATAGAACACCCTTACTGCATTGTAGGTGTTATTTGTGTGAGTGCTCCTTCAACTAGGTTAAAAGAGGCATAATATAAATTTTGTTTAGAAATTGCTCGACCAGCTCCATTTATTTCCCATAAACAGAGTACATATTAATTTGCATCAGAAAAAAAAGTAGCACTATAACGTCATTTGAAAGCTGATCCTGATGAGAAAAACTGCTGGGTTTCTCTCTCTCTCTCTCTCTCTCTCTCTCTCTCTCTCTCTCTCTCTCTCTCTCTCTCTCTCTCTCTCTCTCTCTCTCTCTCTCTCTATCAGTGCTAATCAGCCTTCACTGACTGAGACCCTGAACAAGCATACCTGGAAGTCACCTGAAACCACTACAGTATTCCGCTCAATTGTTTGTGTGACTAGCATTCATGTGCATCCACGTGTGTGCGCTATGTATTCGTCTCAGCGCCCTCATCTTATCCATGGTTGCCCACCTGCTTTATGTGGGGACAAAAAGAGCGACCTTGCCGCCTCTATTCTTTACATATGATAATTCCTTTTCACCCGCATGGCTGCTGACTACCTCTTACCTTGTCAGTCGCGGCCTCTCATGTACATCTGCGAGAATACAAGATGGAGTGAGGCACCTGTGGGAGAACCGATGAATGAGAGAACAGAATCTAGGCTGTTCGGGAAGTGGGGATAATTACATCGCGCTTGCAGAGAGCTGGAAGACAAAGTCCTTTTAAATCCTTTTTCATTTTTCATATTGACACAGTGATGCGAGGACCATCTGGAGCCTTTCAAATAGACGGCTTCACCTTTCAATCTGTAAGGTCTAAAGTCTCTTTTTGTTGTTTAGAAGTGATGAGGTTACCATATAGTGTGTTTGTCAAACTGCATTTCTAGAATCATTGGCTCATGGTACATTTTAGAGCAAACCAAACGGGCAATGCTAAGGTTTACAATATTTTTGTTTTGTTTTGTATTTCTGTTTGACACTTCTGCCAAGCCAAATTTGTTACTTAGCGGGATTGTTAAAAAAAACGAATTTCCATTAAATCTTGTCGAAGGGTGGCACATGCAGAGAGCAAAAACCCATTAAATTTGGGTGAAAATCTGGGGAATGTTTTTGAAATTTGGTTGGTTGTTTGAGTCACCATGGAACCAACTACTCCCACCCTACAATGAGTCCTTTCTGTCTATTCCCAACGCTTGGCATCATTCTTAAACACAAACACGACACTTATAACTCTTATTAGACGAATATGTTCTCCATTTGGTTATGTTCATCCCACCCCAGAATTAATAGCAAAAGGCATAGTGCAATTGTTTTATGTAATTCTCTGAAAAGTAGGAAATATTCTGCTAGAAACCTTTTTGTTTGTTTGTTTGTTTGTTTTGTTTTAGAAATTACAGCCATCCACGATTTTAATACACTTACTGTATATGTCCACAGTTAAATCTTGTATCAGGTTCACACTCAACTAAGTGCAGGTCAAGTTTAACAATGTTAAGGGTACCAACGTAAACCTTTCGGCACCCTTCAGTCAAGGTACGAAGCACAGCAGTACACTACAGAAGTGGCAGGCTGTAGAAACTGCAGTTTGTTGACCATGCACGCATCGGAATGCAACAAGCATAGCATTCAAACCTGTTTGTGTTTTCATCTTTGTCTGTTGAGCATGTTAAGACACTAAGCGCACACTGAGGTGCCTGTGTGAAAAAGCAATCCAAAACAGGCTTTGTCATTACAATCTGAATTGTATTGAGGTGAACTGAACTATGGCTCTTGGTGGAAATGTGTCAAAAGTTGTATTTTTGTTTTGTTTTGCTGTTTCCCTATTGCCGTGACCCACTTTTATAGAAGTTAAGACCAATGAAGAAATTGTGTAGTTAAAAAATAGCCTTTGTAAACATAGTTATATCATACTTTTAAACATAACTACACATGCTTGCATTTTCAAAGTAAGTGCCTTTCTGAGCACCCTATTAAGAAACCGGAGATGAACATTGTTACAGGGTATACAAAATTGATTATAATTAAATTAAACACCACCGTAAAAATTCACTTGTACCCTGGAACTGATCTTTTTATTTTTAGGAAAGTCCCTCACCTTATATGTTCTGTGTGCAAAGTAGATCTTTTCGCGCTGTTCATAACTAAGAAACCACATATGTTGTTGCCGTCATAAATCAAGCTTCCCTGTAATTACTACTTGTCCATGACAAACCCTAAATGGGTCCACAACCCACTTTTGGGATCTAAACCAATAGTTGAGAATCAGTGTTGGAGAATACACTTCCCATTTGTTATTGTGAAGCTTTTTGACATACTGTGCCGTGCAACATTATTGGCCCCCTTCTCAAATTCTTATATTTTTGCATAGTTTCCCCACTTTAAGATCATCAAACAAATTTAAATGTTAGACAAATATAACCCAAGTTCACTTAAAATACTGTTTTTAAGTGATTTAATTTATTAAGGAAACAAAACTATTCAGTTACCTGACCCTGTGTGAAAAAGTAATTACCGCAATTTCTCGTGTATAATGCGCACCCATGTATAAAACGCACCCCCAAAGTTGACCTCAAAATTCTGGAAAACCCTTCTACCTATGTATAATACATTTTTACAATGCAGGATTTTGGTTCTACTCATATGATCAAAACATTATTATCTGTATTTTGTTAGTTTTTTTCAAATAATTATTCTGAAGTTAAGCACTTTATTTGAACACGTAATACTTTTGAATTTCCTTGCTCTTATTTTGAAATTCACAGTCCCACTTTTATTTAATAAATTAGAAAACACACAGTTGTGTTCATATGTTTGATTACCCAGGCAGAATTTGTAAGATGGGTACAATTCTTTAAAGAAAACCTGAAGGACCAGGCGAAACACATTTAGTTTTGTTTTAATGGGATTCAAATTAAACGGTCAAGCATTTCAGAAAAGCATTATAATTAAATAAAACATAACCATAGAGAAATTAATGATGGTTGTTGTTCAGTCATCAGTCATATTTAAATTTAAAAAATAAATAAATAAATTAATTTAAAAAACGACAATATTTCACAAATTCTGCCAGGGTATGTAAACTTATGAGCCCAACTGTACATATATGCAGTCATACGTACCACTGTCATAATTGGAATGAAAGTGTCAGCTACACCTTTTTTATAACCACTAGGTGGCGGTGGCATTTTGGAATGAAAGTGTACAGTTTTTTGATAACCTCTAGATGGCGGCATACATTTATAAAATGGGAAAGTTTTTTCCATTTGCCCCTACACCTATGTATAATGTGCACTATTGACTTCTGACAATTTTTTATGGAAAAAAAGGCTTATTATACACGAGAAATTATACACGAGAAATTACGGTACCCCCCCCTTGTTAAATCATGAATTAATTGTGGCTAATCACAATTTTCACTGATAACACACAAGCCTGATTACTCCCTGACATGTTCAATCTGACATAAATGTAGCACAGCATTTTAGAAAAAGAACATCATACTAGTAGTCAAACATGGTAATGGTATTGTGATGTGTATTGGGCTGCTTTGCTCCTTTAGGACGTAGACAACTTGCTGTGACTGATGAAACCATGAATTCTGCTCTTTAACAGAAAATCCTGAAGGAGAATGTTCAGCCATCAGTTTGTGATCTCAAGCTGAAGCGCACTTAGGTTCAGCAGCAGGATAACGATCTAAAACACACCAGCAAGTCAACTTCTGAATGGCTTCAAAAAACAAAATGAAAGTTTTGGAGTGGCCTTTTGAAAGTCCAGACTTGAATCCAATTGAAATGCATTGGCATGACCTTAAAAAGGCGGTTCATGTTCGAATACCCTCCATTTTTGCTAAAGTCAAACAATTCTACAAGGAAGAATGGGCCAAAGTATCTCCACAGAGATGTTAAAGACTCATTGCCAGATATAGAAAATGCTTGATTTCAGTTGTTGCTGCCGAGGATGGCCCAACCAGTTATTAGGTTTAGGGGCCATTACTTTTTCACACTGGGCCAGGTAACTGAAAATGAAATCACCATTTAAAAGCAGCATTTTAAGTACACTTGGGTTATATTTGTCTGATATTTACATATATTTGATGATCTGAAACTTTAAAGTGGGGAAACTATGGAAAACTATAAGAATTTGAGAAGGGAGCCAAATACTTTTTCACAGAACTATAATTTTCACTTGCATCTCTCTATTATGCTGACTGAGGGCCACACTGTCTTTGTTGTAGTTCACTACGGAAATGAGTTGAATTGGTAATGTGACCCAATCATCCGCTGCATGTAAATTCCTAAGTAAATTTCTCCTGTCTTCTGTAAGCCAGTGTATACCACCATCTTCCAGTCTGGTGTCGATTGCAGTGTGTAAGTAAATTTAGATTCTTAAACATCCAACTGTATTTATCCATCGGTCAGCTTCAAATGTGGCTCCTCATAGTTGATCTTTTTTTTGGATAAAGATTTGTTTCCCTTTATCCATGACCACACTTTGTCCCCTTCTCTCTTCCCTCCTTTCATCCTTCTCTCCATTATTCTTTCATCAGAGGCGGTTTCTTCTAAATGGCCTGAACAATGATAGATGGCGTTCCCAGCCACGCCTCTTTGGTGGGGGAGTTCAAGAATGAAATATTGTTCTGTGTGCATGTGCGTCATACATTATATATGTTACTTCTTATGACTCTAGGCTTCCTGACTTGTCTCTGTGTGAATTTGGGGAATGTTTAAAACGAGCAAACAAGAGGTCTCTTGCTTCCATTCCTACGGCAGCAATGTAACTCGCATTTGCTTGCAAGTCAGAACACAATGTAATCTATCCCTAACCTACACTACCATCTATCTAATCTATCACCAACCTACGTAGTAGTCATAATCGAGTCTGCGGAGGCCAAATTAGAATTTTCGTATTCGAACAAAAACAAATCAAAGAGTAACGTACTACTTATTTTATTCTGACAACAGCTGCAATGGGACCACGCTGCAAAAAAACATATAATTCATTATTTATATCCTTTGCTAATGGCCGACGCCATTTGGGTTTATTACGCATAGTTTCTGTGCATGTACGTAGTGTGGCTGCACAAAGATCTTCGCATAATGTTTGTTCAAAAAAACAAAAACAAAATGAGATCTCTGCAGAAGGAGGTGTCCATTAGCCTACTCCCGAGGAGTCACACGGATCTTCATGGCAGCGCCAAAACCAAAGCCGAAAAGGATCCAAGCTAACTTCGCTGTTGACCACACACACAAGGATTTGCGGCCGTAAATATTGAACAGGTTTAATATATGAATGTCGGCTCTGAACATTTTCAGAGCATGTTGGGCAATAAAAATCCCTTTTAACACACCTCACACCACAGGATAATTTTTCAGAATAATCTTTTACAGACATCTGACAATTGAGCCTGAGCTGGCTTTGATCGGAAGCGGGCAATCAGGCTCAAATTGGCCCAATTATCGGTATGTGTATTTAGCTAGGCTATATACCAGGAAAACAACAGTGTCCATAAAGTCTCGTTACAATTTAACAAAACATCATTCGGAAGGTCATGCTTAAATTAGTCTCGATGATCGTTTAGATACATACGTTATTGATTCCAATGGTAATGAAACTTTTTTAGAATTGATGTTTGATGTTTTCAGCAGGTTGCGTTTTTTGGGATGCGGTTATGTAGAAGATGTGAAATAAAAATGTTGATTTAAAGACGTGACGGTTACAGAATTTCCTCTATGCTGTGCTTCAAACATTATGACTCATCTCTCTTTTAGCTTTATGTCCTGTCAAGTTTCCCTCTCCATTGTTTTGCTTCTGTCTCGTTAGTTTACAATGCAGTCATTCGCCGACGTTCAATCCAAGTGCCGTGAAACATCGTATGATGTAAACTCAGATAGCGTAATGGCTTGTTTGCCTCCCTCTCGCTCAGGCTTTCAGTAGGTAAATAATGTAACTCTCAAAAGCAGTCAATTAAAATGTCCCCGAGCAGCACAGCAGATTTATGCTGTCTTCTAAGGGGAGCGAGTCAATAGACAATCTATGTCTGTATCACAGCTGCAGGCGTGGTTGCGTGTGTAATTGTGTGAGTTCCGGATTTTTTAAAAAGATACATTTCTTGGCTTTCACTAGCATTTGGTTGGCTCCATTAATGTTAATGACCTTTAGTATCTACACAGACCGACTTGAAACATGTTTCATTTATCTTAAATTCAGGGAGCACCTTAGGTGCTGTTGACTTTGTTGAGGATCTTTGTATGACGCATAATACACCAGATTTTATTAGAAGACATAAAGACCACATTCAAAAAATGTGGCATGTGTTGAATTGATGGAAAAGGCTAAATTTGTATTCAATCGTACTAATTACAACAGCATGCATTATTTTATACAATTAGCAGTATGAATGAATGTAATTGCTGGTTTAAATATGCGAGGGCTTTGGTGCGTGATATCATATTATAATTGCTATAATTCTTCAGATGTTTTTTTTTTTAAATAGTCCAAAACACAATAAAAAATGATTTCCAATAGTAATAATAAAAATAAAAGCAAGGTTTTGCAGCATATTAAATACCGTATTTTCACGAACATAAGGCGCATTAAAAGGCGCAGTCTCAGTTACGGGGTCTATTTCTGTATTTAACACATACATAAGGCGCACCGCATTATTGGGCGCAGGCATGGTAAAACATACGCTAGCATGCATGCACGCTAAAACAATGTTTTTAAAAAGGCAGCGGGAGCAAAACTGATTTCGGTTGTACTTTATTGAAGTATTTAACAATGTACTCATGTTATTTTTTGATCAATCCTCATCCACAAATCCATCAAAGTCTTCATGTTTTGTATCCGAAATGAACAGCTGGGCAAGTTCTCCATCAAACACGCCAGGTTCCAGTCAGTCTCGTTGCCGTGCGGCTCCTCAAAAATGATGCTACATTTTTTAATGCATGTCAAGATTCAAATTAACCTTGCTGGTTGCATTCCTTAACCGAAGAGCATTGACGTCCGTATTATTGGGAAGCTTTTATTTTGAAGGTGGCCTTCGCTGCGAGTTGGCGACTTATTACCGTAATGCCTAGTATGAACAAAATTAGGGGCGGCTGGCTTGATTGCTACTTTACGAGTGGAGGCTGGGTTGACCGGCGCTATATACCTACTGGGGGCGTGCCTTTAGTGTCCTCCTTCACGCGCACGCTGCCCCCTTTACGTCCGCATGCTGTCCTCAGCCACGTCCGCTTTTCCTCTGTATAAGCAACGTGTCGGCAGGAAATCCTCCCAGTCAGTCAAGCGGAGCGCTCATCAAACAACAAAATTTATAGATTTTGGAACTCGGTGCACACATAAGGCGTGTCGCATTATAAGGCGCCCCGTCCATTTTGGAGAAAATGTACGACTTTTAAGTGCGTCGTGAAAATACGGTAGTTGAAAAGGAAATAGATTCATTTGATAATTTTCAAGGAAAGGGAAAACCTCTAAATATGAATACAATCCATTCCAGGTTCCTCCTATTTGTTTGGATTTAAACTCTTTTCACATTTGGATATACAGGAAAAAAACAAATCTACTTTCAACAGTCACCATCATTAAACCTTTAAAATGTAAAATGTAAAATTTTGACATTTGTAACAGTCATTCAAATGTAAAAATAAGTTAACCACCGATAATATGTAAAACAAGACACTCTTAATGTAAGTGACCATTGAAGTGTTAAACACGTCAAGAATTTAAGGAAAAAGTTGAGAGCTGTAAACTTAACTGCAACCAGGAAACCCATCCATCCATCCATCTTGTTCTATATTGCTTACCTTCATTAAGGTCGGTAGCGAGCTGGAGTCTATCCCAGCTGACTTTAGGTGAGAGGCAGGGTGCACCCTGAACTGGCTGCCAGTCAATCGCAGGACACATATTTCTATACCATTCAGACTCACATTCACACCTATGGACAATTTAGAGTCTTCAATGAAGATAACGTGCATGTTTTTGGAATGTGGAATGAAGCTGGAGTACCCAGACAACCTCCAGGCCGCCACAAACAAGAAACCATACAACATAAATATAACACGTGTTACATGCCTTTGCATCAACATTCAATATTGTAAATGCTACATGTAACATTACCATTTGCAAAAAACCAAAAGTTTGCCTTTGGCCTTAGTTGCAGGAAATCTAAACCAATGACCATTGATTGCATGCTACTGTTTGTCAAATTGCAAAGTTCATTAAGTGCTGCACTCGGGGATCGAGTGGCTGACGTGTGAGGATGATTTTGCTCGGGCACCCACGAAAGCGTGAGTTTGAACAACTGCGGGCTAAACGCATTTAGGTAGATGATCCCTGCTCAAGTGTATAATAAGTCCACTTCCATAGGCTTCCGTGTGGCTCGGTTTTTATATTTCCCACTTCCTGACATGAGCTGGTGCTATTTGCACAAGGGGCGAGCGGTGCAAAGAGGTGGAAATTGAATTACTTTCCATATATTGTCGTCCCTGCTTCTCACTCCATACGCCTTTTGTGTGTGTGTGTGTGGGGGGGGGGGTGAAGATGGGCCGCGTGGGTTTGAGGCTTAGGCTCGCAAAGTCTACAGCTTAGGCTGTCTACCATCTTACTGGTCACTCGTTTTCTACCATTCCCCCCTGTGAGGTTCACTTTGCATTTGCGCACACACACTCACTCTATGCTGTTTACTCTTGATAGAATAGACCTGTGTTATTCCTATTCATGAGTGTCTCCATGTATGTAAAAGATTGTGCATACATGTTGCCCAAGGATGGCCGTAATGTTTGTGATAGTGAAGGCCTCCCTAACAATGGGCCCCGTGTGTGTTGGTCATGGAGCTTACATATGATATAGCAGCTCAATTTGTTCTCTCCACGCTGTCTTCTGGCTCACTTACTCACTTCCTGTCAGTTCCTAATAACGGTGTGATGTAAAAGTGTGCCCGTGGGACTCAATAACACAAAGTGTGTCCCTGTTATTGTTGCTCATAAGAGTGCCCCCCACCCCCCTTTTGTTTATGGAATTGAAGTGGAGCGTTGCATTGCATTTTTTTGTGTGCGTGTATTTTTCCTGATTAGCTCCAGCGGCCTCACATGCTCGCAAGCGAGCTTCGCCTGCAACAAGCCTGCGGGCAGGTGTAAAACTGTCATAATGACTTTGAGGTTTCTCTGTTTCTCCGTGGTAATCTCCTTTTATTTCTTACTGTCTTCCTACCCCGCCATCTCACTTTCTCATCTCCCGCCTCCTCCATTCTCTCCCAGGTGCGAATGGAGCTGTCCTCCAGGTTACGGGGGTGTTGATATGTGTTGTTGGCCATATTTAGGAGTGTTTAATAGTTAAAGCTCCCCATTGCCTGTTCTATAGTTAGCTTGCAATCTCTCTGATAATGTTGTACTGGGTTCTTTGGGGGAAAAGTCACATGCTTTGCCACACTGGCTGCTTCATGTCCAAAAGAATCGATGCCTTAGTACATTTCAGTCGTATTTAACTTGTTAGTTCAATACATTTGCATTTAATATTTAGGAACTGTTTTTTTTTTAAACTTTTATTTGGGCAGATTTTTTTTTTTTTTTAAATTGTAACTTTGATGTGCATTACATTTTAATGTAATCATATTTGGTCATTTTCCCCATATTTAAGTGCATTGCTATTCGTCAAACCATGCATATTGTTGACTTAAAGTAACATTAAATATACATTTTAGGAATAAAACCTTTTACGAACACCTAGGCCTACTACACTGCTGTAATTTGATGTTAGTCATGATGGGCATACTGCCCGTGTCACTTTATGACAATTATTTTGACTTGTTTATTCAAAAACCAATCAATTATTTCTTTAAATACAATAGAAAAATTATACATAGCATCAAAATTTGAAAATTCATGCTAATTTTGTCGCAAATTGTACAAATGATTATTGCTGTATCGCATCTGAACTAAGCGCCTCACAAACATGAGCACTGAACATGTACTTATGACTTTAAAACTCCTACAGTTAAAATAAACTAAACTAAAAAAAAAATTTCAAATCATGTGTGTTAGTATGATCAGTAAATATCTTATATATAATACAGTATATAAACACAGTATATTAATAAACTTTTTAAAAATTATTTCCAACTACAATAATTTCAGTGCTTTATGTTTTTTATGTAATTCTAACTTTTGATAAGAACATTCGTTAACTGGGGACTTATTATTTTGCCTCACAGTAACCGGATCATTATGAAAATATAATGCAAAATGGCTTAGTCAAAATTGTATTTATTTACGTCTCCATTTTTACTGAGTATGAATTAATAATAAACACGAGGCATTAAGAGCAGCTACTTAAGCTAAAGCAGAGGTAAGATCCTGACCTTAACGACCAATTAATGAAGTGTTAGTGAGTCTCCTTTGCTTCAAATTAATGAGACATCACATTCATACATAAAGCATGAGTTCACTTGTTTCTTTTACACTTTCATGACTACTAAGAATGTTTAAAAAAAGAAAAATTGTGTTCCACCTTAAAGATAAAGTGTAATAGATTGTTTTTCAATTGTCGGTCGATTTTATGTTAAAATCCTGTCTGCGAACTTTCTTCCCAGAAGGTCACCCTCCGCCTCATTTTTCTACATGTGTTGAAATTTGTAAGATAATACCATCGCTAATCCCTCACAAGGTCAGCGCTTGTATTGGGTGATTATCCCCCACTGTTTATTCATAATTCCCGCTGATGCCATTTCCTCCTGCTGCCTCTGACCGTTGACCTATCATTTACCGTCTCTTGTTGCCTTGTTTTTTTACTCTACCTTGGAGGCCGCTGTCCACGCCAACATCGTCCTCTTTATCTCTGTGGGATTCCTCCCTGCTTACAGGAAGATTACTGTAGGATTTAAATGCAAAGCCTATATCTACTTAAAGGGCACTTTTCCTTTTTGTTCTCGTAATCTCATCTTTTATCATCGCTCCTTGCGATTTTGTCATCACCTTGCGGAGAGTAGCTTTTTGACTCTTTTTCCACTCACATTGTGTGTCTGTGCAGCTTCCCGCTGTTAGTTTGACAGTGGAGCTTTAAATCATTCAGGTGACTTGGCAGTGGCAATAATGCGCAGCACATCAGCGCTGTTTGAATATCTTCGCTCATGACTCTTCAATGCGTCGGAGCAGCAGCTCTGGCAAATAGCCCCGGCATCAAACGGCGAGCCACTCACCGTTTGATCAATGGCATTCATGGAGCACAGGGCATGTACATGATTGTATGATAAAAGGTTTTTAGAAATTGCTGCTCTTTAAACATAACATGCAGCGGGTGGGGCACTGTCTTGTTGTCTCACGTGATTTCGGAAACATAGTACGTGTGCTTGACTGGCAGCAAGGTTGTAGCTTCCACCTTGAAGTCGAAATAATTCTTTCTCCAAAAAATGTTTTAGCTTAAGATTCGCGTGGCCAATTTTTTTTTTGTGTAAAATTTCAATAATGTCATTTGTTTCAATCTATTGTAATAATGGAATATTCAATTTTGTCTCACTACTTCATGTATTGCACAAGTCGCCTAGTACTAGTCGTCTAGTAAACGGTCTCATCAGTCTCAAGTTATTTCAGGGAAGAATGTGGGTTTTCCATTCTCTGACAAAAGGGTAACAATGATTGTCGCATATACAACGAAAAGGTCATTGTTCATACTGTGTACAAAAGTTCTCGGGCTGCTTTGCTAATTTTGAAAAATCTTAAGACTATCAAGGCGTTCTGGGGCGAAATGTGCTGCCGGTTGTCAGAAAACTGTTGCAGGTCAGGTCAAGCGTCTTCGACCGGGATAAAGACACAACCAAGCAGCTAAAAAGAATTTGGATTGTAGTCCATCCATCCATTTTCTGAGCCGCTTCTCCTCACTAGGGTCGCGGGCGTGCTGGAGCCTATCCCAGCTGTCATCGGGCAGGAGGCGGGGTACACCCTGAACTGGTTGCCAGCCAATCGCAGGGCACATAGAAACAAACAACCATTCGCACTCACAGTCATGCCTATGGGCAATTTAGAGTCTCCAATTAATGCATGTTTTTGGGATGTGGGAAGAAACCGGAGTGCCCGGAGAAAACCCACGCAGGCACGGGGAGAACATGCAAACTCCACACAGGCGGGGACGGGGATTGAACCCCGCACCTCAGAACTGTGAGGCTGACGCTCTAACCAGTCGTCCACCGTGCCGCCTTTTGGATTGTAGTGATTTCATCAAAAGGTTGTACAATGAAGTAGTAAGTTACCATCATTTTTGTCCAGGCCATTTTCATTATTTAAATTTTTTTTTTTTTTAAGATAATTCTGTTTGACCACAAAAATAAAAGAATTCAGGATTTTCATTGGTTATTTATGTTTTTTAGTTGTTTTTTTTAAATTACTTTTATCAGTAATTATTAATTATTCTGGTGATCAGTGTGGGTTTTTCTTACATTAAGATAGGCGTACCAACAATTTTGTCCATGTGTGTATGTTTGTTTTTAGAAATAAAGTGAACATATACAGTGTAGTTTAGCTGAAAAATATTCAAGCCCACGCCAACATTTTAATAGAATGCCATTTGTTTGTTGAATGTGTATATTTTAGCAAAATGCAGCAAAAAATGTGGTAATATTTTTTTTTACATTTTTGAAAAAAACAAACAAACGTATTTATACCGTTTCTCCATTATGTAAAGGTAATATAAGCACTTTTAGCCACTTCCTTCTCATTTTCAGACAGAAAATAGTTCACTACAATCCAATTCAACAAATAAAAACAGACCTTGGCCAATATATGAGTAATCATTTTTATTTATTTTTATTCCCCCCCCCCCCAAGGATAACGACAACACACCCCTGTTTTGTACATGAACATTTTTTGGGGTGAGAATTGTTTGGTGTTTTTGCCTGCTACATTGATAAGGTAATATACCCCATTAAAGCAAACCCTTCCATTTAATTAATATTGTTCCTGAAAACAAATAGATTTTTCCAAAAGGGCTACAGTGCTTGTTGATTCATCATTAATAACTGTGTTCACTTATAATTGTGTTGAGATAATTTAGCTATAGTAAGCTGTATTTAATTCCTCTGTGCCCTCCAAAGTATTTTTGATTTACTGTATTGATTAATTAAAAATTCAAAGGTCAATATTATTGATTCCTCAAGGATATTTTCTTAGATGTTGAAATCCAGTAAGTCTCCTTGTTGAAAGGTTTAATTCACGGTAACAAAAATGACAGGTAAGTTGATGATACCATGTACCGGCTCTACCGCTTCTGTCCCACTTGTCTCCCCACCTTGGCCATCTTGTTGGAGGGCCACGCCTCGTTTCACCTTATTCACATAATCTTTCTCTGCTCTCCTGCTGTCCTCACTCCTTGTGTTATCAGTGTGTCCTGTAAAGCTTCATTTACAGAGCAGCCCTAATCAGATGTGTACCAGTGGAGGGCAGTTTGTGAGAGCAGCATGCAGCCTGATAGATAGGACGGCTTATCAGAAGGGGTGCGCGTCTTAAGCTCTCAATTATATGCCTGACGCCCAAACGCACGGCGGAGGCACATGTATGCATGGTTTCATGCACTTTCCGTGGCTTATAAAGAAGGTTTTTGTCATTCTTGTCAAAGTGTGTCTGTCTTTTGCAACTCAATCAAGCATGACCCCCAGTGTTTTTTGTTTCATGAAACCTAACCATAAGCCTAACTTCTGTGCAACCTTCGCCATCCTTTACTGAACAAAGCAATAACCTTTCAACTTAGTACAGTGGTGCATCGAGATTTGGGTTTTGCTTGTTCCGTGAACACACTTGTAATTCAAAACTTAGTATCTCAAATCATATTTTCCCATTGAAATGGATGTAAATGCCATTAATCCGTTCCAGCCTTATCCTCATAACCTTAATGTATTATAGATGTTTTTAACCATTAACCTGATGATTAGTAGCACCTAACCTTCACAATAACGATAAACCTACCCACAACAAAAAAATCATATCCTCAGCCTTATCATAACTAAAACTCTAAGTGCAAGCGCTGCCAGTGAAGTTGGTGATGTGGATGACAAACTGATAGGGCTGAGATGTGTGTTTCAAATTAATTGCATTACATTAGAGTAAGATGTTGACAAGCTTAAGGTGTTTGGATTGTTCTGCTGGAAAAGTTCCAGAAGGTCAAAATGTTGAATTAAATTATACTTTTATTCATATTGACTTGATCAAATTCTTCGTCTTTTTACATTTCTCCTGATTTATCATAGAATATGCTTTGCCTTGGCAAAGGTTGGCATTAACTAACCCTTACAATAGTATTTCAATATGTCTGATTGGAACTAAGTAGAGTTTCAGGTTATTGTAATGTTTTAATAAATAATACGGAGGTTGGCTGAGGATCTGTTTCGAGTACTGTGGTCCATCAGAGGCAGCAGGCCTGAGGTTGAGTTTTCCCTACAAATAGCTTGTTGAAGTGTCCTTAAGCACTTTAGGAATGTGCTTGTGAATTGGTAGTTGAGAGAGACCATGCAATACTGTAAACCACTACAACAAGTCCTGAACACACAGTCCATTAACATTTCACCAGCTATATTGAATGTTACCTTCATCTTCAGGGCTTTGCCAAAATGCAAGAATGTAGAATCAAGGGTTTCTCTTCTACTTACAAGGCCATTCAGAGCTCTGTCGCACAGAGATGCAAGGTCTGACGCAAATGAAGCATGAAAACGTGAGCTTGGGGAGCAAAAACAATGAGTTGTGTTTGTACATTTCTGTTGTTGGAGTTGACTGATTCAAAGCAGCCAAAGGCCTACCGCACACTGAGCGACACAATCGAAAGCGACAGAACTGGTCAATCCGGGAAAGAAATACAGTCGGTGACTCCCCTCCACACGTCGGGCGATTGACTCTTGCACATTCAGTATAACAACATTTTGAGACTTTATATGCTGTATACTGTGCTGTATTTCTTTATTTTTATTATTGAACCACAAACAGCATGGCAAAATTGTCAAGGAAGAAGCTGGTTGCCATGGCCGCTGGAGCTATATTATAATACCAAGAGAGGAAACAGGCGAGAAATAAAAGGAGAGAATGTGGATATTTCAGAGGATGTTGGTTCCATTCATTGACTGTACTCCTGCATTTAGGCGACAGAGAGTTGCCACGGCTACTACTACGAGAACATTTTTATTTGGCCGTTACGTCTGCGATGCTGCAACGCAGTTCACTAGTGACTAAAATTTTGAATCACAGCAAAACAAATGTCAGCCGGTCGGCCACTCATAAACAAAAGTAGCACGACAGTTCCGTCGGGTTTGGCGACATCGCTCGGTGTTCTGCGTGCATACTTGAGACTGCAGGGGGGGAAAACTCATGAGGAGCAGTTTGAGAGAAGTCAGCACAGCTTGACCTTGCTTTTCTGCTTTGCCATCACTGAAGCCTCCAGCGCCAACAGCCATATGATATTTCATGCCACTTAAAAATACAGCTACGTCTTGACCTGTAAAAGTATCACCGTCCATTTAAATCATTTTACAACCCATAAGAAAGCATGTAATATCCAGAGGAAGGTTGTGTCTCAAACCTTCAAGTTCAAGGAGAATGTGACCAGTCCTTCCTTAAGTTATTATCTAGCATCATCATCATCGTCATTATCTGAACAGCGTCATTTGGTGAAATGGTTGACAGTGGAAGTTCAACCACAATTTGTGACTTTTTATGAATCAATGGGCGTGCTAATAACATTCTTCTTTTAAGAGTATTTGTAGGAGCCCAAGCACCAGGCAATACAAAAGCAAAGAGTCTTTGTTGCAAAGGCATGGACCTTTGCACTTCTGGTGCATTTTTTCAAATCATCTGTGAGATGACTTTGAAATTATGTTAATGTATTTTGGGATCATAGTTTGTGATATACTTACAGTTTAAACTATTACCTTACGCAACATTTTTATAATTACTCTTTTCTTTTCTTTTTTTTTTCCAATATTTGCGGCTTTCTTTACGTCTTTCTAAGAGGTCCGAAACACGACTTGTACTCAGTACCGCGCCCTGGAAAGTTTGATAAAATTAGCCCTTGACACCAGTTTCGGTGATTAGGTGATTTGGTAGACATTTATAAGAACATGTATAAACGTCTCAGGGATCCAGACCTAAAATTGAACAGGAAGTCTGCCATTTTGGGTGAATTCCAGGGCTTGTACATTTGCCCCAATGGGCCCCAATGGAAAGCAGGTAATTTACAAAGGTTTTTGCCTATGCCGCCTAATGTGGGCAGAGAATGGCATCAAAGTTTGATGATCATTTCAAAGACTGGTCACGAAATAGGGGGGTGCGAAACCTTGTTCATCTTTCTTTTTCAATTTGTTTAATTTTTATTGTTGACTTATACCAATTCCTCAGCTCAGCTATGCTGACCTCGGTTTAGCCTTGTTGGTTTTCCACTACAAAATCGAACCACGGGAAACTGAGGAAACCACGCCACATTGAACGCGGGGCCGGAAGAAGACAGCCAGAGAGAGTGACGGCCTCCTGTGTTTGTTTTTCGGCCACAATTAAGAGCCACATTTTATTCAAAAGGACACTGTTAGCGGCAAGAAAATGGGCCGCTACTGCAAAGTGGAAAGTCTGGCGTATAATGCAGCAGTTTCCAGAGCTCTAAGGCCCAGCAACAGGGGGACTGAGCGTTAGTGTGTGTGTTTATTTTGATTTATTTTTTTCCATTTCTAGTAGCAGTTCAATGGCAATAGTTGTGTAAATTGTAGCTTTATCTACATGAAAATAATTGGGTTCACATTTTGTAGCAACACATCTGTTAACACTGTTTACCATAGTGTGAAACCAACCCTTGTACCTTTTTGGTCCAGAAAAAAAACAAACAAAAAAACTGTCAACACATCAGATGTGACCTAAACCGACTGACCAAAATATATTCGCAAAGATCAATATCAATATGATCTTTGTGCTCACGTGCCACGTGTGTCATTTTGTGTTTGAGTGTTTCATTTTCAAAATATTGTCAGACTGCTTTGCTAAAGAAACGCGTAGTGTTGGGTTTAGTTAACCCTCCCAGTAATCTGCCAAAAAAGCACCCACCATTACACAAAGACTTCCTTTCAGAGCCCCAGTTTGACAGGAAAGCAGCTATTATAAGGTCAATGTTACCTTTATTATTTCTTATTAGTGGACGTGAGACCTCATGGGAGTTTTTACATAAATACACAGTGAAATGGCAATTGGCGTCCTGCCTCATGCCAAGGAGACGTTCCCTGGGGAGCTCGGGTCAGCATTGACTTGATGTTTTTGTGTTTATTGTTTGGACATAAGCGAGGACAAAGTCAAAAGCCAGACATTCTTGCACCGCCGACATCGGATTTCTGGCGCTCGATTTCTCATCTGTGACGGAGGACGTGCGTTTTTCTTGTCTCAAAAGATGATGTTTGTGAGACAAGGGAGCCCTCAGATTGATTCGAGTGCCTCTCCATTTTGTACGACTGCGTTGCTCCGTGGGTCGTCCACAAAGGGGCCCCGTCAGAATGCGGCTCCAGTGCGGCATTTTGTAAACACCTCCTGTCTTCTGAGCACAATAAGAGATGTCTAAGTGGCCTTGGCTCCTGGCGAACACAATCAATGCAGACATAGCCTGCATATGGACGAATATACAATCACTCCCAGGCTTTCAAAGTCTTCTTCCCTGCGAAGGCATAAAGTGTTGGAATGGAGTGGCGCTGGCTTTATTGGCTATTGGGAGAATGCATGCGAATTTGCTTATGGTTTTGTTCTTTATTGTAGTAACTGTAAACTGTAATGGACTTTTCAGCGTCTCCTTTATTTGAGCTGCTATACGTCCAATTATATATAAAAAAGGGAATCTGTAACAAACAACCTTTGGTCTAAATCCCAGCAGATTCCACTGTTCTGGTACACTCTCATCAATAAAATAAAATGAATGGAAATAAGATGCAGGAATATGAAATCCTCAGTAGCATGTGGCATTTACATTGACAGTCCAACCATGAAATAGGGCTTTCTCTCTTTCGAACGCACCTATTTTGGCCTCATCCTGTCTTGTTTTACACTCTCTTTCTGCTTACTATGCACAGACCATAGTCCATTGCTAAGTGCAAGGGGGGGGGGGAGCCGTTAAGTTGCTGGCAGGGAGATCTGTGTGTGTGTGAGAGAGAGACTGACAGGATGACAGATTGCTGCTCATTCTGAAACATGACATTCTAATCGGTGTGCATGTTAATTAAGAGACTTTATTGAAATGTTTCTCGTGGCTGGAGAAATTGAAAGCTTAATGAAAGGAATGCATGTTATAGGCAGAGAGCGAGAGACAGAAGTGTTTAGAGGATATAAAAAGTCTACACACCCATGTTCAAATTCCAGGTTTTTGTGATTTTGAAAAATGAAACCAAGATGTCATTTTATGAGTTTTTCCATCATTAATATGACCTACAGCATATGCAACTCAGTTAAGAATTTTTTTAGAAAGGGCGAGTAAAAATAAACACCTGAGATAATGTGGTTGCACAAGTGTCCACACCCTCTTATAACTGGGCATGTGGCTGTATTCCCAATCACATTCAAACTAATTTTAAATGGGAGCCAGCACACATCTGCCACCATTTAAAGTGTCTCTGATTAACCACAAATCAATTCGCGTTCTAGTCAGCTTTTCCTGACATTTTTGTAGTCACGTGTTACACTTATTGTTCAAAGGTATCAGTCAGGAAAAATATGCAAAAGAATTTCCAAGGCATTGAATATACCATGGAACACAGTGAAGACAATCAGCATCAAGTGGAAAAGATATGGCATCACAGTGACATTGCAAAGAATTGGACTTCCTTCCAAAATCGATGAAAAGTTGAGAAGAAAACTGGTTAGGGAGGCTGACGACAACATTGAAGAATTTTCAGGAATTTCTGGCAAGTACTGGCTGTTTAGAGCATGTAACAACAATCTCCATTCTTCTTCATATGTCTGGGCCATGGTGTAGGGTGGCAAGACACAAGAAGCCTTCCATCCATTCATTTTTTGAGCCGCTTCTCCTCACTAGGGTCGCGGGCGTGCTGGAGCCTATCCCAGCTATCATCGGGCAGGAGGCGGGGTACACCCTGAACTGGTTGCCAGCCAATCGCTGGCCACATACAAATCTTACGAAAAACCCAGCTACATTTTGCAAAAACACACTTGGAATCTCCCAAATGAATGTGGTAATATGTATTATGGTGCGACGAAACCAAGGTCGAACATTTCGGCCATAATTCCTCAAGGAATATTTGCCTCAAACACAGTACTGCTCATCACCAAAATAAACACCATAATTAAAGTGAAGCATGGTGGTGGCAGCATCATACTTTGGGGCTGCTTTTCTTTAGCTGGAACTGAGGCCTCAGTCGAGGTGGAGGGAATTATGAACAGTTCCAAATAGCAGTCAGTGTTAGCACAAAACCATTAGGCTTCTGCTAGAAAGCAATAAATAAATACAACTGTCAGGAAAAGCCTACTCAAACATCTGGACTTTGGGTTTAATCAGAGGACCATTGAATGGTGGTTGGTGTGTGCTGAAGCCAATTTATCATGATTTTGAATGTGACTGGCTAATTCTGAACACAGCCAAATCCTGTTCTAGGACGGTGTGCACACTTGTGCAGCCACATCATTTCAGTTATTTATTTTTACTTTTACATGTTTTTTTTTCTCAATCAAGTTGTACTGGTTAGGTTGCAGTAATGTTGGAAAACGTTTTAAAATGATTTCTCTCGGTGTCATTTTTAATGCCACAAAAATCTGGCATTTAAATAGGGGTGTGTAGACATTTGATATTCCCTGTGTGTGCATGCAGTGATGTGACTAGCTACAAAGATTTAAAAAAAAAAAAAAAAAACTTTAGTCTCGACAAGCACACGTTTGTTATGTAGGTTTTTCAACCGCGCTTTTGTTTTTTGCTCCTCCGTCTTTTACAAATGTATCTTTTTATATTATGACACTGAAACTTCTTTGGCGTAGACATTGAATTATTTTGAAGTCTCAGCAAATGACTGAGATGATTCAGTGGTCATCAGTGCCACATTTAATAAATGTTTGCATAACTTTCTGAAGTATAAGCACAGTCACCTGTCAAAGCTGTTCATCAATTCAATAGCTGCTCTGGATCGTCAGATTTTTTTTTTTTTTTTTTTTGGTCAATGCATTAGTCCCAATAGTTGATTGTTACTCCAGCTGACAACCTGTTGCATAACCCTTTACAGTACCTAGACCTTAATGAAAGCCACACGGTGGACTGTTTAATGTACCTCCCATGATAAAAAACTGAATTATGAACTATGTCTCATTTGCGCATCTGTAGAAGCTTAAAGAAAGACTTAAGATGGCTCTCTGCATTTCATATTGATTTGCTGGAGTCGCAACCCACTTTAGCTTGGCTGAACTTGGGATGTGGTTTTGTGGTCCAAAGTTGACATAGTTTTTTTCAGGAAATTTCTGACAGAATGAAGAAACGTACTTTTAAAATAATGGTGTATAAAACGTTGTTTTCATTGAATGTTTAGCCTGAATGTGTTTGAAATTGCCCCTGTTAAAAAATAAATAAATCTTTTGCATTCTGCTGGCATTTTCCGTGTGCCAGGAAACTGTCCTGATGTGGTATTTGAGAAGAGATTGCTTTTTATCCACCCATTGCTGAAGCTTTCACTACAGCGAGTAAAGTGCCAACATCCAGTGATCGCTGGAGTTGCTGGTAGTTCTTGACACACTTTCAAATGAACTGTTAAACCTGTTTAGCCATGTACCCTTTTTCAGGCGAATATCCCCAAAGTACTGTGGCAACATCCAAAATACTAAGAAATCTTTGTGTAAGCACCTTGTAATGCTTCACATTACAATCAGCTTAAAGAGGAAATGCTACATTTTGCTTGCATTTGATTATATGATGTGCATTTCAATAAGAGATCCAATTACTGCACAGTGTTGGGAGTTTTCCATCTGATTAAATTGGATTTTACAGGCTTGAATTGCCTCATCATAGTTTTGTTTCAATCCAAAGATATTTTTCTATTAATGGATGAGTTGCTAATCCTGTTTTAGTTCGCCAATCTGTGGTGTTACAAAAAATCAACTAAGAGAATCCATGAAATAAGTGATAATTAGCCTCAAATACACATGCTAATCCGCCTTTCCAAATTCAATGCATTGCTAGTTTTGGCAACAAAAAAAAAACGCATCAGACCTGCTGCATTGCTTTTAAAGGTCACACTCATTTATATTAATCGGCATCTCAATAGATAATTATCATTCCATCTTCCCAAGGGCCCCTCCATGGACAGACCCTCAGCCGGGTTGTGTATCAGCAGCCGGCGGAGGACATGAAGGATGGTGACTGACAGACCAGGGACAGGGTGACAAACAAGCTCCATCCTCAGCACTAGCTATTGATTTCAGCTCAGAGGTCTCCGCTTGAAATGGCAGCAGTCAGGGTCAGTCAGCAGCCTCTGCTAGAGCTAGGAGGCTGCTAGCCTGGAAAGCGAGACAGGGGAGAAGACAATTTTATCATCACGGTCAGTTGCGAGCAGGAATGTGACGCGGGTGCACTGCAATTTTGCGATAGCCGGCCCACGTCAAGCAGTGCAGAGTGTTCTGTTCCGTGTTAGCTCAAGCACATACACAAGAGACTTTAATTATACTGCATTTCGAATTGTAGAGTACTGGTTTGCATTCAAAGCTTACAGAAAACCCAATCACCGCCAATCACTTATTCTCATCATTATTTCTGTTGTAACAGCCTTTACATAGTGCTTTGTATAATGCCTATTTGCGTAAAATGAAAGGGGTTATCTCGCTGGCTGTGTGATAAGCTCATCACCGCTGCTGAAGTGAAATAAAAAAAATAAAAATAAATGGGGCAATGAAGGTATTCTAATGCCCTCACAGGTGGGCAAGGAGAGCCACAGTCGTGATGCACTTTCAAATGTTTTTATACAATATAGTGCTATTGGTCTTTATTTAAAACACATGACCCAAAAATGTGGTGGTTTGTAATGTCATTGATTAATGGCATTTCATTTCATTTCAATATTGATTTGACATGAATAAATTGAAGTCAATTTATAACTGTATGTATAAAAACTATGTTTAGCCAACCTTCTAAAGCACGTTTTAGTATTTTTGATATTGTGAAAACATTTTCTAGTTGAGACCACAGTCACCTCCATCCCTGAATCTTTCATTTCTCTACAATATTTGTATGCATCCATGGCAACTGATTTGTTCAGTTTGTCTTTATCCTCGTGCCCCAAATGATTAATGGTGAGCGTGGGTGGCCAAGGAACGCAAGCAAAACAATCTGATTAATCTTGCAAATCTTTTGAAAATACACTTTGCTACCACGGGACTTATTTTCTTTACCTGGAAAGACAGGCATTGTAGATCCAATGCCCATTTGGCTCTCTGCAGCTCAACTTGCTGCCATTGTCGAAAGCAGATATTATCAGCTACTCTTTCCAGTACCTGGTCAGCCAGGGTTCCAAGCTTGCCGAGTCATTGTTGTTAATGTTAGCTTACCCATTGCTTTGCCTTAGCGTTGGACACTGCAGTCACCACTTTGCTGCAGCGGTCCTTATTTTGTTTTGTCCCCAATAAAATCTTGCTTCTTACTATAGCCAACAGCCACATTCTGAGAAGTAAATACCAGGGGACCCGAGTTGTCCTCCATAGTTGTTGTCTCATTCTGACTCATGCATTCAAGCGTAATTTTTGCGGTCTTTCACAGTACTATTTTGAAGTGGAAACCCCACCCCCAAATCAAATCGAACCAAGTACAGCTGAAGTGAGCCAAACCGTTACTGTACAGTGGCTGGGTCAACAGTTATGTATCTCAATGGGCTGGTCTGTATTGTTGATTCAGTGCTGGAAACTGCATCTTGGCAAGTGTACCACCATTTCTTAGTGTTGCATATCTAAGCTAAAAATATTTTGATGGGTATTGAATGGAATGGAATGTCTTGATGTGGAAGCCAGGCCAATCTCTTATTCATCTTGTCAGAGTTGATGCTTGCATCCTTTCATGTTTTATGAGGCCGTCCTTTCCGTTGTGCTTTAAACTCTCAGAAATGTTCTTATATATATGCTGGTGTTGGCGCCAATGAAAGTGGCCCCGGAAATTCATCTGCAACGTACATCTGAAGCACGGATGGTAGGTCTTTTTTATGGAAGCTGGTTTTATTGGGTATTGGACATTAGCCATAACCGTGTCTTCGTTGTAGAGTTACAGTCCACTGGGCTCGAGTTATGCGTCCTTGTTCGAAGGACTAGGAGGGGTCAGAATTTGATGTATTTTAACGACAAACGAATTAAAATAAAGTGAGCTCTGCAATCTCTGATGTATGGTGATTTTTGTGATGCAAGTCCAATTTAACCAACATTGGCAGTAACTTAGATTAAAAGATGACATGGATTGGCTGGTCTTCAAACCAATTAGATATTGACTTGCAACTTCCTCTGGCTCACCTGCGGCGCAGTCTAAGTGTGCTTTATGCTAGTAAAAGAATGTACTTTCTAAATAAACTGACATTTAAGGTGATACAGCTACAAATTTTATAATTTTCATTAATACCAAATAAGAACCCTTGAGTGACTGAAAAAGAAAATCTCACAGATTATATGATACGCGGCACGCTGGCCAACTGGTTAGTGTCAGCCTCACAGTTCTGAGGACCGGGGTTCAATCCCCGGCCCCGCCTGTGTGGAGTTTGCATGTTCTCCCCGTGCCTGCATGGGTTTTCTCCGGGCACGGCGGTTTCCTCCCACATCCCAAAAACATGCATGAATTGGAGACTCTAAATTGCCCGTCGGTGTGAATGTGAGTGCGAATGGTTGTTTGTTTGTATGTGCCCTGCGATTGCTGGCAACCAGTTCAGGGTGTACCCCGCCGTCTTGAAGTTCGTCAAAAGGGACATGTAATATTACACACCTATGTCCTCTCGGATCCAGCTGCTTGCCAAGGTTATGTTCTTACATTATTTAACAATAATGGGAACTGACCTTATTTAAAGGCGGGATTGATGAGTCTCTCTCAGAAGGGTCAGCAAGGGTTAAATGAAGAGTTGCCTCTCTTTGAGAATATATCCACGTTCACTAATTGCACTATTACTTTTCCTTACCTCCCTTGTTCTACACATAGGCTTAGTATTCAACCTTCACCTTGACACAGATCATGACCATTTTGACGTTCCCTCACTGGTGCGTGCTTTGTCATGTTAATGATATGAGTCTTTGAGATTGTTCTTTCCATCCTTTGAATATCTTGTGCCTTTATCTTTGTGCTTTGTGGTTTTCGCTTCTGTAATCAGAAAACAGGAGCAAAATAACATTGCAACTGCAGGGATGTGGCTAAGAATAGGCATGCCAGATTGGCAAATTGTGATATTGTGTTAGGAAGAATGGTTTGCAGTTGTTATATTCTGGAGAGTGCACAGGAAGGGGGAAAAGCCAAGCGGCTGATTGTATATAGAGTTGCCGGGGAGATTTGAAATGGGCTGCTTCTTTTTTATATGACGACTTACAGTGGCAGGCACGGTCCTCGTGCTTTTGCGATGGAGTCACCATTTTTCGCCGAGCCAGTCCATTTTTCACCACCGACGAATTGCCCCCGACAGCCCAGCGGCCAAGCCAACATTTCACGAAATGTAAAAGGTCTGGCGCAAATGAGGTCTGACCTTATCAATAGCCGGGACCCATCCATCTAAAAGCAGACCCCCTGTCGCCTGGTGAAACACGGCGGCTCAACACGGCGGCTCACCGCCTCCCTCCCCTCGCCGCTCGCTTCCACATCCTCATTGGCCACCTATTCACTGCTATGTACTTTTCTTCCTGGATCCTTTATGATTTAGTCGGTGAATTGAGCTGCACCTGATTGTTTGCCTATCCATCCATCACCTGCAATATATCAGACTCCTCTTGATTTTGACTGTTATCTGTTGCGATAGATTGATGTGCGTGTCGCCACTGGGATTTGGCAGCTTCTCAATTATATTGATTGCTTCAAGGGATGTGGGAGGTACTACATTATTATTTTCTTCCAGACCCTATCCCAGTCATCACTACTTTGCCAAAACTGGAGGAATTAATGCGTTTACCAGCATTTGTGTCATTTCTTTTCAAAGATATAATGCATCAAAAGGGTAAAGATCGAGCATCACTTCACATGCAAGCGGCTCGATTTCTTCTTTTTGTCCCTCATTGCTGCCCGTTTTTTCCCTTTTAACCCCTTTCAGTTCATTATGTTACTCTTTGCATTCAGCAATTCAGCCGGGTTATACCCTGTGGGATCCAGTTTAAAATCACATCCATCATACACGGATCACAGTGTGGCGGTGCTTATACACTACGTGCATGCGTGTGACCTCACAGTTCTGCATGTTCTATAGCATGTAAAATTGTGCTTTGCATTCTTGATGAATTATGCATGATTATCAAGGGACTAAGAACAATGGTATCTGGAATTCTCCCTGGCGAGAAATGGAAGAATAGACTCCTGCAGCATATTGAGCTAAATAATGAACTAGGCTATTATTTAAGAAGTACGGTTCAAAGGATAAAATAAAGGAAAAGTTCAATTATAGTTGTCAAATTCAACTGATTGCACAGAAGACCTATATACTCTGCTCCTTTGTATAAAGGTCTACACCAAATGTGCATTATGCAAAACTTTATTGACTTATAAATCTGCCACTTAATTAAATGGAGGCTTTGGTTTGGCCATACTTCCTTTTCTGAAGTTTACCTGAAGAAATACTTCTCTCCAGAAGCAGTTTTTAAAATGTGAGGGACACTTGCCCTGATGAATGCCAGAGAATTCAGGGGCAATGCAGAAGCTTGACAAAAGTTAAAAAAAGAAAAAAAAATCATTTTTAAATTCTCGCTTAAATGAGATTAATGTCCAGCCACCCGTTTTCTATAGCACGTTCTCATTCGGGTTGCAAGCGAGCTGGAGCCGATCCCAGCTGACGTTGGCCGAGAGGCGGGTTACACGCCAGACCAGTCACTAGGCAAACACAGGGCACATTACAGACAAGCAAGTGATTACACTCTACATTCTCACCTGTGGACAATTTGGAGTCTTCAATAACCCAACATGCATGTTTTGGGAATGTGGGAGCAAGCCGAAGTACACGGAGAAAAGACAAGTAAGTTTAGGAAGACTATGCAAACGCCATACAAGGAAGCCAGAGATGAGATTTTTTTGTTAGTCGTTTAAGTCTGATTTAAAAAAAATAATAAAATAAAAAAATAGCCCACATTTTACATATGTGTGACTTAGACGCAATGTTTGTTTCAGTGCAAAGTATTCTTCAGAATTGTAAAGGTTTCAACTCGGGCTGTCACTATAGAATGTTTTTAGAAATCTATTCTCCTATTGATTATTGATCAAATAATTGAGTAATAACCGCCCAGTACAGTATATATTATTTACTACAAACATACATTTTATTCTCATTTAGGAGGGATGGACTTTATTCAGTTGCATATGTACTGAGTTTATGGTATAAATATGGTGTACAGAATTTAAGACAGCTAAATGCAAAAAAGTTATCAATCTCCATTAGCATTAGCAGGCTAGCGATGACATTTTAGGTAAAAAAACACTACCATTTAGCTCACTCATAAATCATGTTATATGTACATTACACATCTAACAGTGTCTTTAAAAAATTACTTAGAGACGCTCCTCTGTCATTTTGGGCAAAGTCTGCAGTAAATGTCCGTGTGGAACATTTGTTCCGGGCAGAACATTTATTTATTTTTTTTTGGTCCCAGCGGAGATACGAGGCAGAAATTTTGTGTCGACCTGTTTTTTGGAGTTGTTTTTTTTTTACAAGCCATGGTTTCAACATAAAATCCTGAAACCATTAGTACACGTAAATGTACAAAAATGGATGGCAACAAAAAAACAACAATAGCTATATTGCAAAATTTAGAGTGTGTATTGACAGACTCTACACTCCATTTCTTTTACTGTCTGGATTGATAGGTCATGTGCTTTTCCCTTTATTCAGTTTACTTATAATTTACTCAAACTACAACCATGTGACACAGCAAGTGGATTTCCAAGGAGCTTTCTGACTTTCAACTGCTCCTTGCATGTGCATGTTGTAGCTATTGTTGTTGGTATGTTGGAGCTGAACTGAGGGGAGTCTGGCCCAGGCTTCAGGTGCTCCCCAGAGGAACGACGACCAGCTCTCGCAGTCAGATCTCTTCCAACTCGAGGAGACACTTCGGACAAGTTAAACAGTGATAAATCTGCATGTCAGTATGATTTAAACCGTGGCCGCCGCTTTGTGTCAACGTGTCATATCGCAGGCCCTGCAGGGCTTGCCATCCGGCGTGTGGCTTTATACGGAAAGAGGGATGATGAAAGAGTGAGAGGTAACTGTGACAGGCTTAACTTGTAGAGGAAATGGAACAAGCTTTGATTAATTGCAGTGGAGCTGATTGGGAAGGCAGACGCTGTGGGTGAACAGGTTCCACCATAGATGTGTGTCGAAGTGTGTGTGTCGAGGCTTCTGACAAGCTTAAATTTGTGTTTGAACATGTATCAACTACAAGCTATCCATGTTTGAAAGTAAAGTGGTGAAGAAACTGTTACTATTACAATACACAGATAATTTTAGCAAATACGATCAATTCATTCTCTCCTAATTAGATTTGTGTCTTTCTTACTGTACTAACAACCTGTATAAAGAGACGTTTTAAGGAGGACGATAAATGGGCGAAAAAATGGAGCAAGTTCTCTTGAGGGAGCCAGTGGGTTACAAGCTGTACCTGCAAATATTAAATGATCAGTGAGCTGTAAGAAAAGTATTAACTCAAGTGGAGGATATCTGATCTTTATTTGCTACCAGGGAAGTAAAGTAAAAAAAATAAAAAAATTATCTTTGCAATCAGGGGGGATTTCTAGGTAGATAATGTTGTTCATAATGAACCCATCCTGATACTGCAACATTGCTTTGCACATGGATGTTCCACATTTTTGGGTTTTTTTCAGTTCACGTTCATACTACTGTAGTTTCAGTGAAATCTTAGTCAACCGAAGAACATCACTCTAAGATAGCATACTTTTTTTCAGTTTGGAGGCATAGGCGCAAGCAGCCGATCATCACTGTCCTGACTCTTCCAGCGTTGTTAAAGAGCACAAATACGGAGAGACATTTTCTCTATCTATGAATAGAACATGATCAGTCAAGGCGCCCCCACTGCCACCCGTGTTTATATAGCAATTCCATAAGTGCAAAGCCTGTTTTTCTTCTTTTCCTTCCACCTTTTGATCATGTGATGCCAACATAGTAGTTGCTGTTTGTCCACAGAGTTTGTAGCAAAAATGTAGTTTAGAAAAGTCCATTATATTTAAAATGGATAGATAGATGGATACTGTCACGAAGACAATTGAAATCAAAACGACTTTTTGAGTCCCACACAGGAATGATATGCAGTGCTTTTTGCTTGCAAATACTTAATAGGACATTGTACATCTGTGACTTTGAGGCATAGCACTATAGAATTCAATCAGACCTTGATATTTTAAAGTCCTTAGCTGACTTTACATGAGGAGGTAAAGCTACCAATTGCCCAAGCTGCATATATAGTATGTCCAGTATATGTTTGTAATTCAGCAAAACATCTAAATAATCTACCTTCAATCCACTCCCATGCACATCCCAGTTAATGTGGACCATTAGTGTACATACAGGCTAATTGGCCATTAGGTTCTATTGAGCTGCAGTCCTTCCAACACTGCCGACTGGTCTGGGGGACATTGCATTAAGGCCTCTTTATACTCCCGCGGTCACGCAGCCGACAACGCCCGCATTGTATCACGTGACCGACGAATTGCCCCGCGTAGCATCTGTGCCTAGCTTGCCGCGCACCCGACAAAAATAGTTGCGTGTCGAACGCGGCGGAGATCATCTCTCGTTATTGGTCCGCTTTAGTCACATACTGTGATGACGTACCAGCGTGCCCCTTGGTTCTACATACCATCTACGTTGCCGCCTTCTTGATCGATTTTGCAACATAATTAAACGTATCATCTGTTCATCTAGGGCCATTTGTTCTGTCCCGGTCGTCATTGTTGTTGCTTTGTTCCTTGTTACTGAAAGGAAAGTAAAAACGGTTACTGGAAATGGAAAAAAAAAAAAATGCAGAGGAAACTCCACCCTGTGGTGTCCTAGCCAATACCAGCCGTAGCAACACCCCTGACTTGGAGGAGAACTGCAATACACTTTGAAAACAGCGTGCGTGGGTTGCGCTCGAGTATAAAGGCAAACTACGTGAGGGACAGCCGCAGTGACGTCAGCGCGGTCGCCGTCCGCGTGAGTATAAAGAAGCCTTTAGGGCAGGGGTGTCAAACTCATTTCTGTCACGGGCCTCATTGTAGTTAGGATTTCCCTCGGAGGGATGTTATGATTGTGAACCCTTAAGCAGTGGACCCTCGCAAACTCCCAGTTCAGCAGCTGCGGATACACCTATTCACAGATTGTTTCCTTTTTTTCCCCCCATTTCATTTAAAAAATAAATAAATAAATAAATGTATTTATTTTTCGTTTTACATTTTTGTTGTTGTTGTGCAGAACCAATTCCGATAACGATTGTTTGCGGTTCATCCCGGCTTATTCAATAGTTTTTTGTGTTTAAAAAAAGTGTTGTTTTTTTTTTCTCCTTTCAATGCACCTCTAATTGGTGTCAATTTTACACAGATTTTCGCTATTCATGGCCTGCCCCGATCTGGCCTGAATAGCGGGGGTCCACTACAAATGAATTATCACCTCATATAATTACAAATACACAACAAATTGAAGGATAACTACTTTTAAAATCAGAAGCCTATAAAAACTTGTTTTTTAACTAGTATAACATTTATTTTAAATGGGGATTGGTAAGAAAAAATGCTTGCAATATCTCTGTCATTAAAAGTGTAGACAATTTGCAATTTTTATATTTTTACAAGCAACATGAAGTTGACACACATGATTTGCTTTCGCGGGCCACAAAATCATGTGGCGGGCCAGATCTGGCCCCCGGGCCATGAGTTTGACACCGGTGCTTTTGGGCTTTTTTTCTTCTTCAGAATAGTTAATTGGTTGGTGTTTTGCATGTGAGGCTTCTACATCGTGAGCGTGCATTTGCTCATTTAAACAGGAGACCTGAATCTTTAGTATTTTACAATACATTTGAGGCTTTACTGGGTCAAATCCGGTGCGAGCCCAGTGATGTTTTGTGGCCTTTCCAGTTAGTGAAAGGCAGGTTGGCACTGATGTGCCAATTTCCCTACCATAAAAAGGATAAAGACTGAAAGAAATAATTGAGACCAACTTAGGGACTCATTCAGTGACTTGCCGGAGTCGGAGTGGACGGCAGCCTTGCCTCATGAAGTCAACTCAGACATGGAAGGAAAATCGGAACCAGCTGGTAATTGGCGAGGTGGATCAAACCAACAGCGGGAGACTTAGTCCAATCCAGTTTTTATGTGTCTGGTTTAAATTTGCAACAGTGATTCATTTACAGCCTGTTTTATGTTACATAGCTGAAATGTATTGGTAGCGAAAAGATTTAAAAGTTTAGCCATAGTTTCAACTACATTTTTTGGGGTGTAATTACTCTATTAAAGTACAAATTGGGGTACTTATCCCTGTTCGTAAGTTAGAAGCAACTACAAACATCATGGCGAAACCTCAAAATACAGTAATTAAGTAGGGTTTCAGAAAGGTGACTTGACTTTTTTTCTTTTTTTTTTCTTTTTGTCAATAATAAGCTATATGATCATTTTTTTCCCTACCCATAAAGCTACATGCTTTGAAATTATGGGAGAATAAAACTTTGGCGGTGGCAAAGAAATATAGGTCAGGTCCATTTCTTTTGCCGGACGTCCTATAATGAACAGGGGTTAATATTTTCTACCATGTCTTCATTTTTACAAGAATAAATAGCGTTTTTCTGTTTAATGTTGTGCCGCTAAAGCATAACACATATTTAAACAATATCACATGAGCGGAAGAGATGTGCTGTCATCAAGGCTTGCTTATTACTTTTATACAACAGTTCTACAAGCACCTTTTATTAGTTAATAGTAATAAGCGTCAACAAATTATGCCTTTTTCATTTAATCAGCTATTTGGCCATGTTAGCTGTGGAATGAGTCATTAGCGCGAAATGCTAACTAGCCAACGCGTCTTTGTCAACTTTGACAAAAAAATGAAACAAATGAAGCTTGTTTTACCTTCACGGAGTTGGACAATTAGTCCACGTTAAATCAAGTCACGTCAAGCTATTAGGTCATTTAGTTGGTGCTCCATGACGAGCAAACGTTACACAAAGTAGTTCGAAAATCCAAAATGAAGTCACCTGACGCCACGACGACGCACCTGGTAGCCCTGTTAGCATGTGTCCGCTTCTATTTGTTCACTTAATGTGCCATTATGTGTCATTTAATCACATAAGCACACCTGGAGGTTTGCATTGACACCTCAGGGTTTCTCTCATTGTTTTTGTTCTCATCTAATGACCATTAATCTTTTAAATCAAATGTTATTATCTTTGGAGTTTTTAACAAACCACAGTAATTTTAGATAACCACTGACCACTGATGTAAGCCACATTATCATTTTAGAACATGTGTGAGATGGAGTAATATGTAAAGTTAAAAGTCCCAGGGTTGTTGTACTGCATTATTATGTATATAGTCCACTCATGGAATGTCTCTTGTCCAATTAAATTGCTTGTTCGGACCTAACTTTTGTATAATAGCTAATGTCTTATGGCTTGCTCGTGTTTCGTCCGCTTCAGCCTTGAGTTTCTGAATGCTAGCTTGTTGCCAACCTCCCCCAAAGCCATAAAATCCTATAACGTCTTTCTTGTTTGATTGAAAAATCATGAATAGTTAAGCAGTCCTGTGCCACTTCAGTGCCAACTCATTTTCTATTATAGCGCCATCTGCTGATGGCTGTGGCCCCCAAAGTAAGCGGAATCTTAACGGTAAAAAGAGGGCATTCATTCTCAACTATTTTCGCACCTTTATCTGGATTGACAAAGCTACAAAGTTTTGGGAAATGTGTTACGCAGTATTTGCCAAGCTTGCTAACTTGCAGCACACAATACATGTTTGTCGTAATAATGGTTTTTGCACTGCTGGGATCAAGTTGTAGATGTCATTATGTGGGTGTCTAGACTTTGTTTGCACAGTTTTTGTAGAGGTTGTCAATGTTTCCAACTTGAATTGGAACTTGCTCCCTTTCCGCCTGTATTTTCTTTATCGCCAAGCCACCAGTATTTTAGCTGTAGACACAAGTGCTTTCTACATCATTTATATAAACGCACCCTTGGCCTATATGTCCTGTTTGTCCATATAAAATGAAGGTACTTAATCAGTACCTTGCACACACTCACAGTTTGAACCCTTTTGACACCTAACCCCAAGACCCTCTCATAATATTCCACATGAAGCTCCTCCACCTCTGCGAGGGTGTGTTTAGCTAAAATGAGATTTTGTGAACAAATCATTGGTTTGCGTTTATGTGGATTTTGATGGCTGTCTTTTCGTGCCAGTAAAAATCAGGATATAAGAACAATAACACTTTTATTACAGCACTATTCGACGAGAAAAGCCATGCATGTTTAATAGGATTCATTGTTGTGACCCACTCGCAAGAATCTGTAAAATACAATAATTTCACCTGGCCTCGAAGCCTCTTCGGCTAATAGAAACAATTTAATCTTTGTGCTAAGACATACAGTAACTGGAGAATCTGAAAAGAGAGGACAAAGAAATAGCATGGAGTTTGAAAAAAAAAAAAAAAAGCTACAGTAAATGACTATCCAAACTTATCTCTAAGATGGTTTCAATGGCTATAATACACAAATCTTTAAAGAAATAAATAATTTGATTTTATGATCAAGTAAAATGTATATCGTAAAATTCTCAATTGTACAGATTCGATTTTCCAGGAATCTACACAAGAAAAAGTTTAATTGAAACCTCCTAAATACCTTTGAGGTTGTACTAGTTTGAATTTGACCCAAACACGCCTCTAAACCGCTCAGTTTAAGAAACTCATCATGTGTGTGTAATGCTCTTTTGCTTTCTGTGTCCAAAGGAGTCGAGTCTTTGATTTTTGATTTTTTTTGTTTGTTTTCTTCTTTACATTTTAACTGCGATTGGCTGGCCACCGGTTCAGGGTGTACCCCGCCTCCCGCCCGAAGATAGCTGGGATAGGCTCCAGCAGCCCATGACCCTAGTGAGGATAAGCGATAAAGAAAATGGATGGATGGAAGATTAGCAGTGATTTTTCTTATTTGTTACAAAAGTTAAACTATTAAAACATTGCGTGCTTTGTACAGCTAAAAGTGTTTATGACGGTGACAGTTTGACACGGAGAGGTTTTGATTTCTTATATGCTCGAGTTGCACAATAACAGTACGTGTAAGTGTGTGTATGTTCGTATCGTCATATCTGTCCACTGCTGGCAAGCAGGTAGAACAACAATGAGCTGCACGGGCTATGGCTTAAGCTCTGTGTTCACATAGCCTTGAAGCAGATGGAGTTAGTGTGAGACGTGAGCCACTTACATTTAAACGCTGACCCGACCCGCGAACATGAATCATGGTTTCACACCCCGACTATAAATCCTTCTCGTTTACTCCAGAGGTGCAAATGAAACCCGAATCTTTTCAAGTCTCGCAGACATCCACCCCTGCGTTTCTCTCAAATAAGAAAAATAATATTTGTTACACTTCACTATGTAAATAGCTGAGCGTGACTTTTTAAATACATTCTTTTTCTTTTGCGGTCACAGTGGCAATTATAAAACTGTCAGTGTTCTTACATGATGAAGAAAGCAAATTGATGCTATTTTTTGTCATTTCTGAGTTCACAAATTTGCATAAAATGATCATATTTAATATTTTATGCAATTGTGTTGTCGGTAGACGACTGGTTAGAGCGTCAGCCTCACAGTTCTGAGGACCGGGGTTCAATCCCCGGCCCCGCCTGTGTGGAGTTTGCATGTTCTCCCCGTGCCTGCGTGGGTTTTCTCCGGGCACTCCGGTTTCCTCCCACATCCCAAAAACATGCATTAATTGGAGACTCTAAATTGCCCGTAGGTGTGACTGTGAGTGCGAATGGTTATTTGTTTGTATGTGCCCTGCGATTGGCTGGCAACCGGTTCAGGGTGTACCCCGCCTCCTGCCCGATGATAGCTGGAATAGGCTCCAGCACGCCCGCGACCCTAGTGAGGAGAAGCGGCTCAGAAAATGGATGGATGGATGGATGGATATATTATCTTCATGGATTTGTTTTTTTTTCAAAATTACCTCCACATTTAAACCCATTTTCCTTTTAGTCTTTTTTTATGTTAATCAGCAACAAGCTAAATATATTTGTATATATTATGCAGATAGTACTTCTCAACACAATTTAACATTTTCCAATGGTACAGGGAGGACATAGCAAAGGTTGTGAATTGTTGCACATGATTGTATTTGGAGAAGATACCACACTTCCTGCAGTCCTAAAACAAAAATAAATTACAGAGAATCCCAAAATAACACAGTTTTCCTTCATTTTTGGTGGATATGAAAGCTGCAATTTATGTCTTTATTGGACAAACCGTTCTACAGTGCTGAATTTGCCAACGTGGGAAGAGAGCCAGCGTATCATGCTTTAGATTTGGGGTAAAAGAAGCATCAAGCACTAGAGGGCACTCTCTACCCCTCCCTACCCTTAAAAAAAAAAAAACACTTTCTTATATACATGCCCCCAAAATCACGCATGAACCTTACTCAGAACATGTTGAACATTGAAATAAAAGTCATTAAAAAAAAAACACACACACAGAGTCCAGGGGACAATCAATTTGAATTACATTAATCAATGCAAGCACTCAGAACTCTCTTCCTGTATTCAATTACAACACTTACATGTCCTCCTCTCTCTCTCTCTCTCTCTCTCTCTCTCTCGCTCTGTCCATCTCTACAGCTTCTGCTATAACTGCTATCTCTATTAATATTACTCCCATTGTTTTTTTTTTTGCCGAGTACAGCACAGATGAGAGATTTTAAGCTAATGAAAAGTGTCATGTTGGGATTGAAAAGCTCCTAAAACACCTCAGGGCAAAAAATGTCTCCCTCTCATGCTCCCTCCATTTGGTGCTGTTACATTTATGCTTCATCTGCTCCGTGCGCACTGACCTCCCCACCACCCCCACCCCCTTGCCTATGCTAAATGGGCTGCATTACAGTAATGAGCTGGCAATTTATGGACGAGTGCAAGACTTGTCTATCTAATGTTTGGATTTTGGGATCCAAGGGAATGTCATGTAATAGGCGCTGACATAAGAACATCAAATTAAAGTCAGATCTCATGATCCTCTGAATATGTAAAATTAAAATTGCAAGTCAGTTTAGTTTGAATTAATATGGTAAATATATATAATCTGGATCAGATCAGGACTGTATCTGGTTTGTCATTAAAGCTTCTGAGCCTGCATGTAGATTAGATTTGCTAGAAATATTAGCTTCGAAACATGTTAAAACAAATTTTACATCAAACAGAAGTGAATACAAATTATAGATGTAAGGCAATATCCGTATCAGAACCGGATTACACTTGGTTTGCAACTTTAGTGTTTCTTTTTTTAACCTTATGTTTTTTATTTCAAATTTCAACAAAAATGTTGAAAATTTGATTTTTATTTATTTATTTTTTTGACAAATATGTGTGGATTGTCAACAATTGAAGAATACCTGACAATCAATCAAAAACAATAATAATAATAAGAAAATTTAATCCAGGCTGATATATTAAAACCTTTCTACAAGAAGTTGAATGTAAACAAACAAACACAATCACGTGCTGCTGAAAACATACATCATCACTTTGGGCAAACTATTTGAAAAATACAGTCAAATATGCTTATAAATACAATTCTCAAGTCTATGGTCAGAATTTGTCGCACTGTATTTATTTACAATGTCTTTGTTTTTTTAGATATTTGCCTGCACATCAGCCTACTTGCTGTATGATTAAATGAAAATCATTACCACAAGGAAGCAGAAAGAAAAATAAGCACGTTCACATCGATTACAAATGAAGACTGCTAACTCGGACGGGGGGGGGGGAAGCTGCTTCTTTATGCCAACAAGATTTAGTGGTTCTCATAAATGTTTGTTTCCTTGGTTGCCTGGCGCAGGTTGCTGCGGCCGTCCCCGCGCAGAGTGATTGTCATTGTGGGATGTTTTCTCTTGTGCGGTGGGTAACTAAATAACAGTCACAGAGGGGTGAGTGTCTTAACAGCAAGGGGCCTTGTTTAGATCTTTGGAGAGATAGGTCAACCCTCAATAATGTGCTCACTGCTTTGTTTTTTTTTAGTTAGAGGAAATGTAATAAATAATAAATAATGTTTGCTAGGTCGGTCGGTTGTTTCTGCTTGTAACCTGAGCGAATGATTAAAGTGGATGTAAAAGGTCAACATTGTATGTCTCATAAATAATTGGAAGTGTACACCAGGCACGCGCATATGGATGTTAAACACCATGGCAGCAAGGGCCGACCTCTGTCGTAAAGAGGTTAAAGTTCACATGAGTTCTATTATGAGGGGGGAGACAGTGACCCTGAACCATGAAACATCCTCTGGTGAGATTAAGGAACAGGAAACGCCACAGAGGAAGGATGATGATGACTTTAGTTTGAACATCTTTTCCAACTTTCAGGAACTATGATCTCTTTTTGTCAGAACAGTATTGACTGACGACGAAGGCTGGTTCTCTTGGTCAGTCGCTGATCCCACCCAATCTCAGAATTTATTGATTTTTAATTATGTAAAATGAAGTCAAGTGTCGGATCAGTTGGTAAATGTGACCTAAATACTAGGTCCACATTCTTGCTCATCTTCAGCTTTCAGGAATTGATCTTTTTTTTTTTTTTTTTGTCTAATTTTGAACGAGCTTGTAAAATGTTACATGGCCAAGGGAAAAACATTTTTTCACCTTTTTCCTGTTACTCAAAAATTCTTTTAAGTTTGAGGGACAATTTCAGTTTTTCGGAAACGCTTTACTTTTTTTTCCCAAAATGGTGGGACGTTGAGGTACAAGTTTAATTAATTTTTTTTCCGTGACCATGCTTATATTTCAAATCATCTTTCCCCATTGAAATGAATAGAAATGCCATTGATTCGTTCCAGCTTCCCTGAAAAAAAGGGTTTTTATGAGCAAAACAGCACTTTATAATATTGTACTTCATAAAAACATACACTAATCACATTATTAGATAGATTGTAAAGATTTAACCAATTTTTGCTACATTTTTACATTTAGTGGACATTGTCCATCTGGTGTGCGCATCTTAGCCACCTGGGGGGTAGTATAGTACAGATATAGAGACACAAGAGTTTTTTAAATATATTGTTTGTCTACATGTGTTGCTCCAGTGATTGTGTTCAAATATACGTTGCTTAAAGGTTTTTAACACATTGATGCTGATGCTTTTGTTTAGGCCGTCTATGGCGTCTTGTCGTTTGTTAGCATGAAGCTAAATAGACTGTTGTAAGGCAAAGCTAATGTGTTTTTTTCAAATTCACAACGTGTAATTATCTTTGTTGTATGTTTAGTTTGATGCTAAACTAGAACTGGGAGTGGCAATAAACAATTTGAATCTGTTTTCCGAGTAGATCAGGGGAGGAAAAAAAATCCCTCTTAACACAGCCCACACCTCAGCGCTCAGAATAATTTTGACTTTGATTGGAAAATGGATAAATCAAATTAAGCCCGAACATTGACATGCGTTTAAGATGTTTGAGGTAGCTGAGGTTAGTACCCATTATCCTTTCTCATAGACACAATTTTTAACCAGTTTCCTTTCATGAATAATTTCTGCTTGTCAGAACAAGAATTTTATTGATGTCTGAGCCAAGATGCTTTAGGTCATAACAGTAGATTCATTTGTCTGTAGATTATCTCCTTTTCTCTAGACTCTGCGGGGACTTCCCACTATCGTCAGAAAACGTTTTTCTGATTACTTATAACTAAATTTGATGGACTGAAATATTTTTTTCATTGCTATGCTCTTGTTGTTTGGAATCATAGTCACTGGATTAAGTGTTTGTTGCAACTGTATCTCTTTAGTCAGTTCTACCAGCAGAGAAATGTTGTAGTTTTGTAGTCCTTTGTGCAGTTAATGTTTCAGCTGCATTTTTTTTGTCTGACTTTATGCGGGGTTGGCTAACTTCCTTCAAGGAGAGAAACGTTATTTTCTCTTTTTCCGTGAGACATTCTGAATATGCCAGAGAACAAAACAAGATTCTTAAGTTGTCATTTTACATTTAAGAGATCTTATTAGTTCCGTGGAAGCAGTCAAAGCGAAGATGTCGAGTAAGACGTGAGTTATTACCTGTGTGTACCTGTGACTGAAACGAGCCTTTGGAAACATAGTGATGTTTGATCTATGGCCAGGTATCGATCAAAAACACTGTTTCAGCTCTCGAAAACATACCGCACGTGTGTGCCTGTGCATGTGCGTACGTGTGTGTGTGTGGGGGGAATACAGAGTAATTAGTAATGACACGAGTGTGATTTCAGTGTTGGCCAAGCATCGATCACAACATGCAGTATCACAGCAGCGTTAGACTTAGTTGAAGTTTTATGGCGCCTGACTAAGCAGTTACACAATCACATTCAAGTGTTCCTACACATGATAGTTTTGATTGGACAAAACATTTAATTGTCTGATATTCAAGTGTTATTCCAAGTTTATGCTTGTAAAATTATGACTTTATTCTCATAAAATAGTGCATTTTTTCCTGTGAAATAATGCAGCATGTATTTTGATATGACTATATTTTCAGGAAATCTTTACTCATCATGGTATTTTTGAACAGGTTTTTGTTTCATTCTAGAAATAGCATGCAGTCATTTTAATCAAATCCATTTGCACTGAGGAGATGAATGATGAAGGGCCCATTGTATATTTGTGACAGTATAAAAGCAAATTTGAAGAAAAAGCAGCTTCAACATTTTGCATGAGTGACTCAAGGCTGCAGCGCAACGTTGGCAAATTGTTTTTTCTGCTGTTAATCACACAGGTTTCGGAGTAATGGGAGGAAAAGGGCATTTATTACATGTTTGGGCAGGTCTGTCTGCTCGAAACGCTCTACTAACCTAATAGTTGTGCAACTTATAGCAATTTGGTCATTTGGTTTAGGGCTAATTCGGGGCCTAAGTGGACCCCCCAACACTGAAAACAACACATTAACCCTCTGAGTCTCTCTCTCTCTCTCTCTCTCTCTCTCTCTCCTACTCTCCCTCAAACAAACACACACGTTGTCATAATGATTTGGAAGTTTGGTGCGGGAAGCCTTGTTAATGATTCTCGCTGAGTTAAAATGAATTGTTTAAAGACAAAAGATAAGATACCAACAAGGTTTTCACAAGGAAAAACGGTGAAGCTGTCAGTTTTTCAGATATAGTGATGACACTGAAAACCTATTACCTTACTCCCAGTGATCTTAAATAACAGTCCAGACTCCAGAATGTACATCTGTTCTGTCTAAGCAGCATGTAAAATGCATTAATTTTCCCGTGGAACTAAAAAAGCATAAGAGAAAGCGAGAGAGGCCCGTTTCTCGGCTCTGGATCCAATAGTAGCGTGTAATTACCCTTAAGACCTGCTCCTTTTGCTAAAGGATTAGCCATAATCCACCAGCAAAAGCATAACTACTGCTAACATAATTCCAGTCAGACTCATACATGTTGTGTATACAAAGCATGATGCTCTCTGGCTTCGCTCTCTTTCTCAATGGTGCTGCATGACGCATCCTCTGTTAGCATCAGAAGGTCGTCCTCTCATCCCCGATTCAAATATGACCAGATGAACAGATATGAATAGAAAAGGTGAGGAGGATTAATATCTTCAAACAGATGACGCATTGGAGAAGAGGGGCTCCATCCATCCATCCATCCATCCATTTTCTACCGCTTATCCAAGGTCGTGTCGCGGGGTCAGTAGCTTTAGCAGGGACGCCCAGAATTTCCCTCTCCCCAGCCACTTCCTCCAGCTGTTCCGAGGGGGTCCCAAGGCGTTCCCAGGCCAGCCGAGAGATGTAGTCTCTCCAGCGTGTCCTGCGTCGTCCATGGGGTCTCCTCCCGGTGGAACGTGCCCGGGACACCTCACCAGGGAGGCGTCCGGGAGACATCCGAATCAGATGCCCCAGCCACCTCAACTGGCTCCTCTCGATGTGGAGGAGCAGCGGCTCTACTCTGAAATTGTCCCGGATGACCGATCTTCTCACCCTATCTCTAAGGGAGAGCCCGGACACCCTGCGGAGGAAACTCATTTCGGCCGCTTGTATCCCGGATCTTGTTCTTTTGGTCCCACACACACAGCTCCCACACCCATAGCTCGGGACCATAGGTGAGGGTAGGAACGTAGATCGACCGGTAAATCGAGAGCTTCGCCTTTCGGCTTAGCTCCTTCTTTACCACAGAGAACCGATACAAAGTCCGCATCACTGCAGACGCTGCACCGATCCGCCTGTCAATCTCCCGTTCCATTCTTCCCTTACTCGTGAACAAGACCCCAAGATACTTGAACTCCTCCACTTGGGGCAGGATCTCATCCGGAGAGGGCACGCCACCCTTTTCCGATTGAGGACCATGGTCTCAGATTTGGAGGTGCTGATTCTCATCCCAGCCGCTTCACACTCGCCTGTGAACCGCTCCAGTGAGAGTTGGAGATCACGGCTTGATGAAGCGAACAGAACCACATCATCTGCAAAAAGCAGAGATGCAATTCTGAGGCCACCAAACCGGACCCCCTCTATGCCTCGGCTGCGCCAAGAAATTCTGTCCATAAAAGTTATGAACAGAATCGGTGACAAAGGGCAGCCTTGGCGGAGTCCAACCCTCACCGGAAACGAGTCCGACTTACTGCCGGCAATTCAGGAGGAGCAGAGGGGCTGTCAGTTTGAAATAAAGCTTTGTATTGCCAGAAATTTAGCAGCCACACTTGATTATTATTTAATGTCCCAACAAAATATCTATTCTTTTTAAAAGGGGATGACCAAGATTCAGGTCACTCCATGTAATTCTTGTCAGCATGCTACTGTTTTACATACTTATAGAGTGGTGCCTTGACTTACTAGTGACCCTAACTTATGAGCTTTTCGAGATAAGAGCTGTTGCTTGACTGCTTTTTTTTTGTTTTTTTTTGCCTTTACACTTGAGGGCTAGATCATAGCAGTTCACCCTTCATAACAAGCAGCACTTTGGCAGATAGTGAACGATTCTCCAAAAAAGAGGCCAAGCGCTTGCTTCAGGCTGTTCATCGCCAGTCCCAGTTGAAGTTTACAGTGAAACTAAAAATAAAACAAAAATAATTCTGTTGTGTATGTTAAAAAAAAGCCACATAACTAGGCCTTAGGCCCTAATTTTTAAATCAGTATGTAGCAGATATTTATGAGGAAGATGTATGAAAAGTTGACAGATCAGTGGCGTCCCACTCATGTTGTATGCCCTGGACACGCCCTGCTCCAATATTACTGGCTCCAGGATGTGTGCCACTGTAATATGATTGACTGCTGTATCCCAGTAGAACACGCCCTGCTGCTTCCAGACGACAAAAGAAGTATGTGAATTCAGTGTGGCGTATTTAATATGAAACCCAGTAACCCTAACCCACGCTATTCCTAATCTTAACCCATCCTAAACCTCCTTAACTCCAATCCTAGCCCTAAACCTAACCATAACAAACTTTTGTTTTTATTTTGTACAAATAAGATACATATTTGGAAGATCATCCCGCTACATCTGTGTAGTTTGCCCTTACCGCGATGCGGAAGCCAATCATTTTGTCTTGCCTAGAACACCAGTGGGATTCCTAATAAGACGTCAGTGATGACGTTTGGCCATCATCTTCCACGTTTTTCTCATTGAACTTTCTTTCTGGGGTGACGTGACTCAGATGGTAAAGTGGTCGTCTCCCTACCCAAAGGTCGTAGCTTCGATCCTCAGCCCTGTGACCATGTCCAAGTGTCCTTGAGCAAGACACTGAACCCCCAGTAGGTGAATGAGGAGACAGTGTTAAAAGTGCTTTAAGTACCTTGAAGGTAGAAAAATACTATACAAGTGAAAGCCCATTTACCTTTCTCTTAGTATTCTTCAGATTGGGTATGCGTACGTGTCTAAAGTCTTATTAAATACTCTTAACACAACACAGGTCGGTGCTTTCATCCCGCGCGTGCTTCGGATGTTCAGCCCAATTGAGCCTTGATGAATAATGTCAACCTCTTAAGTGTCCCATTGTCACGCTGAAAGGAACCTTGTTGTAGGTCACCTCGGTGACAGCTCCATCTCTCCCTATCGGCTCTTCACTCCGTCTGTCTCTCCTTGCCCATCGCTCTTTCTCTATCTGTACCGCTCGCTGTCACTCACTCACTCATGCACTCGCCCACCTCCACAATCTGCCATCCCACTTTCCACTTGGCATCTCTCTCTGGAAGGTTATCACACATCAGCTTCTTCAAGTCTCATTGTATTGTGGTTTGTGTGTGTGTGTGTGTGTGTGTGTTTGAGTATATTATTTTCAAATGCCAGACCACCATAAAGCATCGCAGTTACTTTTTCCCATTGTTCTTTTTCTATCACACTGTTTGGAGGTTGGACTCAGCCGCTTTAAATTGGATTGGACTGATTGGGAAATGTCTATGCCCTCCGCTGTCATACACACACAAATAAGAAGGTACACTTTCTTCTCCTCTCACCCTCCAGCTAATTAATATCCTAGATTGGGCATCCATATCCATTCTGCTCCACTCTCCTCTGAGTCTGACTCTTTTTAGGTTGTCAGGCCCAAGAATACACTACATAACATTCCAGTCGATGTCCCTGTTTTGGCTCGTTCTTTCTCTTCATTTTTTTTATCTGAAGTGAGAAGGGTCTTGTGTTCTCTAACACTTCAACACAAAATTGTTCAGACCCAGAAAGTAAAACGGTGTGTTTACTTCCGCGATTGACTGGTGACCGGTCCAGGGTTTACACCGCCTCTCGCCCAAAGTCAGGTGGGATATGCGCCAGCTCATTTGTGACCAGGTATAGAAAATGAATAGATGAATGGTGTGTTCACAACAGCAAGGTAAGGAATTGTGAATGCTATCATCCAGATGGGAAAAGTGGACTGAGTTTCTATCTGTATACAGACAGACAGGCTGGTGAAGTTCGGATCAGTTTATCACAGATATACCATAATGTAAATATCTGTTTGGCTCTTGAAAACACACATACCTTTAAACATTTGTCTATCCATTCATATACACTCATAATGTAAGCATTTGTCAATTCATATGCATATTGTAATGTGAATATCTGTCTGTATATTCACACATAACTATAAATGTATAAATGTCTGTCCATTCACGTATAATGCAAACATTTGTGTATCCATTATAGGGCTTGGACTCGCCCTCCGAATCCCGATTCGTTATCCGTGTCGACAGTAACAAATGAAATCCTTACTCCTTGTACTATTCCGAAATAAAGAAATGTCATCGTCCAATGAATGAAAAATCCAATTAGATTATTTAAAAAATATAATTTGAACCGGAAAGAGTACCCTGTGGTGTGTTTTAGCTTCCGCTTCTCCCTTCTGGAAAGGTTTTCTTTCGAGTTTAAAATGGTTTACTTTAACAAAGATCCATCACCGTACCGTGGCCTAAGGTAGAACCCAGCTTGGTTTACACCTGTCTCTGTGCTGTAAATCCTCGCCGGCTGGGACCAGCTGCCTCCTTTCTAGCTAGCTAGCTGGCGCAGCTCTCATCATCTACCACACTGAGTTGTGTCCTGCTCAACTTCCTCCCATTCATTCTGCCACGGTCGCCGTCCACCTGCAGTGACAGTTCCTTTCAGGCTTTTGTTGTGGAACTGCCGTGAACATCCGTGTAACTCCTCGGGCTCGGCTATTGGGCCCCTCCTTCCGCAGATAACATTGTCTCGGTGGAGGGCTATGGCTCTTTGCATCCCTGAGCCATGATCATGCACAAAAACGATGCGCAGTAAGTCAGAATGGCATCGGTAATCATTTGTGTATCTGTCTGAACATTCAAAAATACTGTGCACATACTGTAGTGTAATTATGTCCAACTTTATCCTTTCACATACGCACGTGCACACACACACAAACATTCGTCTGTCCGTTCACAAACATTTTAATTCAAGCTTGTTTTCTTTTTTGTCTAAAAAAAACTCTGAACATTCCGGCCCGGCGAAAGTAACAGTCTGGATCTTGTCCTAACAATTTGCTCGTGTTCTTTATGACATTAGCTCTGGCCCTTGTGCGTGACCCCGTTCAGCTTTAAAGATGAGCATTGTGTGTCATTCAATCAAGTCATTGCAGCCATGAGACCCACGACTCTAGGCGTGGTCAAACAGACATCACAGGAGCTGCAAGTGACATCCACATGATACTTGTTGAGTTAATCTTTCACAGGGTTTACAGCTTTGGGCCGATAAATGAACATACACGTGAACTCTGCCGTGACAAAAATTTGCCAATGCTGACAAGCAATTCAACAAGCATGAGATACGCAGTGTAGTGGCCATTAAGACTGAAGTCCTTCAAGTTCTCTTGTAAAACAAACTCTATAATTGTGAATGGCGTGGAGGACGTCACTATATCCTGTAGTTCCTCAAATAGTGGCCAGGAGCTTTTCCTCAACTGCAAGAACCTTGGCAGACTGGATGAAATCCATAAGTCGCGTGGCTCCTCGGAACATAAACATGGGCACATACAACATTGTGAAGCGATCATAGTATACTGAAACTCTAATCATGCTCAATATTGCCTAGGGAACTTGTGTCCTAAGACTACACAATCTGAGAGACTGTGTTTCAGAGCTGCTGTTTTGGTTACCAACTAGCCTTTAAGTCTTTAATGTTGTCAAGCCTATGAGAGTAACGGCCACTTTTGCATGAATTACAGTAGTGCAGTAGTTTTTCAAATAAATCGAGTGAACTTTGGAAGGTGACAGTGTAGACAACCTTCAAGAGTCTGAAAGTTTCCCCTTAAAAGGAAGATCAGTTTGAACTTTTTAGAGAATCCTGACTGAATGGAGTGTTGCAGTGCATTAACACACGTGTTGTTGTGTTTTGTTTAGTTTTACGTTTGCTGAAACTGAGCAAACATTCTCGTGTGAAGGAACAGAGCTTCATGGTTGTGGTTTTGGCCATCTGGTAACAACGCTGAGTATCCCAAACACGAGACAAAGAAGCAATCGAATGTCTTTCACATTAGACTTGACAGTTGCGCTCTCTGGGATGCATCAACCATAATGAGACTCTTTTCCTGTTGCGCCATTACCCTTTTTTCTTTTTCTTCTTCTTCTTCTTCTTCTACCCCCTCCACGCAAGCACATTGTCCATCACGTAAATCTTGGAGCTGTAACATCATGTCTTTAGTAAACGCTCTGTCTTAATCAGCGGCTAAAATATGGTGTATAAAGTTACGGCCAACGGGCACCAGGATGGCTTGGATGCAATAAGATAGCTGTAATGGCGCACCATCATTTAGGAGAATGTAATAAGTGAATATCTAATAAGCCTGTAAAAGATGCTTAACCCCTGGAGCTCTGAGGTCAGGCTCTCAGATAGGAGACTAAACTGATTACGGAAGGTTCCTTCTCACGTTGCGGTCATCTCAGGATTGACCAAATCCTGACCCCGCTGTTGGTAGAGCAGTCTGCATCGTCAGGAACCCCACCTATGTTTGGATAAATCCACTGTTTATGGCACCTGAATAACCGCTTGGGAAAACGAATAGGTTATAAGTGCCAGCTTTTGAGATAATAGGAAGAGTTAATGGAACACCAAAGGTTTAAGGGTTTACTCTTGTTGTTCACCCTTTGGATCGTGACAGCTCATGATTAATGTGAAAATTAATCAAGCATTACAAGCAGACTTTGTAATGCAAAACTTGTGATCATTACTCTGACATAGCGGGTGGTATGTTTCTTGAGCGGATAGAAACTCTTTTGAAAAAGTGCAGATCCTTTTTATAAAATACAAAGTGATTGGACAAACGTCAGTCATAACCATCACATCTTCATTGTGTTTCTTTAATCTATTCTGATGAAACTGCTGCTCTGCAAACATCATTGCTGAGCTTTACAGATGCCTTTACAAGTTTACAGTTGCTTCTTGCTTTCATCACATCAAAACTAAAACTTTTGAACATCCGTATTCATTAAGGGAAAATACTGATCCACCCCCCATTAAAAAAGCCTTCAGTTGTGTTATTTTCTCTGGTTAAAGAATACTGACTTATTTTGATAACTGCTGCTATGGAACTAGCTTTATGGATCATTTCAGATCTTTTTGCAAGTTTACAGTTGATTTCATCACATTTAAGCAACAACCCTAGGTGTAGACTCTCCTTACTAGTTTGTTTGCACTTCCACAAACTTCAATTTTCAGAGATTTGCTTTTCTCAGTCTCCAAAATGCTGTTGTCTTATAAGCAAGTGGGCCAAAAGGTTTTTCAAACACTTTTTCCTCTATTTTCAATTTCAAAAATGGCAACTAAGAGTTTCAAGTAATATACTGAAATCTGTGATTTGACACAGTGTTAGGTAAAGACACTGAGTGGTCAATCATTCAAAAATCTTAAAGCATTTGGCTTTAAATGAAACACAAGGTGAACTGCGCTTTCCTCAGTATGAATGATATCCAGAATTTAAGATCAGTTTGTCTGTCTTCGCTTCTTACACACTGACACACACATACACGTACAGACACCATTCCCAAAACCATTTTCAGGCTGGGCAGCCAAGTGTGTCCTCATTAACGTCTGCGAGTGAGTAGTCACCACTCAGTCATAGCACCAGCTGCCAAAATGTGATTTTCCTCCTCTTTTCTCTACCAACTCCCCCCCCCCCCCGCCCCTCTCCCATACCTACATGAGCTGTTCTTGCATATCGCTTCATCTCTTTTTGTCGACAGAAAATCATTACCAGTCAGCTAAGACAATTTCCTGCTCCCTTGGTCACTTAGACTCTGCCAATCACAAGTTTTGGGGAAAAAAAAAATCCCATATTAACGAATCAGTTTAATATTAGAAACTTGTCAGTCCATGACAATTAGACGGAGAAGCTGTTAGATTGCATTAAAGGACTGTAGATATCATTGAAAACCACCTAAAAATTAGTACAGTGGTCAAAGAAAGAATTAAATTAACCACAATATTTGAGTGTTCTATATGATGCATTGGGTTTACTTACTAAAATTGCAAATCAATTATAAATAGATACAGAACACAAATATAGCTTATCAAAAAAATATTAGCATTTGTTTCTTTTTTATTACCATTATCTGCATTTGAAAATTATAGTTAGAATAAACTAGAGCACCGGTTCTCAAGTTGAGACCCACCTATAGAAGTTAGGAACAATAAAATAATTTTTTCTTTAAAAATAGCCCCTGAACACACATGTATAGTATATTATATTTTTAAATGCCGTTTTAAATGAGTTGCTGTACCACCAATTGCTTGACACAACATCTGCCAACCAAAGGCTGAGCTGCACTTATTTGTTTACAGAGTAAAGTAGTGGCTAGAGAACAAGGAAGTAACATTTCTTTTTTTTTTTTTTTACTAGACGTCTTCGACCCGCCCAAAATGGTTCCTCGACCCACCAGTTGAGAATCACTAAACTAGAGCACTATGACAAGACTTTGAAGAGCTTGAGTTCGATGCTTCATGTACATTGTAATGGCACCTGGCCATTTTAAACCAACAGAAAGTGAAAATATAAAGTTGGTCCAGCTTCCACTCTTGGAAGGTTTTCTACAAGATAATGTAGAGCTGTCCAAAATATCTTGGTAAGGAGAAGAATTGGTCTTAAACGCATATGGGCCTTAAGTGTGTCTATTTCTTAACCTGCCACTTTGACTGTATTGAAAAGGAAAATTGAGTGAAGTCTCCATCCATCAACTGCACTTCACTACCACCACCTAGGAGAACAAAAAGTGATTTTGCTGTAGCAAAAAGCTCTTTCAAAGAAAAGCCTTTCTCTTTTGCAAAAGCAGGCAACGATTTCCATTTTCCCCACAAGGGAGTGGTTGCAGTTTACAGTCTACCGATGGAGGGTGATGGCGGGAGCAGGGAGGAGAAGAGCGCACTCAGGGATATTAGCCTCTAATGGCCACAAGCCTGATTGCCCGACGCTTGGTTTGTTCTGACCGTTGCATTATCTGACTCCTTTCAGTTTGCGTCAGACCCCCACAAAATTATCTTTAGCTTCATTTGCTTCCTTATATGGCCCCACACGCTCTTCCTGTGAAGTCTCGGGTAATTGAAATTCAACTGCGTGCACGTTGCGCACGTGAGTGCGCCACAGCAATTACGAAATGCACGGACAATGTATTGACTCGCACATCCTTTAATTCACTGTATTAAGCACCTGTCCGCCTTCATTCTGTGGTTGGGGTAAGTTGAATGGGAAGAAACTGAGTCTTTGAAAAAGAAGAACTAAAGCGGAGCCTTGAAAGTCTAACAATCCATTCCATGGGGCTTATTGAGTTAAAAAAAAAAACATTGGAATGGAAGTGATTCTGTCAGGTGTGTATTGATGTTATACAGCATTAGTAGTAGAGCTTTGATGATGAGTAAGTTTCTTTTCCTTCATCGTAACCATTTTTTGTCTTTGATTTAATACAAACCCTATTGCGATAGGGTGTAAACATTCTAAAATGAAAAGGAACTGCATCCATCTGCGACAGAAGGCACCGATGCATTCCCAATTCCAAAGTTCCTTAACTCATTCACTGCCAGCCGTTTTCAAAGCAGATTTCCCACACTGCCAGCTGTTTAAGAGCATTTTGACAGATTTTTCAAAACCCTTAGAATAGTGTTCTGTGACAATACAAGTAAGAACCAAACCTACCAAAACAAAAAGTAGACTTTTCTTCTCTTCCAGAAAAACAAGTTTGTTTCTGGCTTGCATGTTTTTTAAATAATCAGTAAAACGTGTTGGTGTTTCTGACTAGTGAGCGGAGTAAACAAGAAAAACAAACAGAAAGCAGAACAGTGACTTTGACGTTAATATTTTTTATCTTTTGTGAACTATAAAACAACAAAAACGAGTGAGAAAGGGCTATAGAATAATAAATCAATAAATAATGTATTGACAGAAAAATTACTATGAAGCACGGCGTGAGTGACGCTGACTCACCACGACGCGAGTTGAACGTCAGTGGCTTTTTTACACTACTACTCTGTTCGAGTGTGAGGCGCTTAAACTTGTCCAACTTCCAATGTGTTGGCATTTCTCTCCCTCATAATCGACGTGACATGCCAAGATTCACTGCCTAATCTTTATCTTTCACTCAAAAGCCGTGCTGAGCTCAAATCCAAAAATGATGCACCACCGCCAGCTACAGGGATCTTTTAGTCATTACAGTGCTTTACAAACCAGAATTTCACAGACAAGCACGTCTAACCGTGGAAAAACGTACTTTTTTTTTTTTTTTCATTAAATCAGAACACAACCCTACTATTCTTCAAGACCTCCCATACCCCCAAGGTTCTTTGACTCTTCTCAGTCCTGAAAATGATTTTAATATGGTGGCACAAATGTAATTATAGTTTAGGGTTTTTGCTCAAATTTCGTGGTACTTTTGTCTGACTTTGATGCAGTCAGCAGGGCTCCAGTTCCACTCAGTGTCGATGTGAGTGTGAACAGTTGTCTTGTCTCGATATGTGCCCTGTGATTGCCTGGTGATCAGTCCAAACCAGAAAATCTCCCGAAGGCAAGAGTGTCCCATTTAGACCCAGTCTCTGAAGGATACAGCCCCTGAGTTGGGATATAACTCTGTTGCTTTCTTATCTTGTCCCATTTTGCCCTGTTTTTCCATCAGATTTTGGATTCTGGCCCTTCATTTTCCTGATATTTTGTGTTCGATCACCCAACCCAAGTTTTGATGGTTCACTGGAGTGCAAATATAGTTTGGTTGAGCTCATGTGCAAGCTTTTTCATTGAAATCCTAATTGAGGCTCTGTGGGAATGCAAATTAACAAGAGTTGTGAGCCCAGGTAATTACATTTGGGATAATGTGGTTGGACATTATACAAAGGGTCTAACACACCCGAACACACATTCATGTGTGTTCACTGATCTTTACTGCGCACCCATCTGGGCCGAGAAAGCTGCATCCTCACAATAACGCTTTACACGAAACATGCTACAACTTCAAAGCCCTTTTAACGCCTGTTTAGTTATAATTGCTTTTACTCTTGGCATTCTGGAACATGCTGAAGCACAAAAGGAACCACATGTGAAGGGCTCGCCCAGAGCTATACAATACATACAGTATGTTACATACTGTACTCATGATCAGTGAATGCGTGGAACGATAGATAATTACATGCAGAAGCAGAAAATGATCATTACATACTCTTACTTGGATTTAAACATACTTCATTGGACAACTTTTTCACATTATGCAGTGTGACCTACTATGTGTAGGGATTAAGTGTTGGCATGAATGTTCCCTAACTTTTTGAAGTGGAGATCTTGAATCTTTGACTTTCTCTGCTGGTAAATTGATTTTGTGGAAGAATGAAAAAAACGACGTCAGGAGGCTAAGTGACTATTTCAAGATTCTGTCAAAGACTCGCTCTGTCTTTAGCGTCCCCCTTTCATCTCTCTCTCTCACCTACCTTCCCGCTCTAATTAGTGGATGTTGTGAGAAAGTGAGGGAACAAAGATCAGGCCCGGACAATCTATCAAACCAGCAGCTCTATCAATTGACTGTCAAAGTGCGGATCGCCTTCCTTTGACCCGATAATCAGAAAGATGGTTGTGTTTTTCTGCTTGTTGGAATGCAGGAGTAGTTGATGGTAGAGTGTTAGCCTTTAAATTTCTGTCATAAGGAGATTGTATTCTTGGATTCATAAGGTCTTTTCTATCCCAACTGACTTTGGGCAAGAGGTGGGGTACACACTCAACAACTTGCCAGCCAGTCACAGGGCACAAATCCACAACCAACCATTGTCACCTATGCACAAAAGCCGTGTAAGCACATGGAGAAGATGCAAACTCTACAAAGGAAGACCTGACTGTGAGGCAGACGTGTTAACCACAAATCCCAAGTGTAATTTCATTTGTAATGTATTTAATGCCGCAAAATGATACTCTATATGCACTCCAAATACACGCCAATGAATTTTTTAAATCACCCATAGGTGAAGCTAATCATCATAATTCAGAAACCTGTTCTTGTGTTTCTTGTGGAAACTGATAAACTAAAGCTTGTGTGTGTCTCATTTGTGTTAAGCACTGTAAATCATTCACGGACAGGATGCCATTGCTTCAGCGTTGGGACCAATGCTAACACAGTAATACATTTATCTTGCAGCAGTCTAAACAAACGCGGGTGTGTGAGAGATTTGTGTCCATGTGAGATGGGTGTGTACGTGCGTGATAGCGAAGTGTAGTGTAAACGCTAAAATAATGTGTCACATCTGGCCACACAACATTCTCTGGTTTCATCTTGAATTTCAGCGTGTCCCTGTGGGAGCGCGATGCTGTCACATTTGCATGAGAAAGGTTGTCAGACTAACACCTTTTCTCATTTCTGTGCCTCCTATCTCCCTCAACCCACACCCCACCTCCCCACTACCACCTTCCCCAAATTCCCTCCCTGTGTCTACAGCTCTGATAGCCATAGGCCAATATAGCAGCACCATAGAGACCGTGGATGCCGGCTGGTGTAAGGACATCACAGACCAGGGCGCCATGCAAATCGCAGAGAGCAGCAAGTCGCTGCGCTACCTAGGCCTCATGAGATGTGACAAGGTAACAATGTTCAGAACAAAATGTCTGACCCTGTCTGCTATCATTGCAGAATGGAAACACGAGCACAATATTATACTCTAAAGTAAACCCCCGTTTATTGCTGGGGGATATATGTTCCAGAGCCACACATGTAGGTGAAAAAAATGGTGAGAGACCATATTTAAAAAAAAAAAAAAAAAAAGTTTTTTTTTTCCACCTCATTGTTTAATCCTCCCCACTCTTTAAGCACATTTAAACTTATAAACAAACACTTAAACTTGTTAAAACACATGTTTTAAGTATGCCTTACTGCCTGTGCTCACCTTCTTCTGTGGGAGACCATTGTATAACATCACTTTGAAAAAGAAGAATCACTTGCACATTTCTTCAAATAAAAATAAAACGGACAAAATAGAATTAAACTGTTTATTTAAACACCAAAATTTGCAAACAAACCTTATAATAATGAAAAAGAAATTAAACATATGCCACAAAACACCATAGATGGGCTAACAGAGATTAGCATCAATGTCACAGTAAATTTAAACCTTCAAACAACTGCTACTTTGTGTGTTGTCCCCGTGCTTGTGTGTGTTTTCTCTGTGTCCTGCGATTGGCTGGCGATTTGTCCACTGTGGACTTTTGCTCAACGTCTGCTGGGATAGGCTCCAGCTCACCCTAAATAGGACAAGCACTAAAGAAATATGATGAATAACACTCTTCTTCTATAAGATAGAACCCAGAAATCTACATACAAAACAGCATTCCATATCCCATTTATGAAACAACAACCTTGTATCTTTTATATTTTTCCTCTTCTTTGTCTCATCTGGCACCCTACCCATCAAACAGTACTGTGCACAAGTTTCCCACTGGCTTTGTTGTTTTAATGAGTTGTCCAACAGCATTCATTTTCGCATCGGAAATTTATACAGTTAACAGGATTATGCAAACAATAAATAAACAAAAATTCAAAAGAGTTTCCCAAAAATTGGGGCCAAGGAAGACCCTATTCAATTATGGCGAGGATCTGGTTAAAGGTGTAAACACAGGAATTAAGTTTTACACTTTGAGTCACTCTGGCATCAATGCGACCGTCCAGAATCATACAGCATATATTTTCTTAAAAGCTCGGTCTTGGTGGAGGTAGTTGTAGTTTGTAGTTTTCGGCCTGACAACCACAACAATAAACATTGCTAACTAATATCTCAACAGTTTTAAACAACTCTCATGTTTTGGCGGGTTGCTGTATATTATCTAGATTGAATAGCGAGAAGAACATATTATATTGTGGCTTTTGCATAATGTTGCTATCCAATAAAAAAAAAAAAAAAAAAAAAACTGTAGTCCAAATCCTTGAACATTATAACAGAAACATGGCAAAACATATGTTGGTGTGTGTGTTTTTTTTTTTTTTTTTTCGTTTTTTTAAAAAAAATAGAAATAAAAAAAAAAAAAAAAGTGGAGTTATGGAGCAACCATCCACTTTTGTCATGGATACGCCCACTTCCAGCGAGAGTGGGATAAAGGACAGACATGGAGCTGAACAGCTGTCATAACTTAGCTTTATTGTATGCAGATGTATACGGCATATTATAATACAATAGTTTGCAACATACGCCGATATTCTCATGCAAATTGCCCTTTGTATGGTCAGTCCACTAGTTTGAATTCAACTTTTGTTTTCTGGTTGAGGCATAATTTGTTTTTTGGACCAGTTTTGTAAGCTTTGGTGTTAAGTAGAAGTTGCCGTTGAAGAAAGCGGTGCAGGAGGGAGGTTGACTTACAGCGGAGTCCTTTCATAAGGCTGGGAACTCATCCTTTTTATTCCTTCATTATAAAATCAGACTTATCTGCAGCACAGCCTTGAGTTTGACCCTATGGATTTCTATGATAAACATGCCCTCCCCGCGATCGTTAAGCGAGACGAGCATCGTTCGCATCATATTTATCTATTCATAACGTAATAAAATTAAACATATGAAGGTCTGTCAGTGACCCGGTGTGTTAGGTCTCTGTGGTGAAGCGGTGCCCTCAGTTCACATTATTGTCGGCAGGAATGTGTATCTATCATATTTATCTTGAGGTAATAAAGACTAACTGCATTACATAGCAGGTGATTACTTAGATTCCATTTTCATTTACTTCCCTCTTGCTTGGCCAACTGTGTGACCCAACAATCGATATCTGCAGCCATGCCGATAAAAAAAAATCTGTTCTGGAATGACCTACATCTTCAGCGGAATAACAATGTCTCCTTGTTTCTTTCTGAGCTCAGCATAAGCATGCACATATCCCTCAGCTCTTATTTACCTGCATATTTGCCTTCCCATGGTACTCATGGTGTAGCCCGGAGGATGGCAAGATTAACGATTGCGCTCCCTATGCTCTGAGGGGGGAATTTGGGGATGACACGTGCAAGCAAAGCGGTAATTGGTGCTATTACAGTAGTAATGGCATGTGAATTGAGCAGACAAAAGAGTTTGACTGTTTCCAAGGTCACATATATTACCATCTCTGAATTACCAAATGAATTAAGTGTGCGATTGCCCTCTTCACCCAGTTTGTGCTTTCTTTTACATCCTAAAATACAGTTTAGCATTATAAATATGCCTCTAATACTGGTGAGGGTTGTCCTGCGTGGGGAAAAGATCAGCCTACTTGTATTGTAGGTTTGCATTGTGTTGATGGAGCTTTAGTGGAAAACTTGAGAAGAGAGAAGGCCAAACTGCTCTTCGCCCTTGTTGGCAAAAAAAATAAAGAGAAATGGCTTGTTGTTGTAGCGAAGTCACCCAGAGAGTTAAGAGTAAGAGACCGAATAAAAGAGGTAAATAGGTGAGAGCCAGAGTCCGAGCGAGGAGGGAGGTCGAGGTTTTTCTCAGCGAATATGCTCTGCACTTCGCCTTCAACTCCTACTCTCGTCCCTCGATCCCCCCGCTATCCCGCATCCCGCTCTCAGGGAATCCCTTCAATCACCTTTCTACTTCTCGCATTCAGTGTAAATTCTTTTTTGCATTTTGCGTGTTGCCATTAACCTTTGCTTCCGCCTCCACAAAAGTTGGTCTTTTTCACTTACAACAGCATTCGTCTGATTTTAATATTCAGTGGCAAGCCAATTCTTTTTTTTAATCATAATTACTAGAATACCAAATAGCACTCACTAGGGTGCAGAACCCCGTCTAGACTGAACTGTTAAGTAAAGTGGAAAACTATTTAATTATAGTAATAGTGTTATTTTTTTTCAACCACATTGTGGTGAGTGGCAGTTTCTGCAATCAGAAGCAAGCAGTAGATGGAAATGAGTGGTCGTTATTGTGAAGCCACACACAAACACAAAAGACAGAAGGGGAAATAGCCATGAAGTGCTATATTTTTTGTTCATTCGACTGTGCTAATTAGGGCAGCCTGTGGCTACCATTTTGTATTCTGTGGCATGGTGGAATGGTTTCATCGAGGTGACTAATGAATTGAATTAATTCGTCCTCATTCTGGGTGGGTTTGCACTACATGAATGTATTCCTACCAAGCAACCAACCCAAACACACAAGGCTCCCAACCCAAACAATAGTGATCCTACCCAAAATGGACCTCGATTACATCAGTCATTTTAGAGGATCAATTCAAACCGGTTTACCATCGATAGATAATAAGTGATGCCTTTGAATTTGGCCTTACTGTGACCCTTATTGTCTTTAAAATCCTCCACTAAGACCATGTGTATAATTTTTAATATCTCAACATATAGCTTAATGCTTGTATATAATTCGCTTGAATTAGGGGAACAACAGCATAGCTTTAGGTGGGTAACTCAATGTCAAATATCTGCAACACACCCAGGAAGCACTATGTCGTTTGATTTTCATAGTACAAGCAAGAGTTGCTAATGAAAATGCTGTGACCATCATTGTCGGAAGATAGTCCACCTTAACTTAACGAATGGGTTTCTGCAAAATGTCCGTGGGAACATGTCGCTCACTCTATCAGTGGATCACAGCAGAGACATGTCCGATCCGATGGCGAGGCTAACTAATCTCATCTCTTCACTTAATTTCCTTCTGGGAAAAAAACACCAAAGCTGCCAGCTTGCTCTCCATTCCACAAAGTTCTCATGGAATGAAAGTCTTGTGCAAATTACGTGACATTACATTTATCTCAGCCACAGTGTCTCTTATTCATGTTGACAAATCAATTTGGGTACCCCCCCCCCCCCTCTATACTTATTTAACTCAGCATTGCTTAAAATAAGTGAGGCCGAGCTGCTTGCGGGCGTTCCATTTGTCTTTTCTCTTTACAGCCCTGTGGTCGCCGCATAAATAACCAGCTTGTGATGCCGGCAGTTTCTCTCCAGTGAAATTCATATTTCCTGCAAGCTCTAATGTTACATTATATGATTAAAGATGGATGGAGAGAGGCCAGAAAAAAACAGCCTTACTTTAAAACACTTCTTTAAAATGTAGATGGTATTCAATTTATTTACAATGCTGTTATGATTGAAAGTGATAGGTTTTATTTGGTTCAACGTATGATAGGAAACAGGCTGGGCACACACATTTGTTTAGCTGGGCACAATTAAGGAAGCATCTTCTCAATATTTATCCATCTTCCAATAACATCAAAACTAACATACCATAGGGGACCTTAAACAATATCAGCCTGCGTACCAACCATAACTGTTTGGACTGCGAAGGTAATTTGTTATATCCACTTACAGTACAGGCTTGTCTGGCAGATTGTGATTTCTTGCAGGAGCAATGTTGACACTGTTTGGGAAATATTGCAAATAATTCAAAGCTAAAGTTTGTCTTTGCGTGGTTTCCTGTCAGGAAGTATACGCTGCGAGGATAAAGGATAAATAAATGAATGTACAAAAACTGTCTCAGAATGGAACAAAGTCATAAAAACAAACTCAGCATTTCATAGGCAAGTTAGACTACACTTTGCAAGTTTTGTATGGCCCTTGCAGTCTCTCTTTCTTTTTTTCCCCCTCTCACCTTAAGTGGAGTTGAGTTTCGGAGTGGGTCCTTTCAGTCTTAGACAAATACAATCTTGCGATAACCTTGACGCGCAGTGCCGACAAGCCAAGTCAGCTCCTTGCCTCGGCCTACCCCCAAATTTTTTTTGGAATCGTCAAATCGCCGGGAATTTTAATGCACCAGCTGAATGTCACAAGACCTCGAGAGTGTAGAATTCATTTAGGAACTGCTAACAGGATCCAGCTGCCGCTTCTGGTGTGGAGCAGTGTGAAGGATCGATTTCCAACCATCACAGTTTATACAAACGTGCTTCCGTACTGTATACGTTTTGCTGCCAGGCAGTCGGAATTGTGTGGACTCATGAAGAATTTCTTTTTTTCCCTCTTTACCCTCTCTTCAACACTGACCTAGCACAAGCCACAAGTCTAGTTGATTGTCAGAACATGTTCCTAATTCATCTCTCTCCTTGCAGTAACTGACCATATTCGGTCTTAATGCAGCACCCTGTGCAACTCTTGTGTTTTTCTTGTCTACCCAGCTTCCCCCCCCCGCAGCCCCACACATCCGTCCGAGTTAATTCCTTTTGTGTTGCACCGTGCACAAATGCAACATTTCTGTGTGCAACCGTGTGAGGAATTTGTTATTTGCTGTGAACACAGCTCATAATGGAACATTGAAATCAGAACCCCCACCCTCCAGGCTTCAGCACATGGTCTGCCCCGCCCGCCTCCGATGATTACACCTCTGCCTCCAGGGCCCCAACCACCATGCACTGACAAGAATGCCATTGATCCACCCGAAAATAATAAAATAAATTAATTTTGTCTTCTTGCAGCTGTAAATTGGTCCCGGTCTTTTGATCTCATTCAATGAAAGGACTTTGGAAAAAGAGCCTTAATGTTCTGGAAAACTGATTTTACTTTTTCTTTTTGCTCACTAGTGCACCATATGTCAGTGTGTCTGAGTTAAATGTTAGGTCTTGTGTGGGCGGAATTCATCTTTCCACACTTTCACATACACACATGAACTTGATGTGCATTTTTGTCTCGACTATGCCTTAGAGTGCATGGATACGTTGGCGTCCGAGCTAATGATTTCAACATTAGCTCATCGGACTGGGAGACACCATCATATATGTCAACGTGGTAAATTATAAGAAAGGCTAATGTTACATTTAAGACTCTTTACCCTGAGATATGTCCACTCAAAATGATACACATCGAGCTGAGTTTAGTTGATTTTCTGCAAAAGTCACGCGGAGCGTAGTCCAATCCTGTAAATTCGGTCACTGCACTCCTCAAATCGACACAGGTTGTTTTATCTCTCCATGTGTGTGTTAAAGAAATATATCAAACTGTATCACAGCATCTGAAAACAATTTTTGGCATAAAACCTCTCTGTGCAAAATTGTAACTACGTGGTCAAAGAAAGTTCACTTTACTCCTAAAAGCAATCGCTGTGCTGCATGTCAAGGTTACATGCACAAATGGCAGATGGACTATTTTAATTTCAAACAGCACTAGATTCACACAGTCCAGATATTTTGTTCCACTAAAGACTTTTGTCTATTTCTTTTGTAAATCCACCTTCAGATGGTGATTGGACAAACATTATGTCCTTAATATTGATTAGAAGCCAATCAGATCAAGATATAGAATAGTAACACAGTGCAAACTTGACAAGCAGTCAGTGTATCTCTGAAGTCAATCACTATCACATCCATCAAGAAAAGCCATTAGTGCATTTATTTGCTCTTCATCTGGCATTTAAACGAGTTAAGATTTTGTTTAAAACAAAGTTGTCGTGATGGTGAAGGTTTGACTCCTGTAACTGCAAATTATATTTCATTTGTTACCTATGGGGAAAATCATTTTTGAAATCCAATCAAAGTCAGGGTCAAACAAACCTCCTTGAACAGACAGATGTTCGACTTGTGAGTGTCCAATGTAAATGATTTGCATTAAGTTCCATTTTGGTGCTACAAGGTCGAAACTGTATATGAGTTCCTGTTTTTGCTAACAGACTATTCTGGCTATCCTCGGAACATTTGGAGCCTTCATTGTCTGGTGATGTATCACTTCTGGGGATTTTGATCTCATTCAGCTTCATTGGAATGTTTTCATATGAAATGTTTTCGCAGCTTGCACATCTATGTACCGTACTTATTTTTTTCCCATATCATCATCTTTCCCTCTTCTGTCCGCTTCTTCTCATCCCCTTCTTTTGCTTGTCAACTTTCACTCCTCTATTCTCTCTCATTCTTTTAACGTTATTTTAATTATTTTCTTTCTCACCTATACAACCCACCACCCCTCACCTGTTTTCCACTACTTCATTAGAGTGAAAACAAATGGGAAGCCCAGGTTGGAAAACAGAAGGGAGCAAACTCGCAGAGTCGGCATGAATGTGGACTAGTAAAATAATGACACTGACTAGTGCTGGGCCCATCAGGGACGATACTATGAGTTGTCACTTTAATGGGGCTGATGAAGGAGGGTGATACGAAGTCAAATGAGGGGGCAAAGGAAGTAGGTAAAAGACAGAAATGAAAAGAAAGTACAATGAAGTAAAATAGTTTTCCGTAAGCAGTTTGGAAGTATGCTGCCATTACCTGAATGGAGGCGGAGCAGTGTTTTGGGAACAGGTATGAGCATATCTGCCCTCCATTCCTTTCCCAGATGGGGAAACCAGACAGACCTTGTTAAAAGAGCAGACATCCCAATCAATATGGTTGTTTCAGTGGAGCATCCAGCTGCCAGGGACTCCACACAGATAGGCACGGCATAGCAATTTGCAGACATAAACAAGGGCCTAATTGTTCGGGGCCTGGAGGTTTGTAGTTTGGAAAACAAAGATGAAGCATTGTGAAGAGTTAGAAGCCATTTCAACTCTCGTTTAGGAAATGAGAGTTAGGTGAAACTTTCTTTGATGAGTGTTGTTATTGTGAACAGCAGGGGTTTATTAGGGCTTGTGAAACGAAGGGAATTAGAGCAAAGGTAGTGAATGCAGGAAAAAGGCTCTTCGGGTTCCTATTTCCCATTCTTTCGGCAGACCTTTCTTATGTTCACAGTTTGAAGTGGTCATTTGCCATTTATGATTTGCAGCGTAATCTTTGGGTTTCATCCTGCACAGAGGAACTGTATTGATTGTCGGTCTTAACTGAAGCCTCCTCCTGATCATCCATTCATCTTGTTTCTAAAGGGCAACTGCGGGGGGGGGGTGAAAATAAAGTCAGACGGAGTTCACAGGAAATCTCCAATTTGCCCTTCAACAAATAACGACCAGAACCTCTCCTGACCCACATGCACACCTGTGTAATACCTACACTGCATTTCTCCCTTAGCTTACCCAAGGACAACCAAGGTTGTTGGGATTTTGGCTCCTGTGTACATCATTTATTTATTCAATAAAGCTCTTTCTTTCTCCAGCACCTCATTTTCTTCTTCATCCATTGCTGTATACGCATCTCCACAGAGGCCAACATAATCTCATGGAGTCATGGCCAGAAAGGAGACACGGCTCAGGGTGGTTAGGATTCTTGCCCGTCTCGATTGGGTTCGGGACAATAACTGAAGTTTGCCTTGTTTCAGACGAGAGGCAGCAGGCAACAGTAGACTATGAACATTGTGTCCTACTGCGCTGGTGATGAATGAGCTTTTTAATGCTGATGGTCAAAACAGTCCACCTCTGGAAAGAGTCTCCGTACATATTTCTTTCATCCAGGGGGGCTTCGAGAAACCTTTGGGGCAAGCATCTTGTCAGCCTTTGTTTGATTTCTTGCATTATGGATGGCTGTCTAGTGGGGTAAACAACAATGTGTGTGCAAAAAAAGTTATGATATGACCCATGATTACTCCGCTAACATACGGAAAAAGGAACAACTTAACCCAAAAGCTCAAGGTCAGAACATAAAGCTCTTTGAACGTGAGCGGGAATGCACAACTTGAGCTCTTTTTTTTGTTTTTGTTTTTGTTTGATCATCTCGCATTCATCAGGAGGACTCATCAAAATATTGACACAATAATGACCTTGTTTTAACTTTGATTCAATCTTATCAGAGCTGTCCTCACTCTAAAGAGACACCATGAATTTTTTATAATGGCGTCTCTTTGTATGGTGAGGGTCGATTTGTCCTTGTTCTTTATTTACTGTGGAGAACGAGCCATACCTTCGGGGGAATTAAACAGTAGTTCTGTTGTGATTGTCTTTAAGAAATTCCATTTGTTTCCGACCCCAGTAAACCTCCATGGATTTTTGTTGCTCGAGCACCATATTTTGTTCTTAGTTTTCGGCATTCAACAGGCAGGTTATGACATTGTTGTACTGCCAATCACAGCAGTTTGTAAGGAATACATGTGGCAAAACCAAAAACTGTCATGTCTGACCACACCTTCCCGTTTCTCTGGTTTTAATGTTTCTGTCAACATAGATCTTATACGCTTAGTTATACTTCACATACAATTTCATATGTCTAGATGTATTATAGCATAGTCATAAGCCCCCAAATTTTGTTATGAAATGTTGAGCACAGTTGAAACAAGTCTTGGTCAAAACGAACTCAAAGTCAATATGTATAAATGGGATCTGACAGCAATCAACTGGTTGGTTTTGGTTAATAGAAGCCAAATGGACATACCACAAACTCTTCTTTGTCATACATGACATCATACAGGCATATGTAAAAAAAAAATGATTTGTCTTGATTTTAACGTGTCCTTTGGACTAATGGTATCTTTAGAGGAGAATGATTTTTTTTTCCTTTGTCTCTTTGAATATTTAGGCTTACAGACGACAAGCATTTTCTACATCAAACCAAAGGCTGGCAATGACGTCTTCTTACATCTCGTTATTTGTTTGTGGGAAGCTGTGTCGCTGTGGGAACGCATAACTCTCCCCATTGGGTTCTGTGTGAAAGACAGACAAATAATGCAGTCTGTTATGCAGCAATTTTGCAGGAACTATGTGAAAGAGACTGGTTTTAATCCTCAAGAGTTATGGCATGTTTTTTTTGAGAGGGCCAATTTAATGAGGGATTGGACCTTGCTTTAGTCACATTCCTTTTGTTACGTTTCTCACGTGTGACGGAGTAGTGGGTTTACAAACCTGTGCTTGCAGAAGCTCTTTCTTCCACCCCGGTCAGCTGAGCCCTTTGTTGCTGTTTTTTTGGTTCAGCTGCTGTCTGATATTGTGCATGGCTAAGGGTGTGAGTGGTACCAGATCCTGGTGATCCCAAGCACCACCTGACATGCTTTTTAACAGCACATTCACAGTCATTCTTGTGAGGGTCTCTCAGCCTTCTGAGACAAAATCAAAATGGTGGAGTTGAGGCTTTACTAACCAGCCTCCATGCCACCAAACCGATAGTTAATATATCCAGAGGTGGGCAGTAACGTGCGACATTTACTCCATTACATTTACTCATGTATAACATTTTGGATACATTGTACTTATGAGAGTAGTTTCAATGAACCATACTTTTACCTGAGTATTGATGTGAAAAAGAATCTATACTTTTACTCCATTACAATGATCGACATGCCACTTCCTACTTTTATTTATCCATGAGTGCGTGTGCGATCTATTTTTAGACTTCATCATCGACTTCCGCATAGGGCGCCGTTGCGGCCAATCCAAATTGATCACGAGTATTTGACTCCAATTCACCAATCAGACGACACAGGACAGTCACATGACCGCAGACAAAACCTTCGTGGGCCAATCAAAGTGACTCATTTTAGGGGGGGGGGGGGGGGGCAGCCGTGCGAGTGTTTACTTTACAGACTCCGAAAAACAACAACTTTGTCATGCAGCTCTACAATTGTGACTGCACAAACTCGAATATTTCAGCCCACTTCTAACTTGAGCAAACACCTTGCATCACACCAGATTCTCTCTCTCTCTCTCTCACTCCCTTGCTCGCATGCACACGCGCGCGCGCGCACACACACACACACTATCAATAAGTCTGGTCAGCAAACAGCTTCTTCATGAAGTCATTAAAGTGAATAAAGAAAATACTGTTTCTGTAGGGCCCATTGCATGTGTTCTTGGTTTTGGGGCAGTTTAAAATTGAAATATATTATTATTTTGACGTTCATGCTCAAATTTTTTTTTTCTTTTTAAATCAGATATTACTCACGTGTTACTCTTGAGTATATTTTTGACTGAGTACTTTCTTACTCTTACTCAAGTAAATATTTGGAGGACTACCTTTTACTTTTACTTGTCATATTATTCTAAAGTAACAGTACTCTTACTGAAGTACACTATTTGGCTACTCTCCCCACCTCTGAATTGCTGAACTGAATTGAAGAACTGCTTAAATTTGTGGTAGCATTATTGTTGATCTTTAAATGGTTTTCGATCCACCCCCTCTTTCCTTATGTAAAACAAAGAACTATCTTTTCTTTTGTACAATCACTGATTTAGACTTCAACCTTTGTTGCAGTCTTTAAACTGCTTTTCCTCTGAGCAGTTTAAAGAAAGCTATGAATTTGACCCGTTTAAAGCCAGACAGACAGCGAAGACCTGATGCACAATCGGCTGTCTAAACTGGCTTTTTAAACATTTAGCCCAAATGTATTTACTGGTTGACTAATGCAGTCTGTGCATTGAAGTAGGCAGGGGCTAGGGGGTAATTGTCTCTCTTTATTTGTTCGGGGCTAGCAATAGCTGCCAGGTGGTTAAGGATGATGAACTGAAACAAATAAAAGTATGATGAATGATGAAATAAGAACAATATAACTTTGGCATTAGGTTCGGTGACTGACACACTTTGCTTAGCGTCAGCATGGGCTTTGCACTTCATTTCAAATCAGATCTACCTCGTTTTATGCAATAGAGATGCAGTCTGAACCTGCTCTAAATGAGAACAAAATTGGGAACATGATAACACCGTGCTAGTGGAAGTGTGACCTTAATAAGATATATAAGCCCATCTTCTATGCATGCTTGACATTTTATTACATTATTGCATTTATAAACATTTTATTATTGGTGGTTTTATCTGAACTGACCATTCATTATCGTTGAGGCTCTTCTCAGCACAATGAAAGATCTGCTGCAATGAGGAGCCTAATTGAAAACATCATGGCTTCAGTTAAAGCAGAGGCCTTGACACTGAGGTAGCATCCAAATTCTGATCCCTGGATGTGGTCTAAGCTTGTGATTGACCCTTTAACCTGCGACAGAAACTAGTGACGGCTGTAATTGTTCATTCAAAACAAAGTAGCCCTGAATACTTATGTAAAGGAGGCCATCTTCTCTACTGCTGCCGGGGAAAATGTGCTCTTGTAATTCAGGTTCAACCCAAAAGCCAATTTTGCAACAAGGGGCAATAATATAATTGAAGCACACCGATATCAATAGCAACTGCACAGCTGTTTCCACTACATGGGCCTATTTTTGTTCTCATAATACAATAACCATTTAGAACAGTTCCATTTTTGCCTGAAATGTTTCTCTTTAGATAAATGCTGTGTAGTTTACCACAGCCTTGTGTAACATAAAGTAGCAAAGACAACTGCTCAATGCAAACGATGAAAACAAACAAGGCAATATAAGCTGGGAAGCCGCTTTTCACCTCCTCACTCATTATGTAACGCGGAATTCTGGACTAAACTCTCCTTCTCACCTCATTCAATTTTGCAGCATTGCTCGGAGCACTGGGAGGGTGGCTAATATGATATGCAACTTTGTGTTTGTGTATCCGATTATCGATTTAGGGCCCCTTTCTTCTTTTTCCCTGAGAATGTAATCCGCTGCACCCATTAGTCAGCTTTATGACACGTTTTACTGCAGCAGCCATCTGGGCAGCATCCGGTGTTTCTGTTAAATGTAGATTTTGGAGTGCATCTACATCAGGAAGAGTCTTAAAAGAGTTATATTGCGAGCGAAGAGATTGCCTATGGGCAGAGGTCAGATCAGAAAGGAGGCATCCATCACCTTGAAAGATGAAGGTGCGCTTTTCACATACCAGACCGTGACCAGTCTTTTTGTTCCATTCCCATCTTGTAAACTCTGACATCGCATTACCCATCAGTACGCATTACGCCGCACTCAGATCTACATTCTGCATCTTTGAAGTTAAAATGGGGGGAAAATATCATAAGTATAGGCCTCGCTCCAGATAGCTGTGGCTGTGCTCCCAGATGCCTGAGAAGGGTTCTGCTGTATCATGTGTCTTTCCTTCAGACTTGGCAGCAGCTTTTGAAAGGACTATGTACAGGATGGGATCAGAAAAAAAATCCCCGTCAGAGACATGCACCAGAGACCCCTATTACTTTGGTTTTGGGCTTAAAGTTGCCAAGCAACAAAATATCACTGAGAGCACTTTTGCCCGGTAACCAAATTGAAAAAAAATCAGCTGAGCCATCGTGTGCAAAGCAAGTCCGTGCAAGACGACGCCAGCTGCTGCCATACATAACCATCTGTATTTTAAAAAAAATAACCTTTACATCTCAACATTATTAGCTTTGGACTGCAAATACCAGGCGTCAGATCTGTTTCTGCCATTTATTAATATCCAGCCATTTAACGTTTCAAATGGCTTTAGATATTTATTGACTTCAATATTCAATTCGTTATTATTGGGCTGTTGTGTTTATGTTTGATTTTAGGTCTCTATAAGATAGTTTCTAAAAGTGTAAATCACAGGTCTCAAACACATGGCCCGGGGGCCAGAACCGGCCCGCCACATCATTTTATGTGGCCCGCGAAAGCATTCATGTGCGTCCACTTCATGTCTGTTGCTAAAATACCAAAATTGTAGATTGTCTTCACTTTTAATAATTTTGAGATATTGCATGCATTTTTTTCCTTAGCAATCCCCCTTTGAAAATAAATGTAATAATAATTGAACAAGCAATTTTTTTAAGGGCTTCTGATTTCAAAACTTCAAAGCTATCCATTAATTTGGTTTGTACATATAATAATATTAGCTGATCGTACATTTATATGGGTTCACAGTTTGATACCACTTTTTTTTAGACCAATACTAGTACGAGTATTCACGCATGAGTACTCACCGATACCTAGTACTGATACCACTAGTACTTTTGATACATCAAATTTCAATTAATGACAGATAATTGTGAAGAAAGACCTTTTTCTTACTGACGCACATGATGATTCACCAATGTGTCAAACAGCAGTGTAACAACCACTACTGGCGAGGTGGACTTACTCATTGTCAATTTTTTCTTTTGGCAATATAGTGTAACTTTTGTTTTGAGTCAATAATAATAATAACCATTCTTAATTTATAGGTGCCTCAAGGTCACCGTACAAACATAGTTAAAAGAAATCCAATAAAAATAACAAAACTTAAAACATCAATTAAAATGGCAAATGATATGGGAAGTGTTAAAGTGAATAGGCAGTTTGGAATAGGTATGTCTTGGAGTTTGGATATGAAGAGGGTTAATGAGTCTAAGGAGTGCGATCACGAATGGAACGAATTAAATAGTAAGTCAAGGCACCAATGTAATTCATTATTTTTATTTTATAAAAATACTTATTATACTCTCATTGTTATTTTTAGTGGCATTGTGAACTTGAAAAAAGCTTTAATATAAAACTGACTGAAAAAGTCAACAGTAGAACTTGGCATTTATTGTTCCATGAATAATATTTCAACTTAACTATACAGACATGGTAAATAAAATGTTTAAATATATATATTACAAAAGCGTCAGCTTTGGTCATAATAAGAGGTTCAGATGGGAGTCACTAATGTGTGACATAATTACATTTTAAGACCTGTTTTTAACATGATTGCTCTTTCATCAACATTTCACAATTTACAAAGATACCATCCGGCTGCGAGTCCACATTTAACGTCTGCGTAAGCAGCAATTAGTGAAACAATTCTGAATTTTGATTGGGAGACATTTAGTTGGAGTCATGTTTGCGATGAACATTAATGAATGTTATGGCCTCCCATCAATTTGTCATCTATTCTTAAGATGTGCTGTAATTGTAATTAAGCTCTGATGAACAAGCCGGGGAGGGTTTTCACGAATATAGTGTAATATGTTATGAAGGCAATCAGGGCTTTGTCATGTGAGCTGCTAATGAGCCTCAGCCAATTGTCATAATAAACGAAACCTCTTTGGCTGGTGTTAAAATTCCGCCTTTCGTCTCACTTGTTTCTTTTTCCGTCTCTCCATGACTGCGGCATAATAAAGACAGTTGCTGTATTTGATTAATGGGATCCAAGTGGCTACACATCAGTGACAAGCTCAGTGAAAATTCAAGACACCCAGACCCGTGTCCAAAAGTTAGAAAGAAAAGCCTTAATTATTCATTGTTGAAATGTACTTATGTTATCCTTTATTCAGTTTTTCCCACACATATGACACATGATAAATGACATCTTCTGTCTTGAAAATCAATAAGGATCTGGTTTTGATAAAAGTTGGACCATCAGCGAAAAACGTTAAATGTAACCTTCGGTGATCATGGTCTAATATTACTCAGAAGCAATAGGAATTCTGGTATAAAAAGTGTTTAAAATCACAATGCAGAATTAATAGCTTTAAATAAAGACCTTTATTTCCAAACATCTGCTCAAAATATTATATTCCTAATCCAAGGTTGTCAATATTTTGTTCATGACCTCATCAGCACGTAGTGTGTTGTTGCTCATCTCCTATACAAAGTGAATGGACCAGGCAGTACAGTTCTGGCAGGGAATGCAGAAATACATCATAAAGGTTTATTTTGAGCGTGAGCATTTTCATGTAAATATGTCATATACCAAGTTGCTTGAAATTTAATTTAAAATTGCTTGCATGACTTTGGAAATGGTGTCCAAACACTGCTGACAGAAGACAGAACAGAATGTATGCAGCTGTCATTGTTTTTGGCATGTATTTTTTAACATTCAGTGCCTCTAATATAAAGACAATGGAGAGAAATAATAGCACATGACCCTTGACGTGTTGATTGTTCCTGTCCGTCTGTTAATTCTCTTGTGTGTCGATATCATGACCCAAATATGGTACGGTGGCACCTTGACTTAAGAGTGCCCCAACTTTTTCAAGTTGTGTTGCGAGCCATGGCTGTCACCGATCTGTGGATTTTCGCTATCTGTGGTCCAGCCCGGGCCCTATCTCCCCGCGAATACCGGGAGTCCACTGTAGTTCTGATTAAATGAATACAGCCATAACATTAGGTTGACCCAGCAAGTTTTCACTGTGAGCTTTTATGGCGGTGGGAAAGTGTCCAACACATTGTGCGATGCTTTTTTAACAACGAAAGACTGTGTGCTCAACATGTGTGTGAGTGTTTATACATAATTTCCCCTGGAAAGTGTCTCGCTCGCGCGTGGGCAGGGGTTGGTTCTGGGTGGGTTACGGCTAACCCCTCGAGGTCTCCGGGGTTACAGGGCCTCTGCTCTTTGTCAGCTTTCCTCCCTCTCGACGATGTTCTGACTTGCTCATATATGATGTGCTGATTTTTAGCTAGTGAGAGAATGAAGGCTTCATTAGAAGCATACTACGAAACAGTTTACTGCACAGTGTGTAACTGGGTCTCAAATCGTCTTAAAAATATCTCATTCTCAAGCAACTACTAGTCGTATTCACCATCCAGCCACTTAGGTATACATAGCAGTTCAATTGCATGTACTGTATATGTTCATTAGGATGGTGTAGAATTGTTCAGTTTCATACTGGGAGCCGTTTCTAACGTTTCACCGCTAAGACCTCTCAGTATAATGCAGTTCAATTGTACACCAATAAAACCACAAACACAATATACATATCATTACTTAATACATCTCTGACTGTCTTTTTTTAAAGTTATTATTAATATACCGTTTTTATTTATTCCACAACTCATTTCTGTATGTGGAGGGGTGGGGCATTAACCAAAGAGGAAGTGCTTCAAATCTGGCCTTTCTGTTAACATTTTACATAAGAATTGGATTCAATTCCCTTTCACAAATACAACCCCAATTCCAATGAAGTTGGGACGTTGTGTTAAAAACAAATAAAAACAGAATACAATGATTTGCAAATCATCTTCAACCTATATTTAATTGAATACACTACAAAGACAATATATTTAATGTTCAAACTGATAAAATTTATTGTTTTTAGCAAATAATCATTAACTTAGAATTTTATGGCTGCAACACGTTCCAAAAAAGCTGGGACAGGTGGCAAAAAAGACTGAGAAAGTGGAGGAATGCTCATCAAACACCTGTTTGGAACATCCCACAGGTGAACAGGCTAATTGGGAACAGGTGGGTGCCATGATTCCCTGAATTGCTCAGTCATTCACGAGCAAAGATGGGGTGAGGTTCACCTCTTTGTTAACAAGTGCGTGAGAAAATAGTCGAACATTTTAGGACAATGTTTCTCAGCATACAATTGCAAGGAATTTCGGTATTTCATCATCTATAGTCCATAATATCATCAAAAGGTTCAGAGAATCTGCATGTCATCCCTGCATGTAAGCGGCAAGGCCGAAACCAACATTGAATGCCCGTGACCTTCGATCCCTCAGGCGGCACTTCATCAAAAACCGACATCAATGTGTAAAGGATATCACCACATGGGCTCAGGAACACTTCAGAAAACCAATCTCAGTAAATACAATTCGGCGCTACATCCGTAAGTGCAACTTGAAACTCTACTATGCAAAGCAAAAGCCATTTATCAACAACACCCAGAAACGCCGCCAGCTTCTCTGGACCCGAGCTCATCTAAGATGGACTGATACAAAGTGGAAAAGTATTCTGTGGTCCGACGAGTCCACATTTCAAATTGTTTTTGGAAATTGTGGACGTCGTGTCCTCCGGGCCAAAGAGGAAAAAAAACATCCGGACTGTTATGGACGCAAAGTTCAAAAGCCAGCATCTGTGATGGCATGGGGCTGTGTTAGTGCCAATGGCATGGGTAACCTACACATCTGTGAAGGCAGCATTAATGCTGAAAGGTACATCAAGGTTTTGGAGAAACATATGCTGCCATCCAAGCAACGTCTTTTTCATGGATGACCCTGGTTATTTCAGCAAGACAATGCCAAACCACAATCTCCACGTGTTACAACAGCTTGGCTTTGTAGTAAAAGAGTGCGGGTACTAGACTGGCCTGCCTGGAGTTCAGACCTGTCTCCCATTGAAAATGTGTGGCGCATTATGAAGCGTAAAATACAACTACGGAGACCCCGAACGGTTGAACAGCTGAAGCTGTACATCAAGCAAGAATGGGAAAAAATTCCACCTACAAAGCTTCAACAATTAGTGTCCCAAACGTTTATTGAATGTTATTAAAAGAAAAGGTGATGTAACACAGTGATAAACATGACCCTGTCCCAGCTTTTTTGGAACATGTTGCAGCCATAAAATTCCAAGTTAATGATTATTTGCTAAAAACAATAAAATTCATCAGTTTGAACATTAAATATCTTGTTTGTAGTGTATTCAAATAAATATAGGTTGAACATGATTTGCAAATCATTGTATTCTGTTTTTTATTTATGTTTAACACAACGTCCCAACTTCATTGGAAAAGGGGTTGTACTCTATGTGGAAAATACGACTTGATTTTTGGTGGCATACTTGTTTCCCAATACAAATTCCCAATGATCAATTAATCAACTAATTAGTTATTTAGTTTCACATTTTTCTTTAACATCTCAGTGAATAACGCATTAACTCAATTAAATTAAGAGGTTGGGTATCCATGAAGGTGTCCAATTTGGTGCTGATCCAAATTGGGATTTTTAAAAAATGTTTTTTTTGTTTTTTTTTCTTGTTGGGGTTCTGCACTCTACTGAATGCCCTTATCTTTGTAATAAAAAAATATCTTTGTGGTCTAAAGATTTTTGTTGCCGCTCTCAGATCTCATTACACGGTGCAAGTGTACCCAATAAACTGTCCAAGCAGTGGAAATTTGCAACAATTGCAACAGAATAGAGAAAAGGTCTTCTATTAACTGGATACCAAGAAAAGGACAATAATAAGCTTTGATCATCTACACATTTCTGAATGTAAATGTCATTTCTTATCACTGCTCGTCTTTTTTTTTTAAACTCGAGTCTTCGCTGTGTTTGCAGGTCAACGAGGAGACAGTGGAGAGGCTGGTGGTCCAGTACCCTCACATTGTGTTCAGCACAGTGATGCAGGACTGCAAGAGAACCCTGGAGAGAGCTTATCAGATGGGCTGGAGCCCCAGTGCTTCCAACACCTCCTAGCTGTAGCTGGATGATACACATACACACGTAAACACACGCACACACACACACACACACATTTATGAACAAAAAAGACCATTTTTATCGCAAACATTTACACACGTGCACCATATTGTCAGTTCAGTCCTATTTGCTTTTCATTTACTGTTCAAACATGCATGTGAACACACACACGCACTATGGACTTTTCCTTGAATCAATTCAAGAATTGAATGAAAGCTTACAACGTATCATCATCAATGCAAAAAGCAATGCCCATTTTGTTGAGTCCATCAAGCTCAACTATATTGGCTGGCTTACCGGGCTCAAACAACCCAAGAACCGAACCTTGCACGTTTAAGATTGGGTCGATGAACGATAAAGATGGCGGTCAAGAAAGGAACAATCATCCCGCCAAATATGTTAAGTCGAGTCTACCGATGCGTTCACTTCCTCCGAGGCGACGCCCACTTCAGCGGAGGCCCGGCGGGCCGAGCAAACACGCGGCGGCAGCGAAGACGACGACCACAACAAAAACAACTTCCTCCTCAGACTCCGGGCCTCTTGAGGCTTTTTGACTAGTGCGTGATGTTTATCTTGACTTTTTTTTTGCTCGTGCAGTATCGTGTGAAGGGATTTGTGGATTTCTGTGTGTTTAGATCGTTGTCGAGGCTACATATAAATGTTGTCCTGGTGCGGCACACGCAAGATTGGGTTGTGTCCCAATCCTCCTTCCCTCCCAGGCGATTGAATTGCAGGAAACCAAATTGATTATTTCTCCAAAAGTGCATGGTTAGATCGAGATTGTCATCTGACTTAGTCTGAAAATGATCTCAAATTGGACTGATCCTCTCCGCGTGATGTGGGAACAAAGCTTTTGTTTTATTCACGAGTTGAACAAGAAGAATAAAAGTATTATAGTATCATATTTTAGGATTACGGTGGAATCTCTAAATTCAAACAATCCATTGCAAATCGATCTGGAACCAAGAAACTAATGAAACTTGACTGAATCTGGTCCAGGGTGTGTCAGCATCATAACCTTTATTAACTCTGCAGGCAGTATTCTAATTCTCTGTTTTTAAAAGCAGTTAACCTGTTTTAACTGTAGAAATCAAGAAATAAATGCATTGAGCAGAATAAGTGGTATAGAATAACAAATGGGTAGATGACACCATTGAAACAGGACTTCAGTAAAACTAAGAGGTATCAAAAATAGTCTTTGAAAATAATAATTAATTGATCATAGGGCAACACGATGTGGTGGTGGTTAGTACATCTGCTGCATTGTGCTTGCATCATTCCAAAAACATGCCTGTTAGGGTCATTGAAGACTCAAAATTGTCCATGGCTGACAGCGAGTCCAGGGTCTACACCACCTCTTGCCAAAATTCAGATGGGATAGCTCATCTGCGTCCCTACTGAGGACAATTGCTATAGAAACCGAATGGATGGATAATTGTTTATTTCCCCCATATAGACGTTTAAGTAAATCTAGTCTGATGCCAATTCCAAGTTATCGGTAGAATATAAAACAATAAAACTTAACATTAACTGGTGACAAATGACAGAAGATTACACAGATGAGTTTCCAAAGTACACTTTATTCTGTTGTGGTCGGCAAATTTTACTGAACTGCCAGAAAAAACGTGTGTCCGATTTTCAGAGATAATTCAAATTTTTGGTTCTCTCCTTTATCATCACTATTTCCCTTCGCAATAAAAGCTAAAGTGAAAGCAAACTGCACTTAGGAGTGTGGAATTCTTTAGATGCTCACTGAGCAAAAGTCTAAACGTTGGTCTAATTCTGAATTGTTGGATTTTAGAGATTCTACTATATACACCAAAAGCATCATGAAGGAAATGCCTTAGTAACGAAATGCCAACCAATGAAGTCAGTTGACCCAGAAATGACTCAATGACCTGACCTGATATATTCATGTACATGGAATTTACTTATTAGCGTTATATCGAGTTTGAGCATATACTTATAAGGTTAGCTATGTAGCAATTCAGTGAGGGATTTCCTTTTAGCAATCAAGGAAATAATTGGTAGTGGAGAGTGGATTACTGTTCATCAAACAATTGCAGTGTGGAGTTGAGAGAGCAGACAAGCCGGACATTTTTCCATGGCGGGAACCAGCATTGGCCTCAGTCTCCTCACAAACTCGTCAACAATAGATTCTTTTCTTTTTTGGAGTCTGATAATGTACAGTACAACGTAGTTTGAATACAGCAACACTTTGTACAGCGTAAGAAGATTTCACACACCTAAAAAGTTGATTTTACCCTTGTCAGGATTTGTAGACGTAGCAGACCCAGGGCTGCTCCCTCTGTCTGTTTTTGTTCTTTTGTAATCCACTACCGCACTTTCTCCTTCGCTAGTTGTTGACATACTTGATTCTTGATTTGTTAAGGCAAGCGTAAATGACTGGATTTGCATAAAGATGAATAAAACACTACAACATAAAGCCCCAGCCCACCCATCCCTCTTTCTTTTATGTCCGTGAAATTGAGGTGGCGCAGTATATCTAAAACAGCAGAAAAATGTTTTTCCACTCATTTTTCATAAAGTGGAGACAGTTCCTGGCTGCAGCCTTCCCTTGACTCATTCTTACTTCAATTACATTTTTAGACCATAATGAGCATGATGGTCTACACGGTAACATTAGGATTCAGTGAGAATGCATATGTTCGTGGATAAAATGCTAATGAGGACACCAACATGTTGCCCATCACATACAAAGGTCACTGAATGAACAAATTGGACTCAACAACGTTCTTGTAGCAAAAACAAGGTTCATTTTCTATACAAACATGAGACCTTTTTGGGTTAGGTACCTAGGCATAATTCTTAACCATTAAAAAAACACAGCGGCAAGAGTGGTCCAATATTCAGTCAAATAGCTTCAAATGGAATCTTGTTTTAAGTCACTGACGGTGCTTTTCCGGTGGCTCGGGATCTCCCGGGGGAATGCTAGGCGCTAAGCTAAACAGCTATGAGCTTCGGCTGTCTCGCTAGCGTAGCTAAACACTGTCCTTCCACGGTGCGCATCTGTTCCTCAAAGTCACTAATCGTCGCTTGCATGCCGGCGAATAAGCTACACTTCTGACTCTCATTATAATTGGAGGACGGACGAGGGCTAGCTAAGCATGCGACACACCGAGCTAGAAGAGAATAGCAGAAAACGTGAAATGTAAATTAGCGAAACACCAAAAATAGGTGCTTAGGTGGTACAGTACACTTTTAACAGAAGTCTGGCTGGAACCGAATTACAGGGGAGAGTAAACTAAAAGGTTCTGTTCTGGTTCCGTTTCCACCACAGATGAAGTCCTTGCGGAAATTATGCATATTAGGCCAATGTTGCAGTACGGTGTCGAGCTGGTCGAACCATTTGCTGTTTATGTGGTCAGCACCAATCGTATGTTTTGTTTGTACGCCTGCTTTATTTTTATTTTTCTACATCTCCTGCACTCCTGTCACGTGGTTTACTAACCCACCTTGGACAATGAATTTTGTCTCGCGAAAAAATGCTCCAGCGACCCTGCATCTTGCAGTCTATCGTAATGTCGTAGAGTTTCTTCGAGTCCTACATCTCATAGCATGATAAAAAAAAAAAAATCAAAACAAGCGTGTGAGCTTACAAATAACTGAACTTCTTAAACCATGCCTATAGTTCTCAAACCTTTTGAAAGTACTCCCATGGACCTCTTTTTAAAGGTAGTTAAATAATTCTGGAACTAAATTTAGACCCAACGTCCTGGGATTCCTGGCGATTGAAACACATAATTGTCTTGAGTTTCCTATTTCCTTTTAAAATGACAAAATACAATGTGCTTAATGGTCTCCTTCAAGGTGCTTCTCTTCAAAGATGAAATTGAGAGGTATGATCAGCAAGTAGCATGATACTCAAAGATTAAAAAAAAAAAAAAAAAAAAGCTTCTGTTCAATCACTGAATTTTGTCAGTTTTTTAAAGGTTTTGTGCAGATTTATGTATGCCGGTGATCTAGATATGGCATCAAACAGGACGACAAGGTTGGTTCCTCCCGGCGATGTTCTTTGTGTTGTCGCTGTAATTTTTTTTTCAAAGTCACAAAGAAATCATTTATTTGGGTTTTCTCGAAACAAGTAAGGAGAACCTCTTCGACATTCTTCCAGCAGTTTCTACTTACAAGTTACAGTTTCCCAAGTCACAATGCAAATCGCATATTACACAATGACATAAATCATTGAGATTTGATGACAATTTTCCAGTCTTAAAAAAATAATTCTGTAATTAAAACAAATACTGGGATTACATTTTGACAGTCCAATAGGAATATTTTTTTGGTGTGTTTTCTGATGATTTAGTTACCTTTTGTGTCAGTTTACAGGACGGCAAAGCATCATTTTTTCAATGATATCAATGATCGTGTCCAAGTCCACTTGTAGATTATATGAATGAGTTAATTAGGTCTAATTGGTAATACAATTATGTCAGTGCTATATAAATGGAGCTGGCCAGTCATTGACAGTCAGGGCCCAATATGTGTCCCCGTTTTAAAGAGAGTTTAATTTTGCTTCTGTAGAAAGGGGGGGAAGAAACCTCTATGGATAGCTTGTACATTCATTAGTCGTGACAAGGCGAGACATGAATAATCTGGGCTTTGGCTTTGCCTCCTCATCTGTTTAAGGCCTTCTCCTTTCACCACGACAGGGCTTTTTAATGTCTCTGCCACAAATGAGCTGATCTCCCTGCGCCACGTTCCCATTTCTCTCGGTTAAATTATGCAGCTTGGTGAATTTTAATGCTGCCAATTAGCTACACTGCAAATGTGAGTGTATGCCATCGATTCCCTCGCTGATTGAGGTGGATTCCATCAATGCTTCGCACTCCTCGGACTTCTGCAATATTCATCAAGGTGGAAGGAGGCGTCCGCCGCTTTGACAGACTGCCCTTTGCAACGGAGGAGCCGCTGCATGGCGTAGCGGCGTTGCAAGCGGGAGTGGTAATTAAGATGTCTAACTATACATGGGCTTGTTGCATTTTTATTGAGGTGCTGTGAGGAACTGACACTGACCACGCAGGACTCTGCACGTCACGTTAGACCTGCAAGGACGTTGGATGTTTTTACACAGAACCTAGCAAAAGCAGGATATTGCCGCACCGATATCTAACAGCTGATAAATGCAATGAATTTGCTTGTTATTTTAGTGGGAAAGAAATACAATCTATCAGGTTAAATATCAGCACAAATCAGCAAAATGATAAAATGGTACTTCATCTGAAGCCACCCAGGAAAAACTCTATTACCATGTCAGAATTTGATACAGTGGACCCAAAAACTGTCGAGAAAATGGTTCAGCAGCTGATCAACGAACCATCAACGAGCTGTCTTGACTCAATACCATCTGACTTTTTCAAAGCTATTGTGAAGTCTGTGCTGGCTGATTTGCAGCAAATAATCAATTGCTCACTTCATTCAGGCGAGTTTCCGAAAGCCCTTAAAGTAGCTGCCTTTAAGCCTCTTCTAAAAAAATGGAACACTGGACGCTTCCATGTTATCTCCCTTTCATAGCCAAGATTGTTGAGAAAGTTACTTTTAATCAACTCAGCCATTTCTTGAACTTAAATGGGCTTTTTGACAAATTTCAATCAGGTTTCCGAACTCATCACAGTACAGAATCTGCTCTTATCAAGGTGCTAAATGATATAAGGTTGAATACTGACTTGGGAACAGGTTGGAAACGTGGGTAGGACTAAATGGAACAGTCCTTAAATGGTTTAGGTCCTACCTGGAGGAAATGAGTTATTTTGTAACCATTGGAAGTGTTCAATCTCATCGAATGGCAATGACCTATGGGGTCCCTCAAGGGTCAGTTCATGGACCCCTTCTGTTCAGCCTGTATATGCTACCCTTGGGTCAGATTCTTCAGAACTTTAATTTTGACTATCATAGCTACGCAGATAACACACAGTTATATCTAGCAGTGTCTCCAGATGACTACAGTTCAATTGAGGTGTTGTGTCACTGTCTAAAACAGGTACATAACTGTTTCAATGCTGTTACTGCTTTTTAACTGGTAGTGCCAAAGGGTATATTGATGCATGTCTGTACTGTAATAGATGTTTGGTAAGTAAGATTTACTAAGATCCCAAATCACAGGCACTAGATTGCGTGTTGCTCCTATAATTTTGGGCAAGATAGCAACCGCATATAGGTTTAACTTGTCGGCAGTGTGTGCCAATCGGATGCATCTTACCCAGCCTGCGTAATATGCATTTAAAGTTTGGTTCAGCACACCTGAAAAAATGCTCTGGGAGAGGCCAGCATCAATTATCACAATGCACTGAAATCAAATGACCTAGACTCAAGAAATGCACAGTTGAAGGGAATTTTGTCATCAACGATATGGCATGACTCCTTCTTGTGACTGCGATATATTTTTCTTTCTTGCATTTCAAAAAGGTTTCCTTGAGTGCCAAGCTGCCTCTCATTTTCCTTGCGCCATTTTTTACTGCAGCCAACTCCAGATTTTCTTTCAGCTTTCCCAAAGACTTTGCCCATATATTGGAGCATAATCAGAAGCTGTAAAGCATGAGAATCGATCTTCCCAATATAGAAGCCAGTTCAACACATTACTCTTCCTCACATATACAGTATGTCATCAGCAGTTCTCGTGTTTCGTTCCATCTGTGATTCCATATCTATCCATCGGTTTTCTCCCCATACCTTCCCACTCCTCATTGTTAACGTTTGTCGTCCCAACAGCCAACTGCGGAGGGTCCCTTCATCCTCATCACTCTGAACTGACTCAACTTTCCTTTGGCAACTCTCAGCCTTCCCTCCACTGCTTCACCCTTGCGCTCTCCCAACACAGATTCTTCATCTCTCTTGGAAATTATGTCAATCATTTTTGGTGTGTGGGGTGAGTCTCGCCTCAGCGTTCCGAGAGCCACAATGTTGCAACATATAAAGGAAAAATATTTCCTGTCCATCATCATATACTGTTCTCACCCCCACTCCCCAGCGTGTGTTGGGTATTTTGGCTTCCTGGTACTCTCCCTCCCGCATATTGGCTTTTGTTGTTTCTGCATCGGGCAAAGTGCAGCAGGGAATAGTGAAGATGTTAATGGGTTGACTTTGTAACTGACACTGCAAGAGCCAACCCAGAGAAGATATTCATGACTGTACAGGAGCGTGTGCTTTTCCGGCCCTCGAGGGGACCCACGTTGTGCTCTGCTGGAGTTTGTTTGAATTATATCAGCTGGTTGGTTTTTGGAGACAGGAAGTTTGGAATGACTTTGCCTCCCAGTCACTGCATCTGGAAATTGGACTGGAAAGTGACAGACTGGGGCTCGGTTTGCCTTCTGACCGGAGGCTCCAAAGAAAGCAGCGCTCCGATCCATCCTCATGAAGATAAAAAATAAATGAGATTTGTTAATCCACTCAATTTTTAACATCCTCCCAATAAACTCTGCCGACTGCAGAGAATGTTAGAATGTGTCCACGAGGATAATGAAATCCCTGTGATTCCCCACATTGCACACTTCCTCATTCATTGTCCATCGCTTTCTCTCTCTCTCTAAAGGGAGTTAATTGCAGCGTTTAGGGCGGAGCTTGGACTAGCTTCTTGGAGGCAAAGGTTAATTAAGAACTGACAAGGAGAAGGATGTCCGCACATTTACATTTACATCCTGGCAAAAATGTGGGAGACAAACGATTTCTTTAGAAACAGCTTCATTTCCTTGCAAGCTTCACCGTTGATATGCAGATGGGGAGGCCGGATGACATTTAAAAGTAGTTAATTGTGAAAATCTTTGTTTTAGACAGGAAAGGTCGGGGTTAGGGAGTATTTCATCATCCAACGAACCCCCCGTTTCGTCTGTGTATCTGCAGGGGGTGGGTGTTAACCCATTTTCGCCGCTCACCCCTATCGCTTTTCAAAGCGCTTCATGAATATTTATACGCACAAACTGTTTGGGAAATGAATATGAATCTTTGGCCCAACAGGAGATGACTTAAGAATTCCCGCATTCCCCTCCTGTTCCGTTGTTCGCAAATTCCTAACTGCATCCGTGTCAAATAAGGAATGGCTTGGGATGCGTCCATCCATCCATCCATCCGTTTTCTGAGGCGCTTATCCTCACAAGTGTCGCGGGAGTGCTGGAGCCAATCCCAGCCATCATCGGGCAGGAGGCGGGGTACACCCTGAACTGGTTGGCAGCCAAGCTTGGGATGCGTCCTCCCGAACAATTCTATCAACATCGAGTCTATCACATTTGCCTTGAAGTACTAGGCTACTACAGTTTCACAGTGTAAACTTACTTAAAGAAAATTGGATGAATGATGAATAGATGAATTGCATGTTGTATTTTGTCGATATTCTCGGTGTTCCCTCCCAACAGGAAACTCCAGCAAGAGTGCATTGAGGATACAGCAGGTGCACAGATTGGAAATTTTACACCTGCCTTCTCCTGAATAGCCCTAATGGCTCCATAATTGCACCGTTTCATCACTTCCCCTCCGGCTTGCTGACATTAAAGGGAACTTGTTTTGAGAACAAAATACATCTGAGCCAGTCATGTGAGCGGTGCAAAAATATGATCTGATCATGTAATTTGTTTTGTCTTTTAACTCCCCAAATAAATATTTTGTTTAATTCTTTCTGTGGCCACGCTCTCAACTCATTAGAAATGAATTAAAATATTAAATTAAATGTTTTTTTTTTTTAATAAAGAAAAAAGTACTCCGGAAATTAACTGTAAATATTCGGAATGGGTGAGTAGCTATACCACGTATCAGGCAGATATGCGCCTTATGTCTATGTTTTGGATACTCGTAAAGGCTACCGATAGCAGCAACCGATACTCGGCAAAAATATCTCACATCGAGTAAGTCCTCCTTGCCAGTAGTTGGTGCTACACTGCGGCGGTTTGACACAACAGCCAATCGTCATGTGGCGTCAGAAAGAAAGCTCTTTGTTCACAATTGTTTGTCTTTGGCTTCATTGAAATTGGATTTATCAAAAGTAGTAGTGGTATCGGTATACTGGTATTGGTTTGAAAAATAGTGGTATGGAACAACATCCCTAGTAAATATTAAAACAGTAAAAGACAATATAAAGAAATAACATGATTTCATAAAGTGTAATTCAGTCAAGTCACATATGTAGGTGTTGTGTGCCTTTAAGGGGCGTGGCCTAATGAGATGTTAGGTAGTCGGGGGTGGCCATCTGCCATGAGTTTAGCTTGACCGTCTGCTCCATGCTCCATGTGAGTGGTTTCATTTTGTCTTTGTGTGATTGTTCCTTCCAATAAACATCCGAAAGCGCATCGGTGATTGTGGCTTCCCCTTTATTTTTGTGTGTTGTGTTCACTCACCTGGCTTGCACGCAGGCAGCGTGGGTTCCCACTCAGTGTAAAGTGATTGTCTGTCTAAAAACAGCACGTATGCGCCCTGTGATTGTCTGGCGTCCAGTCAAGGGTGTAGTCTTGCCCTTTGCCTGAAGTCGAAGTCGGCTCCAGCTCTCTGTGACCCCAAACGGGACAAGCGGTAAAGAAAATGAATAGATGGACGTTTTTCATTGGACACAGACGTTCATAATCCCAATTCTGTTCCCTCAAGGACACGGTGTCTGCCACGCATGTTCGCTGGAAAAACATGACGCACATTTAGTCAACATATGATTCCACTGACGACTCTTTGTCTGCTGCTTTGGGTCTTACATCCTCCGTGTGGTTTTCATCAATTAAAACAATCCGTGCCTGTTCAGGAGCTGCAGATGGTCAGGTCGAGACCCGCGCAGCGTCGGGGTCTCCCGGCCAACTGCTCTGACATGTCAGACATGCCGGTATGCCTCGTCACTCCCCACTTCGCCGGCGTAACAAAGGTCGGGCCAACTCCCCTCTGGAGCGACAGGCCCAAGTGGCTCGCCGGGACGTGATGCGTGACGGGGCTGCAGCGTCAAGGCCAAACGTGCACCTCCCACCCACCCCAGTGGACCTACTTTCAAAGCCCACCCGGCCTCCCCCCTCTACTTCCTTTCTCCGGTCCCAGTGTCCGTTTAATCCCTCTTCAATTCCATCTCTCGCCACTCAAAGCATCCAATCGACCCGGCTCTCGCGCAACAATCACGCACGCATTCCACTTTTCATTTGCCTCCCACAATTCCCTGCTCCTTTTCCATCACCAAAAGCTCACAACTCACCACCTCTCTGGACGCCCCCAAACACCCGCCTCGCTTTCTTCCTTGGGGTGTGTATTTCACGGCCTGCTGGCTGGACAGGCTGAGGGTGATTTCCCTAGGTGGGGGCTGAAGGTTAGGCGAAAGCCACTGCTGTCTGGTGACATCACAACCCGGATGTCTATGAAAGTCAGCACGTCGGCGATATAGTTTGAAATCTTAAAAGCCGAATGGAAAAAAAACAACGAGAGGTGTCGAATTAACAAGCCGCACGGTGCTCGTCGCTCTTTTCTCTGACCTGCGCAATAATGAGGGTCATTGCTACACTTCTTTATGGCTTATGGTGGAAACATTATGAGACCAAGGTGGCGAATATGAAGAAAGCCAGACAAAATATCATCGCTCCATCTGCACGTTATGTGAAAGTTGCCGTTTCCCCATTGTGCAACTTGAAAGCAGGATTTTTAAATAGTTGCGCGTACGCTCACCATTCACAAGGAACATGCCAAAAGACACAAGACATTGTTTGCATTTTGTAAAGAAACACTCTCCAGTTGCTTGTTGCTTCGGATCGCTTTTCTTTCCGTGTATTAGCCAAAACCAGATTTTTAGCCGCGTACTTAAGAGGTTAGATTTGACCAAAATGATTCATGCCCTCGTCAAATTTTAAGTTACATTGATTTATTATAAATCAGTACATTGGTGTCTGGTGTCTCTAAACTTGATCTGTGGAAAAATCAGCCGTCTCTGGCCTTATATTGTGCCTCTAATTTGATATTCAGAAAACCATCACCCCTGAGGGATAAAAACAACCAAACAGGGACATAAGGCATGACTTTTGACGAATCAATCATTCATCACACTCATGGCGGTCACACCCCTGCAGCCCCGCAAAATAATAAAACTTCAAAACAATAGCATTTAGTGTTACAGTAGCGCTTCATTGTGAATAAGTTGCTTTTCTGGGGTCGCAAGGTAACAGGTCAGCGCGAGGCCACGCCTTTTAAGCAGGAAATGACATGGAAAGAAGGAGTAGCATTTGAATTGTGTTTGAGAGATACAAGCCAAATATTTGCTTATTTTCATAGATTTATCCATTTTTAAATGATTCATGTTCCTGACCTTATGAGACAAGTTTGAAGAAATGCAATCTTTTTCAAGGTTCTATTCCGAAGTAGCACGATAGTGTGTTTCCTCCACAATGGCCAAGTGCTCTGAGAAAAAATGATTTACCTTTATGTATTTATTTTTTTAATATAATTTTTACATTTTGAAAATCATCCATGTCCCTGATCATGCTGTATCAGACAATTTTGAAGAAAGGCAATCTTTTTTAGCATGTTTACAGTTCCATTTTAAACAGATAGAGCTTCCTCCACAGTGGCAATGTGCTCTAAAAAAAAAAAAATACAAATATTTACCTTTATTTACACAGCCTGGTTTGACCGAAGAGCATGCATGACTGCTTTTCACAGACGCCTTTGCTTCACCCGCATTTAGTTCCACGCATTCACGCCTCCGGGAGCCAAGGTTCCCCCGCTGTTGTTCACAGAACATTCCTATACTCGGCCGGCCGGGTGTTAATTGCCTCACTCGGGGTCACTTCCACCGAAGCTACATGGGAATGTGCTGGCGCTTTTCTCTCTGCCCTCGTGTACCCAGCCGAGGGAGTTTACGGAACAGTGTTCCAGTCAAAAGCACCATTTTCCCAGAGCGACATGGTGTAGGAATAGCTAGAAAGAGAGGGGGGGGAAAAAAATCTTTTTTGACAGCTTATGTTTTCTCTCAATGTTGCTCTCTCTGCTTAATAGAAAAATCATTATTTTCGCGGTGTACTCGGTATTGCTCATTAGGTAATAACGGTTACGTGTGCATACCCGGCCTGACTGTGCCGCTGGTCTACGTGACATCCAAGTAACACATTATCCTTGCTCCTGTCTCATGGTGTCCATTTCTAGCAGGAAAGAACTTCATCAAAAGAAGGCCAGACTCTTTTCTGCAAGCCAAACATGCCCAACAATACACTGGCACAGTGTCCAGCGCCAGAGTAGCACATGTGTGCATAAGTATACGTGACAAGT